>NW_028262336.1:58060000-58685000 GCF_047370975.1 Nipponia nippon | reverse complement strand
CAGTAGCTGACTATGGTGACATGAGAATGTCACCCAAGAGCCTTCAACACCTAAAGCCACCCAACAGTAGCGGGTCCTCCCCAAGCCCGGCTTTTATTTGCATGCTAATATGGCGTTCGAGACTATGTGAACAGTGACACTTAGTGGCAACTGCCAGAACTATACCTTCCGGATGGAGGCTTGTGTTTGATACAAGAAGTAAATTATGAAGTTGTAACATACCTAATTGGCTAACATATCTGGTTAATCAGAAAGGTCGACAGAAGCCATTCAGCTTGGCTTCCCAGTGCATTCCCAGTGCATTTAACGGTTGGACTTGATGATCTTAAAGGTCCTTTCCAACCTAAATGATTCTATGATTCATTTATGTACCAGTTAAACTCACAAATGGGAAAAAATGAAGGAAAAGAGAACACTAACTTCTGAGTCTGAGTAACATTAATTAAAATAGGTGGTGGTGTTTGCATGTGTAAATGCTGTTCTCTCTATACTGCACATTAAAACGATTTGGTCTTAGTACCTGAAAAAATCAGGAAGTCCTGGTATGGAGACCAAGTTCAATTACTTCTAAATCCTTTTCAGTTCTGTCTGCCCTTTTCAGTTCACCTGCCCTTTTTCACCCTTTATAGGTAGTGCTTTTGTTGGCTACTTTATCTCTAGATAAGATAATAGTTGAAGAAGTATATTTGACTAACTTGCACTTATGGAAATCAAAGGATGGACTTTCTACATGCCATCTTCCATTATTCTTCTGAGACTTGTATTTTTGTTTTCTCCCTTTCTTCTTTATTTTTCCCATTGACTCTTGCTTAGTGTTGCTGGTTTTCTGCATGTCTTAAAGCAGTGCCACTGCTGAACAATTGCTTTCCTTTTGTAAGAAGACTATTAATTTGAATTGATGCCAGCAAAGTATCTCAAAAAAGAGGTGCAGCCAATTACCTGTGGTTGTGATTTCTCCTTGCATAACTGGAAATACCCTCATTGTTGAGTGCAGATCAGCTACAGAAAGTGGGGAATTGCCTTGGACATTACATTGCACACAAGACAATGTGATCTGTGCTGTCATGTGCACTATAGAGTATTGTGTCTCGCTACATTGCTGCATAGCTACATAGCCTGAGGGGTATCATGATGTGAAGAACAAGATGACTGAGGATAAGATAGAGACCTTCAACTTGGCAGGCAGTGTTGCTAGCTGCCTGTATCAGTTATTATTTTTGGTTTCTGCCATGGGTGAGACAGGGTGAAAAACAACCCATAGAGGATCTGGATACTGGGAATTATTTAAAAAACAACAAGATTATATTTGTTTGTCTCATGCAATCATTTTCACCCTCCTCAGTGCTGTATTTGACAAGTCTCAGCTTCCCTCCCCAGCAGGGAGATGGCTGCTGGTCTGGGCAAGTGGGGCAGAAAGTTGTGTCAGTTTGTGCTGTGCAGCTCCTCAGCTGTTAGTGACCTGTCTCAGCTGACAGTGGCCAGGTCTCTGGGGGTCCCTGGCATTTGTTTCCACGCACCTCCCTGATCTCCAGGATCTTCATCCACCTCCAGGGTCTTTCCTCCACTGAGGATCTTCACCTTTTAGCCCTTCTTTTAGCTGTTGGCCCACAGCTTTCCCAGAATTACAAGGCATGGTCAGCCTCCTACTTGGCAGTACTGTCTCATGTCTCTTTATTAATAGGAGGGTTCAGGATACAGCACTTCTGTTTAGGCTTGGTGTTATCAAAATTTACAAACAGCCCATACAGGTTGCACACAGCAAGTTGCATATATGTACTTGAGAGTTCAAAAGTTCAATTTTGCACATTTCCTCCCGCAAATACATCCAATTATCTATTGTCTATAAGCATTCACTTTTTTTCCCCCCCCCTACAACAGTCTCAAAGCACAATTTTAATTTTATTTAGAGATACACTATCCACTTGCCTTTTAGCTGCAGGTAACTCAGTTCTTGGCAGATCTTTTTGACTTCCCAGCTCTGGAGTTTGTTCGGTTCACAAGAACTTTTTTTTTGTACACAAGAATTTTTAATTTGTAACTCTCTGGAGATTTCTGGAATTGCTCTGAGAACATTCTGGTTTGGCTGAGGTGAGAACAGTTAGATTCAAAATCTTACTAGTTTCCTTCTGGGGCAGGTGAATGTCCCTATAATATTTAATACAGACACTTCTCTGTGCAGAAGTGACATAAATGTACATTTTGTGTAACTTGTGTTCTTTTGGGAAACAGTGAGAAGAAAACCATGTGGAAAGCAGATGTCTAACTCTCAGCAAAAGAGACATTTAATTTCTTACTAACAAAACATATATTTTGCTCTTGGGATTTTACTGGAGATGGAAGAAAAAATATCTGAATCCCAAAATCATGATTACTCATTCACATTGCATTATCCTGAATCTTCAGACATGCTTGGAGAAAATGTTCATCTAGTGCCTGAAGAAGGCCAGTCAAATCTTATAGTGGCTGCTTGAATTTTATGACTTAGAGTGATCCTAACAAGAAATAGTGAATTTATACAAATCGTTCATACCAGAGTAGGTATTTCTCCAACTAGAATTCCAGATAACACATTTAATAGCAGAGGAAAGGAATACTGCAAAGTAGGAGGAAGGATAATCATGTTGTTTCATAGTTTGCTTGGCCAGGATTGTAAAAAAAAGACCTCTGAATCCAAAACAGAAGCACTATAAATGGAGCTAATCTTCTGGTGGTTATTTTCTTCATCTTTTTTGAAAATCAAAGCCTCTTAGGGTATCTCTCATCAGAACCACAACATGGAGGTGTCACAAATCACTGGTTACTTTGAAAAAACTGTAGCTTTTAAATAGAATTAATTATTGTTTCAAGGGAATAACAATCAAAACAGTAGAGCTGATTAAATGAATTTTGAAGGAACAGTATTGCATGGAATTACATGTTTTTGTCGTAATCACAAATGGTAAACTTATTCAGAATTTGGTATCAAAGGAAACTAGAAAACAGGTTCCGAGCTATGTAGAAATGTCACTTTTTTTTCCTGCTGTTTGCTTTAAAGAAAACGTTTTTAATTCCTTTGTTCTGAAGCCAGCTTCAGTTATAGTTGTGTCTAGCTTGTATCTGATAACCTCATAATGTAGAATTATTACATGGACTGGAAGGGGCCTCTGGAGGTCCTCTGGTCCAACTCACCATTCAAAGCAGGGACAACTTACACCAGGTTGCTCAAGCTGTTGTCCACTCAAACTTTTAATATCTCCAATAACATCTCTTTGCAGACTATTCCAGTGCTTGATACTCTCATAGTTGTTCTAACATCTAAAACCAGAAACTTCATTGCTGCAACTTGTACCTGTTTCTTCTTGTCCTGCCACTGTACTCCTCTGAGAAGAATCTGGCTCCATTTTCTCCAAACCCTGCCATTCGTTGAAGACATTAAAACGCTTCACTTTGCCTAAAGAAAATCTTTCCATCAATAAAAACAAAAATGGAAAGATTTCTGCTGGCTTTCTATGAGACTGTTTCCTTTCAGCATGCCTCTGGATAAAAAGAAGCATTCCTGATGTTTTTTGTGTGTTTTGTAACCCCAATGACTGAGGAAGGAACAAAATTAACACAAATCTTGAAACAAAAATAAGCTTTCGAATCTGTAGACTTTGTTAAAGAGTAGTAAATTGGTAGTACAAAGCCATATTTGAAAGAAGAACTTTAAATGTAAACTTTTGCATCCTTAATAGACATTTTCTATTTCAGAATATTTCTAAAAATACTAAATCTCGGAAGGTGTAAAAGTGTACTAATATGAAATTCTTCCTTATATGTTTTTTTGTCCTGATGCTGTATATATTTTAACAGAAGAATGGTGCAGTTAAATGAGTCGTCACCCCCCATGCTTTTGATGCTGAGCTGTTTCACAAGTGTAGGCTCTTAACAAATTTTACAAGGCAAAATCTGAGAACCAGTATATGTTTTAGGTTCCTGATCCTAGAAGGATCAGCATTAGATTCTTGCTGTTCAACAAAATAGCACTACTTTTCAGCTCTGAACTCGGTATCTGTGTTTTCTCTGTGTAGTCTTTCGCTGAACACCACATTGCTTTCACTTCCAGGTATTCCTGTAATTGTGCCTTCCAAGTGCAGCATCACAGCTTGATGTGATTGCCTGTTACGATCTTTGATTATGATGGAAGTGTGTTTCCAGCTACATCACCCTATTACTCCTCAGTCAAATTCAATTTCAGTTGGAGGGAGCTCTGCCATCCCCTGCCCGTCATTTGCTATTGTCCTCTTTCATTGAGTTCAACCTGTTGATGTTCTGATTGCCAAAGGCATATCATTTAATTTTGAAAAGCCTCCTCCTCGGTGAACGCCTCGGGGTATTTTCAGCTCTATTTAGATTTGTGCATTACAGTTTTAAATTGCTACTTTGGGCTCTATTAAAACAATTTTCAAAAAGAAAATGTCAGTGTGCACAAACAGGTAGTTGAAAATAGCACTGCCTAGGAACGAATACGGTTTTCCTGCAGATTTCCTTAGCTTTTGTTTAAAATCACAGCATTAGTATTATGTTAGTGGGTTTTTTTATTTGGTACAAGTGCTAATCATGATAAAATGTCATTTGCTTGGATAGCTGTATAATGCTTGTTAACATATCTATTTGTGTAAGAACAAATGATCTGTAGGAGTTGTGGTGCACACAAGTAAGAAATCCCAGGTAGTAGTCCATTAACCTCAGGAGTGCAGTTCCCATTAGTCTACGAATGTTCATTATTATTTTACAGCATAAAATACTTTATTCATTCCATGCACATTCAGCTTATAGTAGTCTAGTGTTGTCTGTGAGTGGTAAAATACTCAATATTCAGCATTCTATAATCATAAAATATTTTTATTTTGGAGTCACAACAATAAATCTTTCAACTCTGGCAAACTGTATAGACTGCATAGCTAGTATCTTGATGTCTTGTGCCTTCTGAAGTCATTTAGACCAGTGCAAATATGCATCATTTTATCAACTTAGCCTCACTTTGCCTTCCTTTTCCACCTGTGTAAATTCTATACAAAGACCAAGACATTCATTTAGCTTCAGTGCGAGCAGTATAGGTGAAGGTCATAGAGGAAGCTTGGAGAATTGTCTGTGACATTGTAGATTAAACTTTCTTTAACAAAATTTTTAAAGAAGCATTGCTACTTTCAGCTCCAAAACATTATTAAAAAATTATTCCAAAACATTGTTAAAAAAATCTATTAGGACCAAATTGGTGTGCTTCATCACTAATTCTCTCCTGGAGCTAAGAAGGCTCTGTAATTCTCAGGCTAGCATTTTCCTATTCTACATGTGTTATTGACAGGATATTAGTACTGAATAAAGCATAGATTTCTATTGAATTTCAGTAGGCCATTTAATTTCTTGTACAGATGGGTTCAGGTCTATCGTAAAGCACTGCAGACGTTTAAAGCACTCTTCTATATATCAGCCAGTGCAATGCAGTTTTCTGTATTACATAAAATAGTATAAATGCATGATTCCACAATCTAATCCCCTCTTTTCTCCTGGTCAAGTCAACTCTGAGTCCTTCACTCAGTGCAGATGTAACTGGAATAGCAACCTTCTTTGGTAGCAAGTTGTCCTCACTATTTCCTTGTGTTGTCTCAGCCCTCTATGAACATGAAAATTCTATGTAAAGGAAAGGAAACCTGTAAAATAACAGAAAGCAAAAAGCATAATTAAGTTGCAAATGCTGCAGATGCTCCCAGGAAGACTTAAGGAAGAGTGAGGGACTTTTATTGACCTAAGCATTTTGGAAACCAAAGTCAAACTGATTACTTCAGTCTATGGCATTAAACAGATCAGCTCTGAACGATCTTGATAATATCACCCAGGACTGGCTGTTGGAAGGAGGCAAGCACATTCTCTGCTGCTCATCAGCTCCTTCTTATTGCCTTAGACATCATTTGATGTTTGTGTAGTGCTAGAGCGGCTCTATGTTTGTTGAACTTCTTGGTCTTAAAAGATTTACTGTTGATATAAAAAACAGGGAGGTTGATCTTTGGAGGTCTGAATTATTGAAATTGTGTTCACTTCCAGTCAGTCTTCGTTCATTTACAGATGTCTCCCAAAGAAGGTAAACATGCCTTCTGAATCAGTGTCTCTTTGACAATTGCTTTTGGAATAAAATCCTTGCTGATCAATGTTGCCCACATGTCCACATGGGATCCATATGCTCTGTTATGCAGCGGGTTGGGAAGGGATCTGCGCATGGAGTGACAACTACATTTTGGGTGTGTTTCACCCAGGGATTTGCCCCACGGTTGTTCCTGTGCCCAAGCTAATGCCTAGGTAAGCATTTTGCCTCAGCTGGGCTCTGATCATGCGGTTTACGGTGCTCGGATGCTGCATGCAGAGCACCCATGGGTTAAGGTCTGTTTGGCTTTGCTGGAGAGCGAGTCAGGAGCACTTGCTTTGTCAGCTGCAGCTGAGAGGCAGTTGAAGAAGCTGCGACGTGTGGCCTTTCGGCTGTGGCTGTCAGCCTTGCCGTGGGGCTGACCACCCGGGTGGTATGCCTACCATAGTGCAGGCTCTCCTGCCACCCCTGCCTGCTCTCACACCTTCCTCCTGACCGTCCTCCACATTGGGTCCAAAAGACCTGCAGCACCAGAAACAGCCAACAAGGTGCTCAGGTCTGCATGGAATCGGGTCAGAGCACCTTCTTCACAAAACAGGCAGGCTTACCTCACAAGAGGAAAGCAAGGAGCAACGGTGGCTGTGCTCACATTTTAGGTAGCATGAGGTACCTGAATGGCAGAATCGTTCCAAAGTCCTTGTATACTGAAATAAAAAATTTTTAGAAGCCAGAAATATATTTACAATGTATAGGTATAGACTCTAGCGCAATTGGGGGGCACAATGGGGTGGGGGGGAAGGGGCTGGAACATCTAGATATTACTATACTATGCATAGTAATATTAGAAATTAAATGTGATTTCCTCAGCTTTATTCTGCTCCTAAGCCATTACTCATCTTGACTGCATTGTGTATTATGCATGAAGACAAACTTAAGCTTTGTGGAAAGAACATTATCTTGGGATTTCCCATGTCCAAAAGTGCATGTTGTTTAACAATATGTTTAGACAACTTCACCTTCAATCTAAAAGGATTTTGTGTTGATTTTTGTTTGTAGTCTCTGTTACCCTGTTACCTGCACAAGCACGGTCACACACACGCATACGAACATAACAACCTGCAGGGGGAAAAGGGAAAACCCCAGTCTTCAATGAAGATAATGAAAGCTTTTTTGAAGGCAATATTGTCAAATACAAAAGTGGATAAAGAGGAGCAGGAGGCAAATATTTAAATGTAACTACATCCATTTCTACCAGCTAATAAAGAGAGCATTTTCTTTGCTTTCTCTAGTGGGAAAATAGAGCAAAAGAACTTCCTTTAGCACTAGTTTCTATAGTGACAGTATCCTCAAAATCATCTTTATGCAATAAAAAATAACTTGATAGTACAGTGTAGAAATGGAGCTTGATCAGTTTTCTATCCTGCAGAAAACTCTTAATGATCTTGAGGAATGAGAATTTAAATTGCACAGAACATTAAATTCTTCTAGTTCAGTAACTGAATGTTTGTTTGCTCCTGTTAATGAGGTGAGAGATGGCAAAGGCCATCCTCCCCAGCCTCGGAACCCCAGTTGAGGTCCCTGATGTCCACCATGCTTTTGTGTTTGAGTCCACAGGTGCTACATCTACCCATTCCTTAATTTTTCCTTGGTCTAGGTGCAACTGAGCTCTCTGATTTTCCTCGGGGTCTGTCAGCACAGACACTAGGGAGCTGAACATGACTTCAGGGTGGATGAGGAGCGGCACAGCTCCCTTCTGATGGCACAGATCCACCTTCACGGCTGGAGGTACAAACCCACAGCCCTCTGCCCTCTCCTGCCCTGGCAGCATCCCCTTCTGCAACTGGCATCTCCTGCCAGTCGTCAGCCGTTTCTTCCTCCTCTCTGCAGTCGGTTTCTCCTTCCTCAGCTGCTCCCACAGCCAAATCAGCAATGAAAGCATGTCCCTTTTCCTACTCACTTGCCCCAAAATTCCTTTTGTTTCTGTCAGCCCCACTCTGTAATATACACCCTGTTTTCCTCTTTGAGAATTTTTCAAGTGTCTCCCACTTCTGTTTCCAGATAAGGACCAAAGTGGTCGTCTTTCTTTGTTTCTTTTTTTTGGTCTGGCTGTAGAGTTCATCCAAGCCCTAAATATTTCAGTTAACTTCTGTCTTTCATTATCTTTGGGCTCATCCTCCAGACAGAGTGGGCAGTAATTTACAAAGGACTTAGCTAGTTCATGGCTGATTCATTACACGCTGAGGCATTAAATATTGAGCAATTTTACATAATTAACCAGAATTCCTAAATTGCATGCAGGCAGGTTCCTCAGCCAGTCACAGCTGATTATGCTTCAGTTACTGATGAATTGTAGCACTAAAACAAATGATCAGCTTCTTCCCAGGACTGTTTTCACAAGCGAGTCTGTCTGTCATGATGCAGCCATTCCAGCAGCGTGCTTATTTAGCTACTTAACTGATTTTATACTCGGAGCTGCAAGATATTGTTAGAGGAATAGTTTGCTCATTTCCCACAAAGTTTAATTAAAAAGCATGATACCATTATATTTTATGCGTATCTATTATGTGTATCTATTTTAATGTCCTCTTGCATATCAGGTTTCATTACTCTTCATGGTTTCTGTTATTTGTTTTGCAAACACACAAGTCAAGAAATAATTATGAATAATGTAGGTCACTTACGAGAGCTGAGGGGGACAAATCATCGAGTTGTTCTGTTCCTGGAAAATCAGAGAGAAATGTTTGAGCAGTGAAAGCCTCTAAGGTAAAATATGCCTTCTGCTCAGAATTTTGGACATGCCACTGGTTACACAACCTTTGAGATGTAACTAGTTCTGGGAGGTCTGTCATCCAGGCGTGCCCGTTGCCCTCTGCGGCCGGAGCCTGTAGGTGCTTGTGCAGCCCTGGTGAGGGGCCAGGAGCGATGTTTCTCCCTGTGCCCTCCCTGCTCCATGTTCAGCCCCTGCACCCAGGGACCACGGTCTCTCTCTTGAGGAGCAGTTGCTGGCAGCTGTGCCTGGGGAAAGCCAGGGCCTTACTGAATCTGTACACCCTTTCTCTCTGACAGTGCTGCAGACGGGCTTGCAGGACTGTATTGAGGAATATTCCTGGCTGAAAGCTTTAAAAAAACAGCACTTGCTCTGAATAAATACCTTGCCTCTGCGCTGCGGTTTTGAAAGCATTATTTTACTTCCAGTGAAGCTGCTGCAGGAGGCTTCCCTGCATTTTGTTAAAGGTGAGCAGTGTCTCCAGCTCTGACTTTCCATCTGCTAGCCAAGTGCCAGTCCCCTGGGTTGCCCTTCCTGCCTGCTGTCATTCAGCAGTGCCGGCTGGGTGCCATTCCCAATGGCTGAATGTACTCCATTGCCATTTGACTCAATATTTGCTGAGGGAGCCACTTGGAGATATGGAAAGCAACCTAAGAAATTCTGATATTGAAGAAAATACCCATAAAATCAATCCTCTTAATCCTGCAAATTAGCATAAAATGTAACCACTTGCATTCAGACCTAAATCTTGGATAAATATTTATTAATTTAATAACTAATATGTATTAATTCAACATTTAGTCTGAAGACATTGAAGACAATTTGAGTTTGACTGCTCAGGTTGCTTCTTTCAAGCTTTGCCAATTTACTTATGCTTGTCTTTTTTTTTAGAAGTGTTGAACTTTAAAGCCTACACTGGTGCCTAGCATGATACTGGCGTATCTTCAAATCAGAGATAAGTTGGTAGGATAAAAATAAACCAGATTGTTTTCTTGTCTTGTATATTGTAATCCATGGTATAATATTCTTCCCTTTTCTCTGCTAGAGATCTGAATTATCAATGACCCCAAGGCTTTTTTATTCATTAAAATAATTGGTTTTACCTTTCTGTTCTTCTAAGGCCAGTGAATTTGAAATTCTTATAATTTTGCCTAAATGAAAACATATATTATGCAGTAGGGAAAAAGATGCATATGTGATTAGGCTATGATTATCTTGCTGTTAAAATAAATCTAAACAAATGGGATTTTTATTGTTCCAGTGCAGACTATCTGGATGGTAAATTATTCTAAATTGGTCATAAGCCACAGCCCATTCAAGTTTGTTCAGAGAGCGTAGGCAAATGTGTAGCTTTTATTGTTTTTAAATATAGTTAGTTTTTTTCATTCTTGGTGACTTTTTGTGGTTATAGGTAATAAATGCAGCTATATATTACTGCTTTGTGTACCTGATATGTCAGCATGATATTCTTTAAAGCATCAATGATACAATTTGATTTGAATTTTTAATAACTGGGCACCTTGCAGAAGCCACAGTAAGTAAATGATGGTTAATATTAGATACACACATAGAGTAAACTCAGTGTCAATTTGTCTTTGAACTCCAGATGCTTACTGTGAGAGGCAGAAGTGCATGACCATGCGATGAATAAACAGTGTATGCCGCTTTAATGATGGAGAAAGGGCAGTGCATATATATATAAATGCACACATATACATACATACATATATACATATATGTATACATATATATACACACAGAGAGATTCAGAGAAGGTGTGAGTACAGACCTTCCCAAGTTGACTTCAGGACATCTTCTTTGGGGAAGGTGAAGCAATGAAGATGCAGAGGCATCAACTTTAGCCACCTGATCTGGATCTGGCACTGCTGCTGTGCCTTCCCACTAGCTGCTGTGTTCACACTTAACCCAATTCATGCATCACCTCTGAGACTCAGTCAATGTGCCGTGGCCTAGAGTGAATGAGATCTGCATTGCTCCTTTTTGCAGGTACATTACCTTGCAGAAGCAGCAACTGCTTCTCTCTCAAACAATCTGAACTAACTGGATCCCCTTTATTCAGTTGCCAGTATGGCAGAAAATAGTATTCTGCCTTGTTAAAAAGTTGATTTGGCTTGCTCTGCAGTTACACAAATATCTGAGCTGGCGTGAGAAGCAGCAGACCTGAGGAGGTAAGGTGAGATAGAGTGACTAAAGGGGACCAAGCCCAGATCTTTTCAGGAGTTTAATAACTTAACAGTGTTGTTTAATCTAGTAGAAATGATAACTAACTGCTATGTAACTAACTAACTGCAATTAGTAACTAATTGGTTACTACTATTTACATTCTGTGGCATGTTATGATGCTTCTATAACCTAAAAAACAATGTTATGTGTTTGGTTCTCTTATGTAAATTAAATAAGTTTTTTTCAGGGAGACATGAAAACTTAGCACATAGCACTCCTATAGTGTTCAACTGGAAGGAACACTCTTGTGCATGCTTAGAAGCTGGTTAATTTAGTGCCTCAGAATGTCCCTCTGCTGTTAGAGGCGTTAGAATAAAGGAAAATAATTTCCCCAGTGTGGACCAGTTAGCAAAATGTAATAACTCACATTTTGCTATAGAAGTACAAAACTGGTTATTCAACCCTAAAATACAAAGCATTGGGATCACAGCTTCCTCTGCCAGACTGTAGCTGGATGGGGTGGAGGCGTTGTCTGCTATCAAGTCCTGGTGTCACCTGTACAGCCAAGCCTGTAAGGTTTGGCACAGTGATTGCAGGAGGCCATGTGGATAAATGGGTGATATTTTGTTCTATTGTATGGAAGATGTCAATCTCATTCAGTTCCCAGTTTTGCTACAGGTGACCTTGTAAGTTTTCATTTACTGAACAAGTAAGTTAATGATGTTGCTTCCTATGGCCAGGGAGAAAATTTTCTCATAAAACCTTTTTCTACTGGAAAATGTTGATTCAACTAAATCAAGGCCTTATGAGGGAATATAACTTTTATTTAAAAGGAGTTTTGGCAAAGTATTATCGAGGTTTTCAATGTTCTTGAAAGATTTTTAATGTATTTTTATGGATAAACTATTTCTAGAAGCTTGAAAAAAATTTTGGAATATTTTACTTTGTGAACAATTCTGATATTTTGATTTTTTCTTACTGATTCATGATGAATACAGTGTTTAATACCTTAGAGCTTTGAAATACATGGACAGTATCATTTTTGGCCAACCCTGGCTAACTATACAATGGCATTTGATAGCAGAGGCACTGACATACACACATACTAAATATAATTCTGAATTAAACAGCTGAAGCTACTGCTGACCTAATTTCCTAATTCAATGTGCTTCCTTCATGGAAATAAACAGTTCCAAGATGGAAGTCTCCATGAAACTAACCCATGGAGATGAGTCCTATTCTGTTAACAAACTCCATGAAGTGATGACTTGTACATAAAAATATATTTTTTCCATCATAACTCAGAATCAGATAAATCCTTGCCTTAAGCTAATCAGAGGTCAATAATGAGAAGGAAATGTAATACGGAATTTCAGAGGGAGCACTTGTATTGCCAGGATAATGGACTCAGGAGATGTTGGTGCTCTTCAAAATGTGGCACAAAGCCTGACCAACTCAGACCTGTATTGCTGCCTATTGCTGCAGCTCCAGCAAGTACAGTGAAACTTGGTATTACACTCCAGTGAAAGACTTAATGTAAGATGTTTCCTCCTTTGCCTTGGGAACCACTGCATGCCTGGAAAACTGTTGGATTAGGCTCTAATATACAACTGACCTCTCTGGGTGTTGCTTTTTTTGCTTAAAAGGACTTACAGCAGGGACATGTCACAGGTTTGCAGACAGATTTCTTCATGAGGGCCATTCTGTTCTGTAACTGACAGTTCAAGTAACATCAGTATGATCTTCTTCAGATGTTTTTCTCCCTGCTGTTGTCGTGCAGCCAAGGAAGCTTGCATGGGCTTCCTCCTGCAGTCTCCTACTGTGAATTCAGCTGTTCCCAGTCATGAGTGAGAGTCACGGACCTCCACCCCAGCGAGCAGGACTTCTCCTGCCTCTGGGCTGTCGCAGTGCTCCAGCGATTCCCCCACTGTCCCCACAGTGCTGCTGTTTATCAGAGAGCATGGGAGCTGCTGGTTTATGATTGAGTTTTATTTTCCTCAGTGGGGTTCTCCCTATCAATGTTCAGTGTTTTATTATCTGGCCAATTTCATGTAATACACTTGCCACCTCTAAAATGGATAGAGTTCTGCGCTATTTGTTAGTCCAGCTGAGAGCTATCACCGAAATAGTAAAATGTCTGGATGATTTCTAGACTTCTCTTCATGCCTGTATTCCAAATGGAGTAAAGACACTAAAGAAACACCCTGAAATACATGCTTCATATATAAAGTGAAATGACTCCCCATGTTAATTCAGTGTTAAATACACCAAAAGCTATAAAGTTGGATGCCCAAATTTTGGCACATGACATCATATTTATGCAGCCAGATGAATAGTCCAGTCTTCAAAAGTATGTACTACTTTTCTATGAGTTATCAGCAATTGCTTCACATGTGATGTGTCGATGCCTCACAACTCTGAAAAGCAAGACTCTTACATGGTGCATTACTATTGCTATAGGACCTACACACAGGCAACAAAGCCTGAAAACACTGATTGCAGATTTACACTTAAATATTTTCCAGGAAGCTTATGGGGAAAATTATGTTTGCATCAAACAGCAGTGTATTATCTAGAAATATATTACAAGAATATAAACATGGACTTAGTTAAGCACTTGTGTAAGGATATGGCAGCATTCAAATTGCAGCCTCAGTAATCATTGTCTCCTATAGTTTCAACGTGATAGTACATGGTTCAACATCTCTTGCTGCAACTTTCGTGCTATTTCCAGCCAATGTAAAATATCAATTAGCTCTATGGTATAAGCAGTTTTAGTAATTTTTCAATTCCTGTCATATCAGCAGAATTTCTCCATCTTTATGGATATAGCTATCTATAAATCTGTGAGAATTTTAACACTCTGCTCAGGAGATGTGTATTAAGAATTTTCACACAAACAGTGCATCTTTATTAAGGAAAAATCTGTTAGGTTTTTTTTTTTTAAAAAAAAACATCTTCTGGTAGAATTTTGGAGAAGAGACAAGTTTGTATAACTTGATTGCATCCTAAGTATACAGTTGGGTAGCCAGTACACTGGAAATTTTTAACTCATGATTCTTTGATACTATTAATCTGTGTCATATCTGAATAAGCAGAATTCGTGTCTTGCAGATACAGTGGGGGAAACAAGAACAGGGAGATCTTTGTTCTTGAACAGATGAGAAGAGCTTGTGAACCTATAAGCAAAGATATTGTTGTATTTGAAAAAAAGACGAATATTGGCGTTTTGGTCACAAAAATATTTTTACATTAATGCCTCTGAATGATATTTTTGTTCATTTGTTAGAGAAAAAAAAGTAATGATATAATGCTGTTAGTCATCTTGTAATGTATATCTCTGCTCTCAGCTTTCACCTGCTGTGCACGGTTGGCATCTGTTGCTCAGGCACTCTAAGCAGGGAGGTGCTCTTCATCCACAGACTTTACAAGCGTAGCACTGCTGTTGGAAAGGTAATCATGTGATGGGTAATATTTCAAGGGCTCATAATTGAAAAAGGAAAACTAATTTCCACTGGGTCACTCATACCCATTGTGCGAATTATGGTTTGAAGGGAGTTTGTTATAATGTTTTCCCAAATCATTTTAGAGAGGTCTTTTATAAAAACTCTGCCCTTGTTTTAATCCACAGAGGACCCAAAACTGATTGTTTGGAAGGGCATTCTGGAGACTGCCTTTTGCAGGATAAGCAGGCCTTTTGTATAATTAATTGATCAGTCTGATAACAAAATTTTTGTCTGAGCTGGCACTTCTGCAACAGAGCAGTTCTAATTTGTGGCACTGAAGTGAATGCTTGGAGTAAACCTAACAAGTGACATCAAGAAAATATGTCAGGAGACTGCTTCAGAGGTAACACTGCCTTTGCAAATGCAGATGTAGGCACTGCTTTAAGAATGTGGCAAATTTTTCACAAGGTGATTCAATTTGAAATTGAGTCTTTGGTAACAGAAAAAAAGTCGAGTTTTATTCTGAGCTATGTATTTTGTACTTTACATAGTTATTTAATGCATACCATAGCGATTCATTTTTTCCAAATGTACTGATTGATATGAAGATCTTAATGTCAGAAATCATTATGTAGTACTTCGAAATTATTTTACTTGTTGCATCAAAAATACATATGGTACATGTAGAAAACCAAGACAGTTAGGCTGTCTCTCTCATTTTGTACCAAGCTGCCATCTCAGTAGAACTGACATTTTAAATCCTTTTTAGCAACTTATAGAGGATAAATAAAAATATTCTGTCACATGAAACATTTCACTGAGTTGATATAGCTGTATCACCTATCTGTCCCAAAGCAAAGGGTCACACTGAGTATACACAAGGTGGTGTTACACCTGAGATGTATTGTTTGGGTTTTTTGTTGGGTTTGTTTTTCATTGTACTACAAATAAGCTGTTTTAAATAGATATTGCTGATTAGGTAGCTGATCTTAAGGAAATTAAATAGTTTAAGACTGACAGATCCCTTTTCTATGATAGCATTTGAGAGAGAGAGAATAAATTAGCATGACGCGCAGGCAGTGTTGTTCAGAGAGTGGTCACTGTTTAACAAAACGAAGCGCGATCCTGCCTTTACTCCCTACAGACACAGAGAAATACAATACTCTAGTATGCTCTTTAACCTTTAGGGGTCTAAGACAATAACAAATAAAAGAATAGCTCGATAGTGAAAGATACACTGTTGTTGCAAATACATAAAGATACAAATCTTACCTGACAATCAAGAAATGACAGAAAAGGCAGGATAAAAAGGCAAAGGAAGGCATCGATACATTATTGTAAATTCTTGGTTCTTATCAAAAGGCAACTTCGTGCCACTGATCACCACCCTTTGGACCCAACCATTCAGCCAGTTTTCAACCCACCTCACTGTCTGCTCATCCAGCCCAAACATCAACAGCCCATCTATGAGGATCTTAGGGGAGACAGCCTCAAAGGCCTCACTGAAGTCCAGGTAGACTCTGCTCTCCCCTCATCTACCAGGCCAGTCATGTCATCGCAGAAGTTTATGAAGTTGGTCAAGCATGAATCCCCCTTGAAGAATCCAGGCTGACTACTCCTGATGATTTTCCAGTCATTCATATGTCTGGAAGTGGTTCCCAGGACTAGCTGCTCCATCACCTTCCTAGGTATTGAGGCAAGGCTGACTGGCTTGTAGTTCCCTGGTTCTTCCTTCTTGCTTGTCTTGGAGATAGGAGTGACGTTTGCTTTCCTCCAGTCTTCAGGCACTTCTCCCAATCACCATGATTGATCAATGATTGTCCAGAGTGGCCTTGCGGTCAGATCTGCCAGCTCCCTCAGCACTTGTGGGTCCTGCTGTTCTGCCAGTGTCTTACTCTTGGCCTGGCAATCTCTGCTGTTTTACACTCCCCGCAGCAGGTGTTGAACACCAGTCTGTACTGTTTCATAATCAATTCAAGAGCTGAGTTTTTGCAGACTTTGAGGGCATCTAAGAGCATTGTACTCCTGCAGAATTCAGTGGGATTTGAAGGCACGCAGACTTCATGGACAGACCTCTAAAACAACACTCTTGCTTTTGCTTGAGCCAGAGCTTGATTCTAGCACAGAGGTACAACCATCAAACATACAAATTCAGATTCAGTGCTAGTGTAAAATGACACACTGACTGTTTTATTTTCAACTGATAAATTAAAAGGGAAAATCTCTAGTGATAGCCAAGCCTGGAGTGCAATCTTGAGATAAATTTTGCAATTTACTAGTTCCTGTTTAGGTTACGGTGATCTACAAAATGTTTAAAAGCAGATAGAAGAAAAAAGAATTGCTCAGTATGTAAAAGACAAAAAAGAATAGCACCACTATTTGAGAACCTGAGGATTACAAATTTTAAACAGCTTTAGAAATTATATAGCATATTTCTGCAGTAGTCCAGAGACAGAATATTGATATATCCAGTGAATTTATAGAATGGAGAAATACCCTGATAAAAATAGGAACTGAACACAAGAGGTTCAGAATGGAACTTGGATTTCTATTTTGAACATGTAATGAAAATTCTAAATAGGTATCTTAAATTCTGTTCATTGTGCTTTATGAATATCAGTTAGCAAAAGAAAAATAATGTTTAGCTTATGCTGAGAGAAAAAAAGGAAGAAAATCTGAGTGAATGTGAGGGTTTTATGCATAATGGGACGGTCAATTCAACTTACTTTGATCAAACGTGAAATCTCCATAGGTTTTGCAGAAGCAAGAATGCTTTATAAATGTCTTCAGTTATTGTTGCTGTTCTGGTAAAGCCCAAAGAATTTACTTGTACATTTTCTGATAGACATTTGGGTTTCTCTAAATCCAAAATTGCTACCATTTTTCTCAGAAACCTCTTCATGTCCTACCTTTATCCTTCCATTTCTAGCATTTGTCAAAACCATGTGCTTATCGGTCAATATTTTACTCAGTTTGATTTATAGGTTTTATCAGGTTATTGCTATAAAAGTCAATATTTACCTGCAACAACATGGCAGTATACATGATTTTGGAATATCTGCATACATAGACACAGTGATTTCTCCATGTCATATTCCACTGTAAATAACAAAGAGTGAATATGCTCTGAAATACCTGGTGTGATGCAATGATCTCAGTGAAATTGTGTAACTCAAAAGTTAATGGAAATTCTTTCAGTCAAGTTCTTTTCTCCATTTTCTCTTTCACCTGGCTGAGAGTGCTGCAATGAAGTTTTGCTGAGTTCTGCTAAGGTGTAATCTGAAAATACTATCCTCCACCCACAGTGCATGGAAATAAAAGAATGTGCAGGTCGGAAAAGACAGGATATTTGCTTTTTGTTCTGTAGCTAAGACCTCAGTGCTTCAGAGCAACGATTACAAAGAAAGTCCTGTTTACTGCCAACAGAGAAAATTGTCTATTTTGGACAGATTCTCTGGGAAATTTAGCTGCAAGGATCTAGAAAATTTCTACCAAGAACATACAGACTGTGATTTGGGTTTGTTGTTTATTTGTTTGTTTTGTTTTCTTTTGGTCACAGTTTGGGCAGATTTTCAGCATAAAGACATGTTTTCTAATGCAAAGCTACCCTTCTTGCAACTTTTGCGTTCTTAATCTAAGTCACAGGAACTTCTCTCAAGAGTTTGCAAGAACTTTTTTTATAATGTTAAATAAGATGATGTTGCTATTATAACTTCATACTCAGAAATGGCTGTACTTTTTTGACTGAAATAAAAACAATAATTATGAAGTCGGTCTGAGTCATTTACTTGACATTGATATTGCTTTTGGTATATGTACTGAAAATAGATTTCTATAATGGGACAATTCATATCCAATAATGTCTGGTGACATTAAGAACCTCACCTGCAATATACTAAAACCATTTCAATGTAGAAACTCTTAATCACATAATAGAACTGTATTTCCTAATAAATTTATCTAAATTGAACCTTGTTTCACTCCCAGATTTGGGGCTTTTAGTCTGGGGGTATAATTTAGATCAACCTTATGCTGAGTTGGCCATGTGGTTCCTAATGTTCATTATAAGCCGTCCTTATCCATCAGTGTGTGGAGTGCAAGTCACTTGGATGCACATATGAAAATATTTCTGGCAGGAGTGGGGGCTTGCTTGTGATTAATAGGTTTAAAATTTGGGTCCCTGATAGGAACAAAGATGATGCTTCAGGTTATTAATATACTTGTAACATAGATGTCATCTGTGGCAGCAGGTGTTACACTTTGATCATTTACTTCCATTTGCTTGCTATTCATCTTGATCAGTTTAGGCTATTTGCCATTTGATTACATTATCTTTCGATCTACTTCAGAATTCTCGCCCACGTAAATGTATTTTAATGTCACATCAGCTTTGTGCCCTTATTTCTAATTTCTTTAGTTTTCTCTGTAAAAACATGACTGAACTGTGTCAAATATCAAGTTTTACTCAACTGGCTTGAATGGCTTTTTTTATTTCAGGATTTGTTATGAGAAAAAATTGATTTCTGAAATAGTATGGAAACTTTCAAGTTGTGGTGTAAATGTCCCCTTTTTCTGCTATGTGTCCTGATCTATTGCAATGACTGTCAAATTGAAATGGGAGGACTTAAGAGCTGTGACATACATTCCAGGCTTGGGCATTCATCACCTGTCTCTGGGAACATAATCCATGCGCTTGACTGCCTCCCAGCCGACCCAAACACAGGGAAAGTTCTGAGATTTGTTCCTATTTCAATATTTATAATGGGCACTATTCTGAGTTCTGGGCTACCTAAATGAACAAAAAGTACACTTGATAGAAGAGAGCATGCTTTGAAACATTAACTTTTGCATAGACCTAAATACCTCTGTGAAACTGGAAGTCAGGGCCAGAAAGTGCTTTCTTAGGGTTGGAGAACTAAGATAGAAGGACAAAACTTCAGCACATTATTTTTCTTTTTTATCCAGTAATTGTCTAACATGAAGTGTGTAAACTCTTGTTCATCTTCCACTCTTCAGCTAACTTTGCAAGTAGCAGTAGATTGCAGTCAAAGCAACTTTTTTTCTTGTTCTGGCTCTGTGAAACTTAACTTATCTTTCTGGTGACACAATGATACATCTTCAATGGAAGCGGTTAAATGTGCTGCCAGAACATTCTTCTCCCTCAGCCTGTACCCAACAATATTCTGTTCTGGGATGTGGGAGCTCAGGGTTCAAACCCCTTTGGCTATCACCTGTCACCTCAGCTATCACCTCAGGCCCCTCAGGCTATCATCTCCTAAGGTAACTCACCTGTCACCTCAGCTAACAAGGACTCCGCTGAGTTTGCTCCATAGCATATCTTTAGACATTTAAGACGTCTGAAGCACTTGCTCCATAGCATATCTTTAGGCATTTAAGACGTCTGAAGCACTTCAGCAAATTTGGTCAGAGCTTTCCTGAGTTGTTCTCCTGAACTTAAGCTTCTTAGAGCTGTTAAAAGTATGATGTGGGTACATAAATGCTTTGACGAATGTCCACCTGCCTTTGCTGACCCTCATCTAGACAAAGATTGTCATGCTTTGGAAAAATCCATCAGTTGTACATTTAGTCTTCATTCTTTAAAAGACAGTCACAGGCAGTTTTCTTCAATTTTAGTTGCATTCACCAGTATAACACTGGCAACTGTCCAGAGTTTGTCCCCTAGGAGCCTTTTTTTTTTTAATTTGTAGAACTTCAAGTTTTTTTCTCAGTTGCAGAGTAATTAGTGTTGGCTTACTATCAAAGAACATAAAATCAGGTAGAACAGTTCCCATGTTTGCTGTTGTGATTGCTCAGTCTCATTCATCTCTGAAGCACTCCTAAATCTGTGTATTGTAATAAGAACAAGATGAAAAGAACGTCAAATGAAGGTTCAGATGAGAAAATTCTTTGGTTTAGTATTTGATCATTCATTTCTCCCAGACTGGTAATGCCACTTTTATTATGAAGGTCACTAAATTCAAATGAGCAAAGTTGCAGGTGGCCATTTTGCAACTCTGATGAGTGTTCTTCTTTATGGTTTTAGAGAAAGAGAGAAACTGCATTAGGATTGCTCTGCAAGCTTTGTTCACTCTAACGACAACTGACTTATATGTATGTATTTATCAACTAGGACCGATGGTTGTTTTTTAAAAAATGCATAATTAAAAATTCAGTTGTTCAATAGCTGCTTTCAAGAATTCTCACATTCCTTAGTTAATTTTTCATGCAATTATTGCCTCCAGAACAATTTCAACCATCTTTCTTATGGCTTTCATTCCACATTTTAAGAATGAGAAGAATCTATCTCAAACAATTTGTACTTTGGGTCCTTTGTTTTCATTCTTACTGTTATGCTAGGAAATTAAAAAGTAAGGATTCACACAGGGTTCCATTAGCAAAATGCATGTCCACTTCTTTCATGTTATTCACAATGGACTAGTTTTTGGTATTGAAACTGCTATAATAACTTTTCCCTTTCATAGGCAATTGAAATGTATATTATGAATTGTTTCATGAAACACTTTTAAAGTGAAACTTCACAGCTGGGCATTATGAAATATGTTTTAGAGAATAACAGTGAAATAGAAAATTGCCATAGAAAAGACATCTCTTTTTTTCCTGTATTGGCATAAGTTGTTGTCGAATTAGAGCTGAGTTTTTGCCTCCTGCTACAACAGCACCAAGTTTGGAGGTGCTCAAGTGAAGAAAACAGCATGAATATGTATTAACATGAGGTAAAAATGGAAACCAGTGTTAGCCCTTGGACTTCCAGTTATCTTCTTGGTGGACTTCCAATTGTCTGCTACTTACAGTTCAGCAGTGGGATAGACCATGAAAGATTTGTCCTATTCCTCTGGTGAAAGGATCTGTAATAATCTGGGAAAGTTTAAAGCGGTTAAGAAAAGTTCAGAAAACTTGTGCCAGAAAGCTTATGAAATTTATGTTCTTTGCGGCGGAAAATGTTCAAGGCTGGAGAACTTTTAGCAGGATTCAGAGAGAAATACTGTAAGATCCTGAGCAAAACCTTTATTTTCATCTTCCTTCTACTGAAATTGGGAAAAAGAAAAACAAAATAGAAATAAAAATAAAACCTCTACCAATTTAAGAACAGTATTCAGAAATGAAAGAAATGCAGACTGAATAAGCCAAAATACACTGAGTTAGAGAAATGTGGCTGGGTCAATATTATTGTTTCTCTTCGGTCAGTAAATAATACAAGGGAAAAAATACTGGCAAAAAGACTGCTCTAGAGTTAATTACCAGTGATGTTCACTGCTGGGCAAAGGATCAGCCTGAGTCTGTGTACCACAGAAAGTGATGTACAAGCATTATACTGACCCCATGACTTTCCTCTATAGCATAACCCTGCATGAGTGCATCCAAACAAAACAAACAGCACCTCCACAGCCTCTTCTGTCTGAGAGAAACTGGTGCTTTCCCTAACATCTCCCTGCATTAAATTTCCAGCTGCACCGTGCTGACAGCAGTGCGTGCCCTGAGCCAGTGGCCAAAGGATGGGTGGGTGTCCAAGTGGGGCTGCGGGCTGTGGGAGGATGCAGGGGTGGGAGAAGGGGGACCGATGTCAAGTGGTTACCGCAGCAACGGGGAGGGGACCAGCAGTGGGGGGGAGCAGAGGTCGCAGTGTTACCATGGCAACGGATGGAGTGCCTTCCTCACTTGGGTTGGAGATGTGGCTGTCCTTGCTTCTAATTACCTGCCTGGTGCTGGGGGATTTAGGCACAACATATCAGGAGTGCCTATGTTGTCATCTACATATATTACCTATTTCATTTCTAGTTAGAAAGTAAAACTGCACTGGAGATAAAGTATTTTTCCCATGCAAGCTATACCTATTTTAATCTCTTTTGATTGACGACAGTATAACCAGTTCACAAGTAGTAGCAGAATTACATTTTATTCTTTCTAATATAGTGTAAAGAATTATATTCCAGTATCAGTTATTAATCCTGCAGTGCTAGAAGAGATGCTGAGTTAGGGAGTGAGTTTAAATTGTGTTAGGGAGTGAGTTTGTCATACACATCATTACATGACTATATTTCCTTTTCTCTAATGAGCTTTGCAAGATAGTTCTTACCATTTCTTGTTTAGGGTCATTCATTATTTTTTTGTTCTAATGACATCAGGTATTGAAAATTTCTGGTAGGCTCTTTTTGAATTTCCCCAACTGGGGAGTGATGGAGTTTGTCAGTATAAGAGGAATGTGCTCATATAAAACTGATAGGAACAGCCTGGACTCCTGAAATTGCTATCATTGAATGGCCCAGTGAATGGCAATCAGCCATCTGCCATTTCATCTGGTGTCACTCTTCCCCCAGATTAGGGACAGTGAAGAATTACCAATGTCAATAGGTGATTTAATATGAGTCTCATATCAAAAAAGAATGGACTGAAATCTAGGGGAAACTGGAATTCAGTCAACTGTGGCTTGAAAAGTAGGGTCTTAAAGGGAGACAGAGCTATTTTGAGTGTCAAACCACCTAACACAAGAAGGCTTGGTAGGAAGTATGACCTGGATGCATGGAGCCCAGGGATTACCTTGGAACCACCCACAAAACCAGATCAAAATAAATAAAAAATATGCCCAAGAGGTGAAGAAACTAAGGCAAGGATAAGCCTCCAGATACCTACCCTTTTGAAAGGTCTCTGTGCTTGTGTTGTGCAGCCTAGATGAAGCCTGAAGACATTTGCCTGCTGTATTTTCCTCTGAAGAGGTATGCTGTGAACCAGAGTGTCCTCAGCTTAGAAATGTGGGAAGGCTAGGCTCGGCCTGCTGAAGGCAACCAGCACCATCTTAGGGACTATATATTTCGAATATGGAGTCTCAGCCTCCACTCAAAGCGTGCTTACAGTAGTGCAGAAGCAGAGAGGGGGTCTGGTTTTGCCTGAGCCAGCAGTGCAGAGGGGTGCAGGGCTGCCCCGGCTCCTCTGGAGGCCAAGAGCAAGAAAGGCTTGAGCACAGCTGAGACTCTCATTGAAGAGTGTTTTTCTGTGCCTATGTGGCAAAACAGTCTTGTTCTCATTTTTGGAGCAGTTAAACATTTGCATTTCCCTCAAATGCAAATGAACGCTTCTACAAATGAGCTTTTTCTATTACTTTGTGCACAGTTGGCTTTTTTGTGTATCGTTTTGTTTAATGACAGTAACACCTATTCACATCCTGTGGATACAGGATATAACTCCCTCACTCACTGTTGCTTCATTTATTTACTTGATTTCTGTCATCCAGCACTTTAAGATTTCCTGTTGGATCCTGTTTATGTTGTAATGAATTTAGACTTTGTGACCTAGGTATGTCTATTCTGCTAAATCAAAGATGTCCAGGGACCAATACTTGTCCCCAAGACTGAGTGGCACCAACTGGTGTATGTCTACATTTCTTAGTTTTAGCTCCCTCTGTGGCAGATTTACATTGGAAGGAACAGGCTAAGGAAATCAGCTGGCAATGAAACAAGGTGAATGACTGGGTGTGTGGTGCTTGAGCTATGTTCATAGTCTCCCTTTATTCAGCTGTGGGGATGCAATCATTGAGTTAGTGCTTCTTTTGAGGAAAAGCACATCAAATGCAGAATTGTATTTATTTCTTTATTTTGACCCTTGAAAATGTTCACTGATGGGTGATGCACAACCCTGCAGAAGACACCAATGCCCTCAGTATCTCAGCTTCTGAGAAAGAAAAAGAAGGTTATAACTTTTTTTTTTTTTCCCCAACCACAGTTTGTAAGGGTAAGGGAGCAACTTTCTGGGATGCTTATATACTGTAGTAGAGTGCAATGTGGGTTCTTAAGATATAACATAGCCTCAGGAGATACCCTAAAAATGACACTGGAGGGGAACAGTGGGAACAGGACTTTTGCCCATCTGATTTTGCCACCTGCCTCCTTGCAAAGTGCTCCATGCCATCTTTCCTCTCGCTCATGATTCTGTGTGAGACCCTCACTGTACCTGATCATTCAGCCTGAGATGAGTGTCTTGTTTTTACACAACTGCCCTGTCTCCCATTCCTTTACAGCTGTTCTTGTGCTAAGAGTGACAGTGGACATAAAAACATCGTGGTAACCTCTGCTTTTCTAGCTTGCCAATGGCATAAAAGATGTTTCAAAATGTTCTTCCACTTCTTTGGCCAAAAGGCCCTCTCTCCATCATTAAAACAAACTCTTTAATATGGAGATTATGCACATAAAGACTGATTGTGTGCAGTCTCTGAGAGTGAATTTATTTCCATGAACAGGGAAGTTTAGATTCTGTTTCGAATAAGCTAACGCCTCAAGAACTATGCTTGTAAAGTTGATACATCTTTTGTTGTAATATGTGAATACTACAGAGGATCTTTATAATTTGTTTTATATTTTTTTCAGATACCAAGTATTCTTAGGAGACCTTAATAGTGTACTTTATTATATTAAGTACAGCGATTAACATATATTCACAAACTTAATTTTCTCTTTCTTTATTTCTTCTGTTCAGTGATTATTCATTTTTATTTCTTTAGTATTTCCACAGGAGTTAAGCTTGTCCTTGTGTGTTTGTCTTACTAAATTCACAAGTTAACAACCTTGGTTTCTTACCACATCAAATTATGCATTTAGAATCTTTCTCTCTCTCTCTCTCTCTCTGTGTCTCTCTCAAATAAACCCCACCTGTTTGCTGTTTTAGTAAAGCCTTAAATTACAGGTCAGAGTGGGCACTGTACTTTCTCTGTCAATCCCAACAGCATTGTTTCTTCCAGCAACAGTCTCCTTAGGAGTGACTATTCTGATTAGCATTTTGAGTCACATTGCCCACCAGATAACAGTGAGCACAGTCTGCCCACCGTATCGCCCACCTCTACTTCCTTGAGACTTCCTTGCATGCTTTGCACATCGCTTTTTCTAAAATGGCTCAGTTAAGATCGTATAGTTATGGCTCATCACAGAGCTTCTCATCATGCCTTGTCTGTAGCAGGACATGAACCCCAGCCCTCTTGACAGACCAATAGAAGAGGCTGTGAAAGTGCAGCTGTGGCATGATCATAGCAATCGGGATGTCTTTGGGAATGCTCTAAGAGAAACAGAAGCCAACAGAAGAGTCCCAAAAGAAATGAGAAGCAGTGATATTCAGCAAGAATGAAGAGTCTTCCACCAAAAGGGATGGGAAGAGAATAGATCTACAGCTGTTTTTCTAAACCGAGCTGCATTCTTTCTAATTTCATGCTGTGTTTCTGATTGTGGAATGGTTGATTGAACCAGAAGAGATAATCCATCAGTGCAGAGCGAGGAGGAGGTGTGAAGGGATCTCTGGGGATGTGCCAAGACAAACATCTCCAGCCCTTCCTTTAACTGAGTGCAAGAGGTTATTTGGAATACAGCAGTACTGGAGCTAGCCTCCAAGGAGCCAAAATACACGCAGTGAGACAGATAAATGTTTTCTCAGGGAAAGGAAATGCTACATGATAATTGCATGTTTTGTTTTTAGTGTGAGGTTAGCTGTATTTCACTCTTTATAAAAGAAAGAAATCAGTGAAATAATCTCCTAAAGCAGCCAGAGGGCAATGCTATAGTGAAGAAGGCGAGATTCCATCCTCTTTCTCCAAGACTCCTGCTGAGGCAGTGATGAGAAGAGCTTTTTTTTTTTTTTGACTCTAAGTGTTCAGCTGTGGAGACAATTGTGACTGCTTGCTGAAATATTTTAGCAGTGTTAACCTGAATAACTATTTTATCCGTGGTGACAATCTCAATGTTGACTTTGCTTCTTTCATTGTATTTTCTCCATGTAACCATCATGATTGTAACTTTATGAAAGTATCAAAGCAAATTCTCACAAAAGAGCAAGTTATTCAAAGTATTTCTAGACATAAAACAGTTTGGAAAGTTTTCAAAGATATGTATTTTGCTACCACTGTAAACTTAATCATTCTGTGTTTTTGTTTGTATATTTGTTTGGGAGGTCTTTTGAAGGTACAGCCTCAATGCTACTGGGAAAGATAAACTCAGATTAAGAAAAGAAAAAAGTGCAAAAGTGGGGAAGTGTTTCCTGAGCTCTTCCACCTCTCAGAGACTAATAAGAAAAAAGGTAGGAGCTGGAGGGGGAGCAAGAGCATGGAGAGTGGAAACAAAGAAGGTTGGCAGAGAATGGGAAGGTGAGCCACGATATGCCATCCCTTAGGCCCCAAAACCCAGTGTTGTATGTAGTGTGAAGTAAATCCCCCACATTTGGCTGCTGAGCAGTCTCTGAAAACATGAAGCTCCAAGCCGGCAGAGATACTTCAGGGAAAGTTACAGACAGCCCTAATGGTGCTACTCCACTCATTCCAAGCCTGAAAGCAACGCAAACTTTCAAGACACACGTGTGAGAATTATTGTCCTCACAGAAGACTTGTGTTGGTCTTGATGATACCGCAAGGGTTTTGAATATACACTACATACGAAATACACTGTTTATTTTACAAAGTTTTCTCCAGGAGACTTCATTTATTTCTTTCTGCATTATTGCCACAAAATGAGAGTGCGTAGGATGCAAAATAGCTTTGCTGGAAAACGATAGACTGTTCCGCTACTTTCAGTTCCTTCCCACAGTATAGCTGAGAGATTTTTGCCAATTTTTGAAACTAGAATGCAAGTTGCATACATGGTGCAAAACCAAGCAGTATTTGTCAAGGAGTAATGATAAGGTAACATTTTAAGCCTTCCAGAGCTCTCCTGGAATCACCATAATTCCTGGCTTTTTAGAATCTGTACACTGTGCAATTTGGGGAACAAACAGCACACATTATGCAGCAATTGCTGTGGGAGTATTTATTTCCATCAAGATCAAAACTAGCCATGAGCATGGCCCATACGTGTTCAAATGATCAAAAGCCTGTTCGGAAGATGTTCCACCTAGACAAAGGACAATTCGCTCCTCCTTCTAGCCCACTTATCCAGGGTAAAATATGACAAATCAGGGAAACTAAAGGTGGCCTGTGCTCCCCAGAGTTACTCTTCATATTTTGATATCAGATGTCTGAATGTTCTGGTTCAGGAAAAAGGAACCACTCATCCTGTATTTCAGGAAGTATTTCTTCTTTCACTCATTTGTCACACAACTAAAGGGGCGGCTGAATCAATTGCACAGCCCTTTGCAAGGTAATCTTTGGCAATTCAAGTGTTGATTAAACTTTCCTTTCAGCAGTGAGCTGGGCTAGAAAAAATATTCTTTTATTGAAAATGAACTTCAAACGCTGGAAAGGTTACCCTCTCTTAATGTTCTTCAAGTGCACCAAATTGCAGACTAAATAAACAGACAGCATGGGTGTCGCTTTAATGTTTGGGGCATTTCATATTAAAACACAGTATCTCAAAGCCTTCTCTTTGTACTTTTGATCTGAACATGGCAAGGGCATGAAGAAAGAACATTTCTGGCTATGTTCACCTATGGTCTGTGGCTGAGCACAGAAAGAGGGACACTCCCACCCTTCAGAGGTTTTGCTCCCATTTCTCTCGTTTCCCTGAACAGCTCTGTCCCATGTCCCAATCTTAAACCATAATGCTTAACATTTCTGTGATGCCATTTGCATGTAAAGAGTTCTACTCTTATTAATTTTTTTTTAAGCATACTTCATACTGAATGGTTTGGACTGAAATATAAAAAGGAAGTTTAATAGTTATTTCCAGAACAGTTTAAGAATTAGAAATAGTATTGCCCACTTTGTTGAAGTCAAGCCTTTTGGTAACTGAAGGAGATTTTATCCCTTACACAGTTTATTAGACTAGTTTCAAGCTTATGGGAACGGCGTTTGTGGTGTGTTGGCGTGATATACAAGAGGTGCCGATGGCACAGAATGATCGTAATCTCAACTGGACTCTAATTATTTAGACCTTTTTAGTTGATCGAGTACCAGCCTCATACAAATCCCAGTAATAGATTTAAACAAAAACAGTCTCACTCCATCAACAATCAAGATATAGGGTCTACAATGAAAAAAAATTAACATTTTGGAAGACTTAGAGAAATAGCTCTGAATCAATCAGAAAAGATAGCAATAGTTGCCCAAAGGCTTCCTACAGTATAGAAAAATGGAGTCTTGAGGTGATGGTGCATTATCTGGTAGGCAGTAGTAAGAACCTGGAAAGTATCATGCAAGAAATTCTTGCATTTTTTCCAAGGACAAGACTCTTGAAGTTGTTGTTGTTGTTACTATTGTTGTGAGGAATTGTGAAAATGCAGAAAATGAGAAGGCTGCAGCAGAAGCAACAAAGGCATACCATACTATTATCCATAGTCATTCAAATAGATCACCCGACTGTGACAGCCAATTAAATTGTATTTTCCAGGATTAACCCACAGCTAAAATGATACATCATGGTAGGAGAAAAGCTTCATGTATTGCCAACAACATGTTAGCTCCTCTTTTGACTGAGAAAACAATGAAAGACTTGGTTGAAAAGCATGTATTTTTCTCTGTGACTACAGATGCCTCAAACCATTCAAGGTGTTTCCAATCATTAATCATTCCTACACAGCTGAAGGACAAATAATTCACTGCTGGCTTGATTATTTTCAAGGCACTAATGAAGCCACATTAGGAATATTTGAAAATGCGAAAAATATGCTAAAATCAAGTAGTTGGAACCTTTACTATGTACAGTTATTTGCAGCTAATACTGTTAATTCTGGGTTATGTCCCCCTGTCCACAAATCAGTAGAAAGTAAGAAAGAAAAATCATCTCTAGCTTATTGCTCTGTACATAACCAAAAAACAGAAAAATACCATCTAATTAAATCATCATTTGATTTAGAAAAAGAATAAGTCACTTTTCCTCATCTCATTCAGTCATTTTTCTCAGCAAAAGTTTCAGATTTAAAGGAGAGCTCATAAAATTTGTATGGGAAGAAATGTTCTCCATGAGACAATTACTTGCATACTGTACAGGAAAAAGGACCATAATCTGTTTTCTTGGGTTTAGAATTTACTTTGGAAGTTAAGTGAGCATTGTCAAGCACCAATTTTAAAATCTCATTTTCAAAGATAACCTTGTTGGAGGTGATAGAGAGGTTTTCAGTGACAGACTGTTACTTATTATTTTCAGATTTTACTGAATGTTTCTTAATAAGTCTTGCAAGTAGAACAAACTGTCTTTTTACATGATGAAATGTGTAAGATATCACATTCATTTAAGGGTAAGTTGCAAAAAAGGATTGTTGACAAATTCTTTGGTCATAAGCTAGTCATCATGTGGGAAAATAAAGAAAACAAAGACATTTCACTGAGAGGTACACATCAGCTGCCAGAACCGAGGTTTTCTATTTTCATATGATCAAACAAAATGCAAATAAATTGATTTAATTTTACTGAAAAGCATTAGTCTTTCCAGAAACAGTAAAAATTTTTGATAATTTAAAATTTCCTAAAAGGCCTGATGTTAGGTAGTTAGAGATTCAGCTGCATATTTGTGTATGTCAGGAGTCTTTGATTTGGAAACATTCTCATATTCTAGTTTGACATTTTTGCTCCTTCAGTTTCTTAAAATTGTTTCGTTTATTTAAAAACCCATAAGAAAAAATGTCCAGCTTTGGACAGATTGTGGAGCACTCAAACAGTTTCCATTTCGATGAAGTTTCAAAGTGTGGGGAATTTAGGTTATAGATGTAACATGCTTTGTGAATTTACTTTTAAAGACAAACATAATGAAATCTATTAAAATTGATAATAAATTATTCTTCTATCAATCCCTTCAAGTTTATAACTGAATTTTGCATCAGAGAAATTTAATACTATTTCAGAAATACGTGATGTACGAAAGGAAATAAGATTTCCCTAGGATTTCCCTTCATGTTAACATGTTGATCTATTTTTCCCCTTAGGGTTGGCCCTTACTTCTTCCCAAGGAGAATGTCTTTTCAGAAGCGTGGCTGCTCCGGTGTGTAGTTTCAGTTAACACATCCAGGCACAGTGTGAATATGTGGTATAAGTAGGAAAAATCTTGAGCCTGTTTTGGTAGCATGGCAAATTAGGTGCCTGTAAGACAAGAAAACTTAGTGACAGAACAGTTTACTGTACATGATCTTGGCATTATTTCATAGAGAACATAGTTTCACCTTTCTGCTGCTGGGAAGAAGTCTTACTGAGAATTTTGCTGGTTTTTATTTCTTCCTGTGTTCATTATAGTAGTCAATGCTTACTGCCAAAAAACAAAAAGGGAAAGAAAGAATCAGAAGGACATTAACAACATTTCTGGTGCAGTCGTAGAACAGAACATAAAGAATATAATGAGAGTTGTGGGATGTTACTTCATCTGAGGCCTCACTTCACTGAAACCTGATGTCCTGCCTGAACTCTCTAAGTGCAACCATTACATTTCATAAAGAAAGATCTAAAATGACAGGTATTAGCTAGCAAATTAAAAGTATTCCTATATTATGTTATGTTATGTTATGTTATGTTATGTTATGTTATGTTATGTTATGTTATATTATTTATATTATATTGACCTGTATATGAGACCAACATAGAAACCTTTCTTCTGGTAGTTTCTTGTTGGATACTGTGTGCTGGAGATCACTGTACCAGCTTTGTGCAAAGCTGTTGACTTCACTGGGAACTGAGTATCTGTTGTCAGTGAAGATAAAGTTAATTTTCCTGAAGTATGCACAGGCTTAGCTCCATTAGAAGTGAAGAACTGAGTGCCAGTTTCGAAAGTGACCTCTGTCCCTTCCTAGTAGAGTGAATGCATGAATATCATACCCCATTATCTGCTTGGTTGAAGACTGAAGCAATTACAAAGATTAATGTAAAGGATGTACTGATCTAACATCCTCTTCTAAAAAGAATTAATGGAGAGAATATAAAGGATGAAATTGCAATTCAGGTATTAAACAGAAATGTGCATTTATTTTTACTTGGAAAAATTTGTTTTGTAGTTTGTACATTCTGACTGAACATTGTACGCACTTTAAATAAAAAAATAGGGGTAAAGTGTTGAAAAAGTGCAACTAATTTCAAACATCTTTGATTGACTTTTCTTTTAAAAATGTTGCTTTACTTTTTATGACCTCAGTTTACAAAAAGAAAAATGTGTTTTATAAAGAACAAAATAATTTAGGAGATCTGTGAACCATTTAATTTGAGTTGAAAAGTTTTTATTAAAGTGAATGGAGTTACGGTGATCCATTGCAGAGATATTTTGAATAATGATCATTGCTGGCATGTTCTAGTTGCAGTAATAAGTAAAGGAAATGAAAAATGGGTGTTGGACAGTGGCGTTAGCATGGCCCTTCTTCTAGGCTAATATACCTGTGTCCCAGCCAGAGTGGTTTAACTGGATGGAAACCACAATGATACATCTATACTGCTCCTGATGCCCGCTTTGCTCAGATCTAGCTGCAGTAGCTTCTCAGCACACTGTATTATGGAGCTCAAGGTCTTTCTTTCCTTTGGTGGGGTAGAAATCCTAAAATCCTAAATATCATTAAATATGTACAATATGCTAGAAGGAAATTATGGCTGCTCCTAAATTTAGTCAAAATAAAGCATTCATATAAAGTAACTTCAAATATGAATACCATGCAAAAACTTGTCCTGTAAAAAGACAGCACTGTCATTAGCCAGCTGTATACAAATGGTCTTTGATTCTATAAATACTGATGCTCACATGTGAGCAAAAAAAAGCAACTCTACTCACTCAGCATTTGGAGAAACCCATAGACATGTCTGGCGTATTCCTCTCTATAGAAGCTGAATGTGCCAAACTCTTGCCACTGGACTTTCAAGGACTAAAATGATACAAAGTTGAGTGTAAAGAAACAAGATCAGCACTCTACCGTCTTAAACATGGTGAATTAAGGGTGTCCTTTTTGAATAATAAGGGTACTCTGTGTACATTACACTGCATCCTTTAAGCGTGCAGAGATTTGCAACTTTGAGCTTATCAAGATGAAAGACAAGCCTCTTCAGATTCAAATCTGTCAGCTTCCCTGAGAAAATAGAGCTAATAATACAATGAAAACCGGTAGTGAGATAGGCTATGAAGAAAAATGGTCCTTAATGCCTTTGGTGGCTAGGCTTTAATTCCTAAGGTGATCTATTACCTGGTATTTGAATACATGCTAGCACCACTTATGCACCTGTTGATCATTTGCCATCTAGAGATGAGAGGCCCAGAGTGCGTTTTGGACTAGGATTACAGTGTCAGTGAATTAGGTTTCCTGGTGTTGTAACATCAGCTGTGGAAGGATGATCTGCCAAAAATTTAATAGTGCAGGAGAACTAGATGCCTCTCAGCAAAAACACTGTCCTCAGTTCAGACTACAAGCTGTTCTAACTACCTATAAATAAAGCAAAATACAATACTGGTTGTATAATAGCATTTCTTTTTACACCTTCCCTTTTAAAACTTAGGAATAGACAAACAGAAATGCAACGAAAGCAAGTTCAGACTGGTCAAAGGCCACATACCAGACTTTCCACACAGCCTTAATTCTCCTTTGCTCACCAAGAGTGCACTACCAGGGGACCTAAGGAGATGGTTTCCTCCGGATTATCCCCAGCCTCTCTATTAGCCTGTGTTGTAGAGCATACACTTTGTGTGACATCAGCAAACGTCATCCCTGTCATGGCTGCAGCCAGCCCTGCGATACTGAGAGAGTGTTTCATGACACAGTCAGATGGCCGTTTCCACAGGGTTCATAGGTAGAGCAGCCTGGGAAGTGGGAAAGAAACGTAAGCAAATGCAAATGTGACCTTTCCTAGACTCCACTGGCTGAAATTCACAATTCAAATATTGTTTTTTGCAGTTTCTTCCATGGGGTATTAAATGCATAAATCAGTGTGTTTGTATGTTCACCTATATAATTTTGTCTGTTTGTCCATGCTTACCTACAGAAACACAGCAGTAAACATGCAGTGAAAGAAAGGATGAGGTTCATGTAAATTATGATATTAGCCTATCCAGGGCAGTAAGCTAGTGACCGCTTAGCTCTTAGCATTTGGGGCACATGAGGTGTCTGTAAAGAAGCACAAACATGCTTTGTCAGTTCTGCTGTAGTGTGACCTGAAAATGAGTGGCTGAACAATTGGTAAAAAACAGAGCAATTAATGTATTTATTGAATTTACACACAGCCCCCCAAAAGGCATTGCTATAAGCAGGGGAATTTATCATTCTTCACCATATGTGTGTTGCTCCTGCTCATTTTTTTTTATCAGTCTGCCCTATGACAAAGAAGTATCTGTAAATTGTATCTTGTAGCTGTGACTGTTCAGAGACAATGGAAAAGCATGTGCTAGTGCAAAAATTGTTATGGCACAGGACCAAGGCAAGTAAGGTGTTTGGCCTGCTTTCTAGAGTAGCTAGAGGGAAAAAAGGAAAATAAAAAGAAAAAAAAAGGAAAAAAAATATTTCCTCAGGCAGTAAAAAAAAGGAAACATTCTCCATTGTCCTGAACGTATCCTGCTGCACTACACCCAGATAGACCTTATCAAAGACCAAATAGTAGTGGGAAGTGTGGAACTGATTTCAATTTGCATATCATGCTTTCATTGCAGGAATATCAAATTGATATATTTTTTGCCCAGACGTGGACAGATAGCCGTCTTCGCTTCAACAGCACCATGAAGATACTGACTCTGAACAGCAACATGGTTGGCTTGATCTGGATCCCGGACACAATATTTCGTAACTCGAAGACGGCAGAAGCTCACTGGATCACCACCCCCAACCAGCTCCTCCGCATATGGAACGATGGCAAGATCTTGTACACCCTCAGGTGAGCACTCAGTGGCATGCAGAGCCGAAAGCTTCTCCCTGCTCTGGCACAGTAGTAGTAATTTTCAGTGATATCTTTGTTCTCCTCTGCTGTTTTGTTCCTGATGCTTACCTGACCATGCTTGACAAATACTGAAATATTCAGGCATAGGTACTGCAGAGTTTAAAAACCAGTCTTGTCTTTCTAAAAAAGAAACCATGAGAATCAGAAATAGGTCTGTCTAAATTGTAGAATTTGGGCTTTTTAGTGCTTGTAATAAAATCAGGGACATGTAGTCCCATAAAACCTGTCAGAAACCTTTCTGATCAGAGTTAGATGCAGGGCTGGATAAAGTATTTCTAGATTCATGCTAATGCCAATACTTGATTCTTCAAATAATTCACTCTGAAAGATAGTCTGTCACATCTCATCACACCGGTAAATTGCTGGAGGAAAGGCTTTTAGAGTTTTTCTAATCTTTGTGATACCATCAACGGTATGGTATTAGAAATACTGTATATATTTGCATAAAAAAAGCCCGTGGAAATCAAAATATGTGTTTACTTATGGAAGAGATGAATTGCTCAGAAGGGAGCTTTGCCATAAGCCATATTCCACACGGCAAACTTTTTCAGAAACATCCCTTTCATACTACATTTTCTTCAGCAATTGTGTTCAGCATATTGTAATCATACTTGCAATTGCAGTTGGGCTCCAGTAGCAACTCTTTGGCAAACAATAAGAAAGGAATTTAACAGCTGGAAATGCTACTGACATTTCTGGTGCCCTTCCCTTCTTAGACTTGCTCCACTGTGACAGAGCTCTTGCTTATTTCAGTAGCCTTTAGCTAAAGACTTTGGTGATTAGGATGTCAACTCCAATACCCTCTTGGTTTGGTTGCTGGTGTTTGTTCTGTTGTTTTTTCTCTTAAGTCCTGTGTCAGTATTTCAGGGTAAGTTAAGTATCTACCTAATAGTAGTTAGACTTTCATACCTATCACTAAAGAAGCTATTTGTTGAATTGACTGCAAAATTTGTCTGAAACAGCTAAAAAAGGGGTAATACTTGACCCAGTGGATTGTTTGAATAAGCATTTTTAGTTTGTGAAAGATGTTTTGAGTCCTTTTTGCCCACTCACATCAGTCTCCTTTTTACATAGGAGAAGCTGTTAGAATGATCATTGTTCATTGATAACACCGTGTGAGTCAAAAACAATTTATCTGACTTAAGCGAGCACACAGAATTGATATGGCATGGAAGCGGTAACTACTGTATATCCTGGTACTGTCAGGTGTTGATGAGTGTTCTGTATTCAGGAGAAAGTATACGAGGTTCAGTCATGCTCCATGCCTTTCCATCCTCTTCCCTTCCCACTTTTGGGTGTGAATGACTCCTGCTGTAACACTGCAAACCCTCTTCTAGTGTCAGTGCAAAAATGCTGTTAAGTTCCTCACAGGTGACCTTCTCCAAGACAGGGGTTTTCTCTGTGCCATCCTAAATCCAAGACACAAACCTTTCCCCATCCAATTTGTTAGCTTTTGAATTAGTTTAAAAAAAAAAAGAAAAAAAAAGAGGCCAACAAGAAAACCTCATGCTCCACACTTGCTGCATAAATTCAGGCATGCAATTAATGTGTTTGTTTCCTGAAAAAGACTGTATAATAAACTAGCACTTAATGCAATCTACCTGGTAAATAGATTTACTTTGCAAGCTATCAGACTGAAGATTATCTGTTTTTAATAGTCATTTTAAAATCAGCTCCATTCATAGTGTCCTTTGTGTCAGCAATATCACATAAAACAAGCTTTCAAGTGGAGCTGAAGACATTTCGACTAATCTGCTTATTACCCCTGTGCAACTGAAAATGGCATACAGAGATTTATTAAGTTTTTGAGAAACAGCCCAAAAATGACTGAAGGAATTTTAAGTTCATGCTGTAAGTAAATGCAGATACTATTCCTTATAAGATTCTTTATGAGGTTTTAATTTTGTGGAATTACATACTGCCACATCAGCCATATTTCCTATTATTTTTGTAAAGAATAGTTGTTTCCATCCCATGTCCTTCAATGATGAATTGCTAGAGAAAGACATATGTACAGATTTCTTGGGATCAAGAGACTCTTAATGATGTGTCTGAAATTATTTGTGGTTTTAGACAACTATTATTGTTTTGGATCAGGCCTAAATAGCCAATGAACAATCTGCAAATATAGTGCTTTCCTTTCAGGCCTTACTTATGGATGTCAAAGCGCTCTTACATGATACCTAACCCCTGCCTCCTCCTCTGACTGTTCATTGTGCTGCTGTGTAGTAACAAGACGCTTGGTTTCTCCGTAGGCTTACCATCAACGCTGAGTGCCAGCTGCAGCTGCACAATTTCCCAATGGATGAACACTCGTGTCCACTGATATTCTCTAGCTGTAAGTACTGCTTTGATGCCTTGGTGTTGTATACGACTAGTATGCAGAGGCACGAGTTTAATTCTGATTTCTGTCAGGTTGTTCAACCATTCCACAACAGGTATAGGAGGTTTGTGAAAACAAAAGTCAGGTGAGTTAAACTTGATGTCCAGTATTTCTGTGAGGAAAAGTTATTTTTGTGCTGATTCACTTGAAGGAGCTTGAGAGCTGTCTCCTCATGGGTACACCTGCACAGTTTTGTAATCCAAAGTCACACAATGCAAATGTTTTACAAACATTTTTAAAAGGGTGTCCACTAAAGATTTTTCTTTTGATAAACTCCAGGACTCAGGATCTGTGTTCTCCAAAAGCCAATGGAAGATGTATTGATTTGTCTTTCTATTTAGAAAATAGCATTTTCTCCATCACCTCTTAAAAAGAGATAGAAGAATAACACTATTTAATATCTTCATAATAGATATACTGTTGTGATAGTAGGGTATTGATTTCCATTTATGAATAGTATACAAACAGTGATCCTCAATCAGAAACCAGATTTGAATTTCAGCTGATGCAGGGTGTATTCTTCTTTTTCCCCAGGAAAATGTTTTAAAAAAATCTGCCAGTGTAAACATCTCCCTTTCTCCCAGAACATTATCACTACGTTGCCATTTTTTATGATCTGTGTACATAAGTGAGCCTGGGCCAAAACACACAGTGGTGTGTTTAATTCAGATATGTGGAATATATGCATACTCAACTGAACAGGAGGCAGATACCTCCTGAATGAGCTTTACTGCTAATGAATACTTGTCACTGAACTATATGCACCTCAGAAATCTTTAGTTACTGCATAAAGCTACTTTTACCTTGTGGCAATCTGCTGTTGATTTGTTGATGTACTGGGAAAGGAGTGTGTGATCTTAAAAATTAAATCCCAGTCCAGAGATACTAATTAAACCTACCACATAAATTTGATAGGTCCTGTGCTAGCAGTATCCAAAGAAGGTGAACTCTAATAGACAGGGAAGTCGCTTCAAACCTTACATTGCCTAATAGCTAGACAGTTGCTGAATGTAAATAAGTGATGGTCTGGGTTTTTTTATTTAATGAGAGAAGATATCAGTGTGAACTTCAGAAGGCTCCACTCCATCGCAAAGTTTCAAATACATCTTGATTTGCAGAGGTTCCTCCTAATTTAGATCTATTAGCTTGGAGCCCTTCTGCCCTTGAAAATGTACATGTATTAACATCATACATGTACTACCCTCTAGGGAGATGGAGATTACATAGGATCAAGCAGAAGCTAAATGTGTCACAGTTTCTATGGGTGTTCTTTACAGTTTCTTGCCAGATGAAAAACCCATGGAGGAATATTAAAATAATGTTTTATAGTTTTGTCAACATTTTTGGTCATGTTGATAGCAAGAGTTTATTTCTTTAGGTTCATACTCAATTGCGTTCTTTTCCTTGAACACTTTTAGCACGGCTATTATCATAATAGTAGGACATCTCCTGTGTGATTTGTTTGTTTCATAACTCAGTTGTATTTTTAGTGTTGCGTACATTCGTAGCAGTCTCAAGATACATGGCACTCAGTGGGACTTATGAAGTGAATGACTGAGTGAATGCCTGAATGATTTATTACTGCCTGCTATGACAAGTTTCTGAGGGGACACTCTGATTACGGATTCCAAGATGTATGTCTTTGAATAAAATAAAAATGGTTATAGAATTCACAGCACAGCACTGCTTCCCTCTGCATCCCTTTCGTTTGTTCCCTGGCACACAGACAAATCTTCGCAGTTTCCACTGTAGGCAAGCACAAAAAAGCAAAAATTTCAGACAATATTTCTTGCATCTCTACACATACATGAACAAGGTTAATATTTGAAATGTCTTACTTTTTATATTAATTTCCCTTGATATTTCAGAAATGTGAAACTAATCTCATTGTTTCTAGAGTATTTTCCTCTAGTGCCAACTAATTCACACCCTAACCCTGCTGTTGCTCTGGGGACAGCTGTTATTCCTTAGGTGGGAATACTGAGCTCTACTTGGTCTGGTTGCCAGGATGAATAAGGAGAAAACAGCAGCTTATAAACAAAAGACACATCTCAGTGTGCTGACAGTGGTTAGTAAAACCTACCTACCCCTTCCTGTTCTTGTTCCAGAATGGTTCCTGGAGCTCTCTAGTCTCTTTGCTTATAGGAAATAGAAAGTATTGAAATAATTTGAAACCTCTTTACTCTCTGTGCAAGTTTTGTCTGTGCTTCAGGTGACATGATGAGATGAATCATCTGGCATATTAGGGCACGTGGTAGGTGTGTGTCTGTTGTTGCAGTCCTTACGTAGATGGGCACTTATCACACTGCTTATGTGAAAAGTTAAGCCCGATGGCATAATGCAGAGCTGCTATGCAATGCGACAGCTCTTTCCCACTCTGTGTACCAGATTGGTTTGATCAACCACATTTGGCAAGCAGGATTCTTAATACAGAGATGCTACAACATTGACATCAATGGAGGAGGCTGCTGTGCTACTTTTGGTACTCAAGTAGCATATTAAACTGTCTTGGTTATCTCTATTCAGCACTGATCTGAGCATTGTGGAAATAACTTAATTTCAGGACTCTGCCATAAAATTTAGTTTATTGAGGTAGTTAAGATTCACATAAACACCAGTAAGGAAGAAGAGGTATTCTGTCTGAAAGACAGCACTAGAGTAAACAAATAAGACACAGGCAGCCAAATGCAGGCTGGAAATGAGAAGTTAAGCACAATTAACTGTGGAACTCCTACCATAGGATACTGAGGGTGCTAAAAGTTTGTAAGGATTCAAAAGTGTTTGGACAAATTATTGGAAGAAAAATGCATTGGTAGCTATTAAGCATAACGAGATCATTCTGTACTAATGGCCACTATTTTTTTTTATTCTGAGGGAGTGAGAGTATTTCAGATTAAATAGTAAGCAAAAGTGACTGTATGGCTAAGCACTTGAAGGAACTCTTTTCCATTAGAGTTGCCACGTGGCTGGTTTCCAGCTTGCCTACATGGTTTTGGTTTTAATTTTTCAGCCACTGGTGGGACAAATGTTTTTGAATTTCTTAATTTGGAAGGACTAGGCACACTGAAGAATAACGTGAGCATGTTTGCACCCATGCCTGCACAACAGTTAATTGTTCAAGGTGTTCATTTTTCAGCCCAGAAACAAACCTTCACCTCCTCTCCCCATACATGTGCTCAAGATTAACTAAAATTCCTGACACTCCTTCTGGTGATAGCATATGACAGCCATACCAAAATGAAGCTGACAAACCCATTACACCTTGTTTAGAGCATCTGGTCAACTAACTTATTCATTATGTACAAGGAGCCTTATGGTGGGAATCTGTGCTAGCTGCATACCTGAGGTCTGAAACAATCTATAAGGCCATGCTTCAGGCTGCACCAGATGCAGTAATATCGAGCTGCAGTGCAAAATGCCAGAATAAAAATAATAAGACTGAATTGATTAATGGGTTTTCATTGCTTTATTTCTCTTGCTGCTGTTCTGATCAAAGTGCAGATATTGTTGTTCATTTTAAAAAGCACCTTAGATTTAGGCAATAGAAATGATGATATTTTTGTAGCCAATTACTTATCTTTTCCCTTATTTTCCTGATTTTCCCAATTTCCCTTATTTTCCCAATTTTCCCAATTACTTATCTTTTCAACAGTGTCCCGAGTTGCCCATTACTGGAGGATTGCTGCAAGGCAGGAAAAGGTGGACATGCCCAGAATGCCATTCCTACTGCAAACACTAAAATATACACACGAAGGTTCATGAACAATTCAAGTGTTTTCAGTTCAGTTGAAAACAGAGGAAAGCAAAATTTCCAGCTATTGATATTCAGTTTTCTCAGTCAGGTCTTAAAACATGTACTTCTAGCCTTCTGAAAGTTCAAATTTTTTTTTTAAGTGATGTACAAAATCATGCAAAGTATTGCAGAAAAAAAGTAAGGAAATGTGAAATGCATTTAAAAGAAATTCTCCAAATCTAACATAGTGCTTGAAAGAAACAGATTCTGTCTTTCTAAATATAAACTCAGTTCAATCAAGTGTTACCCCTTTGAACATGAAACCTCTTATGGATATGCAATCAGTACTTTGAGCCTCATATCATTAATTTTCCAACAGAACTAGCTGTCATCACCAATTTTAATATGTTTCTCCTAGCCTAGAAAAGTAAATGCTGGTTCTGTGGAATGAACTGTGCTTTGTTTCATCTCATGTATCATCAGCAGAATCATTAATAAAGTCTGAGAACAGAATTTTACTCCTGATGAAGAACAAGCTAGAAGCAACACAGCTTAATGTTCACATCTCAAGAGGAGTTCATTAAAGATGCTGGGAAGGCATTGCAATGTGCAGAAAAAGCTTTAATCCACATCTGAACTTCCCATCTGTGCTCTCTGTAATAGGCTGAGCCAGATCGTGGGCCATCCATGGAATTCTTGATTCAGGTTTTGTGACAAGCATATTTTAGGCATTGTAGCTTTTTCCTCTTCTAGGAAGGTAGACATTAAGGTACCGGGATGCATCCATCCTTCTCTTCAGAAGGCTGTCTTTTTCAGAGAATAGTCCACATATAGAGTTCTTATAGAGAGGAAAAAAGAAATATATTTATGGAAAATTTAGCCTTTGAAAGTTTCCTCCCAAACCCTGTATTTAGCATATGACTTGTGTCATATGACAATTCATGAATACAATGCGTGAAGCATATCTGTGATAAATCCCTCCTCCTGTTCATCTGCTAATCCCTCTCATACACAGACATTTCCATATCTTCTTATTTCTGTTGCCCTCTTTTAGACTTGACTGTTTTCATTCCACATTTTTTCAAATACCTTGGCTGGTGTGCAAGGCAGTATTCAAAGACAAGTTGACCATTCTAAAGATTTATGAGTGCATGATCCTGTAGGGATCTTCTTTGCTTTTGTTAACCTGTAAGCATTAATGTTTCTAAGCATTTTTTTCCTGAGGTACCCACAATGACACCTGGATACAGTGAATTTGAAATATGTTATAATCTTATGTGAGTAATTTAAGTTCTTCATTCCAATAGATATTCTGAGTGTAATCTGCTACTGCATTGGTCAGTTGTTAACTCTCCTTAGGTTTCCCTAAAATTCCCTGCAGGTGTTTCTTTTTTTATCTAACATAAATAATGTATTGTTTCTTAGAGAGTCAAATATTTATCTAATTCCTTGACTACTCACTACTGGCTAATTCACTACTACTTTTCTGTGTGTGACTCAATACATTTCTTAATACGTAAGAGACACTGCGTTAAGTGTCTTGTAGATTTTTATGACTATTTTATAGCCAAGCCAAGACTCATAAAAATTTTACAAGTTAGTTTGCATTGGAAGTTCTGCTAATTTTTATCTAATTGCTCCAAAAGGATGTACTATATATCTATGGAATTGGTCAAATTCATCCATCGTACAGGTACCTTCACTGTAAAGTTACACTTTCTAAACCTGATTTATGGTAGATTCATGCCAAAGTAGTGCATATTGTAAGTATCGGTGTGGCACTACTCTTTGTCTTACTCTTCTGTCTCATTGCATGAGGTATATCAGAGTATCAGAGACACCTTTCCAAACATTTACAGCTATATGATTCAGTGCTGATTCCAATTTTATACAATATGTTGCAACACAAGAGTAATAGACTTAAAACAATCTGATATTAGATCTGATAGCGACCAATACACAGATGATCTCTGTTTTGTAGAAAAAGCAGTGAAACTACCCTGAGGTTGAGGGTTATCCATTGCCTCCCTGATGATCAAGGAGAGCTGATGGCAGTGGTTAATTCATGTATTATCCCTTGCTCTTCTATTCCTCACAAAGAACTGAGGTTTTGGCCTCATAGCAGACCAAATGTCTCACTCCTTTTACAGCGACTTTTCAGATTTTTCTCCACGAGATTGAAGGCTCCTCTGGAGAGGCAGCAGCTGCTGTTACTTTCAGCAAAAATGAGACCCTAGAGTAAAATTACAGCAAGTGCTTATTAGTGAAGCCTAAAATGCTTAACTCATGATATCTTGGGTCCAGCAAACTCTTCCTGAGACTGTCTGGATTGATGGTAGGCTATTCCAGGAACCTGGCATCTACCCCAGTTTTGCAGTGGTCTTCCAAGGATCCTTGGTGTCTCCGTTTACCATGCACGGTTGCCTGAGGAAGATGGGAGGCCTGTGTCACGGTGCAAACTCTCTAGGCAACCTACTGCTGAGCCAGAAAAATGCTCTTATTCCAGGATCTGAAGATCAGGATAGGTGACAGTATTTCAGGGATAGGACCCCCCAGGTCTGACTTACGTTTAAACAAGAAGACTGGAAGTCCCCAAAATCCCAAGTGCAGTCTAGTGTCTCAAAGCAACCAGTCTTATTTCTCTGAATTTTCTATTAGCAAGATTTAAACAAACAAACAAACAAACAAACAAACAAACAAACAGTACCAAAACCAATTTTAGAAAAGACAAAACCTGCCTGCAAGCCATTTTTTTTTTTTTGGCAAGAATATATGTAGCTGACTAAGTTATGCTTATGGTGTCAGAAGAAATTAAGAGAAAATGCTGAAGCAAGGCAGGTGGCTGGTTGCCTGTCTGACAGCTGAATGTATCAGCAAAAGGCCCTGCAGTCTCTGCCATGTGACAATCATTTTTAGTTCCCATGATTTCATCACAGATCTCGTGATATTTGGTGTTTACTTGAAGCCAAAACCCCTTTAAGCATGTTATCATGTGCCAATGTGGGCTTTCTTTTTTTTTTTTAACAAACATTCCACAGTGTGACACAAATGCACCAAGGCAAGAAGAAAATAACTTTCTCCCTCAAATGTAATATAACACCTATGATATACTATGTACTTATATTATTGTTATTTGCTTATTTAGGTATGTGATAACTGATTTGCAAATGAATCTGATCTTTATGGAGAGGCTGGTCCATAACTTGTCAACTCCTGGCAGCCCTGTGTTTGTAAGTTCGACCATATAGAGATCGTCTTTGTGTTATACAGAACATCAAAAGACAGTCACGCTCCTTTGCATCGTATTTTTTAATACAAGAAGGAATGACTGGTTTTAGCACTCTGTAACAATTGCATCACAGGACAATGTGGGGATGCTCTGGAATAGAAATCGTTGCACTCTCTTGCTTAGGGAGTCATAGAAATCCATTCTATAAATAAAGAATTGTCTGTAAGTAAGATAAAAGTGCCCCTTTATGGGTCTTTTATTTCAACATAAGAAAGCAGACTGAATGGCTTGCATGGTGCTGCCCTTACAGGCAACACTCAGAGGTGGATCAATAGTCAGCAGTGGCCAAACTCTTTACAGTGCTGTGCATAGCTCACTCGGGCAGATTTTGATCTTGGGCTGTTATCTTGTTCCTAAGAATAAACTTCCTAAGGCACCTTCCAAGATGCATGCTCCATTTGTGTGCACAGGTGTTACATCATATGCTTATTTGGCGTTCCTTTCTTTTGGAGTGTTAGATTTTTACAAATGCAGATATAACTACACATGTTTATTCCTTGTAGCCTCCCTTGATGTAACTGAAATGTACATCACAAAATATAACATAAAACGTGAAAGTGCAAGTCAAGGTAACCCACCGCCAGGCAACTTAAAAGCTGCAACAGTTCCCTTCTCCCACACTTATTTGCACATTTCCAAAGGCAGGAGACAAGCTTGCTTGAACCCAGGAGGTTCAAGCTATTTTAGGTCCCTAGTAGGATATGTGACATATTTTTTAAGAAACAAAGAGCATATAGTTTTCTAATTACTTTAGTTGTTGTAATGAGTAGATTAAAAAAAGATTGTATTATTGTCTTCCATGGTCACCTCAGTTGCCACACTGAAAGTTACATTAATGCATCTCCCAACTGTGAGAACTATGTGCCTGAACTCACTGGTGTCCTAAGAGAAATGAAGAATTGCTGCAAAATTGCTTACAAGTGTAGAGAAACCATTTGGCACTTTGAGAACCAAGAAGAATTGAACAGGTGTCAGAATCAGAACAAATACCAAGTAAAATCGCTGAGGAGGAGAGAAAAGGAGAACGAGGAGAGACCAGAATCGCCAAGGTCAGCCAGGTAACCTGCAGTATGCCACTGAAGTTTAACAAAAGCAGTGACTATTGATTCCCAGATTAAACACATCTTGGGTAGAGCCCAGTTGATGCTTGTTACTTTTGCAAGGTTTGGCTGACCAATGATAATGAGGTTAGTAGAAGCCATCAAAGGTTTACTTGTAAGAGACTCAAAAACCAGAATGAAAACATCAAGTCCTCAACCTGTTAGCCTTGTCTTGTCAATTTTGTTTACTTTTAACACAGCCTGGAAAAACAAGGTAGCCTGGAAACATGAAATGTTACCAATAGACGATTCACTTCTGCTTCTGCAAAATTAACAGAAAACCAAAGACATACCGCTAGTGCCCACAGACCTAAGAAAGGGAAGAAAGTAAGGCAGTCATTCAGCTTTGAACATTGTTTTGCTAACAGTGCTAGAGGACAATCACGGAAATGTGCTGTGTATCTGCTCCTGTTAGAGGGATGTTGCTGTGGTCTGCCTGGCTGGATCCCTTGCTATGAAGGGCAGGTCTATCTCCTTAAAAGGTGATTAACTTTGTGTAACAGGCATGCTATATGACAGATGATAAAACTTTAATCCTTTTTCATAGTTGGGTAGCATATATGTCTGTCAAAACAAAATACGCTAGGATTATGTGTCTTACTATCAGATAACTCCTCAGACAGACAAATAAATGAGTGATAAGATTTAGACGGGAGAAAGCAGAAACACAAATTGAGACATAAAATTTAATTTTGACTTTTAAGTAAGTATTTTTGTATTCTCCTATATGATGTAGATTTTCAATTGATTCTTCTTTAAGGAACACGGCAATTTTGTGTATCTAAATATGGAGATTATTTCTGTGGAATGGAAATTAAGTTATGATTTAATGTTTGGGTTAGCCATGGATATTATAAAGTAATTTATATTTTCCCTATTTTTTTTTCATAATGTGATTTCTGGCAGTTTTACCACTAATCTGTTAAAGCTCAGGAATAGCTGACTTTTCCACAAAACCTTTCTATCAGTCATAAGAAAGAAAACGTAGGGAGGCATGTAGATTGAACAAAAGGTGCATACTATTCTGGGGCAATTGGCTGAATCAGAGAGCTTGTGCAGAAGACACTGAAGCTCCTTTCTAGCTCCTTCTACCTGAGTTTCCCAGGGAAACCAAGGCAGTATGGGGAGGGCTGGTGTGTGACTTTATTATGTCCTGATGGAGGGTAGGAGCATCTAGGAGCTCAGAAGTTCTCCTGGCTCCACCAGTTGTGATGTAACTTTAATCCCAGTTGTGATGTAACTTTAATCGGACTTGTTTCATCTTGTCTTGCTTTTGCTGCCACTTGCATTGATGTCTTTTGGTGAGCACTGGTAAGCAAGGTTAGCTGCACCTGTCTCCTCTGCTTGGTCAGCCCTGAGTGCATCAGTTCAGGAGAAATCCCAGTTAGTGTCTCTTTTTTCACTCTGGCAGCCTGATTTGACATCTATGTTTCTTCCCTTTGGAAAACCACCACCAGTGAAGAACCAAGAGCCTCATTAAAACAAATCTGATTATCAGGAAGTGGAATGAATTGCAGTTCACAGTATTTAGATCCTTCATTAATATCTTTCTATTTTCATCCTTAGCAATACAGGTTACTAGAAAACCACATCGGAACTGTTCCATGCTTGACATAGGCCTCTTATGCAATGAAAAGATGAACAAAGTTCATGGTCTGGGTCCCTAAGATCAGTGTATTCCATACCATGCCCCAGGATATATTAAAGCCATATAAATTCCTAATTGAAACTGTTGCTTGACTAGAACAGAAGAAAATAATATGTGTGAAAGGCTGATATGAAGTTAGTCCTTGATTTGTAGACAAACATCTTAGAATCATAGAATCATAGAATCGTCAAGGTTGGAAAAGACCCTTAAGATCATCGAGGCCAACCGTCAACCTATCACTGCCAAGTCCATCTATACCATGTCTTCAAGCACCGTATCTATCCATTCTTTAAATACCTCCAGGGATGGAGACTCAACCACTTCCCTGGGCAGCCTCTTCCAATGCTTGACCACACTCTCGGTGAAGAAGTTTTTCCTAATGTCTAACCTAAACCTCCCCTGGTGCAGCTTGAGGCTGTTTCCTCTTGTTCTATCACTCGTTATTAGGGAGAAGAGGCCGACCCCCACCTCGCTACAACCTCCTTTCAGGTAGTTGCAGACAGCAATAAGGTCTCCCCTCAGCCTCCTCTTCTCCAGGCTAAACAACCCCAGCTCCCTCAGCCACTCCTCATAAGACTTGTGCTCTAGACCCTTCACCAGCTTCGTTGCCCTCCTCTGGACACGCTCCAGCACCTCCATGTCGTTCTTGTAGTGAGGGGCCCAAAACTGAACACAGGACTCGAGGTGTGGCCTCACCAGTGCCAAGTACAGGGGCACTATCACCTCCCTGGTCCTGCTGGCCACACTATTCTTGATACAGGCCAGGTTGCCATTGGCCCTCTTGGCCACCTGAGCACACTGCTGGCCCTCTTGGCCACACTGGGCACACATCTTAGAAAAGAAGATGCATCCTGATCTCACCATCTTCTGCTCCAGTTTTTTCCTCAGTAAAAACACAAGCAACATGAGCATAACAACAACAAACCTCCCAAAAGAATCTCTGTTCTTTTCTCTCTCTCTCACAGGCATGCATCCTTCTGCACGCACCCACTCACATACAGACACACCTAGAAGAATAAGGATGAGAAAACAGATATGCGATAGCTTTCAATCTTTTCATTACTGGCAGGTGCTCAGCTACTAAGGCAACAAGCAATATGCAAGAAGCTGCATAGAATTAAACAGGATGAAGCAAAAAGGAGAAAAAATACTACTGTAAATCCTCTGAAACAAACAAACTGACTGTCCTTTAACTTTTCTTAATGGAATATATGTTAAATATTTAGTTATGTCCTTGAGGCACTCTGGTGCTGGTAAGCTTATAAATCTTCTCTTTATCTGCTTTAACTGATTTGACATTTGAATGCACTTTTCCTATAATTGTGCTTTAAAAAAAATCTATTAATATTATAGTCTTCATAGGTTGCAATGGTATACTCTGCATATCTCATGCTGTTTGAACTGATGAAGGCTGAATGTCAGAGCTGACAAAGAATTTTTAAGGAATTTTTTTTTTCCTTTGGAAAGAGGTTATTCCTGTGAAATATAAACTTTTCTTTTTGAGGAATATACATTTTAACTTTGTTAAAGATTTTAGGAATTTTTGGTCCTCAACAGAAAGAAGTATCCACCCTACAACATCCTGAGGCACCCGAAATCTGAATATGTGATACTTAATTTCAAATCTCATCTTAAAAGGACAATGGAGAGGTTCTCAATATACTTTTTTCATTTTGCCTGTAAGTGGCCTGATCACACACTGGCTATTTTACAGTTTTTGAATCGTTTCTGATTCTCAGAAGGTGAAGACAATATGCTTGTTGTATTTCAAAATATAGCACCTAAGGGAAAAATAGTAGCTATTTTGTACTTACAGTACTTCCTATGCATTTATGTGAAAGGGAGCAAAAATACCACCTCATTTAAGAAAAAAAATGGTAACCATTTAGAGCAAACAGTCAATGTTGTCCACGTTTTAATTCTGGAAGGTCAGTTGTTCTTCTCAATTTAAAAAGAAGAAAAAGTAGCAAGAATTGTGTGAAAATACCTTACGGGTATTTTCTTCCTGTATTGATTGACTTCAAATGAAGCTACTAGACCAAATGAGAATGGAAAAGTTTGTCTGCAAGTGACGACTTTTAACAGAAGGGAACTTTGAGATCTGAATGGTGTATTTGTTCACAGCAGTTGTCTGAAAATCAACATTTCAATAAGACAACATTGCTTGCCTCTGGCAGCCAGAGAAGGCAACCACAAACTCTTGGATAAACGTCTCTTATGATTAAAAGGAAACTGAGATATCCAAGTGTTTCATAACATGGTATTTCCTTTCTTTCTTTTTGTCCCCAACACCTTTTCCCAAAGTCCATATTGAAATCTTTAAAGCTTTTCTTGTCTAACCAACACAAGACTACAGAGAGGAAGATAAAAGGCTGTTCCCAGCAACGTGCAAACTTCAAAGTTGTTTGGAGGATTTGTACTGTAGGTTTCTATTGATTTATGTGCAAAATATAGCAGTATTTCTTATGTCAAGGCTTAGCAGAATTGGCAGCCAAAAATCCTGGTCTGTGGTACTATCAGATTTCAAAAGTTAAGCAAGCTGAGACTAGTCACTACTGGTATGGGAGTTTCAGCAGGAAAACTGAAGTGTTTCTCTGATTCCAGAATTACAATCACACTTTTATTTATAATTGTGTTCACCGTGATTTGTTACAGCCACCAAAGGGTACCTTCCTGCTAGTATCTTACATAACTGTATGTACCAAAGTAAAACACATTAATGACCAGTGCATGATAGTAATCTTTAATGTTTAGATACTATACTGAAATGCATGGTGGAGTAATGTGACAACGGTCATTACCTGAAGCAGGGGAGGTTCTGACTTGATAGAAGGAAAAAATCACCAAGGACAGTCAAGCATCAGAGCAGGTTGTCCAAGGACATTGTAAAGTCCTTGGAGGTTTTCAAGACACAACTGGATAAAGCCCTAAGACACCTGGCCTGAATTCAGTATCAACACTGCTTTGAGCAAGCATTCAAACCAGAAACATCCTGTAATCCCTTCCAACCTGACTGACTCTACCATAACACATTTTTCACATTCAAAACAAGATTTATGTTAAAATATTCAATTTTCCTTATAGAGAAATTTGTTCATATTCAGAGATAAAAATCTGTGTTTGTGAAAACCATCTTTCCTTGACAACTTTTTTAAAAGAGTCAGTTTTCAGTGTTGGCTTTCTTAATGAACTCCCAAAAAGGGGCGGGGGGGGGGGGGAGGGGAAGAATTGAAAATTGTTGCAGCTTTCCCTTCGCAGTTTATTTTTCTGAATGACTGATTATAGGTCCTATTAGAAATGGTGATGTTTTTCTGTATATTTTCATTGCACAATGATTGTTGCCACCAGGAATCACTGGTATATTAGTTGCAAATAAGGTAAACTTTTGTTGATCAAGACCTGGGGATTCTTCCAAAGACTAATATAATCAGGCAATAAGTTCAAAAGTCGAGCAAGATATAGAATTTGTCCTCTTATTTCCCTAGAGCTCTCCCCACTCTGTGTAGATTCCAGGAATTGATTTTCAGGTCCCTGGCATACTACTGTGAGAGCTCATTTTTCCACCCGTTGGCTATCAGCATTTGCACCACAACAGTACACAAGGACTCTGACACTAACTCCAGCAGCTCCTTACACTCTGCTCAAATTAGACACTAATTCTGGTTCTTGACACAGGTCAGACACATGAGATCTGTTTCCCCTCCTCTCCACTACCTGGTTGTCCCCACTGAATCACCTCCTACCTTTCACAACTGTCTTTAGAAACCTCCTAGCTGTCTCTATCTCGTATAACCCTTTCCTTTTCTGCCTCCCCCCACCCCCCATTTTTTCCCTTTTTCCTTCTTTCCTTTCTCCTCTATTTCCTTTCTTCTCATTTTCCCTTTTTCCTGTCCCTCTCCCCTTTTTCCCCTTCATCCTATTGTCTTCGACCCATGACTATTTCCTTCCTCCACCTACTTGGTCTTTCTTTGCATTCCTGCATGGACTGGCTGTGGCCAGAATTCCCTTCCTCAGGTCTGTCAAGGGAAAATGTTCCTTCCAGCTTCTTCATTCTTTGATAAGAAACAGAAAAGAGTTGAGAGGCTGAGCTCCACCTGTGAAGCCATAAGGGTAACACCTAGACAGTATCATTTGGTGCTTGGAAGTTCAGGGTGGCCTCTGCATAGGAGTGACAAGTCTCAAGTGACATTCATATGGACAATTACATACAATAAGGGAGGGAGAATTAAACAGCTGAGAGAAGGAGCCTGGGAACAAGAAGAAGAAGATTTAAGGACTAGAGAATCTTCTTGTGATGCAGATGTTGACAGAGGGAAATGGATAGTCATGCCCATGTTTGAAAAGACAGATCCAAAAAATTGATGATATAAAGTAAAACTCACAGAGGAATAGAAAACCCAAGAACTCTGACTGAATTTCAGGATAAGATATTCACAGTGACAGGAAGCTTGGAATTAGGAAGTAGAAATAACATAGAGAGCTAGTATAGAAACTGGACCAAAACTAAAAAAAAAACAGAGCAAGAAAATATGTAATTATTTTACTGTTCAGAACTCAAGCATAAAAAGATATTAAAAAGTGCCATATACATACCTAGCACAAAATTCATACAGTTTCTGTGAATTTGTTTTTCTAAATTCTGTTTCATAAGCGTCAGTTCAAATAATTAACTGATCTGAAATTTTTGTCATTTACTCAAACAAACTGACCAGCTTTTGCAGTTCACTAAAAAACCTCAGTACTTACCTTTCCAGTAATTTTCTTATCACATACTGTTGAATTTTTTTCATTTTAATCAGAACTTGGAGCAGAAGTGCTGAAATACTGTAAAAATACTCTCATAGCATTCTTCTGATAAAGCAAGGCAGGGCATAGCAGAAATTTCTCACTGGAGGTTTTACCTCTGTAGAATTTCTGGACAACTGTAATAACTGAATGTGAGACTGAAATATTGTTCAGACAGACGTACATACTTCTCAGTGACAGACAGAACAAAACCTTTTGAAGTTCTGGAAAGAACTCATCATACAAATACTATTGTGAATGACTGACTGCAGTTCCAAATCTGCTTCATCATTTTCATCTTGACTTCACTTTAAAATGATTATCCATCACAGGCTTAAAACACTTCTGAAACCATAGGAAAAGCTAATACCTGCAGTAGTCAGAAAGTTCATAACAACTGTTAAAGTTAGAGAAACAAGGTTTTAGAAATCTCTCAAGGAGATTTTTGAATATTCTTTGAAACAGTATTTAGTTTCTTCTCACCTCTCAACTCAGGTGTATAAATTACTACTTTTCCAACTCTATAAGCCCTTGAGAAACTGAAGAGGCCTTCATTAACTGAACTAAAGTACTTATGTACTCCATTAAAGTGTCAGTATTTTCAAGGTCTTTTTATTAAGCTATTCCGTCTATAGAATATGACTTTCCTTTCCCACCTTGGAGGGTTTTAAGATGCTCAATATCAAACTTATAGAAACTTTATACCTAGCAAGATTATTAGAATTGCAAGAATTAACTTATACTATACTGGTATTAGCGTGTGGATAGGATATACTACAATCACATTTATAGAATAGTAACATATGAAATGAATATTCTGATCTATCTCAATCAAGAGGGAAACAATGATGGAAGTTGTTTTTCACAATTCCTTATCTTTAATTTTTAATGAATAAGTCCATTTAAAGAAAGTTTTCTTTTGTTTTGTTTTTAATGTAAAGCCAGAAATTGAACAGTTGGAGTGATGTTCCTTATATAACTGATAAGCTTTTCAGGTGATGACTGACATACAGTAGATTTTAGACCTAGACGAGAGTTTCATGTAACTTTTGGGGTCTTTTTTCCTACTTTCTTAAACGTTGCCTGTTCTTTTGTTCTTATACCATTGTTAATAGCATGTAATCTTATAATTTTAAAGTACAACAAACCTACTAAAAAAGTCTGAGCAGAGATCTAACAAAATGCATATGAACACATTGAGGTTTTGTAGGTGATATTACCTGCATATTTCTTTTTAGTAAAGATAACTTGGATTTCCTACGTCTTATTTTTAAATGTTGTTCTCATGAAAACAATACTTGAGCATTAACATCAGATACGTTTAGCCTTACCTCAGGTTTAATACGATCAGGCTTTGTACAAAAGTAAATAAATCTCTAATGTCTTTGCTGTGTTTATAAGATGTCAGTGTGTTAGTTTGGACAGCTGTGTTACACTCCAACAGTGCAAGACATCTGCAAGTCTCTGTAATGCTAATAGTTCAATACCAGAGACTTCAGGTTATTAGGTCGGAGGAGGTGTCATGGTATGTTGCAAACCAACCCAAAACTCGTGTTGTGATGACATAGAGACACTAAATTCACATGCTGTGATGGCATAGAGTTGAACCTTAAGAAGTTTAGTGCTGTGGATATCTTCTTGGCTGTATGGCAAAGGATATCTGCTAAAAATCTTTGAATGCCAAACTAGCTGGTCTATGAATCCATGCAGGGTTGTCACTAAAACCTCAGTGCCTTTCCTCTTGATGTCGTAGGCATTGATTAATTAATTTAGTGTGCACTGCCAACACCAAATGTAAGAAAGTTGTGCCAGGCACCTAAGCTATCAGATGAGAGGAGACAGTCCAAAGGATTTCTGTAATCACTGAGTAATAGTTTCAGTTGTCTTCCTGCAACTGTGAGACTTAGAAACTTAATTTTAAAATGGCCACCTGGGAATGTGCATGTTCTTTTTGTTTCCAGGAGCTGGGTTTTTAAGTGAAATAACAACTCTGCCAAGAGGGTTTTTATACAGCATGCAGTTGGAGTTGCCAGATAGTAAATAAAAAGCATGGGACTTGTTCCATCACTGGCTTTGGTATTTTTATTTCCTTAGTGTATTGAGTTTTCCAGTTATTAGGAAAGGGAATCTGGTTTTTAGTTGGAAGAAAAACATCTCACCGAATTACTATTTCTCTTCTATGTTGTCCCAGCCTAGGATTCCTCTCAGTTTCGCCTCTGTGCACATGACGTAAAATATAAAGTGATTCCTAAGTGTAACAGTGTATAACTTCACATGGACTACTGGCCTATAAATTAAGGAATAACATTTTTAAACTCATCATTAAATATTTAAAGGCTGTTTGTGGCCTGAGATAAATCTGGGGCTCTTGCTGTGGGTCAAACCATTTGTGAACTGTTATAAATAGGTACCACAATCACCCTGTGAGAACAATCATAGAATCATAGAATTGTCAAGGTTGGAAAAGACCCTTAAGATCATCGAGGCCAACCGTCAACCTATCACTGCCAAGTCCATCTATACCATGTCTTCAAGCACCGTATCTATCCATTCTTTAAATACCTCCAGGGATGGAGACTCAACCACTTCCCTGGGCAGCCTCTTCCAATGCTTGACCACACTCTCGGTGAAGAAGTTTTTCCTAATGTCTAACCTAAACCTCCCCTGGTGCAGCTTGAGGCTGTTTCCTCTTGTTCTATCACTCGTTATTAGGGAGAAGAGGCCGACCCCCACCTCGCTACAACCTCCTTTCAGGTAGTTGCAGACAGCAATAAGGTCTCCCCTCAGCCTCCTCTTCTCCAGGCTAAACAACCCCAGCTCCCTCAGCCACTCCTCATAAGACTTGTGCTCTAGACCCTTCACCAGCTTCGTTGCCCTCCTCTGGACACGCTCCAGCACCTCCATGTCGTTCTTGTAGTGAGGGGCCCAAAACTGAACACAGGACTCGAGGTGTGGCCTCACCAGTGCCAAGTACAGGGGCACTATCACCTCCCTGGTCCTGCTGGCCACACTATTCTTGATACAGGCCAGGATGCCATTGGCCCTCTTGGCCACCTGGGCACACTGCTGGCTCATGTTCAGGCGGCTATCAACCATCACCCCCAGGTCCTTTTCTGCCAGGCAGCTCTCCAGCCACTCCTCCCCCAGCCTGTAGCGTTGCATGGGGTTGTTGTGACCCAAGTGCAGGACCTGGGACTGAGCCTTGTTGAATCTCATGCAGTTGGCCCCGGCCCATCAATCCAGCCTGTCCAGGTCCCTCTGTAGGGCCTTCCTGCCCTCCAGCAGATTGACACTTCCACCCAACTTGGTGTCATCTGCAAACTTACTGAGGGTGCACTCGATCATCCAAATCATCAATGAAGATATTGAACAGGACCGGCCCCAACACTGAGCCCTGGGGAACACCACTCGTGACCGGCCGCCAACTGGATTTCGCTCCATTCACCACCATTCTCTGGGCTCGGCCATCCAGTCAATTTTTAACCCAGCGTAGAGTGCACCCATCCAAGCCGTGAGCAGCCAGCTTCTCCAGGAGAATGCTGTGGGAGACAGTGTCAAAGGCCTTACTGAAGTCCAAGCAGACAACATCCACATCCTTCCCCATGTGTGTGAAAACACATGTTCATCCAAAACATTGAGGCTGTGTCTCTACCAGTAAACTAAACAAAACCAGAGTATATTCTTAGATGCTGGAACCATATGGCATGACTGGATTGTTGGAGCAGCCCCTTGGCAGGGTCCTGTTCTTTGCTTATTGACCTTCTCCCATTTTCTAGTCACGGATTTGGGAAGGTGAGAGTTTGCACTTTATGTAAAGGAATAGCTTAAATGCATGGAACTCGGCTAGGGAATGAGTGACAAGCACCATGAGAGCTTACAGCTAAAGATCAGACCAATATGGATGACATCACATCAGGCATCTGATGCAGATCACCTGATCAAGAAGATGAAAACTTCTTTAGGTAGCTGGAAGAGGCTGCCTGATCACAAGCCCAGGCAGTCATGGACGACTTGAAGCACTCTGATATCTGTTGTAAGGGCAGTATGGTTAAACATTAGCAATCCAAGAGATTTCTACAGTGTGTTGATGACAGTCTCTTAACACAGGTAACTGACACGCAGATTAGGACATCAGTTTCTGGTGTATTTATTACTCACAAGTAAGGAAGAACTGTCTGAGTATGTGGGAGTCAAAGACAGCCTTAGCTGAAGCTACTATGAGGTGACACAGTTAAAATCCTACGAGAAGCAAGACAAATAGTGGAATCACGACTCTGGAGTTTAGGAAAGCAGACTTCAACTTGTTCAGAGACCTGCCTGGCACAGTCCCATGAGAGACTGCCCTGGAGGGCAAAGGGGCTGAGGAGAGCTCGTTGACCTTCAAGGACAGCCTCTTCAGGTGTGATCAACAAAACTCTACAGTGGAAGAAGACTTAGAGGAGATGGGCAAGAGTGATGAGATCAGGGAAGGTTGTGAGGAACGAACACCAATTATCATCAAGATATCTGAATTTATCTCAACACAAAGGAGACTGGAGGGTGACCTTTGTTTCAGATATACAGCTGTACCAGCAGGTTGTGGTTGTGTAAACAGCCTTCCCTGAGATAATTAGTAGAGAGTAATGTTTTCCTGAGCTAGCCAGACCAGCATGGAGGGCAGAGAACTGCATATGTGACTCAGCCCAACGTAAAGTGTAAAAACTGAACAATTAACAAAATGTACTTTGAAGAGAATAACAGGCTTGAGCTGGCTTTAACACACATATTCCTTCCCAGTGACTGGGGAAGTTCAGCATCATGATGGTGGAGTATATGGAGACTGGTAATGGGAATCATGTTTTAATTGTGATTCAACTGCATATTACAATTGCTATATTGTGCTTGTGTTGTCATTTCAGTACATTGCCGTAGCACTCTAATAATTCAAAATCCTGTGTAACTTCAAATACCTACAAATAAGTAAGTCTGATATTAAGCATTAAGCCCTCCTCATGTGAAGCATATAGAAGAACCTAGTCAGAGACTAATGGGCTCTAGCATCAGGGCAAAAGAAGAGTCTGCTCCAGAGTGCAGGAAGTCAGACAAACGTGACGGTAGGCCAGTGTGGATGAATGGAGAACCTCTGACGGAGCTCAAATGCAAAAAGAAAGTACACAGAAGGTGGAAGTAGGAGGAAGCTGCCTGGCAGGAGTATAGAGACATTGCTGAAGCATGCAGAAATAGTTAGGAAAGCTGAAGAGCATCTAGAGTTGAAACTAGCAAGTGATGCAATAGTAACAAGAGTTATTATAAGTACCTTGGCAGCAAAAGGAAGGCTAAGGCAAATGTGGGCCTGCTACTCAATAAGGCAGCATACCTAGTGACAAAGGACATTGAAAAAGTTGAGGTACTCACTGCTTTTCTTTCTCACTTTTTTACTGGTGAGGACTGTTCACACGTCCCCAGGCCTATTGGCAGAGTCTGTGAAGTAAACTGTGAAAGACAGAACTAGGAAGCACTTAGACCAGTTGAATATACATAAATCCATGGGACCAGGTGGAGTGCATCCAATGGCCAACATCATTGTGAAGACACTTTCTATCACCTTTGAGAGATCACTGTGTTTGAGGCAGATTACCGATGGCTGTAAAAATGCAACATCACACCTGTCTTCAAGAAGGAGGATCCAGGTAACTACAGGCCATTTAGCATGACCTCAGTCCCTTGGAAGATTATGAAGCAAATCCTCCTTGAAGACATCTACAAGCAGAGGAGGGACAAAAAGTTGATTGGCAGCATCCAGCATGGATTTATCATGGGCACGTTATGCCTGACCAAACTGATTGCCTTCTGTGATGAGACGGTTGGCTTTGTGGATAAGGGGACAATAGTGGATGTTTTATGGACCTTTGACATAGTCTCCCATAGTATCCTTGTAGCCAAATTAATGACATATGGATTGGATAAATGGATTGTAAATTGTGCGGAAAATTATCTGTGCTGTTAACTCAAAGGATTTGTGGTACAAAATCTACCTATGGCCACTTACTAGTGGTGTCCCTCAGGGATCAATACTGTTTAATACCATTATTAATGATCTGGATGATGAGACAGCATGACGTCTCAGCAAGCTTGAGGATGATATACCAAATTTAAGGAGAGAGGAGGTAGTACACTGGAGGCCAAGGCTGCCACACAAAGGGACCTTATACAGGCTAGAGAAATGGCATGACAGGAACCTTAAATGAAGTTTAATACAGGGAAGTGCAAAGTTCTCTATCTGGGATGGAATAATCCTATATAAGAGGGGGTGACTGGCTGGGAGTTGACTGGCTAGAAAGCAGCTTTGCAGAAAAGGACCTGGGTGTCCTGGTTACTTTCTACAGTTGATGAACCCTCAGTAAAAGACATCATGTGTCAATGGAGATGAAATAATTTGAAAAAATATTGCAGAGTGGGAAAAAAGCCATAAATCTCAGAATTTTTTTAAGAAAGCATTTATTGGCAAACTAAAATCAAGCAAAGTTATTTCAAGTGCCAGTATATGAATGAAATATTTGACAGTGAAACAGAAAGGGGTGGGCAATGTAATAATTTTTTGGGGGAAGTGGCAAAAGTAAGTGCAATCTTGGTATCTAGATTTAAGTTCATTTGCAAATCAAATACTCCCCATGAAGGCACACAGTATTCAAAAGAGGATTTGAAAAGTAGAAATTGCTTTTTTATTTCTTTTTGGCTAGCTTCAATAATGTACATCAAAAGCTTGCATCAACTATTATTTTTATGGTCTGTATTGAAATTAGATTCCGTACATCTATTCAACAAATTCATTCAGCTATTGAGTCTTCATCAGTTGTGTTATCCTCCACCTCATTAACAAAACAAGAGTAAAGGAGGGAATCAGGAAAGAAAATCTTCAAAATTTATTCTGATATTTCTATAGCAAAAAATATTCTTCAGTTTTCCACAATTTCAGTAATGATAGTATTGAAAGAGAAATTGAGAAAAATACCTGGTTAGCAAATACAATAGAGAACGTCAAGATTCACAGAAGTCTTTGCTTCAAGTTTAAAGGGGATTCTGCATAATACCTTTTTTCCTCTTTACTGAGAAGAACATTCTATAACGGTGTACAACCTAGATAATTGTCGACAATGTAAAAATGACAGGAGTTTCGGGAAAAAAAAACCAAGACAAACTTGCAAAAAAATTGATGCCCCTGAAAAAGTCTGGTGGAAATTTTTCCCTAGTTCTGTCCCCAGAGAATGTTTACTCTCCCTCAAGATCCCATTACTGTACTCTCATTAGGACAACAGCAACACCTATTTTTCCCTCTTTCTCATTTTCCATGGGTCCTATGTCATGCATTTACTGCCATCTCTCCCTCTTTGTTTATTTGCCTTCTTTGCATCTGCTTCCTCTTTGTTTTCTCCATTACCCTGTGGTCAGTTTGATATTCCCAGCTATTACCTTCAGGCTGCTGCCTGGATGTTTCTGGCTATGCCACCTCTGCTCTGTTTCTGTATGGACTCAATTGTCACAGGTGAAACATTCTGCCTCCAAAATCAGCATAGCAAGCAAATGTGGGAGCATGGGACTGTCGGTCTCCATAGTAATTGCCACCTGTTACCATGGAGGAAACACCGGCTGCCTTCCCATTCTGAATATGGTGCTTTTCTGTGAGGAGGTGGGCATCAGAGAATTGGTGCTGTCTATATGTACATTAAATATAGGCTTACAGTGCTCTACAGCTGCTACTTGTCTTCCCTATAATGAAATTCTTGGCTATCTTGCATAGGTTTTGCTCTAGGGTGTAGTGGTTTTTCACTCTGTTTTTTTTTTGTTGTTGTTGTTTTCTGAAGCATTTTTCACAGCAGTCTGTGTGCCTGAGTTAATTTTAGAAAGAGAACTCACAGACTCCTGAGGTAGTGTTCATGGTTCTTCAGTGCTTCTGATTTTCCAGATGTCAAATACCATTGAAGGTTATTTCATCTTCTCTAAGCCAAAAGTCAACATATCAAGAAGCATCTGGCCAAGTAGTACTAGTTACTCAAACATCGTATGGCCAGATGTAATCCTTGTACTTCTGCCATATGTCAATGCTCAATAGCACCCTCTGTCTGTTGTCTCCTGTATTGAGTGGCAGAAAAAATATTCTTATCTCATCAATATATTTTCTGTATCTCAAATTCAACCAAGAACCACGAGTAAGAACTGATAAGATAAGCAATAGTTCTTCTTGGCAGATATGTACTTCCATTTGTATAGTATTCTTCTAAAAAGCAAGTAGAGGCAAATCTCTTTTCAAAACACAGACCAGAGGACAAAAACCAGAAAAACTGTGTATGCATACATGTTCAGGGAGAAAAGAGTCTCTCCTGTCCCCAAGTCAGAGGAAGTACTGTCTGTCATCTATTACTTCACCTAACTTTTAGCCAACATTTTTATCGTTGTGTTTCATCTTTAGGAGACCTTCAGCCATGGGATCCATGTAGTCAGAGATTCTTCAACCATGTTTCTCCTTCAAGTCACTGTTGCCTGGCTAGTGCACTCTTTCTGCCTTAAAGAAGCCTTAAATACTTAAGTCAGAAGTTGTGTAGGGGCGAGATATTAACTTACCACACGCACATCTGGAATTCCACTTGTGTTGTACTTATCCTAAAAGAATTGCTCACTTCATTTCCATTTCTCCATGAGTGTCTTCTATGCATTCCATTATTTAAAACTAAATACAAAATGAATGCATAGCAAGATAAAAATAAATCTATGTCAATTCCTTTGACTGTTACAAGGAAGCATAATCTGGACAAATGCCATTGACCTAATCTTGAATATCAGTGTTTCAACTGTCCTTCAACTCTTAGAATTGACACAGCCCATGATAAAATGGATGGCTGCTCCGAAGGGTGCTTACTATAAGTCCTTGGGCTCAATCAGCCAGTTGATGAGCTGAACACATTGGCCTAATCTTTATAAGGACCCAGTGTGGCTACACCATTCTTAATACAGAAACTAGTTTTTTGCGATGTTTTCAACCCTTAGGTATCTATGGATTCTGAACTAGTATATACTCACAGGCCAATCACAATTCATTGCATTCAGTGGGGGTGTAGAAGAAAAAACTTACTTTGACCACAGAGTCACAGAATCACAGGACCACAGAATGGTTGAGGTTGGAAGGGACGTATGGAGGTCATCTGGTCCAACCCCTTGCCTCAAGCAGGGCCACCTAGAGCTTACTCTATCCGATGTATCAGTTTGTGATTTTCACATTCATTGTCTACGCAAAATGTCAAAGTACTATTCTATATCCAATGCTTTTTAGTATCAGTTGCATGATTTTCCAGAAGTTAACCTTATCCCTAACTAATAAGCATACGTGAGATGACCCTGACCACTTCCTTCCTGTGCGGAGAGAAAAAACCTATATGCAAAACCCTCCATTTTCTCCTGACAGGCACAGCTGGTCAGCCACATAGGTGATTAGTAACATAGAAATCTGTGCTTTCCATTCTTCTTCATAGATATGGAACTTAATTGCTTAAAATATATATATTGTTGCTAAATATTATATATTTGCTTAAAATATGGACTGGTTTTCTAATCTGGGCTCTTTTTGTGAGTCTTAAAGTCCCTAAGGTTGTTAAGACTAGGAAAGAATCCACATCTGTTCTTCACCAATAATGTTTTTCCTTTCTTTGCATTTCTCCCAGTTTCGACAATGAAAATAGCCTGCTCAGTTTTCAATTCTGTTTACATTCGCTTCTCTCCAGCTGTCATGAACTATGGCAATGGTACTAAGCTTTCCAAATAGATGAGTCTAAAGAAATTCTCTCCTAAAATGCTTGACCATGGGAGCTTCTACAGAAATTTTCAAGGTTTTGGAAACATTGTGATTTTCTTGTTTGTTTGGTTGGTTTTTTTTCTTTTTTGACAGATTTTATTTTAGTAAACTCAACTCTTTGATCTCTTATTTTTTTAAATTTTTTTTAGGTGTCTCATAGCTGGCATTTTATTTAGTTTAATGGGATGCACTAATTGAAACACTTAAGTAGTAGTGCTTTGTTCACATTGTTTTGTGTAAACCATATGCTGTGGCTTAATCTAGCCTTCAAGAACACTATGTCCTGATCTGACGTAGAGATGTTGCTTTTAGAAGAGCACCTTCCCCCCCCCCCCCCCCCCCCACATACCAGCAAGCCTAAAAGAGGTAGCAGTAGTTCTTCAGAGAGCTGTAAGAAGGAGTGAAAAATAATGCCTGTTTGTCTACATGTAGTGGTGATCTGGTGGTAATCACCTATGACTAACAGGGACAACTCAGCCCAAGTCTCATAAAGCCTACTCTGTGGTAGTTTGTGGATGAAGAAACTAAAGTAAGGCAGCCTTTGATCAGGCTATATGAACGTCAGGAAACTGGCAGTGCATTTAGGCTACTAATAGAAAATACTTTCCCTGTAAATCGTTTTTTTTTAAATAAAAAAAGCTTTGCGTGGATTCCATTAGAGATGTCTGAACAGTATTCAACTGTGTATTAATTAAACTGTCTCAAAAGACTTCTGGCTTTTCTCTGTTAAAATTAGACAAGGATTCCTATTACGTCTTTCTTAGGCATTAGCTGGCTAATCACAGCCTTAAATTCCACTGTCCAGAAGGACAGTGAGGATGGGGTAACTGTCTAAAACTAGGTGAAATCTAATCTAAACTAGTCAGTTTAGACTAGCTGTTTCCAGAGGGCAGCTCATCCGAAAAATAGGATAAAATGCTTTAGGGCTGAAGTGAAGAATTTTGTATTAATTTTAAAAAATCTGTATATGGAAAATGTATTTTTTAAATATTCTGGTGGGCAGAGCATGTTCTCAAAATATATAATGTCATCTTACTCAGTACTAATCTATTCAGATTTCAAGATGGGGGCAATTGGCAAACCTTTTGTTTTACTGTGTTCTAATTCAGAGAGAATTCATCAGGTAGTGAATGTGATTGTACTTAATGTAAAGAAAATTATATACTGGTACGAAAAATAATTCACAGAGCCATCAGGGTTCTTTGCTCATTCTTTGAACTCTGCCTTTTACAGATTTAGTAACTTAAATAGTAGGGGTTTTTTTTAGATTATTTTTAACCTTCTCTTGGTCTCTCACTGCAATATCCTCCCTTGCGATCAGCGAGACATCAGATTTTCTATATTCTGCATTCATAGAGGGACTGGAGAAATCCTGACCTTCATCAGCAACAGGAAGAAACCTCAGGAGCGAGCATGGCTGTTAAACCTTTGCTCTGCTTACTTTGACAGTTGAATTTCCTGGAGTGGAGTGAACTGAGATTTTTTTTTTCCTCTTCCACATCTAACCTGTACCTACATGCTTCAGACTGGGAACTTCACTTTTTGCCTGAGCAAGCTGCATACTTTTTCATGTGCGACAGTTTGCTGAATGACCCTGGCTGTGTTTGATACAGAGACCAGGCAGATTTGCAGAATGGAAAAAGAATGGAAAGGGATTTGAAGCTCTGTTCTATGCCCACTCCTGTGTCACTGGACATTATGTGTCACGCTGTTGAAACAGTCTGAGTAAGGTCAAACTTTGCCAGACACAAGGTCACCTTCTCCTTTAAAAGGTTATTTCAATACATCAGCATGCAGATTTTAATAACTCAGTATATAAGGGAAAAGTAGTCCTGCTACAAATCAAAACACTGTCAGCCTGTTCCCATTTAGCCATTTATCAAAGCTTTTTTTTGCCTGTGGCTCTCTGTTTGATATCTTGTCTGGATAGCACAGTGTTAAAAGGCTTTGTTGTTAATAAAGCCCATAAATCGGAGGGCTGAAATCTGTCTGATTTAGGATTTTACAGTAAAAATCAAAAATTAGAGGCAAACGAACGTGGTATTGGCTACACCTTGAGCAAATTTTTATCATCTGAATCTTGTGATTATTTTTTCCTTTTGTTGGTGTTTCATTTTCATATTATCCTGATTAGACTATTGTAATTTCAGATTCGGAGTATAAAAATCTCATTTAAGTATTTGTGATTAGATTTTACAATTTGAAAAGAAAAAAAAAAGGGGTGTGTGTGAAAGAAACCTTTTGTTAGGTCTCTTTGGGACAACATCATCTGTTTTCCAAACTCTGTGAGATAGTAACATTTTAACACTTTTCTCCAATATATACCTGTCCATATCTTCTAAAACCTCTTCTAGGATTGCTTCCTACTTTCAGTTTCATTTTAAAAAATGCTTCAAGATTGTTGCTAGTGATGTTATTGTTATTTGCAAAGCTTGTGTTTTCTAATGACGCTGTCCCCCTCACTCTATTTTGCTCACTTTATGCCCTGTATATGAGAACAGTGATGTCTTCTTGTTCTCAAGTCAGGCACAGTCTATGGCAGGTATCACAGTGACAGTGATTCCTCACATGACTCACATAGTTCAAAAAGTTTCCCAACAACATACAAACAAAATAATGAGATCATCTCTTCTTATGTTATTCTGAGCACGGGTACCCACGGTATCGTGTTGTGCCTTAACAATATCTAAGTGCATGCATCACTTTTGATGATTTCACTATTGATGGCAATATCTCTATGTTTTGAACAGAGAGAGATTTTTTCCAAACCCAACTCACATCTAGAATGTCTAGAAGAAAAGCAAGCAATTAGTTAAGATGGGTTATCAGGATATTCCCAGGTTGGTCTATGGAAAGATTTTTTTTTTGACAGAGAGAGAGGAAACCAAAGGCATGATCTCTGTAAAGTTGAAGAGTGTGGGCAGACAATGCTGAAAAAAGAACAGGTCTTCTTCAGGATTTGCTCAACAGAACAGCTTAACACCTGAATCTACCAGCATTAACGCTGGTATTTATTGTAACTCTCAGAGGTGCTTGGGATTGAATGAGTTTGTGGAAGTGCCACTGCTATGTAAGGAGAATTTGCGGGAAGTTGCTTACCTGATTGCTTGTGTTGGAGGTACTCCACAAACTGGAGGATGAACTCCAGAGCAGCTTCAGCTAGCCTGGCACATAGGCAAGATAAGATATCTGAGCTAGGAAAATGACCTGTAGTTTCATGCTCATGAAAACTGAGAGGTCAGGAATCCCTTTGCACTTTTTCCTAACTCCTGGCTTAGGACAGTAGTCTACTGATTGTTCCTTTCTGCTTTGGCTCTACATCTCTACACTATGGATGCACCTTCCTAACTCCTCTTTACTTCCCAGCACAAAGCTTACTTACACAGATGGTGTGCAGTACCTATTGTACTAGTTGCATAAATGAAGACTTCAGCTGGAAACAAAGAGCAAAGGTTAATATTGTTTCCGTTTAGCATGGATGGAAAGAGCCATTAAAGGTTATTTTTTAACCTAATTTTAATTCTGAAACTTTCAAATAACAATGTTTAAGTTCTTCACATGATCACTTTCCTTTCCTTTTACAATGGCCTCTATACTTATTATTGAACTAGTTGCAATAATATAAGTACCCCCTAACTATTTCTCTTTTTTAAGCCCAGCCACAGAGAGATAGATGGTGGAGAGACTGATTGTTTCAAATCACAAGTGTGAGGGAACCATTATACATCTGTTAAAATGCTGTAGCGATCCTTTAATTAAATTATAGTTTTCTCTCCTCTTCTTCAGTGCTGCATTGAGTGTTTAATATTGTATCTAACCATCTGGAGAGAAAGGAGAGAGTGAAAGTAGATATGCTCCTTGGCTTCCTGAATTAAAGGCGGTTTGATTAGTTTAAAGCACAATGACATTTTCACTATAAACTGAATGTATCACAAGTCAGAAATAGTTTATTTCTAAGTTAAAAAATAAATGAGTAGAGAATACTTTTCACTGCTTTGGAGGAATGAATTGGAGAATGTAATTTGAGGTAGAATGAAGAAAATCCTGCTGCACACTAAATCACAGTGTGTGTGGTGCAATGAAAACACAGGCTGTATGTACCTGAGAAACACAAAACACACTCAGCAGTACCTCAAGCATCATGTCATGAGTATTGCCACTAGTAATAGAAGATCATCTACTCTGAATGTAAACAAATCCTTCCTCTTTTCATATCTCTGATAGGACTACATTTCTGATTTATTTACTTTCATCCCAGCATCCACTAACATGTTAATTGTTACTAGGGCATTTTATGACTCTGGCTAGGCTGCACAGTGATAATGGGCAGGAAGAATCACAGCATGGTTGACTCTGGAAGGCACCTCTGGGGATCATCCAGTCTCACCCCCTGCTCAGAGCAGGGTCAGATACAGCAGGTTGCTCAGGGCTGTGTCCAGTCGTGTCTTGAATATCTCCAGAGATGTAGACTCCACAGTGTCTCTGCACAACCTGTTCCACTGTTTGACTATGGCCATGGTAAAAAAAAAAGTTTTCTTATGTCGAAGTGGAATTTCCTGTATTGCAGTTTGTACCTGTTGCCTCTCATCCATTCATTGACCACCACTAAGAAAAGTCTATCTCCAGTTTTTTTACTGCCCCCATCAGGTATTTATACACACAGGCAAGATCCCCCCAAGCCTTCTCTTCTGCAGTCCGAACAGTCCCAGCTCTTTTGGCCTCTCCTTGTACGTTAGAAAGCTGGTGGCTTGTCTGGATGGAGCTGAATCAAACAGGCTGGAACCTGTGTGTCACAGTGGCTTGCAGGTAACTGCATCACAGTGCAGAGATAGCCACTCATACACTGAGTGTGAGACTCCTGAAATTGAATTTGTCCTCACACTTCCCCTCTGCTGGGACTGGCCTTTTTTATGTTTTCAGGGCAAAACTATGACAGATTCCACCTGTCTGATGCATTTGGTAAATAATTTCTTTCACCTAATCAGCATCTGTTTCTTGAGCATAACATCACAGAGCAAAAGATGGGCTATGCTCCTGTAAAACAGTCAAAGTCCTCTAGCAGGATCATGTATGAGATACACACAAGAAGGTGGAATTTCCACCTTTTACAGGTGCTGTAGCCCCCATCCATTTCATTGTCTGTTATACTGATGTCTCAATGACTGAAGCAGAGGAAATAGAGGCATTTCTGTATTGCCTTTGGGCCAACCGATGTTGCCAATGATGCTAGAATGACCCCTCTGTACTTTCAGATAGCTGCCATTACAATGGCATCCATTGCGTGGATGCAGGAGGGTCCAGGAGGACATCTCTGAACACCCATTGTACCCCCAGAGTGCCTCTGTTATAAAGAAGCCCTCTATTCATGCTTGAAACTAACACACTTTTGTAGCTACACAAGTAATGTAAAAGTAATTACTGCCATTCAGCATCTCACCAATACATTAAGAAAGTGAGGAGAAGGAAGGGGCCATGTTGCAGCAAATCCTTCTCCCAGATCATGTACTGGCCATCATTTTATGGTATGCAGGTGATTCTGACCACAACTCTTCCCTGTCACACATTCTTAGCTCATCGTTCCTACTTCGATTCACTTGGAACAAAGACAGAGCTTGACAAAACAGGAAAGTAGAATAAGTTAACTGTTCAGTCAAATTATTTGCTTCCCTCATTAACCGTCTCCTCTGAGTTGTAGGTTAACAAGAGTAGATGTTTAAAAATATTGCTTTTTCATTTCTCAAAGTAGAGAAGGGTGTACCACCTGCTTAGAACAAGTCTGCAGGAATTACATCAGTATCTATGAAGGTATGCCTTGTGCAGTAGAGACCAACTAATTCTGTTAAGGAGTACTAGAGGCCTTAACAGAGGAAGCAAGGTGGTTTCTCTTACTCATCAAGTATCTGGAAAAAAAAGCAAAACAAACCAACCCTCTTCTGAAGACAATGGGAAACGCTCTTTGGCATCACTAAAGTAAAAAAAAACGTTCTCTCTCCCGAAGTCCTCTGACATTCATTGAGTTTGGAGGGAAAAAAAGAATTGTAGCTCTGGCTTTGTTCGTTATTGGAGTGGCATAAAATCTCAATCATATGCAAGTTGCATTCATATTTGCAGGCTATAGTCTAATGGTCAAAAAACATTATACATTGTAACATTACATGATGAAAATGTGTTTTGCAGTTTCAGTCTGAATTCAAATATATATATTACAGGTCAATTGCAGCCTTTGGCAGAGCTGTGCAAGAGCCAACATTTTTCCTTTGAAGGAAATTCATGGTTGACTGTTTAGTTTGTGTTGCTGTGGAAATCAGTGTGTTCCTGCAGGGAAGTTTGGTTCACTGACACTGTTTTTTTTTGACAGAAAAATGTTCAGGTAGAAAATTTTCAGTTAGTTCAAGTATTACCACTTACAGAGAACATCTTTACGAGCAAGCCCCAAATCTTATTTTAGCCTGAATCAGTATTTTAGCTGTGTCTAGATTTTAAGGTAGGTGCTTTCTGTAATTTGGCCCCTAACGGCACCTCACCTGAACATACTTATTGGCCTCATTCTCTGTGCACCCAGGCACATTGCTTCCTTCTGATGGGCACAGGCAGAGGTAGATGTCATCACTGTGGCTAGGCCGTACAGCAGGGTGAGGGAAGGGAGAAGTGTAGGTGGCTCCCCAGTTTACCTTTTATACCTACAAGTATTTGAATTATCTTACTGCATTTCAACCTCTCCAGGGATAACCATGCAGTTTGACAGGTGTGCCCCCATCTTTTCTACCTCTACTTACTAAGGGAAGAAAGTGGTGTTCACCAGAACTAGAAGCATCACTTGATAAAGTATGAATTATGTTTTACATTTGAAATGATTTAAAGTATAACAGAGGTCTAACAAACAAACCTTTTCCAGCTGGATATTTTCAATATCATTTACTGATGTACTTGAAATGCTGATGTTTCCTGTGGAAACTGATACTTAAAAGCAGTGGCATTGAGTATGTGAAGACATCAGCGGCTTGAATTCTTTGGTAAATCAGCAAGAAGGTTAGGTCACTGCAGATTTACAAAGTGAGTTCTTTACAAAGATTGATTATAAAGATGAGAATTATTAGAAGGGATTATTTGACAGTTACAAGAGCTGTCATCTTTTGCAATGTTTTAAAGGCCAGGTTCTGATTTGTAGGACTCTGAAGAAAAGAGCTTTTTAAAATGTTAGGCACTGAAATGGGACAATAAAAACAACATAAAAGTGCATGCTCTCAAATTAATTTGAGATTAATGCTTTGTTTTGTAGGAGTCTTTGGAAAAGGTAATTTTCTAATTCTACAAAATTGCTCACCTAATTTATGTATACGTCTTTCTCTAAGAAAGTGCCTTTAAGACTGTTCTGCATACCCCAGTATTATATCTCTCACCCTTATGGTGTTCAGTTCTGTGCCCTAGTCCTTCAGGCATAGAAGTAAAAAGGCACAAGTGGAGCATGCATTTGTTCCCTTAAGTATTCTGCTTAAAATACTGTCCTTACTCATTCCATGTCTCTCAGAGTTCTGGGTGAAAGAGTCGATTATTTTACTTAGCTTCCCTTCAGTTATTAAACTGTATTGTGTCTGTTATTAGTAATGACAACATAGATGAAGCAGTAAACGTTGAAAATGTCCTGTGGGCTCTACACAGCATTAGTCTGCTGTTCTTCCATTACTGCATCCTCTCTAAAAGTTCTTAGGTATGAGCTGTATGTATATATGTGTGTGTTGGAGAGATGGAGGAGAATGGGGAGATTTGCATAATCTGATTGTACCACCAAACATTTGAGCCAAGATTCCCAAGGCAATCAATGGAGAGAGCTTGGCTCTTCAACAGGGTGATTCAGAGCACCTGAGCTATACAGGCTGCTTAGAGAGACTACAAATCAGACATTTTAAGTCAGATGGTATAAATAATCATTCCTCCACCCCCAAGTGTTACATTTGCCATATGGCCAAATGTAGATTCATGTCTGGATAGTTGTAAGCTAAACTTCTGTCATAATCTTAATGTATTTCAACCAACTAAGTATTGTTGAGATAGCAACTCAAGTAGTTATTAGTCATCTGTTAACCTTCACCCATATATATTTATTTATCCCTTTGTTTCACAGAATGTAATCAGGCAGAGGTATTGCTAAAAAGAAAATAAATTTTAATAGAATTTGTATCAATGTATCAACACCTGGGGGTGTTGGTCAACAGCCAGCTGAATACGAGCCAGCAGCGTGCCCAGGTGGCCAAGAAGGCCACTAGCATCCTGGCTTGTATCAGAAATAGTGTGGCCAGCAGACCCAGGGAAATGATTGTCTCCCTGTACTCAGCACTGGTGAGGCCGCACCTCCAATACTGTGTTCAGTTTGGGGCCCCTCACTACAAGAAGGACATGGAGGTGCTGGAGCGTGTCCAGTGAAGGGCAATGAAGCTGGTGAAGGGTCTAGAGAACAAGTCTTACGAAGAGTGGCTGAGGGAGCTGGGGTTGTTTAGTCTGGAGAAAAGTGGACTTGGGGGAGACCTTATCGCGCTCTGCAACTACCTGAAAGGAGGTTGTAGTGAGGTGGGGGCTGGGCTCTTTTCCCAAGTAACAAGCGATAGGACAATAGGAAATGGCCTCAAGTTGCACCAGGGGAGGTTTAGATTGGATATTAAGAAAAATTTCATCACTGAAAGGGTTGTCAAGCATTGGAAGAGGCTGCCCAGGGAAGTGGTTGAGTCTCCATCCCTGGAGGTATTTAAAAGACATGTAGATGTGGTTCTTAGGGCCATAGTTTAGTGGTGGACTTGGTAATGCTAGGTTAATGGTTGGACTCAATGATATTAAGGGTCTTTTCGAACTTAAATGATTCTATGATTCTATAATTTACCTAAAAAGTGGCATATTCCCTTGGGATACTATGGAACTGAACTGAACCCTGTGGAATACTGTGGAAAGTACTGTTCTACCAAATCCTATGATCACATCATGCCCTTAGTTGAACTTGTTCAGTGTTTTCCATATGTAATTCTCAACAGAATTCGGTCTTGATAATTTCAGTGGTAGTCGTTTCTATCTCCTTTTTACTGCAATTATGCACATACTTAACTGGACAGAAATCTGCTGGAAAAGAAGAAACTGCATTTCTCTGCTAGGGTTCTTTTCCTGGGAGTGATGGAGTATGCAGTCTCTCACTGAAGAAGCAAAAAGAACTACCACTACATTCATCAGGACCTTGACTTTATTTTCAAAAGGAATTGTATGGGCCATTATAACACTCCAAGTCAAATATATGAAGTTTGTTGCCTTACAGCTTCACCCTAAGTATTTGGTTTGGTTGGCTCGGGCTTCATGTTGCTCCTATTAATACAATATACTCATGGATCTAGACAGCAGTCTCAGGTAACTGAAGGCTAACTAAGAATTAAGCACATGTTGCTGTAGAGATAGATGACTGTGCTATGAAATTCTCTCTATTCAAAGCATTAAATAACCTGTCTAGCAAGAAACATGGACTACTTGTTAAACTATTTTCAGTAGAAAGCCATGTTAAATGAATTAAAAGCCTGTCACTGTTAAAGCATAATTCCATACAGACTAATGCAATGAAGCATAATAAATACAATAATATTGCGTTCAATGGACATAATTCTACTACAGGTGTATGGAAGGCTTTAGCAAAGGACAGATTATACTTTGAGCAACATAATTATAGAGATTCAAATACTGTTCAGATGACCTTACAAGCTTGGCTAACTTGAACGCCTAATAACAGTGAGAGGTCAGAAAATTGCTGCTAATTTTCAGGGTATATTGGTAGTCTGAATTTTCTATTTTTTCTGCTTGTTTGAACATCAGAATACATAGTTTATAGGAATATTTGTGCAATGCTTCCATTTTCTAATGTAAACATGTGACATAACATTACATTGTTTCAAAAAAGGTAGTAAAATAATTGTATTTAAATTTTGGACATGCTGCAGTTCTTCCATAAAAAATTCTCAATAGAGTGTACCAGCTGTGATCTAAAAAACGATAACTTTGTTATGTTGCATTCCAAGTTTCTTTCAAGCTGTTGTATAAATATAGATATATATAGTGTCCAACATTTGAATGATATTTACTCTTCATATGCTAGAATATTTTGGAAAAAAACTCCAAATTCAAGGAAACCACTTGATCACTTAAATCCCAAGATACTACTTTCAAAATGACAAAACAAAGTATTCCTTACAGTTCAGTACGACATAGTAATTCAGTTTTATGTTTTTTACACTGTTGTTATATACATGTTACATCCAAGGGAACTTAGCTTATGTGCTGAAAAGTTTACGATGAAATTTCAGGTATAACGCATGATGGTCCTGGCATCGGTTGAAAGACAGACAGGTGCAAGAGCAACCAGTTACGTGGCAATTTAGAGAGGGATATTTCCCTATATGTTCTAGAGAAGAATAAGTATGTATGTAAACATCATAAACTAAGCAGTTATCAAAAGAAAAAGATAAAAATTATTTTGGCAAGCTAAATATTTAAAGAATATTTAAATAATAATTTATTTGCCACTGGGTTATTACTATAGAATACAACCACCAAGGAAAATTTGTTCAAGTATTTGCAAACAAAACAAAACAAATAAATGTAAAACTTTGTTAATAGGGGTGTCTTAGAGAAATTAACCACAATGGTGTATTTAGTGATAGAAATACCTCCTCTTTTGGATTAACTTTGCTGTATTGAGTGAGGATTATTACAAGAATGCATTCTTAGCAAGAATGACTGGATGAACTAAAATGAATCAGTCACAGACTTCTAGTCTTGATTTCTGGCTTGGGAGTTTGGGAGTTCAATTATGCCTATCTTAGCTGTACCACTATCCCATCATATATGGACCTTCAACTCTTATTAACAATGGGGCACAAGTAAAACCAGATTGCTTGTAGTATAAAATAATTTGTAGCTCTCTATTAAAAAAAAACATATTTACAAATGTTTATGGAACAAAATATCATTGCTGTATTTTATCTGCAGGCATTTTTTTGCCAGGAGTTAGAGATAATCTATTTTGATTTAGCAAATTTTCAGCATCTTTAAAGCAGAATATTTTCTCACAGTAAGGCTGCTGGTAAATGCTGTGGAAATCGGATTTTAAGTGGTTCTTTTGTGAACAAAGCAGAATATTTCATAAGAAAAATTTCTGAACATCATCCACCCATTTGGCCACAGATTACACACTGTTAAGCAAATTAGGCGACAATTAAAGCACGTATATTTGCAGAAAGCTAAAACAAAGATTTTCCCTAAATTGTTGTAAAATTTTATTGAAACTGTGCCAACTCATAAATTAATATTTTGAAGATTAGGAAAAGCACAATAAGCATAAGTACATAAAATAAACAAGGATAAATCTAACTGGATTTCTGTGTAACTGAAGATTTTGTAGACTGAGATGATGTAACTTGGAGCGTATTTGTTATCTAAGTGTAATTGTAATAGCCATATTAGGTTTATTTAAAACCTATTGTCTTTCATTCCTGCATGATCTTAAAAAAATTGACAAACATAGAGGATTGCTCCAAGCATGATTTTAAGATGGCTATGAAATGCAATCAAAATGCTTGGATAAGGGTTTGTGCAATATTGAAACAAATATAAAATGAAACCCTAACTTCTCCAGTGCAGGAGTTTGAAAGTTTCAAGGAAAGGAGACAATATATTATTTGTTCATCTTTGCAAGCAGGTGTTTCAAAAACATATGCTTCAGTCAAATTATTTGTAGGTAACCCTTAAAGTCTTGTATCTTTTGTGAATTCAGTACCTTTATCATGTCCCTGGAACTGTAGTAGTAACTAATGCTGTCAGTAGGTTTCTCAGGCTACAGAATTGTAGTTCCACTGAGCTCATGATCCAGTCATATTGTGGAACTATTCTGAGCATATCTAGTCTTGGGACAAAATAGAAGTAATTTGTGATCTTTGCATGTAGAGTGGAATCTTATATTTAGCCATGTGCTTCCTGCGCTAGTGTTCTTCTAACCTCACTGCAACTCCTTCCATTCTCAATGAGCTAAGAAGGTGGGAAGAGCAAATAAGAATAGACCAGTCTGACCGTAACTTTTATCTTCCCATAGACTTCCATCTTTGCAGCCAAAAAATATGTGGTTATGATGGTTGAGTAGTGCTTATTCGAATTCTATACTTCTGATCTAAAGAATAAAGCATTTAAGATCCCCATCATATGGAATGTGTCCCTAGATTTATCCTTATTTCTTTTTTGTGTACTGTGAGTGGTATCTGATAGGAGTTTAATAACCACTTTACTGGATCTTCCTACTGAATGTAATACTTGTGCAAGGCAAACATTCTTTGATATTTTATCAGCTGCCTCAGAGAAAGATCTTTCATAGAACTGGAATGTCAATTCTAATGTGTGTTTTTAAAAGAAGCTTTTTGAGTTTTACATCTATTGCTAGACAAATTGTAAGTTCCCCAAGCATACAGATTGGTACAGCAAAATGCATTAATCACAGCTTTTTGAGTGTTCTAATCATCAATCCATGCTTCATATACAAATTTGCAAAAAGACAATTAGATAACTAATTTCAGTTCCTGTGCCAAAGGATGAACTATAATAAGCTTTAAGTAAATATTAAGTGGAAAAGATTAACATTTCGTGAAGCTGAGCCTTAAGCAATTAAAACTCAGTGAAAGATTGTTGAATTTATACCAGTAGTCTAATCACTTACTCAAAAGTATGTCATCACTGTGACAAGAGGGTAGAACAAGGATAGGGGTCAGGTTTTTTTCTGCTGCCTTGGTTTATCTCATGTCATGAAGTGGCAGTGTGTCCCCTGTTGTACATGGGCTGGAAATTCACTAATGCAAGCCATGGTGTCAGGGCACTCGTGTACTAGTACATCACTGTGGCACAACACAATACAGTGTTTTGAGCTCCTAGAAGCATAGCTTCTTGGTGTATAAATGTTACAAAAAGAACAGTATCAGAAAAGAACGTCAGGAAGGTTATAAGTGCATTTACTAAAATAATTTTGCAGTGTTCAGGAACAATACTCATAATAATATTATGCTATTTTCATAACTGTAACCAAGAACTCCCTTGCATTTTTCTGTTTGTTTCACGACCTAAATGTTAATTTGCTAGTGGAAGGGGAGTATATTCCTTAATCTATGCAAAGGTGTTCTGTAAATGCAAAATGAACCTTCTCACAACAACTGACATGTGAAAAAGTTATACTTCAGAGGGTGGGAAACAAAGAACTAAAAAACCAAACAATTTTTTTATATATGTAAACAAAATCTGACAATTAGAAGAGTGACTGTTTCTGAATAACTTCTAAGTGTGTGTCAAGTTTTCATGAACTGTAACTCAACCATAGCTTATGACAGGAGATGAGAGAAGTTTAGATCCTAACACAGGATTGCTTATACTGAACTTTGGAGATTATATAAAAGAAAAGTTTCTGGATTCAGCTGTCACAGTGCTGTCAGAATGGCTACCTGCTGGTTAAGGAAGAGTGAAAGGTGGCATCTCATCAGAAGGGCCTTTATTCACTGCAAATAATGAAAAACATGCACACGACTTCACCATAACCTTCCAGCTGACAAATGTGACTTGTGCTTTATTCATGCATCTCTATGGGAAGGTGTTCTGAAAGGGCAGTGTCCTTCCCACCCTGGTTTTCAGGGACCTTCTCTCTCAGAGAACTCTGTCAAATGAAAAGCTACAGAAAGACTGAAGGAGCACCAAATAAAAAGCTGAAATATTAAAAAAATACAGTTCTGTGAATATAACTCTTTCTTCTACAGTGATGACATGTCTGTTGTCGCTGTCTCCCAAGAAAATAAAGAATTGAATGGGTCAAATTCTGCCCTGTGTTCATATGGCTCCTCGACCTCAGTAAGAGACATGTTATCACACAGATGCATTATCTGAGGTTAATAACTCAGTGAACAATTCCCCATCTCTCACGCCAGGCGAAATGGAAAGCCTTCTGAAGTGGGTGTCGGGCATGGGCAAAATACGTGAGTGTGCACATGTGTGCCAGAGGTAGTTCTGCTGATGGAGCAAAACATCTTGCTGCTTTATGTAACGGTGTGTGAAGATATTTTGTGAAATACTATTAATGAAATAATAAGCTTTTTACCAGTGTATCAGTAGAGTGATGGAATTTAAATGTTAAGGTTCCCGAGGGGGCATGCCTCCAGCCTGATATAAATCTAATACAGCCTCACTGACTTCATCTGAGCGCTGACTTTTGGCAGTACCTGAGGGCCTGCTGCTTTCAGCTTATTTTCTCCCACATTTCTAATTAGAACTGAGATTTAAAAAAATAAATAAATGGAGATAGTCGCTTCACCAAGAGCATCTTGGCAGCTCATTGAGAGGGCAGAAGCAGACACATCACGGTTGCACTTTGTGCTATGTGATGCAGAGAGTGTGAACAGCCAGTCTTTTGGAAAAGGGTATAATAATTAACCCCGAAAGTCAGGGCAGTTTTCCTGTAATGCCACGGTGCCTGCAGTGATGTATGTCAACACCACCTGGCTCACGTGCCTGCGCATGTATCCTGTAGGTGAGATAGGTGACACTTTCACGTGGTGAGACCTTGAGCAGACCAAACCAGGGTAAGAATTTCCACCCTCTCCCACTCCTAAGCTGCCTGTCACTTCTCCCGTTCTCTGTCACAGCTTATAGACCTCTCTGCTGGCGCACAGGTACGGGTTCACCTCACTGATCAGGTTCAGAGTGAGGATGCGCTCGGCCAGGGAGGTGTAAACCATGAAGAGGGTGTGAGACCAGAGGGAAGAAATAGGCTTTGTCTGTGTGGGAGAAATCAAAGCACACCTGTAGTCATAGACGTTTTCTACAACTGTATCTCTGGTACTCCACTGCAGATTAGTCTGTGGAAGCAGCCTAAATAAATAGCATATGCTTGATTTAAATGTTGCTTTTTATTTGAAGTAACATTCCATTTATTACTGGGTTTGAAGATATTTAAATCATGTTTGCGCCAGTCAATGTTGTGTTATGAGTACTGGAAGGCAACAAAATGCTTTGGCAGTTAAACAGAGAGGAGGAGTTTTGAAGATCAAATCATTCTGACATTAGTTTCACTAACAGGGAACTTTTAGTTTTGTTGAAGTTTTGCAGAAAGTCAAAGCTTAATCCTTGTCATGTATAACTGCTCCCATAACTTCAGAAACAAGTTTCTCTCCTCTCCAGGTTATCCATCGTGTTCAGTTCAACACATGCTTCATTGCTAGTCAAACTGAATAGAAGCTGAAAAAAAGTGGAATGTTTATTTTTGTCTAGTAATGCAGTATTTTAATTTGAGATACAAGGAGATGTGAATTAGTTGCCCTAAAATCTTGGCTAGGATGGTCTGATATAAATTGTTCAATTAACTAAGTGCAAATAATATTTCATTTCTTCAACAAAAGGCTTATGTTCAGATTTAGAACATGTTTTAATAAAGCTTTTTTTCTATGTACAACATATTTGAGGCATTTTTATTTAAACTGTAAATGCTGGCTTTGTTTACTTAAAATTGAATCACATTTCCCTTTAAATACAGCTTGATGCAAATCACAAGTAAAATATGAAGTGTGCCCAGTAAACTATTTACACAATCTTTATGTTTAGTACATGATATTACAGCATACAGCAAAAGAGAGTCCCTGCCAGTGTATCCAGACCCTTAAAGTCAGCGGCCTGGAGTCAGATTTGGTCTGACCTGTGCAAACAGTGAAGAGGGAGCAGTGTAAGGAAGGACTTTTCTTCCTTTGTCCCACGTCTGGTGAACAAAAACCACACACAGATCTGGACATCATACATGCCAGAGAGTGACTGCTACCCGGTCTCTGCTGAAGTGCTCTGTCTTCAGTCCAGTTGTGTTGCAGCAGGGATGCCTTCCCTTGGTGTGGATACAAGTACAACAAAGAAATAATTATAATGGGATTGCTTGATGACTTTTGGTTTTACTAACCTCTGGAAATTCCAGAAGAGTTCTCATCTCTGAACCGTGGTGTCGTTTCATTCACAGTGTATTAGAGCACTTTACAAATTACATTTCCATGGCAACAATGTTCACAGTTATCCTAAACTGAAATACTGTCACCAAACATAAAATACGCAAAGCTGAAATATTGAATACTGAGGTTTCCTTTTTTAAAGTCCTTAGCTTTAACGTTTATTTGAAAAGCCGTTCCCAAGTATTGATCTAAAAGTGATGTCAGCACTAAATTATGAGTGGTGTGTGAGCTCTTATGCCTTAACGTTTTCAGTATGTGGAAAAGTGTCATGTCTCCACTTCAGGTGTGCTTCTCATGTCTCTAGAAGGGTTTCAGTCTCCCTGGTGTGCAGGAAAGATGAGGCTAACAACACGTTAGTGTTTGTAATTTAAATGCTGGTGTGTTGCTCCCTGCTGAGTCCAGGTTTACAAGTACATCGGTGATAGGGGAAAGGCTGGCTATGGTCCTCACTGTCACCCTGTTCCTTCTGGGGGCAGAAGGGAAGAACAAATGAGCTTTTTTTAGTCCTTGTTTTGAAGGGAGGAAAGCCAGGCATTGGGACCGGAGAGGAGCCATGTCATGGCTCAGTAGGTCTACACATCCAGAGGATGGGCAATGCCTGTGCACCTCACACACACCCAGCCCTCAGATATGGCTGTCTTTATCAGCACTTTCTCAGGACTCAGCCCACATGTAGGCCTCAGAAAGGGGGTGTTCGTCTCTCCGATGTTTAAGAACTCAGTGGTAACATCTGAAAAATAATAAGAATAGCACTCTGGAGGCTTCACAGTATTTTGGAGTGTGAAGTGCCAATTCATTTTCTGTTACTGTAGCTGTCTTAAACTTATGCCTTTCAGCAAAGACCTGACAAGAACAATCCATCAGTTTGTTCCCCCCCCCCCCTTTATATTATAACGAGTCTGGCTTTTTTGTTTGTTTGTTTTATTCAAAATTGCTTTGCTTTGTTTTTCAAGCACTTATTTCTTAAACTTGTGAAACAGGCAAACAAGCAGTCAGGCAGCGCAGCACTGAGCAGGGAACTGGCATATGAACTAAAGGCATCACTCAAGAGCCTCCATGGGGAGGATGCATTTCCTTCTTCTAGGCAAGAAACAAAATGAGAGGTGCAAACTTACCACAGCTCCCAGTTATGGAAGAAAATGGAGGTGGAGGAAGCCTAGGAGGTCCAACGTCAAGCCCAACCAGGTGTGTGCTGTCCCCACGAGCACACCCCACGCCTGTTGTTTAGAGCTTCCGTTGCTGAAGGCTGAAACCAGCCTGCCGGCACGCCGTACCCGTGGCTCACTGTCCTTACTGTTAGGGCTTGTTAGGTATTTTCTTGCTACCTGACTGAACTCTTCTAGTGCAATTTAGAGCCATTACTCTTTGTTCTGCCCATATAAGAGATGGATTTATTTGTTTTATACCTGTCTTTTTACAAAGTTGAAAGAACTACCTAGCTTTCTTATGCCCTCCATAATCTTCTCTAAACAGCCTTTTCTAGTTCACATGCTTTAGACTGCTCTTGTTATTCCCTTGTCTCTAATTACTTTACAAATTTTTAAGTTCAAGTAAAAACACAGTTTTCCAACCAGCTCAGAGTGGAATATCACAGGTTCAGCATCTGTGTTGTTTCCTATTGAACTATGTCCTGTTTTCCTCAAACCATTTCCCCAGTCTGTTCAGTTTTCTTTTAATTTGATGCCATCTGAAAGTTTAATTTAGGTTTATTTCTTTTCTGCTAGCAAAAATACTGAGTAACACTGGATCCAGGACAGATTCCTGTGGAACCCTACCTCCTGTTTTGGCAGCAAACCACTGATAACACCATTGAAAGACGGAGTGTGTACTGCCCTTGCACTCACTTTTCCATTGGAGAACCAGCACATTAGCACATTGTCAGCCTAAAACTATTTCAATTCCAGAGCTTTGCACAGGCAGGCATCTTGCTGTATTGCAGTGCCTGCTATGTGATTGTACCAGCTCAAACTGCTGCTACTTTAAGGTGCTGAAACATAGGATTTTGTAAAGGAAAGCAGATCAGAAAGAAATAATATTATTTTGCAAAGTTCTTTGAACAAAAATTCTGTGCTAGGACTCAAACATTTTTTTCATGACTGCTACAATAGATGAGAACATGCATGAGCTAAGACTAGAATTAATGTAGTTGTAATCAAGCTGCTCTCAAAGTCATTAGATATTTTAAGTTGTTGAGCCATTTTTCCAGCCCATTAACTTTATTTAGACATAATTATATTTTTTAACATGTTAGTCCAGATAATGCCTTGATAGTGGTTTTACATAAGCTACAGTGCAGTAGATGTACTGCACAACAATGTATCTTGGTTTTGGGTTTCTTATATGGCCCCGGATATCTGATGATGAGTTTTGAGTTTTGTGTTTGGTTTTTGTTTGGTTTTTTTTTTTTCAGGGGGCAGGATGCTTTGAGGTGGTGGTAGGTTTTTGTTTTGTTTGCTATTTGCATTTTCCTCTGGAGTTTTTACATTCTTTGTCAAGGCTGTGATTGCTTCTCAGATTGTTGCTCCTTTTCCTTTCATGACTACTGTAATTACACCCCAGCTCTTGTTTCACAGTTGGCATCTTGTTTGCCAAAGATGATGGTATTACATGGAACCATTCCAGAATTAAGAGAATCCCTATTTTACTAAGTTTGTGGAATTGTTGTGGGATTTAAAGCTTCATTTACTACTTGGCTTCTGGTGAAAATTATTAAACAAGAAGTAAGAAATTGGCCAAGTATTTTTCCCTGCACAGAGGTAACGCTCAAACTTTCAACCAGGAGCACCCTTGTTTGATGGATGGAGATTGATTTGTGACTTTGAAATACATGTGTCACATTTTAAGGAAAAGCAACACATTTTGCCTGTTAGGAGGATGTTAGGAAATCTCTGCCTGTGGACAGGAGCCGCTAAGGAAGGTTGAGGTGCTATATTTGGAGAGTTTCAGGGAGATAAAGATTCAGGGACGGTTTCATTAATTCCCTTTTGCTTCGTGAATGCTTTTGATTAGAATAGAGGAGCGTTCCCAGTCCTTACTGATACTATGCTCTGTTACATAGGCATCTCCGCATTAGTTAACAAGGCATCTTAAATCAAGCAGAGAGTCTGCATTAGATCCAGCAACGTGCTTCTGAGTTTAAAATGAGGCAGCTTATCCCTGTAACACAGTCCAGAGTACATCCAGGCTGTCTGGTCCCCCATGCCAGCGGTGGGGGTAGTTCAGTACAGGCTGACAGGATCCCCACAGGCTGGTCCTCAGAGCTGGAAGCTGCTAGACAAAATAAGGATAGGGATGTTTAAAGACTGTTTCTCTTTCCAGTCCTTAGGCGTCTTAGCCAGGGCTTCAGAAAACATCTGCTACTGATGCCCTGGAGTCTCTTTTGAATTAGGTCTAAAGAACTTAATATAGGGTTTGTGCAAGTGGTACGGAACAAAAATATTTTTATCCTTAGCATGTAAGAGCTTTTGCCCTAGAGATAAGAAAACTGGGTTCAGCTCCTTCTTCAGCTTCAAGGGCTTTAAATCCCCCCACACAACATAACGCTGACAGTGGAAAAATACAAAAATGGATGTGGGAACAAAGACCAAGACGGTCCTAACCACAGGCCGTGCTCTTGATTTATCCAATGAAACTTGCGTTATATTTGGCCTGTCCTTATTGGAAGACATGGAAGTCCTAGTCCATCAAACCCTGTCTACAACACAGAGCAATCCTGCAGTTAGTGGATTGTGTGGATTTGGATACCCAGAAACTGAGTGAGGAATTTTCTCACAATTTTTCTTGTCTTCTAGACTAATAGTAAGTGAATATCACCTCCTTCTAGTCTCACCTAAATGCGGTGTGAATCTAACAGTTTCAGCTGTTGTCGTTTAGGTGTGATCTGAAAATGTCCACCAAAATGAGCTCTGAGAGGCAAGGTGTTCCACTGCAGAGGTTTTGGGCTCTAATCAGGTTTAGGTGTTCTTAGTCCAAGTCACCTTTTGGTCACAGGCAGTCTCGTAATGTGGATTAAAGTCATGCAGAGAAGCACCTCATGAATTCAGGCACTTCTCACATTACACAGGGATAAGAGAAGGCTTTGGGGAGTTAGGAGAGGAGCTGATGCACTTCCATTCCTCTTAGCACTTCGGTGGATTTCGCCATTTATTACTAAAGTGAAACAAATCTTCTCAATTATAAGGATTGTATGAAGAGATGAAACTCACTGATGAAAAGTGGGTAAGCTACAGTATTTCATTAATGGGTTTAATTACTGCATCTAATCATTGTGTTTAATTAATTACTGTGTCTAATTAAGATAACATTAGCTATGAATAAGCTATGTTGATCTGGATGGAAAACCATCTCTCCGCTACCAGTCTCCCAGGGAGAATCTGCCGTTACACATTGAACTGATTCTTTGGATATTGCGCTCTTCCTCCCATGTGAAGCAATGAGGCATGCTTGGAGGGTGAGCTGGGCTTTAGCTGCAGTTATATAAGGCTTGTGCTGCTTTACGCCTTTGTTCCTCTCTCGTTTGTGGATTATAACTTCACTCGGCTATGACAATTTCACTGCTGGACTTCAAAGGTAGCCACATAACACTCCCAAGAGTAGAGAGTCTAGATTAAGTACCTGGGAGCCAGGTATTGTACACATTAAAAGTACTGTACAATCTTCAGTCACTTCGGTGATGCATAGTATTTTGCATTTCTTTCTGATCTTTCTAATTTCCTCTGTTGTGCTGCTGTGCCTGTAATTACAAGTAATATTTTCTGAAGGGTCTTTTGCATATCAGCATTGGAAATAGTACGTGCGTGTGTTGCAGACCACCAAAATGATATTTATATAGACTGCAACAAAGGGTTTGTATTGTATGACCAGGGTTTGACATGGGAATATATAGCGAGTATCCAAGGATACAGTTTGCTGGGATGGAGCTGGAAGACTGTGTAATGTGGAAAGGGACAACCCTGGCCTACATTTATCCATACTGACTGTTAGGAGTGGTCCCTGGAGAGAATCAAATCCGTAAGAGTCCTGGATCTTCGTCTCAGAGGATATTAGTGGTTTTACTTCAAAGGGGAGTTTTGAAGTAAACACACATGATATGGACAAACAGGGGCCCAGGCAGTGGGCCCTAACCAGAGAGCTTAGTCAACTGCCAGTAGAAGTATCCTGAGATTGCCTGAGGCTACTGCTAGCGGTGGTGGTTTTTTACTAGATGCTGGTTGAATTCCCCATTTCCACAGCCATGGCTCCCCCAGCAGCCACCCTGCTAACGGTCCAGCTGTGTGACAGTAAAGATAGCAGCTCGTTGTGAACGTGAGCGTTTGCATACTCTGTTTAGGGAACTTTGATTTCTTAGGACTTGTTTCTTTTGTTTGTCTCCCAGAGCATTTCTTTTGAGGGCGGGGCTGGATCTGTCCTAATAATTTGTGTTCTCTCTTGAGAATATGTAGTTTGTTCTTGGGGGTGGCTGTTGTAAGTGTTTGCATTATAAGAACCACCTATCCAAATGAAGTATTTACTGCGGGCATAAACTGAACTACCCATATAGCACCTCTGCTCAGTAAAATATACAAATATATATGCAATTTTAATAACTCCATCATCTATGGAAGTACACTGCCTTTACAGTTAGAACACTCATCTCCCCTTTTGAATCCCCAGGAAGACCATGAGAGTTACGATAGTCATCTGTATATGGAGCTCAGGCAAAGACAGAAACATACATTTCTGTGGTTTTTGTAATGAATGAATAAATTGTATTTGGAATCATTTTTCTGTAAGACTGAATTATGCATCCTTCAGCTAACAGGCTTCAGAAGGCAAGGGTATTATTTTCTCCTTTTGTTCCTGAAAAACAAAGATTATGTCCAGTGGCAAGAGGTCATTAGTTTTCAGAGGAAATTCTGTTTCTTTTGGTATTTCACAAAGGCTTACAAGACTGCCATATATTCTCAGAAGTTTCTCAGGTGAAGAACAGCTGTCTGAAGGAAGTTTGCAGCTATTATTTGGTGAAATTCTTTAGTGTTTCTTCAGTAGATTCTCTTACTCAGTTATTTGTTGTAAAGTCGAGGGTACAGCTGAACAAATAATTTGAAGAAATAGAATGTGTAGAATCTGAATTTCTCTCAAAAGTTCCCAGAGGAATCACAAGCTTTGAATAGAACAGGTATAAAGAATGCTGAAAAGGCTATGGTTCATCACTCCTGACTTGTCTTTGAACAAAGCAAAAAAGAAAAAAAAAATTGCAATGATTTAATCTAATAACTGGAACTAGCAAAATTGGTCTGTTACTTTTTTCTATAATGACTTGCAGTTTTCACTTACAGCCCTGCAAGTATAAAGTCAATGTCTCAGTTCATAATATTGTTTTATTTCTTTCTTAAATATCTAAAGGATTTCCTATATTGAATTCTTAGGGAAATAAATGAACAGTTCCGGTGGTATTATACCTCTCAGCTTTTCTTGGAAGATTTGCATTCCAAACAAATCCAAAACTTCTTCCTGAAAGCAATTTGCAGAAACACCATGCACAAAACATTCATTAAGAACCACAGTAGTGACAGGAACCAAATTAGAACAAGAACATTGCCATTACTATGCATGTCCAAACTTGACGGGCAATGAGAATAAACACAAACACAAATACAATTTCAGTGAGTGCCTTTACTTGCAGAGAAATAGCTAAGACATAGAAATCACATTTCATTCCCTTGTACTTACAGCTGGGAGAGAATAGTCACTGTCTCTCAGCCTTTATAGTCAACTGTGCTTTTAGGTGAACCACTACTGATATCGATTGTAACATAAGGTCAGAGATATAGCTGAGGCTATTTCTCTTTTAAGTGGACAGGAAGGATAAGAAATGGCTTCAGCAGCACAATCATATGCTGGCTGTTGGAGGTGAGGGAGGCAGAGGGCAGGCAAAGAACATAACAATCCAGTTGGTACCAGCACAGAGATATCAAATTCTTACAGCTGTGTATTTGGTGCTTGCATCTTGCATTCCTGTGCTGCTTCTCAAAATAACTTTGAATTTCCAGCTGAAGGCTTAGTTCTCCACCGCTGCCATATAGAAGCATAGATATGTAAGGATCTGGTCAATCAGCTTTCAGGAGGGTGAGGCAGAAATTTTGTTGATGCAGAAATTATGTATGGACTCCTTGAAAATTTCCTTTTATGTTATTTGCATGCTTTTGCTCCTAGGCACTTGCATCAAGTCTTCCTCACTGGGGAAAGCTGCAGTGCCTCCAGGACTTTGGTTGCTCACTGATCCAGGAGACTTGCTCACAGCATGTCAGAGTCCTCTCTATACCCATGGGTTTTCTTTCTCTGAAAACCTGAGTGCAAGTGGGGCTGATGAGCACCCAGATCTTGGCCTAATATGAAGATGTCACACAGTGGGAGCACAAATGTACATCTGGAAATCTGAAAGTGTCCCAGAGTCAGGCATACACATAACTCCATGGGTGTGAGGAACTCAGCTGTTACCCCTGGAGTAACAGCTCACAGACAGGACACCATAAAGCCTCCAGGTGTGGGGAGTTAGGCTCTTTTCCCACAGGACCTTGTGAGAGAACCATTGCTCCTTACTGTAAAAAGACACAGGCCACCTTGACACCATCCTGCTCCTTGCAGTGCTGTGCACCTGCCTTCTTGCTGGTGGAGTCCAGCTCCTTTTAGACAGGCAGCTACTGCTGGAAATCATCTCCAGCCTGGTTTGAGAGTCCCCCACCAGCATCTTTCTGTGATCTGTCTCATAGATGAACAACTATATACTTTTTATTTGAAAGACAGAATAAATGAGTACAGTTATAATTTCTCTTATGTGCTGTTATTAAATAAGACTGATAGGTTTTTGTTGTTTGAATTTCTCACCCTCCCCCAGATTCAGCCACTTGCACTCAGCTAAGAATTACGGTTTAATTTATTTTAAGTAGAGATGTTCTGTTTTCAATTATTTTCTGTTACCTCCCAAAGGACTGTTCTATCTGGGTATTTATTTTTCAGCTGGAGATTACTGTTACCATCCTTGGATCGTTTATTAGCTGATGACGGTTCTTGCTGACTTGGTGGAGAGGTTGCCGAGGAAAACTAATATACTAGCCTTCCTACTATATTCAGGACTTCAAGCTGGTTTTACCAAAAGTAAGGGAAAGAGTTTTTTTCCCTTCACATTTTAGCAGACATTAAAACTGAATTATTTGTTTCATCCTGAAGTTGAAAGCAACGTCTCTTAAAGAAAGTTTAGTTGGAAAAAAAATGCTGTACTGTGTTTCCTGTTCTTGCTCTAAAAACCAGCACACTAAATCCAGTATTCATTTCCATATCAGTTACCTTAGGAATGTTATCTGAATGTATCTGGCTGACATTTTGTCTGTCACATTTCATTATTGGAGATACTGCTTACATTTTGTAAAGCCAGTGTAACAACTCAGTGATAATTTAATTGTTGCATCAGCCTGGTTGCTTATTTGTTAAAGTATCTAGTGAGGGAAGCGTAATAAAGTACTTGAGCCACTTTGAGCTGAAAATAAATTGAGAAGATAATTCCCATCATTTTAATAAGTTTACTTGTTTTTGTTGTTGTTGACCTTAAGTACTTCATGATTACAGCAGAGTAAAACATATACCAAATTGTTGTGTCCAGGAATGGTAGCCTTTAGTCCGTTTATCAGCACAGCATATATGTGTGTTAGCATATCCCCTTATCTTTTGGCAGCCCTATTTATATTGTTCTTAAATGACATTTCAGCTGAAAGCTTTAGAGCAAGCTGTGCCTCACAGAATCAAAGAAAGAGACCCTTCACTTCTCATTCAGTCCCACCCTCTTCCATTTTTCCCATTTTCCTCTGTATTCAAAACAAGAAAAAAACCCAAACAAACAAACAACAAACTACCAAGAAAGAGGCCATTGTTTTTTAAAAGAGACCATTTTCTTTCCCTGCTTTTGACCATACCTTCTCTGTATTTCTTCTAATAACTTTTATTTAATTAGAACTATGGACTCTGATGGAGTCTTGTGTTCTGTCCTTTTCATTGCCAGAATTTCAGTGTCAGGAGGACTCTCACGACTGGCTAGCACAGATTTTGCAATACAGCCCTGACAACCTGACTGGTCTTGAATTCAGAGTCACAAGAGGAGCTGCCTAACAGATACTGTGTGTTGTAAACGGGCTGTCAAAGGAATTCCTCATTTTCTCCACCCCCCAGCATTGTGCAAGCATAAATAATAACCATAAAGCTTTCTCTGTAGGGCTTTCTTTGGTTAGAGGTCCTCAGCAATCACACAATCTGACATCACAGAGTGCAGGAGTAGAATTTGTGGATTAGACTGATTTTTTAATATTAAAGCCATTTGTGAATACAAATATAAAAGCATATGTGCATACATATGTCTACTTTGGGGTTACCATCTGCCCATGCCATATACATGCTAGCTGGCATTTTGGAAAAAGCTGAATAATCTTTTTTTTTGAATTAAAATAACATCTATCATTATGCACACATCCAAGCTCAACAGGCATCCACTGGCTGATTCTGAAAATAGTGAATGCACGTAGCTTCTGTCTCCTTCGTAATACATTAATCTTTCAGGTATAATTTAATGACAGACCACTGCTTGATTGCTGTTTCTCTCTCTAGATCCCTCAAGGATGTTAATCTGCAGTGTGATAATGAGCAAATATTTTTTAATGTCTGGTATTAGTGTTCCACAGGGTAATACCACAAGAGGTAATTTCCAAGTAAGATATTCCTGCTGAATAACCAGAGTAGCCAGAATAGTAGAATTCACTAAATAGCTACATTAAATAGGGGTTTTTGTTTGGTTTTTTGTTGTTTTTTTTTTTTCTGAGCTAGAACTACGAAGTCTTGGACTTGCTTTAAAAGAGCAAATACTGTTAGTATGTGTACTTGTGATACCGAATAGCTGTGAATGACTGCACTGGAAGCAGAGAACACTTACTAGTAGATTAGATAAAGCATTAGAAAGGACTGATTCACTGCCAACATAGACTAGACCATATAATGGTACTGCCCAATCTGCCACCACAAAGAATCACAGGGAACCAGGAGAGTCACAGGATCTTATGACATCAAATAAACATGTCTTCTGTAAGTCACTCTTCCAGTGTGACTAACTCACTGCCAAAGTGACTGAATGCCAGGTTTATGCCAGGTTTATGCAGATTTCTTTTAGCTGGGATACAAAAATATGTATCTAAAACCCCAAAGTAGCTTCTACTCAGAGAAATCGTATGGCTGTCTCTGAAGTCCTGTGATGAATTAGGGAAAATAATAATTAAAAAGCAAGTGTTTTAAATAGCAATCTATCACTCCCTGTAACAAATGTACAGTACTTGGGTTGCTAGTTATATTTTAGCAACTGCCCATGCTCTTTAAACTCAGCCTGTTCTGACAGCTACGATAACAAATTCATAGAATCATAGAATCGTTAAGGTTGGAAAAGACCCTTAAGATCATCGAGACCAACCGTCAACCTATCACTGCCAAGTCCACCACTAAACCATGTCCTCAAGCACCGCGTCTACCCATCTTTTAAATACCTCCAGGGATGGAGACTCAACCACTTCCCTGGGCAGCCTCTTCCAGTGCCTGACTACCCTTTCGGGGAAGAAGTTTTTCCTAATATCCAACCTAAACCTCCCCTGGCGCAGCTTGAGGCCGTTTCCTCCTGTCCTATCGCTTGTTACTCAGGAGAAGAGACCAACCCCCACCTCGCTACAACCTCCTTTCAGGTAGTTGCAGAGAGCAATAAAGTCTCCCTGCAGCCTCCTCTTCTCCAGGCTAAACAACCCCAGCTCCCTCAGCCGCTCCTCATAAGACTTGTGCTCCAGACCCTTCACCAGCTTCGTTGCCCTCCTCTGGACATGCTCCAGCATCTCAATGTCCTTCTTGTAGTGAGGGGCCCAAAACTGAACACAGGACTCGAGGTGCGGCCTCACCAGTGCCAAGTACAGGGGCACTATCACCTCCCTGGTCCTGCTAGCCACACTATTCCTGATACAAGCCAGGATGCCATTGGCCCCCTTGGCCACCTGGGCACACTGCTGGCTCATGTTCAGGCAGCTGTCAACCAACACCCCCAGGTCCTTTTCAGCCAGGCAGCTCTCCAGCCACTCCTCCCCCAGCCTGTAGCGTTGCATGGGGTTGTTGTGACCCAAGTGCAGGACCTGGGACTTAGCCTTGTTGAATCTCATGCAGTTGGCCCCGGCCCATCGATCCAGCCTGTCCAGGTCCCTCTGTAGGGCCTTCCTGCCCTCCAGCAGATCAACACTTCCACCCAACTTGGTGTCATCTGCAAACTTACTGAGGGTGCACTCAATCCCCTCGTGCAGATCATCAATGAAGATATTGAACAGGACCGGCCCCAACACTGAGCCCTGGGGAACACCACTCGTGACCGGCCACCAACTAGAGTTGACTCCATTCACCACCACTCTCTGGGCTCGGCCATCCAGCCAGTTTTTAACCCAGCGCAGAGTGCACCCATCCAAGCCGTGTGCAGCCAGCTTCTCCAGGAGAATGCTGTGGGAGACAGTGTCAAAGGTCTTACTGAAGTCCAAGCAGACAACATCCACAGCCTTCCCCTCATCCACTAAGCGGGTCACCTTGTCATAGAATGAGACCAGGTTAGTGAAGCAGGACCTCCCTTTCATAAACCCATGCTGACTGAGCCTGATCCCCTGGTTGTCCCGCATGTGCCGCGTAATGGCACTCAAGATGATTTGTTCCATGACCTTCCCCAGCACCAAGGTCAAGCTGGTAGGCCTGTAGTTCCCTGGATCATCCTTCCGACCCTTCTTGTAGATGGGTCTTACATTTGCTAACTTCTAGTCATCTGGGACCTCCTCGGTTGACCAGGACTGCTGATAAATGATAGAAAGCGGAAATTGTTCCAATGAGCCATGGAGCTAATGAAACCCCATTTCCAACACACTTTGTCCTTTGTCCCCCATACCTACAGCTTGTGCCCCAAATCCTAGGGCACACTTACAATGGGAGACACAATCTTACTTTGTCTGGGTGCACAGGGCTCAGCCAGCCACAGACCTGTAGTTGCTACTGGCTCGTGAAACGTGTGAGAATTTCATATGTTTGAGCTTCTTTCTTGCTTTTTTACATTTGATTGAAAATGGCCTGTGGGTCCATAAATCAGTGGGGAAGGAGATCACAGAATAGCTGATTTCCTTGGAAAAGTTCTCACTCTCACCTATTTTATGTCTCAGTAATGCCATCTTCCTTATCCATAGTTTTAAGGTAAAAAGACTGAGTTCTCAAATGCTTTCTCCTGCATTTGTATGTCTTTACAACACAGACATGAACTCTGTTCTGTTTAATCTGGTTCCAGCTTAATCAAAGATCTGACCTTATATAGGTTGTTTATCCACAAATTCAGAGAATTCATCAAGGTGCTTAAGTATGTACTTGTATTAAGCAGCAGAGTAGCCCTGCTGACTCCAGTTGTACATACTTAAGGACCTTGATGAGGAAGTTTCTGAATATGTGGATAAAGATCTGGTGCTTTTCCAAAGTAAATGAAGCAATGACCTGAGAAATATAAAAAATAAAAACAAAGAGGGGAAAAAAAAAAGCTGGATGTACTAAAAAGAGGAATTTTGCAGTGAGGGTAGCTGGGAATAATTAGCCGCTTGTTAGTTCATTAGCTGAGCTCAGATGGACTCTGATGGCTTTGGCAAAAATGTGGTGTCAAGTTAAAATCAGATGGCTGAAATTGCTAGTGCCTCCATCAACTACCCTGCACCTTTGATGCCCTGAGTTAAGGCAATGTGATCCACCTGTGAATCAGCTCCAGCACCAATTAATGTTTCATCCAAGAATATTAAGATTAAGCAGTAATAGAAACATCAGAATGATTCAAAACTGGGAGTGGGCTTTATTTTCTATTTTATAACAAATGATTACCACTCATAGCCTAGGATAGATTGTTCTTTGACTGCTAAACATATAATCCCATTGCCTTTTGATCAGTGCCTTGCAAACCTCACTGTCTTCAGTGGGGCTTCATTTTTGAAAATAACAGCAACATTAATCTCAGAGGGATGATTCGCAGAGCAAGATACTACTCAGCATGAACAAGGCTGTGCATTAAGGGAAAGCTGGTCCTACAGGGGGGTTAGGCTTAGCTCCCTCTGTGATTAATCATCTGCCTCCTAGCTGCTGCTCTGATTTTTATTAGTACACTCCAAATGCAAACAAAGGCACAAATATACCTGGAGCCAAAACCAGCTCACAGCTTTCAAAGTTGTTTTTCAAACACAAAACCAGACACAATTTTTAAACAGAGATATTCGTACTGTTATTTGCCTCAGTATCTCTCAGTCCTTGCCCTGCTAGTTATATACCCAGGCCAAATTTATTCCTTTATGATATAGGTAATAGGCTGTTTCACTCACCTCAGTGGACCTTGTCAGTGAAGCACTTATACATCTGCAATTAGAGAAAAAAAAGAGACTTAGGTAAATGAAACATAAAATACTACTCCGTTGCATGTTCCCACACCCATTTTCTCTTACAGTCACAAGACATATTAGCAGAAAACCTTATGGATATTTTTAGGTAAAAGACTCTAGAAGTGTTTACTGGAAATTATACTGGGACTAAACTGAAGTATGGAGGGAAAGCCAGATATAGCCAGAATGTAGCCATTCCTTGAGGCTAAGAAGTAGGAAACAATAAAAAACGTATTGCAAGGTCTCACAACACGAGAGGTTAGCAGTGAGATCTCAGTGGGAGACCTACTGTTGAACATATTCATAAATGACCTGGAAAGGGAGATGAATAATGAGGTTAGAGAATTTGTGGATGCTACCAAATTATTCAGATTTATTAAAAAAAAAAAGATCGCAAAGTGTTGTGGAAAGATGTCATGACAGTTTTGGATGGATAATGTACAGCATATTAAATTATCAGTGACCCAGGGAAAAGAAAAGATTACCCTGTGTTTCTTCTAATGTAAGAACTCAGGAGCATCAAGTGAAGAAACTGGGAGGCAGGTTTTCAACAAATAGATAGATTTACTTTCCTTTATATGCCATGCAATTTGATTTTTAAACTTTCTGTCACAGATGTTCTGGAAACCAAAAAGTATAAATAGTTCAAAAAGCACTTAGCCATGTGGCTAGACATTGAGAAAAACCTATCAAGAGTTATTCAACATCAAAATAAGGATATTAAATTAGCTAGTTCTAGGGAATTGCTCCCACAGCAGAAGACACTCCCCCAAAATCCAGAAGAGTTGAAGTCTAAAAGAGAGAAGAAATAATTTGTTTAGGAAGAAGAAAGGAGCTTGCTATTCTTTTTCACAAATTATTCTTCTGTCTCTATGGTATCTCTTGCCAGTTCCAGGTCCAAGTTGAACCTCCATTACTGAAAAAGCCCCAGTGCTTTACATTTCCTTTCCTCATGGTAGGTCCACTGGTCTAAACAGGGAGATGTTAGTCTGCCATTGGGACCTGGCTGCATCCCTTTATGAGTTGTTGTGGGCCAAATTTCTTGGCATCCTCACAACTGAAATAGCCATAGCAAATGTCATTAGGTGGTGAGAGGAGAATCTTCTTACCATTAGCCTCAATGTGATTATAGTCCAACGGACAGCCAAGCCAGAGGAGCCACAGCAAAGAGGTGTCTTACACCTGCACGCGGAGAACCATTAGCCCTGTCTCTGCACTGACACCTGCATGAACACCTTTTGAATACAGAATTTGCCATGCTGAATGAAGCTGTCCAAACTCCATGGTGGGGGGGTACGGTTAATTAATATTCATGTGTTTCAAGGACAAAAGCTTTTCTTTAATCCGCAAAACACTAAAACTTCTGATAAATTTTCCAGCCCAGGCTTCAGGGGTTTTGTATCAGAGGTGCCAACAAGTATGAAATGAGCCTGCCCTTCATTATGCTCTGCAAAGCAAGCACTGTTCAAGTCAGCGTTCATAGCAACTTCCTTAATTTAGCTAGACGAGGGCCTCTTAGTTGTGCAAGGATGTGTTTTATGCCTGTCTTTCTAGACAAGATGGTAATCCCTTTTGTACGGAGCATCACACACTGTTTGTTAAATACTCTAGCAAAGAGTTTTGGAAAAGGTCACTGTCATAAGCTTTCTAAGTCTAGAGAAACTTCTTTGCTCACAAAGTTTCTTCTTCCAGTTGTGATAAGACGGTGATCCTCAGACCCAGTGGCATCCCTAGTACTGTGGTTGCCAAGTTCTGTACCTTTCACACTTTCGACACTTGTCAGGGAACACTGATTTGATACTCCTCTCCTCATCTGCTGGGTAGGCTTCTCCCAATTCCACCAGCAAGAAGCAATGCAGCATCCTTAGTCACTACCTCACTTGTCAAAGTGATCTGGAGAATAGGAGGGCCCTAAAATAAAGTCCCTTTTCTGTTTAGGAGTTCCCTAGACCCTGCCTATGAAGAGGGGGAAGTTGAGTAAACTATTCCAGGGAATTCCAGTATCTTGACTGGCATTCTTCAATTTTCTCCCTCTTAGTCCAACATTATTGTGAGTAAGGAAAGAAAAATATAATACCGTAGATGTAAACTTCCACTTCCAAAAGTTCCTTTAGGAAAGTTAAAGAGTCAGGTCAATTCCTTCATTCAGTCAGGCTTTGTTACTTGGTGAATATGGTGTTGGTCCAGAGAACAACAAATGAATTCATCAGCATACCACAGGAGGATGTTAACTGGGATCTGTCTGTTCAGCCAGGCAGATGAACTCAGGTTTCCCACATCTTTATGGAATAATAGCCCCGCAGTAGCCAGTGAGTAGAAGCTTCCTTCCAGAAAGCTTTTGTAAAAACAATTGTTTATCTTAGTTTTTAAGGAAAAAATGGTGTGGGGGACTCGTAGTCCTTCAGAGAACACTAAGGGAAAGGAGATGTTTTTTCTTATACCAGAGAAAACTGCCTAAATCCAGAAAGGCAAGGCTGAAAATGCAAGTCTTATCTGCAGGGTTTCTCATTGTGACTCTCCACTCACTATTACCTGATTTTCCTGTCATCCTGTGACAGGATCCCTAGCTCGATCCCTAGAGGTCATCTTGGACTGTGGTTCCTATTGCATTGGCAAAAAGATTTCTTTGTGAACTCAGGCCTGTTCGTTCTCTCAACTGAAAGACTTTGACATGTTGAGGATAAACATCTTCTCCTACCCAGTGTACTGCTCCAAAAGGAAATGGACCAAAATGAAATGTAGCCATTAGAGACCTATGGAACAGAATTATTACAAAATCCAGGAGCCTTTGAAACTCACCAGATAATTGTTATTTTAAATTCTTCCATATTAATGTACTTGTAAGGTCATAGTGTCAGAAAGATTAAATTATAGATTTTATTACTCATGTACAGCAGAAATGTTTGTTTTATATATATTACTTGCATACAGGACAGAAAAAAAAAAGAAACAAAACCCAAACCCAAACAAGACGGGCTCTTGGAGACTTACCTTTAGCTAAAATAGGCAGGTTTAGATATGATTGTTCAGGCTTATTAGCATTCAGTGGAGAAACCAAAGAATTTCCAAAGTATGTCTATATCTTTTCTTGGATATGCTTCAAAGACAAAGGATAGCCTATAGAAGAAAAGCTGAAAATGCAAGGTAGAAAGCTGCACTTGCGGTCTTTTGTGAAATATTTTATGTGATAGGGAAGACAATAATACCATATGTTCTTTATTGAGATGCTAACTCTTATCAGAAATGTTCCGTTTATTTTTGGTAATCACTGAATTCAGTTCATTTTGGTACTCTGTAGTGAAAGTGTTTAAAAAAACCCAAAAGTGTGATATAACACTAAAATTGGTCACTGAGTTTGGTGTTATAGGAAGAAATCCAGTTAAATAATACACAAATTTTGAAGTGTGCAACCAAGAAAATCTACGCTCTGCTTATGTTGCAATGATGTCACTCAGACTCTGTTAGAAGTTCCTGCTGACTTATTGCAGGTGGCTAGAGACTGACTGCTCCTCCTTTCCTTCTCAGTAAGCTCTTTTTTATGTGTATATGGTTATCCAGTTTATCATAAGTCTTCTGTAACCTCTGCTGAAGCCTGGAGTAGTTGATTTTGATAGGCTGCTGCTCTTAAGATGCTGCATGCTCTTGGTTTAATCACTGTGGTAAGCAGTTTTATCATTCAGCTGAATTGCTCTTTTAGCTTTAAAAAAATTGATTACAGGGTATGCAGTGACACAGCATTCTTTTTTAGACTTCAAAGCTGCACACAAGCCCCCTCAAATATCTGGCTTCTTCTTCAAACTTTTCCTGCAAAAATATGTAATGAACGATTGTATCGCATCCTGAGGCCCAGTGCATTTAACATGGATCCTGAACTGCAAAACTTCCAAAAACTTCCTGTGAATTCTTAGCCCTTTTTTTGGTTAATTCTCCTCCTTCAGGTATGTTTGATGAGCTGTGACACTCTACCATTGGTACAGTATGTGTACTCTTGCTGGCTTGCATTTCCAGTGCAAGGAGAGATGAGGGAATGCAACTTGGAGAGATGAGGGAGCGTGGCAGACACCAAATGCTGCAGGGTCTAGCAACATGATGCCAAGGGATGGACCAGCTCAAACGCTGCATGAGTAAAAAGCATGAGAAGCAACAAAGACAATGATTTCAGAACATCCTTGAGAGTATGGTGACTTGCTGAAAGAGCTTGTAACTACAATGGGAAGATGAAATTCATTCAATCATTTGCTATTAATTATTCACTGAGCTCTCATCTCCACTTAATGGGAAATTGAACTAAACATAGTGACCTTTGGAACAATTTCATTAATGCCTAACTGCTTTGCAAAACGGTTTCAAAGCTGATTTACTGAAGTAATATTCTCTGTTCTTGTTTAAAGAGCATCTCTGAGGTCTGTTTTTAATAAAGGGTTACGGAGCTCTTGAAGATAAAACTAGAACATGCAGTATGTGAAGAACTTTCACAGGGAATATTTAGAGTAATTGTGTCGTGTAGTTGTGTTTATAGAAAGTTGTCAGTCAATGGCAGTAGTTTTCCCTAGGCTTTCACTTGCGATCTTTCTCAGAAAAGATGAAAACCTGTCACCCTTAAGTAGGGATATTCAACACAATTCAAATCTCCTTTTCAAGGAGTATATGCAGTCATAGTGGGTGCATTCCCCTGGTTTGCTTCCCAGTATTATGTACTAGATGTGTTTTGAAATAAATGTGCCCCACAAATTCAAACACAGGAGATCACATATTAATCTGGTACCTAACAAAACAACAAAAAGTAAAGGTATATTCTGTCATTTCCATGGTCAAACAGTAAAGTTAAAGACAGTGCAAATTAAGACTGTTTGCAGGAACCAGCAAAATCGTAGATTGGGGGATTATGCCTAGTTTAGGCCTGTCTGCTCTATATTATTCCAGTTTTATGTTGCTGTAAAGTGATTAAAATTAGCAGGGTTAAACTGGTTTCAAAATCAAAGTATCACAATAAATGTATGCATGAGGCTCCAAACTGATTTTCAGGAATAAATTTTCTGTACTGATACATATTTTTTTCTGAAAGTGTACCAGTTAAACCTGCTTAACAATGACACTAAAGCTCAGCTAGAGACCTTGCAGGCTGAATAATACCGACATGTTTATGAGACACAAAATACTTAACAAATGAGCCCGCAGTACCACTGGATACTGGAGATAAAAAGGTAAATAGTTCCCAAAGTATTATTAGAGCTTTTGTTTATGTGGCTGATGTTTCACCACCATGTTTTCCAGTTACCATGGCAACTCTGCCCGACTGCCAGAGCCCTATAAGGCATTTTTATTCCAGCAAACACAAAACCTGGTCAGCTGGCTACAGGGATGCTGGCATACCGGGGCATGCTGGTGAATAGCACAGCCTGAATATCCCTCTAGGATTAAGAACCAGAGTGGCACTAAACCGTCATCCTTGCCTTGACTGCAATTATGTCACATCTCTTATGAAAAGGGAGTTATATCCTTAAGATATTTTGTTCAGGAAAGAAAGGTTTCACTGCAGAGACAGAGAGGGAAAAATAATTTCCTTATCGAAGTCGTAACTTTCCTGAGCTTTTCCCCATTGCAAATTCTTACTGTTTTAATACTCAAACAGTGAATGGCTAGGTATGAATAAAAAAGATATTAAGAAAAAAATAGAAGAAAAATATTTTTCTTTGGCTAATTATGAAGGAGAGAATTATTTACCTGTAACTTCAGTAATGAAGTTGATTCAAATGCCAAAGATCTGCTAGCAGACCTCTGATAGCAACCCTCCAAACAAATATTCTCCTCTGACTTGGTATCTTATGAATTGTGCTGTTAATTAGAAACTTTTTATTCTCCCTGGAAAAGGCTGTATCAGCTTGATTATACTCAAATGCGCATCTGAAAAGAAAGATTTTTCTCTCACCATTGCTGTGAGTGAACTTACTTCTGAGGAGGAGTAAAAAACTGGCACCTATAAAAAACTGGCATCTATTAAGTGGCTGCTTCTACAGGGACTTTAGCAGCTCCAGATGTCTGTGTCCCAGGAATGTCACCTTTTCATAGCTGGAGAGGAGTGCTTCTGATGCCATGGAGACTTTGAGAGTGCATTCTCTTTATAAAAGGCAGTAGTGCTTCACATCACTAAAGCATAGAAATGTAAAGCTGGAGAAAATTTCAAGAGGCCATCTAGTATCCTTTGCATTGAAATAGGGTCAAGGACACTTACATCAACCTTAACAGAAGTTCATTAGGTCAGCTGTAAAAAAAACTGTCAAGAGGAAATTCTACAGTCTACGTAACTTTCTCTAAAACTTTACTGTCTTTTTTTTTTTTCCCCAAACTAAACAAATCAAATTCTTCCATCCTTTCCCCATCCTTCTTGAACCTGTTTTCAGTCTACTTTTCTGAAGGACTCTCTGCAGCTTGTCTGCATTTCAAAGAAAGGGTGGTACACTGAATAAATACACATAGGCCTTGAATGATGTTCATGTCTTTTTCTGCAAAGCTGCTGAACAGCCATTGCACAGCTACCCAATTAATATATTTATTTTTAACAAGTTGCATCTTGTTTATTTTGGACTCTACTGACCCTACCTCCAGTTTATCCATATAATTTGAACTCTGATGCAATCCAGAGTGTTTGCAGCTCTTTTGAAAGCTGTTGTCATTTACAGAGTTTGAGAGTAGTTTTTATTCAATGATTCAAGTCATTACTGAAAATATTAAATGGAAACAGATTTAGAAAACAGTTGTAGCAGATCTTGTTTGAGATTTCTCCCAGTGGTACTTACAGGCATGGAGTAGACTAAATCCTTTTTTTAGCAATACATTACAATGGCCTGTGCTGGGACAACTAGTCACAAGATATCACTGGCAAATCAGGGCATTTCAAGGTCCCAAGGACATACGTGTGTATGGATCTTGCTCCCTGAAATTTGTGTTAAAAGTACATTCAGAGTGGGCCACCAGAAGAGAGCAAATGCTCCTTTGCTGCGCACAGAGCACATGTATGTAGCGGGAGCAGAAGGAGCCAAGCTCCCCTGCCCAGGTTTCCAAGGTGGCCACCTCTGGTATGCAAACTGGATGCCTGAGCAACGCAACATGCATCTGCTAACATGGCCTGCTTTCCTGCTTAGGTACTGTGCTACGGTAAGCATTTATGGCTGTATCTACATTAATGTTTCGTTTCAGATCAGCTGAGTTTTCCCTTTTGAAGTGGATCTCCCAATTGCTTCCCCTTACTGTGATTTGGTGACACCATGGAGTGATCTCAGAGCTCACAAACCAGATTGCTTTAAGATGAAGATGAACTGGAAGCTGTGCTCCAGCAGTATAACAGAGCAAGACACTCCAACTGCAAAAGGGCACTTAGTCCTTGGGCCGCACTAACATCAGCCTAAAGGAAAATTGTGGAAATGTTCAGACAACGTCAAGAGCTGTTTACTGTAATCCTCAGCACTGCTGTAGCTCCTCGACCTGTTTCTTGTAGTCAAGAGGAAATCCTACTGTATTTCATGGCTTTCTGCAGCAAACTGAATTGTCAGAGGGCAGACTGTTTGTCTGGTACAGCAAAAATAGAGTAGGGCATTCTAGCAGGTTATGAAAAAGTCTTTTTTTTTAATTGCTTGTCATAAGAAGGATCAGCTTATATAAGAAATCCCTAAATTGCATTTAGTCAAGTCATCCTCTTGTCACGGAATGGGAGCAAAGAGCAGCTAAAACCCAGAGTGAATGAAAAACTCAGAAGCACTTTGGCAGGCTAGTGTTGAATCCACTGGATTGAGATTCTTGATCCTGCATAATCTGGGCACTCAAATCACTGAATTTTAGGATTTTTCTTTTTAGCAAGTAAGCTTTTATTTTTCATAAAATACAAAATTACAGAAGAAATGCCAATGCTTTGTGAAGTACTTACACATGCCCACAAAGATGAGATGTCAATGCTAGCATGTAATAAGGATTTACATAATAAATAATGCATTAGTGGCTCGTCTATCAGCAGTTAGGTATTCAACAGAGATTTCTAAAACCAGTAGGAGGCTTTCTGAAAGCAAAGTTTTGAAAGAAATGTAGGGAAAAGCAAAAGAAAATTGACCTGAAACAAGGTTACCTGCACAGATTTCAAAGATATAATCCCCAGGAGCACAGCAAAAACTTTGTTGTTCTTGTAAAATAAGACTGATGTAAAGTGAAAGATTGACCAAGACGCAAGGAATTTGTGATTGCTTAGCACACATATAATACTAGGAAGGATTGCCAAGTCGTCCTGTAAACACTTGGAAGCATAAATCAACTTAAGTTTTTTTCATGAAAGCTTTGCTATTTCCAGCCCACACTCCCCATAACCAAAGAAATTCATTTTCATAAACTGAGTATGGCTTTTTTTTATAACTCTGTAATAGTGGATACTAATTTTTTTTGTCGGAATCATTCCTTAAGAATCTTCTCTTCATAGACCTTCATGACTGAAATATGTTTATACTAAAATAAGCACACGGTGATTGCACCATGTGCCAACACACCCTGCTCAACAGTGAGAGTTACTGTAGGGCTCTTATTTGATACCTATCTTAGCCAATGGGATGCATGGCCATTTGACGTAGGTGATCAACTCTATAAAGGTGGAAGAAGATTAGAACAAAAGATTCCGTGCAGGCTCTTAAATTTCACAGATTTACTGTTCGTGACGTATAGATGATGCGTACAGGATTGGACATAAAATATGACATGCACAGGGGTTGGAATATCTTTCAAAATAGTTTGAGCTCTAGAAATACAGCTTTGTTGTTCCTGTTTTTGGTGCCGTATTGTAGTTAGCAACTGGCATGAGAACATAAAGAAAGGCCACACAAGGCCAGTCTGGAGTTCTAGCTCTGTATCCTGTTTCTAACTGTAACCAAGAGCGGATGCTCAGAGAAGAGTATAAAAACGGAAACTTTATAATTTTCCTCTTCTGTGCATTCTCCTGTCCTCTATATATCTTCAGCTCAAGGACATCTTGAGCTAAAGATGATATCTTTGTGTTTAATAGCTTTTATGAATTTTTCTTCCATAATTTTTCTTGTGGCTTTTTTAACTTTATGTAACCTTTTAGCATCTACAGCATCCTGTACCAATGAATTCCCTAGTTTAACCATGTTTTGGGGAAGAAATACCACCTTCAGTTTGTTTTGGAACTGTCACCTGGTAGTTTAGTTTAAAACCTCCCTATATATATGTGTAAGATCTATATGTGGAATGGAAATCAGATAAACATTCAGCAAACAGTCACTCCAGCTGCTCTTAGAAAATACTTTGAAACCTTGCTGATTCTCATTGACAGCTGAGTGCTTGAAGATGCTATTGAAAAAGTGCATCTTGATTCTGTCAGCATACATATAATGGAGGCTTTACCTACCACTTAGGGAAAAATGAGTCATGACGCAAAAGCAACATAGGTCTCGTTCTTCCTGAAACAGAGCTAAGACAAGCTTAAGGCAGCACAGACTACTAAAGGTACTACGATTTAGGCAACCCAAAATTACAATGGCTTAGATAAATGTCTTCTTGTGAATACTGGTGAAATGGTTTTTATCTCAATGTCTGCCCCTCTAATAGCAGTTTAAGTGAATATATTACTTATTTAAGCTAGATGGCTGAGAAATTCAGCTTCTTTCTACTACTTTGTTTCATATGTGGCAATATCCAGGAGAGAGATGATGCAGGCAGGTATGGGGAGAAATGTCTTCAGCTCCCTCACTTTGATTCCCCAGTAGATATCTCTGAGTATCTTTGGAGACTGGAGTTACGGACTGGCAATAAATCTTGCACTGACAGGAAGTTTTTAAGAGATTTTGGGAAGAACACTGTTGCTCAACCTGTGTCCCCATTCCTGTGGTCTTGGTTATCTCTGGCTTTGCAGGCTTCAGGCCCAACAACACTTCTTATAGGGTCTGCTTGCAGTTTAACTCCAGAAATGCCTTGTACTGGTAGGTGCAGATGGCAGTTTCCCCAGACAGTGGCTTGGTTGGTCTTCCCCACAGCTTAAGGAGCATCTGGTCTTATACACAATATGGGGGGAACACATTGATTAAACCTATTCTGACAGCAATGGTATGGGGGAAGATTAAGGGACATCCAGGAACATCCAGGCTGGGCACAGACTGATTAAGTTGCAGCTCTGCAGAGAAAATCTTGGGTATCTTGGTGGATGGCAAGTTGAACATGAGTTGTCAGTGCACTCTCACAATACCTGCACATGGAGCCATATTGAGAAAGCAGAGCCAGCAGATAAAAAGAAGTGATTGTTCCTCTCTGTTCCTCACTGGTGAGACCAGTTCTGGGCACCTCAATACAAGGCAGATGTCAGCAAACTGGGCAGAGTCCAGTAGAAGGCTACTAAGGTGGTTGGGGGGAAGCTGAGGGAGCTGGGTTCATTCAGCCAGGAAAAGGGAAGGCTAACGGGGAATGTTGTTGCTGAGGCCAACCACTTCTCAGAAATACACAGCAAAAAGACCAAAGCAATGATTATAAGTTGCAGCAAAGGAAATCCTGGCTAGGCGTAAGGAAAAAAATCCCTGTCAGAGTAGCTAAATACAGGAACAAGTGCTGTGGGAGAGGCTGTGGGATCTCAGTTGGAGATTTTCAAAACTCAGCTGGACCTAGCCTGATGTAACTTTGAAGCTAGCAATGCTTTGAACAGGGAGCTTGAACTGAAGGACCTCCAGAGGTCCCTTCCAATATTAATATTTCTCTCACTTTATGAATATGACTTCTTTGAAGTCACAATTTCTTCTCTTCATTGTATGGCCTGCAGTCAGGTTGCTCTATTAATATTTAAAAAAATGAAATAAAAAGGCAATAGTCTTAATTCTTAACACCCAAGAATCCCACTGCAGTTAATGTGAGCTGAGGGAAAATTTCAGAATACTCTAAGTAAGGAATCCCAGCCACCAATATGGAAGACTTTCCAGATAAAAATGAAACTGTTTTTCTTTCAGCAAAAGGTTTTATTTTTCTTTTGTCTTTCAATATGATATAGCATATACCATATATGTCAATATATATGACAAAGGAGAAAAGTAGTTGCATGTATAGGTCATGAACCAAAAACCAAATGGCATACACATTTGGTCTGAAACTCCAACCCAGTTTCATAACCAGATAAAGCCCTACCATCTAAAGAAGTTGTCCTTTTTTTTTTCTTGTCAACCATTTTGAAGCATTTTTTTTAATACAAAGATAAGAGAAAATAAGGTCTCCTCACAAGCAGTGCCCCTTCACTACTGCCTTCCATTATCTGAAGCAACACAGTAGTCTATTGTAAATTGACTTCTGTGTTGTCAAAGAGATGTTAGGAGTGTGACATAACTCCTCAAATGTAGAAAGCTCAAAGAAAACCCTTGTCTTCTTGTTCCCAGTGCAAGTTAAAAGTGTTATTAACTGTACAAGTATGAATGCCTCCAAAAGTATTGAGCAGACTGACAGGCCTCCTAGCTTGTCAATGTACTGAGTTCCTCATGCCATTAACAGAAAGAATTTAAAACAGGATTTTGGTTGGAGAAATGTCCAGACAAAAATATTGTAAGAGGCTGTCAAGTGTATTACAATGGTGGTAATAGTACACAACTTTCAAATTAAGATATATTTTTTTTCCATTTCAAAGCCTGCAATTTCATCTTGGCATCAGATCCAAAATATTTCTCTCCTGCCTTTCTTATTCTCTCCAGAAATGGATCCTGCAAAAATTCTGGTTTTCAATATGATTGAGGAATGGCGTTGGAAACTACTAAATTATTCTGTTGCTCACAGTAGAAAACCCAGCTTTATCTTTCCTTTCTGTGTGAGCTTTACTGTGCTACCGGGAACATTCATTACTAAAAAGTTATTTGTCAGTGAAGCCAATGGAAATGAGTTTGAATTCCCACGAGGACTGTACCTGTTAAGCAATAAAGGCCTTTTCTTCTCTGGTCTTTTTGCACAGTAGCATCACACACTGAAACCAGTGAAAAGTGCTACTCGCTCTTTTTTAACATAGGAGAGTGCTGTCTGTCAGAGGTAACTGTGTACTTCATGCAAGGAAAGGCTCAGATCTACTCTTAGATGAAGTTCATTTATGAGCAAGGCACTCTGGAGCTTCTTATACAATGAGTCTGGGTGCTTCAAAGAGTATTACTTCTAAACACCGGTGCACTGACCCACATCCAAACCTCCGCAGTCTTTGGAGTGGCTACTCAAGCTCCCGTTTTCACTTTGAATTCACATTTTCGCTGAAGAAGCTCAGTTTATATGAAAGAGCAAACTTTTCTTTCAACTCACATATTGCCTTCTCAGACTACAGCTGAAGGAGCATGTTTTCTATCTGATGGCTACAAAAAACACTGCCATGACACCATTTGTGCACTTGACCTTCCCTTTTCCCGCCAAGCACGCACAGTTCAATGAATATCTGAGTGTTCTTTAAAAATGGTGTAATTCTCCTGAAACACCCCTTAGCTGGTGTTCAAGTCATTAATGGAGGTAACTTGTTGCCTTAAACAGTTACCAATTGATGGCAGACAATAACTGAAAAATACTGTAACTTTATTGGGTGGACTGACCAAAAAAGTCCCCAGAAGAAGAAAAGTCCAAGACAAATTTCTGTATAAATTTTGTGAAGAAAGCTTGAGCTGTAGTTAAAGATTAGTTGTAGGAAATTTTAACTGAGGCTTTTTTTTCCCCTTGGTATAAGAGTCTAAAACAGTTAACAAAGAAATAAATGCAGTCATAGATCTTACAGGATACTTTGTGTAGCATATCAGTAGATTTAATTTATCTATTTTTTACTTTACACTGTAAAAAACATGTATGTATTAAAACACTGACCGTGATGGTACTCTTCATATTCTCTATATATTTGTAGTATTTGGTATATTAAAAGATAATTTATTGGAGACATACATTTAGGCATGTAACAAACTTTGACATCTTCACTGAATGAAAATATGAAAACTGTAACAGATTTTACAAAGTCAAATTTCATAAAGCTCAGAGTTCAGGTTTAGTTTCGAGTTTGATGTCTTTAAGTTGATAATTTAGCATTATCACATTTAACGTTGCATATCTTTGTATTTTGTAAGTGTGTTTGCATTTTTCCATCCTTTCGGCTTATAAGAAAAGGGAAAATGATTGTACACGATCTAGAAGCACTTTGATATTTCATCAACCCTGATCATGTTCACCAAGAAATGCAATGCAAGCAGGAAATTACTACTTTTAATTTTTCTTTGACAGCTTGTATATCAAAACACCGACACTTAGGATTGTGACTGATCAGTAGCTTAGCATAAGCTCAGTTAATTCCAGTGCTAAATTTGGCTGAATATTTATACTGATCAAAGGGCAATTATTCTGATCAGTTTAACTTACCTAGATGTCAGTTCCTCTCTATGTCCCAATAAAATGTGACCTGTGGAGTCATGTTCATCAGAAACATATTGTAGATTGGCTTTTTTTTACATCTGACATTTTTAAGCTCCAGCTGCCTGATAGTGCTCAGTAATATGAACTGTCAAAAACTATGTCAGACATATATGTCGGTTAATAGATTTCATAGCATTCACTTATCAGTGGTTCTTCAGTTACCTTCTTTGAATACAATATATCTACAGTGCGACTGAAAGCCAGATTGGCTTCTTGATCTGATACAGAGCAGAGAAAAATTAAGGTTTTAACTTGGTGAACAATATTTCTTGGTGCTGTGCATAGTTTAAATTTAACTTAAAAACAAATTGTCTTTCACCAGTGTGAACCTCTTCCAACATTCTTCCTTTTCCAACCTTTCTTCCTCTATCTTCTCCTCTGCAGACTGAAATCTCACATCCTGCTTTCTGACAATAAAGGTATTGAATGTCTTTCTCTAGCATGGCATTCCAGTTCTGCATACTGTAGCAGATCATTTAATCATAACAGATTAGATATTGTGCAAATGCCGGCTAATCAGCAATGGGAGAAATTACAGATATTTCTAACCAAAAGGTAGACTAATTGGCTTAAAGAAAGAAGTACAATGCAGTACTGATGCAGATATCTATATCTACGTAACAGTAGATAGGCAGATGAATGGTTGGATGGATGGCAGAATGGATGGATGGACATGTGTCACCCAAATGAAGTAAAGCCATCCACACTGCAAATGCCATTTCATCCTACCTATTATACAGTAACACTACTACTCCCTCTACAATGCACATGATACATGAAGGCAAATGATTGTAAGCACAATTACTGAAACAGAGCATTAAATGATGTATTGCAGAGCTGAGTATAAAAGGGATTTATTCTACATACAGATTGTTCTTCTTTGGCTTTTCTACTAAAATCAGACAGCACTAATTAAAAAAAAGTAGTTGCAGGGAGATTGTTTGTTAACAAAACAAATAGCCAGGGAATAAGGACAGCAGGAACAAAGAGATAACAGAAAACCCACTGCAAAAGGTGACACAGAACATGCACCTTCTGTCCCTTCTGTTCTCCTTCTAATTAAAAACAGAAACAGGAAACAAATTAAGTATACCAAGCCTCTGCTATGTGCAATTCTCAGACCAGACAAGGCATGCATGCCTCCTGCAAAAAAGTACACATGATGGGTGGCATCTGATGGGACTTTAGGTCCGTTTTCATCCCATTTCTATAGAACTGCAGGGCAATGCAATACTGAACAAGTAGGCGCGCTTATACCGTCAGCTTGGTTTGCTCCCTCTTTTGCTCCTGGCCCTGATTTCCACCAGCCTATATTTACATACATCAAACTTTGCCTGTAGGCTTCAGTCTGGAGTACACCAAGTTGGTATAGAGGTGGGAAAAATCTGACAAAAACCAGGTGATTATTTGCTCCAGGGTTTCTTCTCCCTACCTGCAGTATTCAACATGAGACAGTCCACACCAGTTAATCCGTAGAGCAGGCCACACTCCTTGGCACCAAAACCAGGTCCCCTTACCAGTACAGATGTACAGAAATGCATCCAAATCTCTTTGCTTACAGCACAGGTAGACCTAGCATGAGAATAAAATGACTAATGTATTTTAAACATACAATTTTTTACTGTCTTTGAATTTTTGGACTCTGAGGATGGGGTCCATCTCACCTACTCATAAATGGAGGAAAATATGCTCCTCCAGAATATGCTTCATGTAATGCGTGTTAGAAAACTCTTAGGACATGCTGAAATATTGTCTGGATAGTCTGAGATGACTAGCTGAGAATTTGCTCTCTAAGTTTTGGATACCTAAATTGAGGCAGATGAATCAGAATAATATTATATTGGGAGATCCTAGAATTTACACTTTCATATATTTTCGTTCCTTTTTTTTAAAAGTAGAAGTTGCTAATTCAATATATGTTAGTGCTAATTCCTTTCTGAAGATCATATTCTGAAAGCAGACACATGGACCCATGTCAAAGTTATTTTCTGTCCTTTCAATGTATATGGGAACTAAACATGTCCTAACTGATCTACATTTGCATTTATTTCTGAAAAGATCAGCTGACAAGGAAGGGACAACAGCAGCAAGGTTAAGGTGCCTCCAGATTTGGTAAAATTATATAAACACACAAAAAAGTAGAAAAGTCATTTGGCGATATTTTATTTTTTCCTACAATATAGTGAAATAATGCCAAAAATGGGATCTTGGGGCAGAAAAAATATTTTAAATCTGAAGTCTGATTTGAAGTTATCTTTTAAGAAAGCTGAAAAAAAGTTCTGTTTGTAACAAATGACTGTCATAATTCCCATCTTGTCCAACATGTCACCGGATGAACAGGAGACCTGCAGTTGGAAACATGAGCTCCTGCACCTCAGACTACACCTTGCTTTGGGCTGGAAGAAGGTGTTGTTGCCCCTTTGGCTGTTGACACTTTGGTAAACTCTGCACCAATGAGGACCTTTAATGTACACGTATTCCAGGTTACATGAACAGTCATCATTAGTGTTATTAAAAGTTAATTTTCCATCATATAGATGAACATTAAAATCTATGTTACTTGCACATAGTTAGAGATTCTATATATCTTCCTAGGGTTTCCCAGACAGAAGTGCATCCACATGCCCTGAACCATCTGTGCCCTTCTTCAGCACACTGTGATACACAGAAACAAACACACACAATTTTCTCCTGCTCTCTAGTGAGATCTGTTGTGGTTTAATCCCAGCCAGCAACCGAACACCACCCAGCCACTTGCTTACTCCCCCCTGCTGGGATGGGGGAGAGAATCAGAAGAGTGAAAGTGAGAAAACTTGTGGGTTGAGATAAAGACAGTTTAATAGGGAAAGCAAAAGCTGCGCATGCAAGCAAAGCAAAACAAGGAATTCATTCACTACTTCCCATTGGCAGGCAGGTGTTCAGCCATCTCCAGGAAAGCAGTGCTGCACCATGCATAACAGTTACTTGGGAAGACAAATGCCATCACTCTAAACGTCCCCCCCTTCCTTCTTCCCCCAGCTTTACATGCTGAGCATGATGTTATACAGTGTGGAATATCCCTTTGGTCAGCTGTGGTCAGCTGTCCCAGCTGTGTCCCCTCCCAACCTCTTGTGCATCCCCAGCCTCTTCGCTGGTGGGGTGGGGTGGGAAGCAGAAAAGGCCTTGACCCTGTGTAAGCACTGCTCAGCAGTAACTGAAACATCCCTGTGTTATCAACACTGTTTCCAGCACAAATCCAAAACATAACCCCATACTAGCTGCTATGAAGAAAATTATCCCAGCCAAAACCAGCACATTCTGGTGGTGTGCATATATCTTTCTCGGTCAACTGAAGTCACAAACAATTCATGGGTTGGCCACTGTCATTATCACTGTGCCACTGAGGTAGTCTTTGCAGATTACAGGGTTCTGGAAAGGAGAAGCTGTTGCTCTCTAATAACAGCAAAGAAAAGGAACCTCATCTGCAGGAGAGTGTTAATGTCCAGAATGCACACAGAAGCCCTGGGGCCAATCCAAAGAACCAGAGAAACTAACAGTTGTAGAAAACTCAGTGTGCCTGGCATGCGTATTGAGGAAGTACCTCTGTCCTTGGTTAAATACTGAATAAAATATGAAGCTAGAGGCATTCACAGTTTGAAAGAATCTGTTTCATAGCCTTACAATGTGTGGCAGCTTCCATTTTTCACTGTGCTGTTTTCAGGCTTTTCTCAGGGATGTTGTTGCACATCAGAAAAGTATTAAAGTCCTCAGGTATTTCATTCTGTTGTGGTACGGGTTATTATCAGTCTTCAGAGTATTTAGCCCAGGAAATTATTTGAAGCGGTTGCACAGCAAGTAATATGCTAGATATGTTACTGTCTGGGAGCACTCAGTTTTAGGTAAGAAATGGAAAGATACAGAAACTTCTAGTGTATGCTGGAACGTAACCCTCAATAGATTATTTTTGCATTAAAAAAAAAAAAGAAGAAACCTTACAGCTGCAAAAATAATCTTGTAGGAATATTTGGGGATCAGGACTGGGAGGATTTGCAGAACAGCGGACTGGAAGTTTATAAAAGTCCTCAATCCCCTTTCAAGTGCGCTGTTCACTGCACTGCATAAATGACTTTTGTGATTTGGTGAGACCAAATTATATATAAATTTAAATTAAAAGAGGTTATATATGTCTCCTTATGGCACAGGGATGTAGTCCTGTCACTGAATACCTCCCGGGATGAGGAGTGTGCACCCAAGTCCATACAGTTGCTGAGCTCTTCCATCCAGACTATAGTTACGTCTGCCCCAAATATTGCCTTCTGGGATTGTTTTTTTTGGACTTCAGCTCTGGGGATTCAGAGGATCCCCTTTTCGGTGCTAAGCTGGAACTTTGAAAAAGAGATTCCATAAAGTACAAATAATCATTTTTGTATTGCTGTTTTTCTCTTTGTATTAAGTCCTCTGTATCTCAGTTTCTCAAGCCACCTAAAAGCAACCCGGTACAGATTCTGGAGTGTCAGTTTAAAAGTACACTTTCCTAATTACTTTTTCTGCACTAACAATTGATTCCCCACATTATTTTCTTTTTCTCCTGCAGCAGGTGTCAACTTACAAAAGTCTCTGCAGCAGTTAATGAAAAAGTGGAATATTCTGGGAGTTGTAGTCTTTCAAACAGAGCTTCGCAAGGACATACCTGTATTGGAACACTACAGCTCCCTGAACTTCCTCGCATCACTGCCTATGAAACGTCCTGCAACGTGACTAGTTTGGGGGGGGTGGTACTCTTGGACTTCCAGCACTGCAAATCACACAGCACCTTGCATCTGTGTATGGGGCAATTGGGAGCCGGAATGGACACCTGTGAACCAGTGCACCCTTAGGGTGGGGAACAAATAAAGAAGTCTGGTATGAGGCAACATTGTCATTTGAAATATTGCACATTAGAAAAATATTCAACCCACTTTGTGCCTTTACCACAGAGCTCTGTAGGAGCCCCGCCACTTGGACACTCTCCAGACACCTACATTTTGGTCGAATCATGTTGCACTTAGCTGCTTTTAGACTTTTCTTTGATCTAAATGGCTTCCAGTGCTGGCTGTTTCCTTCACCTCCTCTGGCCCATGCCCTGGGAACAGGTTGTCTGCAGTCCCTGAATAGAAGAAAGGCTCCGGGGCCACTGCTGCACTCCCATCCCCAATTCCTCCATTGCTTAAAAACTTTCTAACCCTCTGAGAACTATTTTTCATTTTCTTTTTTTTACAGCTTAACTCTCCACACTAGTTCATTCAAATAGACACAGGCTTTGGAGGAATTAGAAAAGCAATCACTCTGCCTAGATGGAGATACATAAAGATCTAAATAAAAATATTAAAAACTTGGACATATTTCTTACCTCTCTTTCTTCTGGCAATTCCTTGGCCTTGGCCTTATCTCCAACTTGCCTAATGAGCCCAGATTTAATCAGACCCATATTATTCCTGATTTAAGAACGTAGGTACAAGTTACATATTTCCTGACAGCATATGGTCGGCTCCAGATGTAGACTGTATTCATTGACAGAGCAACTGGAGAGCTTTACTAGAATTTTTCAAGTTATTATAAGATGAGAGTCCCCCAAACTGCTCATCAGTTAGTAAACCTGTGCTGAAACTCCTACAGCAGCAGCTGTGCTTGTGCTGTGAGCATTGTTGGTTTCTGCTGCTGAGCAGGTGGTGTTAGAATAGCCTCTTTCACTGACTTTTTGCATTCATGATCCTAGCTGGAGACCAGAAGGTGGGAAAAAGCGTAACACTGTAAAATAAAGAGATAGAGATAATGATACTTTCTTTCTCCCCAGGGGTTCAATTTCAGTTTAACTTTTGAGCAATTGTTTTGGGAAATCTTATTTTAGCTAACCAGCCTGATCCTCCATCTAAGTCATAGTTTTGGTTTATCTGTACTAACACAAACTTTCAGTGGCTCTGCTGTAGAAAACCTCATTTTCAAGTCACAATGTTCATTCAGACTATTTATATCATTTAAATTCCATGGAATAACTATATGCATGCATTTATATAAGTATATAAATATTTGGAAGAAATATTTGGAAGAAAATTTCTAAATATTTTGAACAAAAATGGGATTTTCATTTGCAAAAGAAGTATACAAGCCCTGAGGAGAGAGGGAATAGAAATGGATGCTGAAAGAATCAGCTTCCACAAAGGTCATTCACTTCACAAGAAGAAACTTCAATTAATTGAAAAATGTTAGGAAATACGTGAGAAAAGTACATATTATTCAAGTTAATGACTAATTTTATGCTTTACAGTCTTTGCCTTACATGCACAAATAAATTCCGTAACCATCCAATACTTAGATCTGGCAGAAGATGTATTTATAATTAATGTCTTGTTGGACTGAGTGATGTTTATTTGCAGATTTCACTAATAAATAGCATGTTTAACACATTCCTAAAGCATGACAAGAAATTCATGTGAGGTAAAAATTTAACTGTATCTGGGCTGCTTTAGGGAAACTCCAAATGCAAAGTGTTCATGGATGCTCTCTTTTACCAGAGGAAATATACTTTCTGATTTTGAATATATGCTACCACCTGGTCCCTAACTGTGAAAAAAGACAAATGGATTTTTCTGAGATGCAGTCATACAAAGAAAAACAAACAAACAAACAAAACAGGGAAAAGGTAGTCGTTGAATAATTTTTTTAAATAATATATTGCTGCAGAGGACAAAGATGTTTTATTATCTTTATAGTAAAATAACTTTCTAATGTTACGTGACTTGCTATTCTTCAAAAAGCAACAGTCTTTGTTATTATAATCCCCACCAACAAATAAAAAAGAACAGATGTATTTTGTCTTCAATCAAAATGTAATTCTTTTAGTCTTCTGCAATAAGGAACACTTGCATGAGACCAGATGCTTTTGAAGATGTACATACATGTTAAATTCAAGATTATTCATTCAATTAATTAATTCAATATATTCAATTATTTATTCTATCAGTTTATTCAATGAATCATTAATTAGTTGTTGCTTATTTTAAAAGGTTCAAGACGTCCTTGAGCAATTCATGGACCAATACATCAGTGTAATTAACCACAGGCTGCACTAGAAATACAGTGAATATTTTTCATCTACGGCTTCCAGTGGATGGAGGTGCTTGTCCTTAATGGGCTGTAACAGACCTCTTTTGAGAGCGCTGCTGTCAGTCTGTACTACTTGCTGTCAAAACACACAGAGAACAAGGAAATGCATAACCATAATAACAGCCCCTCTTTCCATTGTAGGGCAATACTGAACAATGAAAAATGAATGCCACAATTCAAACAGTTGACACTACAGGCTAGATCTTCTCAATCTGTCCTTGGTCCTAACCAAAGGAGCTACCTCCAAGGTCAAACATTGCTTATCAGGAACAGTGTCAGGTAATGGTCAGCGTTTCAGGAGCACTAGGTTCCAAATTTGTCCTGATCCATACCTATGTGGCGTGGAGTTCAGGACCAAATTTAACTATTACAGTGAAGGAAGGCATATATTTACCCAGTAAAATACAGTGTTAACCCAGAGACATTAATTAGACTGCATTAATATTACCACACATCACACAACTGGTATCAGTTACATCCTCCGAGTCTGCTGCTGTCCTTTGAGGTACCCTGGATTTATACAGCAAATTTGCCCCAGTGTTTGTGTCAATAATACAGCATTTATTTACATTCATTATATTTTTGGATAGTACAGCAAGAAAAACATCAGTAAGTGCTATTAGCTGTTTGGGCAGCAGACCAGGAAAATGGCTATCCCTCAACAAAATTAGCTTAAACCATTTGTTAGGAGATCTAGAATCATGAACTAAGGGTAAACCAAGATATTAGCTGTTGAACTAAAGACTCACATTGGCCTTTTGAATTTATAGAGTGGGGATCTTTTTGATTGGTTTTGACTACATCACTGAAGAACTGGTGATTATTACTGTAAAAGACATTCCCTACATTTCAACATGGCTTCGACTTTTAAAAATAATTCGATAATATATTTTCATTTTTATCAGTATGCTACTTGTAATAGTTGATTAATCCTTTGTGCTAATGTATTTAAAAGAAAACTTTTACTTGGGAAAAGCTAACTGCATACCTTTTTTTTGTACATAGCCATCTCAGCATTGATTTTTCTTTCCAACTGGATGCCTGAAAATCAAATAATAAGTGAGAAATCTAACGTCTCAGCTGCAACCCTTCCCATTTGCATGTGCATCAACATTAAGCTTTTATTGTTATATAAACAGTATTTGAATATAAAGAGGTTACTCATGTTGGTGTTTCTGGGAAGCAAACAGATTTTGTGAGAAAAATCATGGAAGAAAATCTTTTGAAATAAATCTCCAAACCTCTTTTGTGCTTTATTTTGAAATGCCGATTAAATGTACTGGTTCATGTCATTAGGCTGAAAGTTTGCTGATAATCAAGAATAATTTATTAATCATAACACATTAAAATATGTTAAGATGTTTTTCAAGTATTTATATAAATTTGCATAATTATTATTTATTCATATAAGTGAATTTGCAACTGATTATATGTAGGAAGCATTGTGAGCATGATCAGTTCAGTGATACCTCTGATCAGTGATTCCATTTAGCTGTGCATGGTGGGAAAAGACCACATCCTGCTGAAGCCAGTCTTTCCTTTTCCAAGAGAAAGTTCTAGCTTTAATTATTCCTGAGCTGAACCTTTACAAATCTCTTCCACCTGAATTTGGCTTTGTGACCCAGGCAAATGTGTTTCAAAGTCTTTTGGACTTCTTATTAACCTTGAGGTATTCCAGGGACCTCATCTGCTGAAAATTAGGTATATGCTGAAGTTTGTCTTTCCTGGGAACTACACACATGCATATACTTTAGCATGTGAGCGTTTTGTTTTTATCTTTGTTTTTAATTAAATTTAGAGGAAGTAGTGATCAAAATTATTTGATTGAAAAGCAATCATGTTTACATGATTTTTTTCTAAAAAGCTTTCAATAAATTCAAATTTTTAAAAAAATCATTTTCCCAAATATTTTAAGGGGCATTTTTAATGTTTGCTTTGCATTAAAGCTAAGAAACACCCTAAACCTAAAGGTAGTTGCTGTGGAAAGAATTTTCGATTAATATTTCCTGAAAAATAAGCAGCCATTTTCTAGAGACTGCAGTAAGTATTCTTAATTTATTAGAGCCTTGTAATACCTGTGACATCAGTTACAACTGTTCTTATTAAATATTTTGGTATATTTTTCTATGTAAAATTAAGCTTATCCAGAGAGATACTAAATGCCCTTTAATTTTTCTCTTCTAAACAGAGTAGGTGTTTTGTATCTGTAGACAGTAGGAGATCTAGAAAACTATAGCATTGCTGTGTTTCAGGCAATTCCACTTGCCAAAACTACACTTTTAATGTTGTTGTTGTAGTTGATGTATCGTGCTGATAAGATAACAAAAGCAGACCAAAACGCTGGTACAGTCCAAAAGAAGCAGAAAGCCAGTCATTGATATAGGCAGCATTACTGTAAACTGTAAATTTAGGCCACAGCAATGTGATTTTGACTTCATGTTGATGTATGCAAAGTTATAGTACCACAGAGAGCTATGGTTTGGTGATCTTGTAGGTAGGCTGTGAAAAATATAGAAGGTAGTAAAAACCTCCCACACCAAGGTGTTGTGCATACACTCAGTGAGATAGTAACTGTGGGCAGCAGGCTCTGCGGAATGGCAGATTCAGCTCAAGGCGGGGGTGTGAAGGGAGGTAAGGGTATACGTCATCCTTCCTCTCTTTCTGCCTTTTCTTTTAGAGGCAAATCTCCTTTTGCTTCCTTCAGAAGATACACAGCAAACATTCAAAGACTTAAATTGCATTTTATTTTCCCTTCATGAATATCCTGTACAGACTTTCTCACTCTTCACTTCTCATGCCTTTAATATGATGCTGTTCTACAGCATAGAAGTATAAACCTATAGCATTTACAAAGGTCAGGTTTTTTTCAAACTGCTAGCAGCACAGTTGAGAAAATTCTTCTTAACATCATATCCTCCTTCTGATTTTCAAAGAATAGACTTATTTTCCCTCTCCCACATCAGGTCAGTGGTAAATAATGTACAATTCACTGAAGTGACTGATAGTCTTTTGAAGACCAGCTCATATACAGGGAGGTGGAGGTATCTTTAGTCATGGTTTGGGTTGGGGATTTTTTGTATATGTGAAAATATACTGTGTATGGGGAGGAGGAAAGGGCATTGGTTTTAAATTGATTTTTAGTCTTACTGAAAGCTGTTTGGCTGACAGCAGTAGAGAATTGAATTCTCTGCCAGACATAGAAATAGTATAATATAAGCAGTGGAGCTTCATTATGCTGCCAAGTATATAACTTCCACCTTGGTCAGAAGGAAGAAGGCCAAAAATCCAGCAATGACAAAAAGGTCATTGGCCTCCCCACTGCCACCATGGCCCCATAGCCCTGCAGTACCTGGCAGATAAAATAGCTGGGACTGTGCCAGTTGTAAGGATGCAGAAAGCAACTGAGGAGGACTGATTCATGTTACGGACCACAGAATCATAGAATCATCACAGAATCACAGAATGGTTTGGGTTGGAAGGGACCTTAAAGATCATCTGGTTCCAACCCCCCTGCCATGGGTAGGGACACCTTCCACTAGACCAGGTTGCTCAAAGCCCCATCCAACCTGGCCTTGAACACTTCCAGGGAGGGGGCATCCGCAACTTCTCTGGGCAACCTGTTCCAGTGCCTCCCCACCCTCATAGTAAAGAACTTCCATATATCTAATCTAAATCTACCCTCTTTCAGTTTAAAGCCATTAACCCTTGTCCTATCACTACATAACCTTGTAAAAAGTCCCTCGCCAGCTTTTCTGTAGGCCCCCTTTAAGTACTGGAAGGCCACAATAAGGTGACCCCAGAGCCTTCTCTTCTCCAGGCTGAACAACCCCAGCTCTCTTAGCCTGTCCTCATAGGAGAGGTGCTCCAGCCCACTGATCATCTTCGTGGCCCTCCTCTGGACTTGCTCCAACAGGTCCATATCCTTCTTATGTTGGGGGCCCCAGAGCTGGATGCAGCACTCCAGGTGGGGCCTCACGAGAGTGGAGTAGAGGAGCAGAATCACCTCCCTCAACCTGCTGGTCACGCTTCTTTTGATGCAGCCCAGGATACAGTTGGCTTTCTGGGCTGCAAGTGCACATTGCCGGGTCATGTTGAGTTTCTCATTAACCAACACCCCTAAGTCCTTCTCCTCAGGGCTGCTCTCAATCCATTCTCTGCCCAGCCTGTATTTGTGCTTGGGATTGCCATGTGCAGGACCTTGCACTTGGCCTTGTTGAACTTCATGAGGTTCGCACAGGTCCACCTCTCAAGCCTGTCAAGGTCCCTCTGGATGGCATCCCTTTCCTCCAGTGTGTCAACAGCACCACACAGCTTGGTGTCATCAGCAAACTTGCTGAGGGTGCACTCAATCCCACTGTTCATGTTGCTGACAAAGATGTTAAACAGCACCAGTCCCAATACTGACCCCTGAGGAACGCCAGTCATCACTGGTCTCCACTTGGACATCGACCCATTGACCACAACTCTTTGAGTGCAACCATCCAGCCAATTCCTTATCCATCGAGTGGTCCATCCGTCAAATCCATGTCTCTCCAATTTAGAGACAAGGAAGTTGTGCCAGACAGTGCCAAATGCTTTGCACAAGTTAGTTGCTCTTCCCTTATCCACCAATGCTGTAACCCCATCGTAGAAGGCCACCAAATTTGTCAGGCACTATTTGCCTTAGTAAAGCCATGTTGGCTGTCAGCAATCACCTCCTTATTTTCCATGTGCCTTAGCATAGTTTCCAGGAAGATCTGCTCCATGATCTTGCTGGGCACAGCGGTGAGACTGACTGGCCTGTAGTTCCCCAGGTATTCCTTTTTTCCCTTTTTAAAAATGGGGGCTATGTTTCCCCTTTTCCAGTCAGTGGGAACTTCACCGGACTGCCATGACTTCTCAAGCAACTTCATCCGCCAGTTCCCACAGGTCTCTAGGATGCATCTCATCAGGTCGCATGGACTTGTGCACCTTCAGGTTCCTTAGATGATCTCAAACCTGATCTTCTCCTACAGTGGGCGTTTCTTCATTCTTCCAGTCCCTGCCTTCTGCAACTTGGGCGGTGTGGCTTGAGCACTTGCTGGCGAAGACTGAGGCAAAAAAGTCATTGAGTACCTCAGCCTTCTCCATATCCCAGGTAACCAGGTCTCCTGTTTCCTTCCAGAGAGGGCCCACATTTTCCCTAGTCTTCCTTTTAGCACTAACATACCTATAGAAGCTTTTCTTGTTGTCCTTGATGTCCCTGGCCAGATTTAATTCTATCAAGGCTTTAGCTTTCTTAACCTGATCCCTGGCTGCTCGGACAATTTCTCTGTATTCCTCCCAGGCTACCTGTCCTTGCTTCCACCCTCTCTAGGATTCCTTTTTGTGTTTGAGTTTGTCCAGGAGCTTGTTCATCCATGCAGGCCTCCTGGTGTTTTTGCCTGACTTCCTCTTTGTTGGGGTGCATCGCTCCTGAGCTTGGAGGAGGTGATCAGTGAATATTAACCAGTTTTCCTGGGCCCCTCTTCCCTCCAGGGCTTTATCCCATGGTACTCTACCAAGTAGATCCCTGAAGAGGCCAAAGTCTGCTCTCCTGAAGTCCAGGGTAGTGAGCTTGCTGTGCACCCTCCTCGGTGCCCTAAGGATCTTGAACTCCACCATTTCATGGTCACTGCAGCTGAGGCTGCCCTTGAGCTTCACATTCCCCACCAGCCCCTCCTTGTTGGTGAGAACAAGGTCCAGCATAACACCTCTCCTTGTCAGCTCCTCTGTCACTTGGAGAAGGAAGTTATCATCAACACATTCCAAGAACCTCCTGGATTGTTTATGTCCTGCTGTGTTGTCCCTCCAACAGATACGGGGGTGGTTGAAGTCCCTCATGAGGAGAAGGGCTTGTGAACGTGAGGCTGCTCCTATCTGCCTATAGAGGGCCTATAGAGGGCCTCATCCACTTGGTCTTCCCCACTATACTGTCACTTGTTCCTGCCCTCCCTTTAATCCTGACCCATAAGCTCTCGGTCGGCTCCTCATCCACCCCCAGGCGGAGCTCCCTGCACTCCAGCTGATCATTGATATAGAGAGTGACACCCCCTCCTCGTCTCCCCTGCCTGTCCTTCCTAAAGAGCCTGTATCCTTCCATTCCAACACTCCAGTCATAGGAGCCATCCCACCACGTCTTCATGATGTCAGTAAGATCATAGCCCTGCATGTCTCTAGCTCCTCTTGTTTATTCCCCATGCTACGTGCATTTGCATAGAGGTATTTAAGTTGGGCCCCTGATGAAGCTGACTTACTGGCTGGAGTGGCTGGAATTCCTTTATGCTGCTCTTCAGGTGGTCTCCTACTGACCTGTGATCCTTCTCCAGGCTCTGGGCATCTATTGCTGGCACTGATATCAAACTGGTAGGAGTGGGATGGATTAAGGTTCCCTTCCCCTGGCAACTTTAGTTTAAAGCCCTCTTCACCAGCTTGGCAAGCCTAGGCTGAAGATGCTCTTCCTCTTCTCTGGCAGATGGACCCCATCAGCCGCAGTAGACCAGGTTTCTCACAGTGAGTCCCATGGTTAAGTAGCCAAAGCCCTGGCTGTGGCACCAGTCCTGTAACCATTTGTTGATTCACCAGCTATGAATGGCCCTTCCAAAACCCTTCCCTTTGGCTGGAAGGATTGATGAAAAAGCTGCCTGTGCTCCAGAGTCCCTTCCCACCACTCCCAGGGCTCTGTAATCCTTTTTGATACTCCTCAGACTTCTCCTGGCTGTGTCACTGGTGCCCACGTGAAACAACAGCAGCGGACTGTATGAGGCTTAGTAGTCTCTCGGTGACATCCCTGATACGACCACCCTAGCACACCTCTCTAGAGTGTGCATCAGGTCAGCAAATGGGTGCCTCCATACCTCTCAGAAGAGAGTTGCCTGCTACTATCACCCGCTGGCTTTTCTTAGTTGCGCTGGTTGTTACATGGGGAGCAGGTAGGGCTGCCTTACTCAGCTCTAGCGTTTCTCCTGATGGGTGAAAAAGCAGGTGTTTGCTTTTCAGTCTGCAGAGTGGTGAAGTGGTTCTGCAAGGACACCTCAGGCTTCAGGGGGAAGTCTCTTCCTTCTGCTGGTCCTTGCCATTGCAACTGTCCATTCTTCTGCAGTATTGCTCCTCCTCCCTTCTGTGCATGCTGGTGGGGGAGTTTTTGTCTGTTTGGCTGTGGGCTGTAGGTCCACTGCAGACTGCACTTGGAGCCAGCTATCTAACTCCTTCTCAGCCTCCCTGATGTTATGCGGCCTTCTCACCGCCTCCTGCGGCTCAGCCACCTGCTGCAGGAGGTCCTCCACCTGGGCACAGCTTTTGCAGGCAGGTCTGCCACCTGTCCCTGCCCCAGGAGAAAGGTCTAGGCACATCCTGCAGCCTGAGGTCTGCACTGCAGCCTCTCCATTCAGCAGCTCCATCTGGGTAGAGGCATCGGCCATGGCTGGGGTAGATGGTGCAGACCCCACAGCCAGACCTGCAGCCTATGCTCTCAGACAAGTGCCCACCATTCTGCCTTGAGGGTCAGGTAGGATGAGAGCCCTTGACCTTTGCAGATGGTCACAGAATGGTGCCTGGTTGCTGGGTTCTGTGTACTTCAAGTCTCCCACTCGGCCGGTGGAATGCCCCTCCTTTGGAGGTGCGTCCTCTCTGTGCGCCCTCCCGCGCAAACCGCCGCGCCATGCCCTCTTTGCCCACCCTGTTGGTAATGCTTCTGGTCGCCAGCGCCGCCTGGGGCTGCCTTTTGTGGGAGCGGGGGGTGGCCACTGTTAGTCCTGTCCCCACCCAGGCTTCGTCAGCCGCTGTCGTGAGAGCTGATGGCTGCTGGCAGGTCTCTGCACTCCCCTGGGGTTTCCCCGGCTCAGGAAACCCCCTGTGCTCCGCGATCCCCCACTCCGCTGCGGAATGTGCCTGCACCAGAGTTGATCGCCTCTGCCAACAGCCATCAGAGGGGAGCAAAGGTTGGTCACAGTTTGACCTCTATTTAAACCAGCAACTTACAAAGGCAAAAGGCTTTACGTGCCATTATCAGTTCCCAGAGTCATCCAGCCCTCTCATGGAAATTAAATTTTATCTTCAATATGGCATTCCTGAGCCCTAGTCGAGAGGACAGCAGAAATCAAGGCTGCATGCAAGCCTGTCTTTAAATTTAACTATCTCCTGGAATCTGAAGGAAGCCATTTATCACTGGGGTTTAAAGACAGAATTAGAATTTGATTTTTCTTTCCAGCTGCTTTATGTGTTTATGTGTATGAAATATTTTATTGAAAAATAATTTAATACTTTTGTAATAACCATGTTTCTCAAGGAATGCGACGTTGCTATGCCAGAGTCCCTGCTGTGTTCTGCAAACTTTGAATTCATTACTGAGGAAAGACTATCCATATTTTTTCATTGTTACAGTATCCTTTTGCTCTGAAATTATCACAAAGAAGTAGGCCAGATGCCATTTGTTTTCATTGACATCCCACACATTCAAACGTCTCTCATGAAATTCCCAGAGCGGCTCTTGCTCCTTGACTGGTTTTGGTTCCTTCTGAACCAAAGCGTAGATTTTGCTTCGTCTTCAAAGGAAACATGCAAGGCGAAGGAGCTCTGAGAGGATATCTTACAGTTCACCCTGCAAAAAAAGTAGGAGCAGTAACTGAGCTCTTCCCTTAAACTACTGTAGTTGGAAACATGCTGTAAACTGCCAGCCCCTGACTGGTAAGCAGCACCAGTGCTAGCAGTAGTTACTAACCTTTTGGTGATGTCTCAAGGCCTTTTCACATTAATGTGATTAGAATTGGGCTCTGTCCTAAAGTATTTAGCCGTTCTGGAGTAAATGGAGTCCTTTAGCTAGGTGTCTGGGAAATGGTATTACCCAGAGACAACATCCTAAGTGGAGTCTGGAGGTGCTTGGGTCTGCTCTAGTACCATAGTCCACTTAAGCTTCTGGCACCAGCTAGGAGGAGGCTGTGAAATGCGTGTTCTTCCATGCATGGTCCCACCTCAAGGACTAGTGGAACATGGCATCCAGTTCTGGCTGTCTTGTTTCTTAATAACTTGGGTGGATTGTTAATGAAACAGCTGGAAAAAATCTGTTGAGGAAAAATTAGCCCTCATTTTTTTAATGCTTAATCAGAAAAAAAAAGTCAGCAAGAAATGCCAAACTGTAGAGGAAACTACTCTACATGTTCAGTTTAGCCAGATACATGTGCTGTGTTATGTGAGGAAAGATGACTGGTAACATAATTTATTTTTTATTTTTATCTCTTATGAGAGAAATTTAATTAATGATGTGTTACCATTATGTAAATCCCTCAGATTTAATAATTGCAATGGATGGCAAAAGCCTAAGCTTTCCTTACTGAGACATCCATTGTATTTTAAGATATTCTGAGCACAAAAAACCTGCTGTTCTACTAACAAAAAAGGATAATAATATCACCAAGGAGTGAGGATGATGCTGTTGGCCTTGGCCCATTAAGCTGGTTTCCAGGTCACATACAGAAAGAACTGTTAGCAAGTTTAACAGTAGCCAAACAAACCAATGTATTCAAGGCTATGAGCTTGAATGTCAAGAGACCAGGATAGTGTATGAACCTTAAAACAAGCTTACCCTAACAACAGGAACATTTTGAAGGATCATCTCAAGCATGCAGCAGTACATTCAGAAACCCATCAGGATAAGCAGTGCAATGTAGCAGATGTGGCTGGAGACACTGGAGCCCTCAGTAATTCTTCTACCTCTGTTGTTGGTCAGTACTTCTTCTGACTTTGTTGTTGGTCTTGTGGGACAATCTGCAGCCAGTCGCTTCTCCTCTACGTTGCTTCCCCTACTAGTCTGTGTCCAAAACAGGGAGGAGGTCCCAGGCTGGCCTCCCATGCCACCAGGGACCGGTGCTTGTCTGCTCTGCCCCTCTGCTCACCTGAGAGCAAAGATGTGGTGGACATTACCAAAACAGGAGACAGTCCAGAAATGCAGTTACCTTGAAAAATTTTGAAGTCTTATTCCTCTATATTGTGCAGCTTTATATTTGTAAAGTAAAAATTAGACTCCATTCTTCCATAGCAGGTAAGGAAGTCAGTCTTGGGTTCCAGCTGCAAATATGAAAATGTTCAGTAAGGAGACATTTATTTGAATTATTTAAGAAGAAGTAAATTTGTAATACAGGATCAATAGTATGTCTGTGAAAGCTTTAATTTTAAAGATTTTTTCTGGGTACATTTTTGTTTAATATTAATACCAGAGATTAAATCACAGGACAGCTGTTCAGTTTTTTCCTCTCTGGGACCATACTGTAGAGTGAACAGTACACTAGTTAACTATAGTTTTGTCTGGTGCAGAAAATGGGATGGTAGCCACATCCTACAGTCAATGTTCAAGGGCACTGTGATTGCCAGCCTCTTAATACATAGCAGCTTTATAGTAATCATCATTTCAGCAGCAATTGACCTTGCAAATATAAGGTCCTGAGGCAAAGAAATGATTTACAACATAGCTGCTGGAATGGTGTCCAGTGTAGAGAGCTCAGCAGAAGTGCAGCAGCATCTAAGACTGATGACAAAAGGGGGTATATTTGTTTCCCAGACATAAACAAGAAATGCATTATCAGCAAAGTGTGAAGAACACTAAACGAATGAATGTGTCTCCAAGCTATTTTGAAAAAGGACTCACCCTTTTAGCTCTACTTAACATTACAAGGAAGAAAATTATTTTGGCTCACACCTCATGAGTGTACAAAGACAGCAGAAATGGAGCATTTTATTAACATAAGTACTCTGTTGTTAAAAACACAAAAACTGCTAGATCAAACTGGACCCTACATCTAGTCCAGCATCATGTTCTAGCAACAGGTCATACCTGAAGTTTCTGAGAAACTCTGCAAGAGAAAATTAAATTATTATTTTGTTAATTTGGGAAGCTGTCTGTGTGAAGTGTGTGGATTTTACATAGGTCTGAATCAGACCCAAACTCCAGTCAGATCACAAGGTGATCTGTGCTGGCTCTTTGTCTTGCTTTTGCCTTAAATTACAGTTCCTGAAGGGTCCTGGAAGATGGCAAACATCTGTTGGTTGTTGCTGCCACAGATACACAACAGAAATATCAATAGCAATCTTCTCTCCCTTGGAAAGTTTGGGCTGCCAGGTGAAGCTGCTGTGGCAACGCTACATATGCCGCCTCCCTTCACGGGGTTAAATGCTGGGATCCCCCCTGCGGCGGCATCCCACTGCCCAGGGCTTCCCATGGACTCCCTGTGCCCCTTTGCTGTGGGATGCCAGGATGGGGCACCTCCAAACGAGGCAGTCCCCAGAGCCTGGGTGGCTCTTTGGCAGCTGGCTCAAGTCTCTCTGCATCATTTCCAGGGCCAGAGAGCATTGCTAGGTTGAGCATCTGTACCTTCCACAGATTAATCACCCAGCAGCCAGAGACATATCAGAGGCTAAACCAGAACAAGACCATCGATTTCTGCTATTTCATGCACCTCAAGCTGAAACTCACTGCCCAAACTGGCAATCTGGTGAGGAGGGGAAGACTCTGCGTCCATCAACACTGGTAGATTTCCTGGCAGCAGCTATGGTAGCCCTTCTGCCTTCCTCTCCCTGTGGGTGACCCCATCACTCCTCCCAAGATGGAAACTTTCTTTCTGATGCTCTTGGGTACAGGTCGAGATGCCCTGAAAGGGAATGAGGGTTTCTCTCTTTCCCAATCCCTATTTCATTTTTTGAATTCCTAATGTATACATCCTGGTGTCTTAACTGTAGGCTTGTTTAGTATTTTTGGAGGTTTTTTAATGATAGCTTTGATAATAACCATCAATGGGCAATAAACTTTATTGCCTGATTGCATACTTCATTGCAAAATAATTCTACCTTTTTTTTTAATTTTCTGCCCTCTGAATTTAATAGCAAGCTCTCTCCTTTTTGTATTCTGTAGGAACACATCTAGAAGCACTTGATGTCATGCATTATTTTGAAAGCCGTTGTCAACACCTCTTTGTCTTTTTTCCTAAAATAAACTGTCCCAAACTTTTCAACCCCTCTTCACACAAAGGTGGTTTCTGAATCCAGCAATTCCCATCATTCATCTGTCAGCTCCCTCTATTCTCAGTTTTTTAAAATAGGACAGCTGGAGATGAGCACTGTGTTTCAGGTGACAGTGTACATTGTAATGGAATTGTTACATTTTCAGGATGATTTTCCCATTCTTGTTAGTTCTAATATTTAATTTGGTTTGCGTTTATTTTTTCACTACTGCAGCCCTTTGGACAGCAAGGTTTTCACTGAACTTACCTGGTCTTATCCTAGAGTTGTTACAGCTTTAATTTAGACGCTGGGGTGCTGTTTGAATAACTCGAGTCTTCCACCCAGTGTGCATTTTGCTGGTCAGAACCAAAGAAGTGACAGGGATCTACCAGACAATTATTAGAGTTGTTGCAAGGAATCACAGATGCCAAATAAGCTTGTGGTAAGTGAGATGTTTTAGATTATCACCACTGAGTAGTAGGGTAGGTGTGAGATGGATAAAAGAATTAAGACACTTGGCAACACGGATTTCAAACACCTTCCATTCCTGCTGCACACCTGAATCTCCTAGAGGAAAAGGTCTGGAATAGTTGCGTAATTCCCTGTGGCTGAATGGCAACACTCACATCGGTGAGATCTGTTCTTTGTGGACGGGGCATAAGAATGTGAAAACTTGGAGGGACTCAGTGGAGCTGAATGGGATTGGCATTGTCTTGGAGAAAAGCCATTCTGTTCCAAGGACGATCATCTTTAGCCGTGCTGTAACAGGCATGGCATTCTGCCGTGTGACTCCCAGGCTCAGTTATATCTCATCAGTGACTAGATATGAGACATCTAGTCTCATGAGACATCATGTCCCACTAGACATGAGAAAACTTGGGCAATATCAGATATTGACCCATATAGATTATATACCCCAAAAAAATATCTGCTTCTCCATTACACAAGTGTGCTTTTTTCTTAAAAAGTGGTTAATCCAATGGCACATTGCAAGGGGAAAACAAGAAATCTCTCTCAGATCACCTAGAAACTTTAATATCTTGAATCACACCTAACCATAATGCCAGGCTATTCATTTCAAACAATATCTGACATCTCATCGAAACAAGCTGTTATGCAAGCAATGATAATCTCTTCAAATTTAATGGAGTTTCTGAGTTTAGTATCATGTGTCTGCATTGCCACCTCATCTTTTTTTCAAAAGCAAAGATTGACAAAAAAATACAGAAAGGAGCACCTTTTTGACTCAATACTAATCTAGGTGTCAATCTGTTTGAGCAAAGCAATACATTTTGAAGATTTACAAAAGGGCTATATTTTATTATTACTTAAAACACAGTAGGCCAGATTGATATCTAGTGTGATGCAAATTAAAGTAAAATATTAAAGAACTATGTACAGTGGAAGGACATAAGTATATAGAAAAATTATTAAAGAAGTCTGTCATGTAGTCTATGGACTTTCTTGTTGCTATACTAATTTGGTATTATGCGTATCTTCAGTACTGCTGTTCTACTAACTCCCTTTTCTTGGCAACGTTCATCTTACAAACCCATGGAAGGGAATTCAGAAGCCTTTGCTCATGCTGTGAGCATTATAAATATCAGCTACCATAGTGTTTAACTTCAGCTGCATTTTTTTTATATTTCAGCAATCATAAGGACCATGATGGTGTAGTTTTGATGGGTGTGTGGGCTTCCTCTGCATCCAGCATCTGTATCTACATAGGGGACCTATTGCAGCCCCTGTAAATGGAAGCTGAGTGTATGATTTGCATGGTAATTCAAATTGAGATTGATGTCAGGCTCCCTGGGCGAGTTGCCTGCACAAGTAGGGAAGAAGGGAGAGGGAGAGCAAATCCAGCATAGCCACGTTTCTGTATTCCACCCCAGGGACAGGGAGCGGGTGAGGACTTGACTTTGCCTTCTCACCCACCAACAGAGCTGGAGTGTCAGAAACAGCAGATTTAATCAGAAGTATGTGTGGCTGCCTCCTCAGCCAAAGAGACCAGGGAACTGGATCATGGTGGCTTCCCAGCCCTGGCTGTGGTACAGCACGATTATCCGCTTCCTTCCCTGCATCTCATGACAAAGTCATAACTAAGTCTTAAAAATCTCCTGAGGATGAGCTGCATCATCACTGCCAGAGCCCTAACTCTGCCATTAAATATCATGCGCTCCAGCCACAGGACAGTTTTAGTTTTGCAGCTGCACTCTCCTGACAGTGTTCTGATTATATATTGGATGTAGAAAGAATGCAAGGAGTACACAAGAGACACATTTCCTCTGATACTTAAAAACAGGCAGTCAAGTCAGTCACTGCCTTTAAAGTCACCAGGGTTTTTTTGTTGTTGGTTTTGTTTTTTTTAAATAGAGCTTTATTTGAAAATCTAGCAGTATTTGGCTGACTGGAAAGAATTTCTCCCTTCAGCCCTTATCTCCTTATGTTTTATACTCTGCTATAAGCAGTCTACATTAAGGGTTAGACTTTGAGGTCCCCTTTGTAGTTAAAATGTACTTCATATTACACTTACACATAGCAACTACCTGAAGCAATCTGCTAGGCAACCTATGCAGGAGCATCAACATCTACCTCTCCATATGTCATAACTCAGTTTCAAAATGTAGCCAGTTTTGAAGGGCGTTGCTTGGCTTCATTATAACACAGATGAGCAGCAGGTGCGAGCTCATTATGAGATGCTGAGTCTGAAAAAGTGAATTTTCACTCTTAAAATTCTCTTGACTTCTGCGCAGTTATAAAGGAAACGTGCCTTATAAAATGATCTCTTCAAAGCATCTGTAGCCATTATAACCTCCTATAAATAACTCTCACCAATATCTTAATCTCATAAAAAAGTGAGGAGAAATATAGACCCAAAGTAATTTCCCAGAGACTGGATGACATTTTTTAGAGAGAAGCAGATTAAGGGGTCTCCAAGCACCAGCAGCATCTACGCCACCAGAAAAAAAAGCTATGACTGCCTTTTCACATAGAGGGAGGACAGTTGCACAGTGTCCTCTCACATGTGCCATCCTGTTCTGAAGTGAGGAGCACTGCAGCTAATTAGCATCTCTGACATGCTAATTACCATCTCTGGAAACATGAGAAATCTATACTTTTCTTTTAATAATACAATGGCTTAGAGGCTCAAAATAGTTAAGTATCACAACAGGAAGCACTGCGGCGCAAATGGCAGTGTATATAGAGTGATCAGGAAGAGAGGAGGATACTGAAGTTTTATAAAGGTGCCAATAAACACTTAAAATACCGGGCACTACTCTCATGTTCTCGCCAAGGTAAATGAAGCATAGTGAGCATCCCACCTTCTCTCTACCACTGCACAGCAGAAGGCAGAGGCAATTTCTTTCTCTCATTTAATTCCTCAGTATGCCATTTCTCTGATTCTTTGCACCCAGATATGGGGGTGGTGAACTGAAGGGTGAGTCAAAATAAGTTATATATGTCTGTTGATTTAAAAAAAAAAGAAAAGAAAGGGAAATATAAGGTGGAAGTAGTGCTTTCAGGAGACGATACTCTTTCATCCCAGCCTACTGTGGAAAAGCTCTGTGTTTTCTGGTTTCATTCGTCAAATTTGCCTAACTGTGTTGCTGATAGCAAGCGTGGACTTCAGCCCCATTTTCACGCCTTACCTAACAAACCACCTCATTCATGGAAGTCTGCTGACCCTTTTTCAGATGAGAGGAAGGTTACTCCAATGCTGGGAGGGCTGCTGCATTGTTTGCTTTGCTGTGTGATAGCATTACAGTTACGGCTGTTGCTTTCCTTTGAAAATTTCTTTTGCCAAACCAGCTGAAAAGCCAGGACAGTTATTATTCCATGCATGTGTTTATTTAGGCTGCCAAGTTAGCAGACATGGGAGACTTTTTGCAGAAAGGAGCAGGATTTGTCACATACAGACAGATGGTTTCATTACAGATGGTGTAATTTCTGTGCAAGGTGTGGGTACCTTTCTGTGAAAGGTGTGGTGACCCTGTGCAAGCAGCCCTGGGCTTTGGTAACCCCTTTCAAAGGAAACAGGAAACTGTTGACAATTAGGAGAGGGAGTCTTGTACAACTAGATACGCTGCTGTAATGAGTGGGTGGTGGAGCTGCATCTCCTTTCTTTAGCTGAGAAACATGATTTTTATTATTACTAGAGTTGAGCCTGCATAACAGCTCCTGGCCTATCATTCAAGAAAGGGAGCTCATACTTCCACAGTATTTAATCCTTTCTTGATCTGGAAATCTTGTAATAGATGCTCACAGGTTTTCAACGTATTCAGATTCCAGCTTGAACTTTATCCTGTTCCTTTCTCAGTGGGGTTCACTTCCAAAGAGAAAAGAAATGCTCTCCCCTGCGCGAATCTCACCTTATATTCTTCTGGTTGATCTGGCATGCAAAGTATAAGTCAAGGAGCATATTTTGGGCTGTAGGGCTCTCCTTGCTCTCGTCTTTCACTTGTGCATTAATTCTTGTCGTCTTGATTTCCCTGCTTTAAAAGCCTGCTCTTGGCAAGCACGCAGAGGCAGCACCAAGACAGGCAAAGTCAGCAGTAGTCTGCAGTTTGGGGCAGCAGTGTGCATGTTTCTGCTGAGCCTTTTGCCCATGCCAGAGCCTTGGAAAGCTTGTACAAGACTTAAAGACTTAGACCAGCCATCTGAGCCCCTTGCATTTGAATAGCTTTACCCCGTGCTTCTGTGAGGGCTCTCTCCCCTGGGACATGGGCCGTGTGTTTTGGAGCTGGGTTTCCCATCCTGGCGACGTTTTGAATGATAGCTGCCTCTAGCATCTTCAGCAATCTGTCCTCAGTGAACAGGCAAACAGAATGAAGATCGCTTGCAGTGGAGTTTTAAATACCCAGAAAAAGTAGGGAACAGATGGGGGAAAAGGAGGTAGTTAAAACATATACCTCTTCCAAAATACTTTCAAGGAAAGGCAATGCTATAGGCCGGAAAGAAAATTCAGGACTTAAATTTAAGATAAAAATAGAGGCCCATAAGGGTTTAGATAATGTGAATGGAGAAGACTTGGTGTCAGCGGTGATCTGGTTGGGGCACATTTTGAATTGTCTTCAAATGAATGTAACTGGCATGAAACAATAGCATGTCACGGCAAAGTCAGCCATTACAGTTGAAAAACCTATGGTTGCTGAGAAACAGAAAGCAGTGTCCAGGAAGCCTCCTTGATGGGAGGTTTTTGCCTGCTGGTAAGCTGAAGGGTGAGATCCCCTACTTGTCAGTGTCCTTGGGCAAAGCCATTTGAGCAGTCTAAGACCCAATTAAATATAGCATCTGCCAAATCACTGGGTGGTAGCAGGGAAAGATCTTCTGGGGGGGGATGCTAAAATAAGTAGTGCTGCTGGAGAAATATGTGATGAAGGCAACACAAAGGATATAATACAGAAAATGTCAGGAGGCATGTTGAGACTTTGAGCTCTGCAACGCATGTGGTGTTAGGACTAGATGAGCCCACATATCTATTTTTAAGAGCAGGTGCTCTGTTCCTCTCTACTTTTCTGTGGGACCAGTCCTCTCAGCCCATCGGAGTAGTGCAGTGTTCCCGGCATGAGCAGCATTTTTGATTGCAGGAGCAGTGAAACTAATGAAGGCCGCTATCCCAAGGGCATATGACTTGAGGATGAGTGCTTGTGGCCTTTCTCTGATCCTTAATAAGGTTGCAGCATTTTCCTCCTTGGAGGGCATTATTAAGAAATGTCTTCCCTGTTTGGGAGCTTCTTTTTACAGAATATATAATATCTGAGTCTTACCTTCTTCCATCAGATTTCAATGAAATTGGTGAATGGGTGCAAAAGTTATTGAAGCAAGGACAGATAACATGCACATAAACATAGACAATGAATATAATTACATAAGCCTCATTTCCTAAGAAACCAAGCTAAAAAAGATTTAATTACTGTAACTTGGCCCAGAGACACATGAAGCAAAAACTGCTGAGCGTCTGATTTTCTGACTGGGAATTTGTTGTTGTTGCTGTCAGTATGATTTATACAGGGCCTGGAATAGCCGTGCAATGGCAGCCATGCACTTTTCAGGAGAAGAGTGTTCAGACTGGTGCTGGGATATGAGGAGTAATAAGAGTGCAGAACAATGGGGAACTTGGGAAGAAACTAAAATTTGACACCTAAAAATTCCAAAAAAGGAATTTTCACAGATAGGATCATGCACAAAGAGTCTCACTGTTTTATAATTTTTTTTTTCTAAATATAAACACACAAAAAACGCCTTTTAAAAAGGGTTTTCCATGAGCTGGATATATAGATAATATTTTCTTTCAGAAACATTAGCACACATTTTGCAGGAACAAATGATTCTGACAGAACCTGGCAACTGCTTTGTGAAACTGGCATCATTGCCATTTTAACTGCCACAGGAAAGGCAATTTCACTGTGAATCAGACAAGGGCCGGAAAGCATGGCCGGAAAGCACCTTTGTCTGAGACAGGGCTGCCAGGCTCCCAGGGCTGCAGCTTGGAGCACCCTGGCATTTGGGGTTTTTTGAGTGGTAGCAGCTGCCTGGTTCCCTGAAAGGACTTGGGGGAGCCATAGCCTCTGGAGGATTCAGAGCTATTGGAGGCAGTTGTGTTGTGTGCTGATGCACAGTACTGCTGCTTTAAAGCTTTAGCAGAAAATGAAGCATCACAAAACTATGTACAGTTGGTACGTAGACTTATTTTGGGTAGTACTTTGTTCTGAAACAAGGCACTGAAGAACTTGTTCTTAATACTTCTCAGTTAACTACAGGCAAAGCTATCTATGAATCTAAGAGCTGAGGAATACTGCACCACAAAGAAAATTCAAATGCATGAGAGAAGTACAGCTGATATCTTTGTTTTATCAGGCAAAAATACTAGTGAGTTGGTTTCTTCAGCCTTACCTCCACCACAACTCTTCAATTTTAGAGCAGTAACTGATCATCCGAGGAGATTTAGATCACGATTAGTGTCTGGGACTAGAAATTGAGAAAGAAACTACCAGGAGACTCAGAATTTACCCTACTGTGTACTGTAAGATGCTGAGATTTACAGTCGCTGTGGATATCTGGGGAGAACAGTAAAAGAGCGTGACTCCTCAGAAGCTTTAGAAAGAATGTTTTAGCTGAGCTAAAGTAAAGCTAACCAAAATAACAGTTTCACGTGCTTGAAATAACATACCTGGACAAAAGATTAAGGCATTGAGATACACAGACGCATCACAGAAAGATCACTGTGATCAATACATGTACCTCAAAAGGTTAGAAAAGGACATGAGGAATACTTGGACTGGTGTACTACGCAAGAGCATCAGCTAATTTCCATCAGCAGTATCCTGAGAGCAAATTAGATACAAATACTATAGTTTTGCGGAAAAAAAAAAGGCATTAACTGGAGAAGCAACAGCCCTGAGATGCTTGGAAAGTAAATGACAAACCAAGGCATTGATAAATGCTTCCAGGGAAGAGGAAGGCCAAATTTAGTGAATGCAAAATTAATGTATTTACCAATTCATCATAACACTGTTGCTGATGTTCAAATGAAAACAGTGCAGTGCTCTCACTAATTTAATTGAGTGTGACTATAAATATGTCAGACTCAACAAAGTGTCCTGTTCATCTGAAACTTCGTTTTTTCAGATAATTTCTGATGAGCTGTTATTAAGAACAAGGAGATTACATCTTAGCCATGACCTTTTCAGGAATTACTCTTTTTGTAAGCATGAGACATAAAAAAGTATGTTAACATTTATTTTTGGTTCCCTAGTCTTGCATGCTATGCCAATAAGGTGCAGACAAGTCCTAGGGAGCTAAAATTGAAAACTAGCAAAATATTTCAAAAAATAGAAATCTTTTTGTTCCTTCACTTTACAGAGCTATAAAAACTTTTTTTTAAATGAATTTTAGTGTGTGTGTGAATAACTATAAGTATGTGTAAATGACAATAAATCTACGTACAAAATGATAATAACTACATGAATAGGCAGATAGCACTCCTTTCTTTGTAAATAGCTGATAGACTGAAAAAACCTGACTAGAAGAACCTGGTCATAACTAACTAATTTTGATTTTCCAATGTCAGTTTACATGTTAAGTTACACTGTGATGCAAAACAAAGAAATGAGTCTTTCAACAAAAGAAATGTTTGTATGGGCTTTTTTTTTTCAACAGCAGCAACACTATTTCACAAGTCTTTTAAAAGCTAACCCTGCTTAATCTCAGGCCTAATGAAATTTCCTGTTTGGTTTCAAGTTTATGCTGCAAATTGTTGTTTTATTCAATGAAATAGCAGTACTTAAAAAAGATGCTGTCCCTTCAAGTTTTGAGTGTTCTGGCGTTTTACCTTTTATCATCCATTCATGGTGCATTCTGAGAAGACCTATACAAAAGTCATAATAATCTTGTATGGAAATCTTTAATTCGTAACCTGCCTCCATTAATACTATGTTGACTCAGCATAGCACATTTCTGATGGCTTCTGTAAACCCACAGGCTTTGCTGGTGTGGTTCCTGTTAACCCTGAAATGGGTTTCATGGCAATTCAGAAAAAGCATTTTTGATACCTAAATTTTCATTTTCTTGGGTCTGAAAATGTACAGTTCAGGCTAGTCACAAACCCTGTGGACTATGTAAGATGAATATATAACTACAATGACTTTTGTAGTTGAAATTGGATAGAAAATTTCTGCATGTGGGACAATGTGGATAGGCTGTAGTGTATTTCTAGCCTAAGAAGTTGGGCACTGATAAATAGGTGGATGCTAATACTTCTGTGGATGTTATTACTATTTCATTGTAACAGCTGCCTTCAAGTTATGAATGTATTTTTTAACCTATGCTTACTGTATTATTATTATTATTATTATTATTATTATTATTATTATTATTTATTATTATTATTATTATTATTATTATTATTATTATTATTATTATTATTATTATTATGTATGAGAATACAAAGTCTTCTTGCCTGTCTTTAGAAATGCAGGCTATTCCTTGCCAGTTCTTTTTTATATACTTTGTATAACAAATAGCTTATTTACTTATATTTACATGTTGATAATAGTATACTTCTAATCATAATATTGTATTATTTTACTGCTAATGGATATTCCTCTTCTAGTTGCACTCATACTTAACATATACATACTAATTATTAAGTATCAGTTGGAAGATAAGGTTTAAGCATGTTTAGCATAATCTTTAAATACTGTCATGTCCGTGTGAGAAACACAAAATGAGTTCTCAGTGTTAAAAATCTTCATGTCAACTGTTGAACTAAAAAACTTACATAGATTACTTGTCAATGAAAGGAAGAAACCTGTAAGTAAATTACTTTTTCTCCATTCCTTCCCACTTGCATGGACTAAAAAACTTTCCAGATGTATTTTCTTTCATTTCCTGGGCTACTTATGGTTGTGTTGTTTACTTTACTAGAGCTCTGAGTCTCCATCGAAATCTCTGCTTGTTCATTATATGTTTTCAGATGAGCCAAAACACATTTTCTCAGCACTTCGTCTAACAAAGCAATAGAAGTAAACAATGTTATCTTTCTCATCAAGATAGTCTTAAGGAAATCTTAATCTTAGAAATCCTACATGGAGGATACAACTAATTATTGCCATGAAATGGGTAAAGGCAAGATTATGTTATCTTGTAATATCCAGTACAGTTGAAGTTGATACTGAGCATTTATGGGCTATTTTTAATTCAATTCACATATATTTTTGTTAAAGATCTTTGATGGAATTTACTCTGTTTAATTTACACAGCTATTCTGTCCCTAGTTTTGAGGTACCCTATAGAGTCAGTAGAAAAAAAAAAAAGGGTATTTTCAAAGTCCTCTAGAGAATGATATTCCACTCTTGCTGGGGTGTTTGAACTCAGTTGTCCAGCGTCTTTTGGTGGCACTGCTGTCCATCCTAGTCATAAGGAATTTAAGCAATTGCTTTAGAAGGGCTATGTCACTAAGCATCTTCAATATAAGTGCAGTTTAAATGAATGGGAGAGGAAGGCTGCATCCTGGCTATAGGGAATGTCAGCAGACTGAAGAATTACAGATTTGACAGATATTCCTTTAATAAACTGAGAGGTTTATGTTCTGCTTTAGCTATTTTATAGCTTTGTTTTCTAATTTGCCCAAAGCAACCGCAACTAAGTTTGGTTTTAAATTGTGATGCCAGGAGCTTTGACTTGCTCTAGTTCATCCAAATATTTTTCATCTGCTTTATTGTTATGATGCTGGCTACCTCTTTTTCATAAGGCTGGATTAACACTCAACTTCTATACAGAAAATTGTGAGTGATTGCCATCGCCTACATCCGCCTGAGATACTGCTTAGTATGCAGCCACTCAGACTTCACACATCTCAGCAAAAATCCTGGAAAGCACCTCAAAATTTGCCCTCAGCACATCCAGCACAAAATTCAGGTTTAAATAGACGTGAGAAAATCTTGCATGCAGCTTCATATTCTTTGATAGTCGGTTACCAACTGTAAAGAGAAGTGATTTTTCTCTTCTCACTTGAGTTCATGCAGGCAGCCAAACACAAAATTTTAACTGCTAAAATATTCATTCTGCACTGTTTGTTTTCTATTACAGAACTCAATGTACATATTTAGCAGTACAATAATGAGGCCGATCTCTCGGCAGTAGTACGTAGGTCTTGAATTCTCAGCATCATTCAGTCACTATTGTAGGCCACATGAAGTCCATGTAAAAGAAGAGAGAAGAGACTGCTGGCTGATTGAATCTCACCCCAAATCCTCCAAAGAACAGCAAGTGCTCAGGTGAAGCCTCCCATCTCTGTGCAGAGCTGGCCATGGTATATAAGATCTAGAGCAGGGCAAAGCAGCAGCACAGGATCCCAGCAGACTCCAAAGGGCCATCTCTTTGCCATACATTTCTGAAAATTTCCTCTTACCTAGAATCACCATCTGCAGTCTCACAGCCAGTAGAAACGTGAGACTTGGTGTACATTATCAAAAATTATCTAAACCACATTATGAATAAAGTCTCGGACTATTCTTTGTCTGTAATGACACACAAATACGAAGCATCACAAGGTCATTATGAAATAGCTATGTTAGCAATGAAAAATCAGTACAGGGAGCTAGAAAATTAAATTCTGTCTCTCTCTGGCATCTTTGTTTATAAGCAGAAAACATCTAAATATGTAGAGAATAGAATGAGTACATATTCCAGAATCATTCAGATCAGGAGAGAACCTGAACTAGAAAAAACTATTTCAGAACTTTCATTTTTCTCTGCAAGGCATTGGTATTGCAGAAAACTGAGGGTAAAATCTTCACGTTGTTCCATACAAAACAGAACAGGACATTGGGGTGAAGTATCCATTCTGTAAAACACATGAACAAGACTGCATAAGGCTAGGCAAGGTTTCAGTATATGTCCTGAGTGCACCAATCTATGCAAGAACGCTCCTCAGAGAAAATACAATTTATATCCAGTAAGCTAGGAGCAAGGTGAGCCCATTTACCATTAATGATGTTAGGAATGGGGATGCAATATAGCTAAATCAGAGGAATTTGAACATTTATGAGGTGTTCTAATTACCAGTGGGATAATTTGTGAGATCATCTGCTGGCCAGAGCAATGCAAACAGATAGGCAAAAGCAATTGCTGTATGCGAGGCTTCTGAAAATGGTCTTCAAAACAAAACTGTTAGCAAGCAGTAAAAATAAATATATAAATAAAAACACATAGCAAAACATTAAGACAGGCTATAATATGAGACTGTTTTGGGGGGCTTTTTTGTTGTTGTGTTTTTGTTTTTTTTTTTTCCAGAAAAGATGAAGGCATTTGCAAGACAATAGAAAAGTGTAATTATAGGGACCATATATGATAAAACTAACCATTTTCAAAAAAAACAATCACTCTTGATACCAATTGCAAATGAATCAAAAGGAAAATTGTCTGGTGAGTGTAAAGACAGAGTACAAAGCTATGATGATGCAACAGAATTGCCTTAATTTCTTAATGTAATTTCAAGCTATTCCACCTATCCTTTAGAATCTGATACTTGGAACAGGGATTTTTCACTACTGGGGCTGTTTGTGACAAAATTATAGCACCCCTATATGAGAAGTATCTGTTAGATTTTAAAAGAAAACTATGACTTTTTTCAGAAAGTGAGCACAGAGAAATGCCACATTGCAAAACTTCTTCAAGGAAAACTTCTGTCTCTCATTTCAGTCCAAGCCTGTTCATTCTGCTCTGCCTTCCTTCTTTCCCTTCTCATTTTCACCTTTCTATTCTTGTCTCTGTTTTCTCTGAGCCAATATTACAATTTGCCTATGAGCAGCAAAAAATGAGGAAAATGTTTACCTCCTACAAGAGCTGCTTAACAGAAAATCCTTCTTTTGGGACTCACTTCTTTCACAGCAACACTTCTATTTTCCTCCTTTCTGTTTTGAAGGCCCAAAAGATGCATTGATGCTGCAAGTTCCTCCCAAAAGCTATGCTACCATATAATGTATCAGTAAATTGTATCAGCGTTCTAGTGCTTCTCTCAAAAAACATAATTAGTCCCAGGTAAAAGGATAATTATGCATTACTGTTGATGATGGTGACTGGATCCTCTAGTTCTTAGCCAAAGTGATATAACAGTCATATTAAAGCACATTTTTAGGTAGAAAAACTTTGTTCTCTTCAATGGGAGATGAATCCTTTAACTTCAGGGCAGTATTAGATCCATTATTCTGCAGTTATGGTTATGTTGGTTGACTTTTTTTCATCAGCTAATGTACTGTTAATAAGGTGTCAATTACCGATGCAAGCAAACAGGGCAAAGAATAATGTGTATAATTGCTGTAGTTATCACCTAAGTGCAATTATCTACAACTGCTGAAATAAATCACTTCAGGTTTTAAAGCTATCTTTACAGCATTCATGTTTATCTTTTTTTATTATAGTTGTATTATAGTTGCCTTTTAAAATACCTCATCGGGGTTTTTTTTCTTTTTTTTTTTTTTAAATCAGTGAGTGAGAAAAAAGCTAGTCACCTTAATTTGTGGACAGAGAGAACTCAGTATGCATTCAATTACGAGTATTGTTTTCCATAGGTCTTAAGTAAACAATTAAATGTCTCCATGCTCTTTCCCTATTTCTGTTTCAGTCTACCCTGATGGGTTCCTCCTGAAAAGACATAATGAATTTTCTATATCCCCTAATTTTTATTTTGTTTTATTTTAAACTAGTTGAACTGAAACGTTGCTCTTTCCGCCATCTAATTGTGCTTAATAACTGCATACAATCATGAAATCTAAGGTAGTATCAGATTTAATACGGGAACTTCCAGGATTCTCCTAGTTAAAAGTGCACACACCTTCTGAGAACAAACACTGGACAGATACAGGAACAGATCACAGAGAAACTTCTTCCTCCAAAATGTGGAGAAGTTTGGATTAAAAATGCAGTTTGCTTGCCAACAAAGAAGCATTTATAAAGACTGCAAACAAGAAAAAGAGCCCAGGCAGCTTCTGTAGAAGCATATGATTTGTCATCCACAACATGGTACCAGTGAGAGGTGCATTTCTGGACTTCACTGTAGTCGTCTGGCTGGGGCTGTGTTGACAAGGGTCTCCCTCTTCCTCTGACTGAGGCTGTGTTGACAGAGATCTCCCAATTAGCCTGAAGAACAGTTTACTAGGCAGCATCTGAGGAAGCAAAGCATGTCTGGAAGCAGCTGGCTGTAAGGTGTAAAGGGCTGCTCATCTCCTGCCTCTAATTGTGTCAGGACATCCTTCCTCTCCTGACCACCTTCATCAGCAGCAGTTGAATCTACCACACTCCCTTCATGCCTGTGGTGTAAACTCTGACCACTAGCTGATGGTGACAGCTTGTCCTTCAGATCATGCTTTCTTCTGACTTTGAGTGTATATCTAACACCACTGGAAAAGCAGAACCTTCCCAGAATCCAGCTACGTCTTTCAAATATATACTCCTGTCACAAGCGTCAGCCCCCTGGCAGATACCCAACTGAACGGATCCTTTCTTGCCTGCTTCCCCCACACTTTCAGCTTTGCTGCTGCTTTCATTAACTCCTCATTGCACGCTCTGAGCATACAAATATTTCCAAGGCTAGGAAGTAGAGTTGAGCTTCCTTGTTGCATTATTTCTTCTGCTACAAGCTGGGTCTGCCTGTGTTACATGTGAATACAAAGTGTGGGGAACCAGCAGTAAAACAAACTGATTTCACAGAGGGGGAAAAATATGAAGAGATGAAAGAGGTTGGGTTTTTACCATGCCTCTCTGTCTTTCCATGTCTTGGATAAATTTATAAGGAAAGTTTTTTAGACAGAAACTAGTTCTTCAAGTGGTCTGTGTCTTTTTTGACACGATCCCCTTCGTGCTATCTTCTTCCCATCTCTACTCACTTCCTAAAATAGACCAATTACCACAGAAAAGAAGGTGAAACAAAGAAATCAAACATTGCTCTAAGGTGCCCAGACCAACAACAGCATTGAGGAAATCAGTGTTAGAGGCAGTATGCACTAACAGGCATGGATACATCAATGGTTGTATTATGGAAGTTGCTGATTTTCCATCAGTGTTGACTCCTGTAGCAGACGTGTTTCAGGGCTAGTTGACACCATTCTCATGCCTATCTTGTGATTGCATATGCCTCTCATCCAGCCTGGAGATGTTTCTGACCTTAATCATTTTTGCAGCAGTTTGGTGAAGGCTTCTGCACAAATCACTCAGTCTCCCTAGAAAGTGAAGTAGTGTGAACATGAAGAATGAAGTTTAAATATTTTTTAACCTGATAGTTATAAATTATGTGGTGGTGACGTGAGAAGATGTGGTAACATGAGTTCAATTATTCTAGTAACAAAATCCACAGAATCTCACAGGTTGTCATGACAATTTGGCTTTCTGTTATAATAGGTTCACCTCCAAAATATCAAAAAGTGCATTTATTGTTTATCTATGTTTGCATTATTGGAGTTAAAGTCAGTGGTACACTTTGAAAATGTGTATGTTTAAGCCTATGAGTAAAGCAACAAAGGTACCAATCATTTGTGTTAACTGGAAAAAACATTAAGTATGTTTGGTGAAAGTAAACAGGAGATATTACATGGATACTTTCTGCTGGGCTCTTAAAGAAATAACTTCAACCAAATTTGTTCTTGACTTGATTTTACAAAGGCACGTAGTACCGGTCTTACAAAAAGCCAAATGGTCAAGGTGATCTCTGAAAGTCTTTGACATAGTAGTATATAAATCTAAAACCTGCAGAAGATGTGAATAGCTACAGCACAGCCTACAAAATAACCACCAGGCCAAAAAACAGGAGAATTTAAAGGCAATCAAGTAAATTCATGGGAGGGAAAATGAAGGTGTTGACACGGACTTTGGTTGAGAAGCTCCTGAGTTGCAGGTTGCCAGAACTTGGATGGCTGTAACAGAGAACACACACTTGGTTGTCGTGGTTGTCTTCTTCCCATGCTGTCCCCCTCTCCGTCCTACTGGCACCGGCTGGAAAGCCTCCAGGACCTCCTGGAGCTTTGCCCTGCTGCAGTATGGATATTCTTACATAACCTAAAGCAACCTGACAGGGTAAATACACTTGATAGCAATTTGTTCAGCATGGATGGCTTGAAGCCACAAGGTCAAGAATTTAAGGTAATTTACTGCCATTTGTCATGCTGGAGAAGTGAAGGAAAACAGACATTTCTGTAGATAATACACTCTTAGTTGTGTTGTGGGCTGAACAGCAGAGGTTGCATTTTTTTGTAGAAGTACTGGAGTCTCCAGTTCTGATATTTTCTAAAATGAAGCATCTAGAGAGCTAAAAGCAATTAAGCTGTATACAAGACATATTAGATATCACTGAAAGAAGAAGCATCGTGAATAGTCCATTCTGCAAGTTAAATGAATCCTAGGAGTGATATACTGTCCAAGTAGAAGTGTCATTATTCCATAACAAATATCATATCTTTTAAATGAATTGAAAAGTGAAGTCACCTGGCGCTGGAGCAGAGCATAATAGCAGTTATTTAACAGGTTGAAACAACTCCCATTGAATCTTTAGTACTTATCTCCTTTGATGTAAGTAACCCAGCCATTGTAAGAGCAGATGTCAGTGACTGTGGATTAAGGGGATTACTATTGAAAGGGCATGATGGTCTCCTGAAGTCAGTTGCTTACTATTTAATGATGATGAATAATACTGAAAGCAGTTATTCTGAAATTGCATGTCTCTCTTCTTAGTCAAAAATATAGGAAAAATCCTGAAGAATGAGTGTCTCATGAACTTGTTCCTGACTACATGCTGCTTATGCCAGGATAAACAGCTATGCCTTGGGTAATCTGATAGCAAGCTTTCAAGCCTACTGACAGTGTAATGGAGCCAGGGGATGAAAAAAAAGCAAAAAAATCAGGAAGAAATTGAATTCAAGACTAATTGACACAACTTTTTCAGCAAAATTTGGAAAAAAAAATTCATTTTGGATCAATTTAAAATAATACATTTAAAAAAATAAAAACTTTGTTGCTTCCAGGATATTTGAAACATTTTTACTTGCAATGATTATGGTGAAATTTACCTGAAAAAAGGGGTCCCATCTACTGCCTGCTACAAAATCTGCAAATTAGCACTTGGGGCCACAAGTTCTGCAGCAGCAGCTAGTGTAGGGAGTGCCACAGGGCAAGGGTTTCCTTTCTTCTGTTATCAGGATGTGGTTCTTAGGGACATGGTTTAGTGGTGAACTTGGCAACTAGGTTAACGGTTGGACTCAATGATCTTGAAGGTCTTTTCCAACCTAAATGATTCTATGATTAAACGTAGGACTTTCTGTAAGAGGGAGACATTATTCAGTCAGAAATATGATCAGAGGGCTCAGTCAAATAGGAGCAAGGCTTGAGAAGATTTCAGAAGATACAGGGTAAGGCTTGGATGCCCTGCAAAGCCTGACTTCTTTCACTGTACCTCTGCATCCTCTGACATAATCTGCCAGCCAAAACAAATTAACCTTTAGATCAATCTCACAGACTGGCACAGCAGAATTGGCAGTGAAATCTGCTTGGCAGCAAGAGTTCTCGTGGAGAACGGCAGGGCTTGTGTTTGTTACTCAGTTGGGTCCTTCATGTGTTATTTCTTTATTTACATTGATGGGAAATATATGAACATGGCATTTTGAATTAACACATAGTCATTTTCTACAGATTAGAACTGAGGGACTGGTGGGTACTTTTCATGCTGTGTTAGTGAGAGGGATAAGTGAGGCCAGGCGCACCTTATAGCAGTGCCCCAGCAGGGTGGAATGTTAAACAAGATGAAGAAGACACTTATAGGAGGAAAACATCAAGAAAATAGCACCATGACCAGAGAAGTTGTTTTGCAATGCAAATATCAAAATTTATCTGTATCCAATTACAGCTGAGACAGTTATATTAACTGGCTATTGTTGTTAGGCTTTTAATTTGCCTTGTAATCTACATCTACTGTATTAGTTAATAGACGAATAGGCATTTATTGTATTACGCATTAGAGAACAATCTAGTTTTAACTAGCATGGGCATGCTGTTGTTTTCTAGATGGCCTGTTATTATGGTTTGGGCTAGTTGAAGATTTGTTGTTGGACTTCTGTTGGAAAATACAATTCTCTAACAAAAAGGAAATTAAATATTGGCATGAGGATTAATTATGACTACTAAGTGCTAAATTGATAAAGGAAGACTTTCAGAAGCTATTTCAGCTGTAGAGATCAGGTGATGCCTCATTAAATACCACAGCATTTAGAAGTAATGTGATGGCATAATCACTTTTAAAATTCCATACTAATTAAAAATTTGCTTTTTTTGCACTGTATTGAGCTCATTTCAGAGTACAGTAGCACACACTACATTAGAACTATTGTCACTTTTAAAACAATCTGTTCTTTTCCATTGTTTACATCCTGCACTGACAACTCTCCCCCCACACACACTTTTTTTACATTCTATCGGTCTGCACAGCTTTTTCAGAGCATATGTAAAGCAGTACACTTCTGTGTCTGGACCTCAGATTAGTACAATCAACTGTATCTTTGAAGAGATCTAATTCTGATAGAACCAATCAGAATTTTTCTCCATTGGAAAAAAAAAACAAACACATGATTGTGAAAAAATCATAGTTTTGCCAGTATTATGACTCTATTTTTGTGTGCCATACAACTCTTTAGCTGAATTATACCACCAAACGCACGGAGAAAGCATGAGATCAGAAATTTAGGTGTTCCCAAATAGCTCTAAATCAGTGAACAGATACTGATTTGCAGTACCTTTTTTTATGAAATGCAATATATTTTTATATGTATATATATATATATATTTAATTTCTAGATGGCTACCCTAAAGAGGAAATGATTTACAGATGGAGGAAAAATTCAGTGGAGGCTGCTGACCAGAAGTCTTGGAGACTCTATCAGTTTGACTTTATGGGTCTCAGAAATACTTCAGAAATTGTGAAAACCTCTGCAGGTAAGAATGATACAAATGGTAGTGCTTGTTTTGTAAAACAAATTATTTCAAAATATTTGTTCCAAGTTTGCTTTCATTCGACTACAGTTTGATTTCAATGTGTACCAATGTTCATATTAAAACCTCTGAAGTGCAGACTTCAAAACTGTTGACTTTTTCTAGATTTTTTATAACTTCTTCTCTTTTTATAATTTTACACATTGACAAATAAATGCTAATTTGACACGGCTGTTTGTTATATACTTGAAGTTACTACAAGATTCTCATTTCTCAGATAAAATTGTTAAGTTATTCCTGCAATGAGACATACGTTTTCACCGTAAATTAAAGAGAAAATTTTTCAGCACAATGGCAGAGTTAGTGAAATTAAACAATTTCAATAGTAGTTAATCATTCAGCCAGAGGTTTAGTATTTTTCTTAATATTTCAAAGGCACTTTTTATTTCTCAGCTGATAAGTGCCTTTGCTAGTGACCTTACCAATTGATTGTAATTAAAATCTAATGATGCCTATTTTATTTCTTCAGAAATCTTGCTGTTTCTTATAATAACAGCAACATAGGGAAAAAAGATGTATAAATAGAACACATTATTTGAACTGGATAAATTCTCATAAAATTCAGACAATGTCTAAACTTTATACATGACTCTGCAGTAAGCTCCATGATTACCATTTGGTAAGCATTCTCCCAACTGTAGAAGGAACATGCTAGAAGCAATCTTCTGCTTCACTGGTGGTGAATTTTTGAAAAATCCAATTAATTCTTTTAAAAATGTGTGCAGAACTATGTTATTCTTTTGGAAACACTGAATAATAGTAATAATAAAAAATTATTAATCTGTGAAACTACTGCTGCTGGGTCATGATCCACCCACTAACATCAGTAATGTATTCTCAGGACTGGATAGCAATTTTTGTAATGAAGAGTCACTAAAGCTTTAGTGAATATTTTGGGCTGGTAGTTTAGCAGAGCAAAATTTTGCAAACAGCACATATGTAAAAGCTACAAATCCTTGTAGTTTGTAAGTTTCTCAGGAATGCAAATTTCCCAGGTGAGTCAGCCATAAGTTGAACCAGGAGTTGGTGGATAACAATCAAGTACCTAACACCAAATGATTAAAGTATCTGTGTATGTAGGCATGGAGATCATTGGAAGGGGTGGTACCCATAGGAGAGAAAGCCCTGCTTTTTCTGCTTTGTTCGCATCTGGAGTGATGCCATCTTGAGTTTGCATCAAGAACTGCTAAATACACATGCAAAAATTACCAAGTCAGCCATATTAAGATGTTGACAGTATCTTGATAAACAGATCTATTAAACTCTTCCTTTGCACAGGACAAAGCCATTTTTATAGAGGTCTCATTCAAGTGAGTAAATGGTTAATGTGGAGCAAGGAAAAATATATTTTCTATGCTCTTTTTAGTATGTGTCCAGTTCTTAATGAGTGAGCTGACAGTATGTTTTTCCTATTATTGCTATTGCTGCTTCTGCCCACCCATGTTTATGAGTGCAAAACCCAATAGCAGTGTTGAACTGAACCTACTGAAGCCATCATGACATTTCTATTCTCCCAAAGACATCACAGTACCAGGAAGTTGCTGGCAAACTGAAGTTTATTCAAACACTAAAACAAACAAACAAACAAACAAAAAAAACCTAAAACAACCCTCTCAGGAGGTTGTAGAAACTAACTGGGAAGAAACAATGTAAAACGTATGGGTCAGATTGTCAGCTGTGTTTTCAGGTAGAAAAACAAGTTGTGTATATGGCCCATATATTCTGTCCAGCAGATGGCTGAGAAGGGGCTCTCATTCAACAAATATATGAAAAATAAAACCCTGAGTTTGCGTGTGGACCTGAATTTGCATAGAATAGACTCTCTGGCTGTATTTGCACTATAGTTGAAGGTACTTTCAAGGTCAGATTTACTGAACATCAACTGTATTTACAGTCAGGAGCAAACCCTGGGACAGGACTTGGGAAAACTAACTGGTACATTGGAAAACCTTGAGTATGCCCTATGCTATAGAGCAAGGATTCCCAAAATGAAGGGAGGGAGACATGACACAACCCACCTGGGACTGTGCAGTATGTCTCAGAGACAAAATTTAAGATAATTTTGCAACTACCTGCTGTGAGCATATAAGCATATGTGAACAAGTAGGATAAAGAGACAGCCGTGCTGTTGTACATGCCTATTTACTGAAGAAAAGTATCCCTATCCAAAGAGTTTGAGAATTAGGGAACCCCCAAAGCTGCTGTTTCCTACTGCATGGACAGTCTCTGGTGAAGGGAGATGGCAGCTGCTGCCTACAGGTATCCCATCTCCTTTACAGCCATGCCATGGAGGCTACAGGTGGTCAAAGAAGACATGCCAGGTTCTGTCAGGGAAGATCTGGGGCATATTTACACTAAAGCTGCCCGAAGCGGGAGACTGCACTGGGGCTGCCCCTAGGATGCTATAGGACCACCCTTGACTTCAGGCTGCTCCCCAGAGAGACCAGTTCCCACCGACTAGCCTCCGGGACTGTGTGTGGTCGCTCTGAGCCATGCAGGGGCCTATAAAGTTCCCACCAGCCTCCATCCCTTTGCAGGCTCAGGACAGAAAGGAAGAGCAGCGTTGGTCAGAGTGCTGCCCAGGGAATCATTCAGAGTAACGAGATGGAGTTAGGCAAAGGGAAGCAGGCAGGATACCAACAGCAGCTTCCTGACAAAGAGAGGTACCAAACATCATCTCTTCCTCCCAAGGGAAATTGTGGAACCCACTGTTACACAAGGCATTTAAAAGCAGACTAGGCAAAGTATGAGAAAACGTACTGCAGGGAGCAGTCCTCCACTAGCAGGACATGGATTCAAAACCCTAACCTCTTTTTCTGCTTCTGACTTACACCTTTCCGCTGGTTTATGACACTATTACTTCCCACTAAACTGTGTGTTCATCATATATATTATGAGACCTGCTGCAGCATTACCTACCCGTGTACAGTTCAGGGATGCCTTTTTTAGCTCCTTTTCAGCAGTGTTCTAGTTAAAATGAAGAGAGGTCACACTGACCACACGACAACACACTGCTGTTCTTCCAGCATTTGTGTAAGGCCTTTCTTGGTAGTCATTTTCACCACAAAATGACTAGACTTAGTATTCAGCAGAGTTCTGCTATTTGTATTCTTTCAGTCTTTCCAAACCTTTTTCAGACATCTAAATAACCTTTATGTTAATCTAGGGCAATTTCAGAGGTACACAAGTAGGAAGCCAGCTGTCACAAAGGCTATATTTCTGAAATCTAAGCAAGATGAGAAATGTTGTCATCTCTTGCCTTGAACGGCTGAAAGCATTGCCACAGTGGTATGCTTTAGTCTTGCAAGAAGACTATCCTCTTTTACAATAATCTGGCAGCCAGAGAAAGCTTTCGTTGCCATCTGGAAGAGGTGTCCAGCTTTTTCTTGAGGATTTTTTTTTTAATTTCATGCTAAGATACAAACACAACCAGACAAATATCTACTGCATATGGTGATTACATGGCATACACAGCAGAAATCACTGTGCCGGTGCTGTGGTCATGAACCTTATCTTACACTGTAAGTAAGCTCTCACTGTCAGGTGATACCAAACCAATTTACAAGTACTGCAGAACTCCCTTGTTGCCATCTGGCAAGATACTCAGATACTACAGCAAAAGCACTTCTGTTGCTACAATGTCAAATAAGGCTGACAAAGATAATTAAAGTAGAGGGAATACTAAGCCACCTGGCACTGAGCTGTGAAAAAAGGAGGAACTGCATATAAGGAGAAAATTCTCAAATTTTAAAACTGCAAATCAGCCAATGGAAGGGTGGTCAGGAAAACAGGAGAGAGAAAGGAGGAGAACATCAACCTTAAAAGCACTCTGTGTATGTTTGCAGTAAACTTCAGGTTTCTGAGTCCCAGCCTTTCCAAGTACACTTAGGGGGGAAAAAAAAGAAAAAAAATAAAAGAAAAAAAAAGAAAAGCAAAACCCAAAAGAAAACCATGAACGAATCTATGAGTAAAGCTCATGGAGTGAGCTGTAGTGTTGCTTGCACTTTTCTGCTGACATCTCCCCCAGGGAAAGTCTATTCATTCTTTTTAAACCACTCAGTTTTTTACACTGCTAGATAAACACAAAGACCTTGTAGCTACTGAATCTAATGTTCAGTTACTTGAAAACTTCTTTGCATCATACAAGTCCTTTTTGTGTTCTTCCTCAGATGCTTTTAGCCTGAGAGATTTTTGCAGTCCAAAGGAGCCTTTGCATAAATAAGTTCAAATAATTCATCAGAAATAGAAAACACCATAAAAGTGCCCTATTTAAAAACTTGAATAGCTGATCATTACAAATGAAATATACAGAACCACACAGAAAGTATTGTTTCATATGTTCTGAATAACCCTAAGCATCAATACCCAAACCCAGTAAATAGTCATATCTACCACCATAAAAAAGTACACCTTTGCATACATACAACGGATGGGTGATGGTTAGTGGAGGCTGCCTGTCATTCAACTTCTAAATTGTGCTTTATATTTTGAAATTGCTGTCTCATCAAGTACCTCAGCTTACATGGTGCTCTCAGCCCTGTAATCACAGGGCTGCAAAGCAAGGTTAATATCTGATGTCACAGATTCAGATAAATCTCTTTGGGACAATCGTAATAACAACACTATTTAAAGCACCTACTCTGTTGCAGGGGACTCAGTAAATGGCAAGTAAAAAACTACCTTAGAACAAAAGTAAGAAAGCTTATTTTTTAAGAAGATGAAAAAACCTACATAAATGGCTATTAGCCGAAGAAGAGAGCAATAGACATGTTTTTATAGGGAGGCCAAATTTCACTGAGGGACACCTCATCAGGTTAAGGGATGGGTCAGGTGGAGACAGGCATTAGCTGATGTTCCTTAACTTTGTCAGAAGACCAACACACTCCCAGAGATTTATCCAGAGGAAAAGATGCTCATGTGCCTAGTTCTTCTACTAGGTGAGCAAAGAACACCTGGCTTTACAAGCCATTTCAAAATCAGCACTTCTCTTACTTTTCACTGTTAAATGCTCCTGGATTGCTTAGCTGCCGGCACAGAGGGCCCATGACGAGTACCTACACAAGATGAGCCAAGCATCCCAGTGGCAATACAGGGTTCAGCCAGCAGTCCAGCCATCACCCCATAGGTACGTGTTGATGGGCAAGACTACCACCCAGCCCAGACATCAGGTGGGCAAGGCAAGGCCAGGGTCGGCAGCAGGCAGCTAAGCCTCTCAGCTTGGGGAAAGGGATGCAAGGGGGTGGTGGTGGAGAAGGATGGTCACAGGCTGATCAGGGCAACTGGAGCCTGTTGGTGCACTCATGGCCCTGACAATGAGGGGAAAAAAAATGCACAAGATGCCATAGTTGCTGAATGTGGTTCTGTCTGTGCGTGTTTGCTTTTAATGATCTGGTTCAGTCACACAGTCTCCTGTACCAGCTAACTGATCTGAAGACATTTATTTAATGATATTCATGAAGCTCTTTTCATTTTTAGTGTCATTGACATTTTTTAATGTCCCACTGAGTCCTGATGGCACATCAGAGAGTGCTTGTCATCTGTGTGTTCTTCCCAGGAAAAATACGAATTTTTGGGGTTTTTTTTCCCTCAAATACCAAATTCAGTGGGATCCAGCACACACTACCTCAGCTGGCTGTGCTGTACAGACTGTCTTTAATCAGATGGCATCCTGAAGCAGAGAAGTGGAGACTCAGATAAATGCACGCATCGTTGGAAAACAGTGCCTATTTTTACCTACCTGGCATTGCAGGAGCTTTGCCTCTTTCAGCCAGGGTATCACATAATCTCAATTGCTTTAATGGTTAGGCTTTGGTTTACAGCCTTCAGTAGACATCTACTCTGAGTTCCCATCATTCCAGACAGTGTCCACTCCTCTTCCAAATACTGCCCCCTCCTCCCCTTATCCTGTCCTGCCTGACTCCTAACGTGAGTGCAGAAGGGGAGAAAGAGAATTTGCCTTTTTTTTTTTTTTTAACCTGGCACGAGTAGAGTGGCAGCTGGCTTCCAGCATCTCAGAACCTGCTTTCTCCTGATGCCAGACAATATCTTCTGTGTATCCAGCATTTGTGTGTGGAAAAAGTCTAACACTCCCCAAAGAGGTAGAACAGAAAATGGTTTTGGTGGGAGAACTCTCCGTTGCTCTGCTTTCTGGCTCTTCAGTTCCCACACACCTCCCCTGGCCTTTAGACACTTCCAGATACAACCCATACTCAAGGTCGTTGGGTCTTCCTTTGTATCAGGTAGATGTAATTATCCTTGTAGCTGTCCTTGGGTTTTTGAAATTTGTGGTCTGAATTTTAGACCTTGCAAACCTACAAACTGTGCTTACATTTTTTCCCAAGGTTCATTAAAACAGGTTTGGGCTTTCAAAAATCTGTTTCTGTCATTTAGGAGGAAATCCTAAGAGGTTAGGAATCAAGCTAAAATTCTGTGTTGCTAAAATCCTGTGTTGAGTCTTGAAGCTGAATATGTTTATTTTTATAGGTGGTAGACAGAACCATACAGGGGCAGCTGATGCTAGAGGTGCTACCCTTTACCAGAACCTGCTGCCCCCATCACACTCCTTTCTGCTTTCTCACCTTACCTACACAAACACACACATACAACTTCTCAGAGTCCTTGTGCATCTTCTACCCCCATGGGCCCTCATGTCCAGCAGCTCTAGCACTGCCAAACTAGGAGGAATGCACCCTTCAAAGCCCTTCTTGCTCAGCTGTACAGCTCCAGTGCTGAAGGTACCTCTGCTTGCTGTCTTCACACAGGCAGACATGCACACCGTACTAGCACTTGCAACCTAGTTTTCACTCTTCTTTCTTATCTGCAGCTTTTTCCACAACTTTGTCCTTAATGAAATCCATCAGACCTGGTGCAAGAACATAAAATCCCATTTAGGACTTGAAATAGATTGAAAACACTACTTAGTACTTGAAAATAATGCCTAGTACTGACCCACTGAACTGACTTATGGGATTGTCGTGGTTTAGTTCCAGTCGGCAACTTAGCACCACACAGCTGCTCGCTCACCCTTCCCCCACCCCCCTGGTGGGATGAGGGAGAGAATTGGGAAAAAAAGTAAAGCCCATGGGTTGAGATAAAGACCATTTGATAGGACAGCAGAGGAAGAGAAAATAATAATAATAATAATAATGATAAAAGAATATACAAAACAAGTGATGCACAATGCAATTGCTCACCACCTGCTGACCGATGCCCAGCCCAGCCCCGAGTAGCGGTCGCTACCCCCCAGCCAGCTCCCCCCAGTTTATATACTGGGCATGACGCCATACGGTATGGAACAGCCCTGTGGCCAGTTTGGGTCAGCCCCCCTGGCTGTGCCCCCTCCCAGCTTCTTGTGCACCTGGCAGGGCACGGGAAGCTGAAAAGACCTTGACTAGTGTAAGCACTACTTAGCAACAACTAAACCATCAGTGTGTTATTATCAACATTATTCTCATCCTAAATCCAAAACACAGCACTATACCAGCTATTAGGAAGAAAATTAACTCTATCCCAGCCGAAACCAGGGTAGGCATATATAATGAATTCACTCTCTTACTTTTTCCCTGTTCATTTTTCATAGTTCATTGTGAAATATGACTCCAGTAACACCTTTAAATCCAGAATGTTTATACAGCTTAAAATTACTTTGTGTGCAGCACCAAATACACAGCCTGGATTTGAATTGGCTATCATTCTTTGGCTCCTTTCAGAGAAACAGAATAACACTGAATGTCCTTGCCACTGCAATCATCTCTGGAATGAGAGAATATCATAGGACTTTTTTTCTGACAGTAAACACCAATTTATGTGAAGATAGAAAACTAGCCTGATTATAAGAAGATTTCGCAATAATCTTTTTGTTGACAGAGTTTTTATCTCTGATAGAGTATTTGCAATAAACCAAATCCCAGTTTAGCAGAGATAATCAACAGTGGCTGTATTGACTTTTAAAGGATATTCACATGTCACATGATAATCGATTAGTATGAATATTTTTAATAAGCCATAGTTTTTCTAAGAGAAATTTCAATTTTTACTTTTAACAGCAATTCATCTTGCACTGATATTGTAAACTTCATATAATAGTCTGATAATTTTGTCATTAGCCACTCAGGTTAGAAATGTAATAATTAAATAGACAATTACTAATAATACTTCTGTTCAAATGTTTTCCTATGTTGGTTACAAGTTTGACTGACACTTATAGGACTCAAAACTTTTATATTGCCCTGCAAATCCAGCACTTGCCTGTCTTGTTACAAAAATATCTCACAAAGCTCATAGTAAGACAGCTTCTGAAGAGAGTGCTTTATAACTTGATCAATAGCCTACTGCAGTTAATGGAGCTTTTCCCTGATGCTGGCCTGGGATCAGATCCTGAAATGTGGAAGCCTGAAACTGGCTATTTAATGTGAGTAACTAGAGAAAGCTCAGTTTATCGATATACCAGTGGGCTAAGTATAACATGCTCTAAAACCACCTTTCTTCTTCTGTTTACGACTAGTACAAAAGATGATTAGAACAAGAGGAGTGGTGAGGATATTATTCCTCTCCATATTTTTTAAGTTTTGTAGAACTGCATATATAATTGGTTTCATTCTTATGCTTTGCCTTGCAGAGACATAAATAAAGTGACTTTACTTTGTGGTAAAAGCAAAAGTAAAAAAAATAGACAGTGGAAGACTTGGAGGCAGGTCTTCACCTGCATTTTTTTCTTAAGGGAAAATTTCAGTAGTAAGCAATTTTTCCCTAAAAAAAATATGTAATCCCCATTAAAAGACCTCAAGTTGTCCTTTTTAAAGATTTTCATATTGTAATGAAAAAACCACACAGTCTTTTTCCGTTAGGTTTTTCTTCAGCTGAGGTTTTTACCTGATAGTTCTGTATTTTGGAAGTTTTGTATCTGTCTGACTTTAAGAGGTTCTTGAATTAACGTCCTCATTCACTCATCCAGTGGCAATGTTGTATTTGTCACTCCTCTTTGTACACGGAGTCCTGATCTCCTGCTTCCTTCTACTGGTGCTCCATCACTTTTCATTCCAGGATAATTCACCGGAACAGGAGGACAACAGAGTTGACTCTGTTCTCCAGAAGCCATAACCTGGAGCTTGGGGTTATTGACCTGAGCTCTCTTCTGAGCTTAAAAGAGTGATTGGATATTTAATAGCAATACCAAGAACTAAGTGAACCCACCTCAGAATTTAGCATGAAGGCTAGCCAAATCACTCACTTGAGAGGTAGGGACTTTGGTTTCACATGTCCTGGTGCTTTAACCAGTAGGCCACAACATAAAAAGCAGAAGGCTGCTGTTGCTTCCATGTTTTGCTAGGAAAAAGATTTTGGTTCCTTACTTCAAAAGAACAGAGTTGTGAATTCTTCATAGCAACAGAGGCCTTCCTAGCAGCCACTTCTCCTCATCTGCACTTTTTCCTGCCCAGCTTAGATGACACCATGGTGAGCTGCTGGCTTTCATGGATTCATTCTGAGATGCTCAGCTCCCTAGCTCGCTGCAGAAAGCCATGGCAAAATTGGGTCTGTGGGGATGATTGTGTGGCCAGGGACTGCCAAGTGACAAGTTGCACTGCCATGTGCATGATACCCAGGCCCTTAGAGGTACAACCTGTGGTGTACTGGACTACATTTATAAAGGCAGTAAGTAGCATGCTGTCTGTGGTAACAAAAGCAGTAAGGAGAGAGGGAAGTATTTCCATAGAAGAGACACCGTGACTGCAGTCAGAATGGCTTTACAAGTGTCTTTAATACACAAGATACAAAGCAGAATTGGATTCACAAATTGTATTTACTTCTAAAAAGGTACACAATGCAGACAGAGTATTTTGACTCAAATTGCAAAACATATCTTGAGATTTTCTGACCTACAATGCAGATTGATGGTCAATTTCTGGTATTAGTATCACCGTAATGGGGATGGAAAGATGTATTATATAAGAACTGTGAGCCTCTTTGCATTTATACAGCTGAGAACAACTTTCAAGACTCTTGCTATTCCAGCACCTCTGGCTTTTGTTCCTACTTCTGTGCCATTACACCACTGTATTGGTGATTTATGGTTGGCTCAATCAAAAGATTTGTATTAATGCAAACTGTGAAGGTTTGGCCTTTGCTCAGGGTTGCTACAATGTTATCTAAAAGTCTTTCACAAGTAGAAATTGTACTTAATTTAAAACTCGCAGTATTGCACAGGATATTTTATATTTTATTCACTGCTGAATTTACAATCTTAATGAGAATTTTAAGATACAGAATGGGATGACTATTCACGTGTCACAGAAAGGTGCTAAGTGTCTTTTTAGATTTTAATTTGCCATACCTTAGAAAAAGTGCAGCACAGAGTAGTTACGTGCTAGCAAGATCTCTAAATTTAGCCTTTACTCTTTCACACTGGGGTCATGTTTCCAGATTTCTTCCATGCGGTCATAGAGGCTCTGTGCCTCTAGGACCCTTTTCTGCAGATAATATTCACAACATTCAGGTCTTGTTCATAATAATAACAACAATTCCATTTCAGTCAACACCTTCTGCTTCCTAGTTACACAGGCAAGAACCAAAATCTCTTCTATGATTAGTTGCCTGATGCTAGATTTATCCACCGCCTACTGAAGCCAGTATGTGTCTTACTATTACCTGCCAGAGAGTCTGTCAAGTATGAGCTATGCTGTCAGATAGCTAAGGAAATAGTACAGTACAAGTGTTTAACAAGTTTCCAAACCTTACAGCAAATGCAACAAAAGTAATGATATGGGATAACATGACAGAGCATTCCTGAAGTCTAAGGAAGCCTGCCATGACCAGGGCTACCACAGCATCGCACAGAGAACCAGAGGTGAACCCTTGCCAGTTGGGTGTGGCAGTTTGGCAGTGACAGAAATCTGGGCTGGCATCAGTTATGATGCATTGTGGTGTTTACAAAATAATTTTGGCAGAAGACACCAAATAGACTATCACTCATTACATCAGAGAAAGTTAATCATAGTCAACTTGAGACAAACTGAAGGTGTTGACCAGAGTTTCATTGCTTCATAGAAGTAAAATATATAATCCCAAGAGTACAGGAAGGTGGTATTAGGACAAGGATCTCAAAACACTCAAGTGACTTTTACTGAGTTCTGCCAATGTCCTTGTGCTTCTGAACAGATGAATCCTCTTGAATACATCACCTTCTTGTATGAGCCTTGTAAGTCTGTTTAGCCTTTTAGACCATTATATAAAGCAGTGGTAGAACTGTAATAGTAGACAATACCCTTATATAGGATAATTCTGTATGATAGTGGGGCATGTTAGCCTCTCTTTCAAAACCTTTCACTGTTTCTCAGAATTTACTGTGTTGTGTTTATCCTCAGTGGAGAGGAAAATTAAAAGTGTCATTCTGACATGACCCCTATAGACTGGCATTTGGAAGACTACATTTAGCTATGCTGAAGATCTAGGTTGCTCCCCAATGCAAGGGTTTCACAATACAATCTACATTATCTTTCTTTAACAGAAACAATCTGCAGCTACTCCTGTTTTAGTTGTTTTAAGTGTCTGCAACTGCAGTAAGTGCCCTTTAGCTTGTACAAATCTTTCAAATTTGTCTTGGACCTGGAGACACCCCCCCTCCAGCACCCCTTCCTCTGCATCCCCCCCAAACAAAACAATGTATGGTGTTGTATCAAAGGAGAACAGCTTATTTTTAGATAAGTATAAAATACGGATTTTCATCTGAGAAGTACAGAACCACCACCCACATTCTAATTCAAGTCAGTATCAAAGTTAATTGCAGACCTCCTACAAGTAGGAGCAGGTAGAGTGAAAAAAACATCTGAAGAGTTTTCTGCTCTTCATGTTCACAACTTCAGGCATGTCTTCTGCATACTATAAACAGTGTGCCAAATTATTCCTTCTGTGCTATTGGTTCAAAACAGAAATTTTCTTGGAATAACAAAGTAGGAGAATCATAGAAGAATTATAAAGCAGCTTGAAGAGAAAAAATAATATGCATCTTACACATTGTTCACTAGATGCAGGTTGCTATGAAGCACATAAAGATGTTAAAAGTGTATTGAAATTCCCATCCATCTTCCTATTGTAGTTAGACATTTGTCAAGATAATGCAAATCTTTAGGCAAAGCTGAAGCCAAACTTGCAGATCATAGTTTTAATCTGTGTCTTGGTCCACTTTGGTTTGAATTTCTCTCTGTCTAGTCAATTTTTTTATAAGGCTACCTCCCAGAAAAAAAATACTGTTAAACATATGTCTATTAATATAAAACATTGATGAAAATGTCTGTTGTAGTAATACCAGTTTACACACTCCCATTCCAAACTCTCTATTTTATCCTTATTCTTCCATTCCTCCACTGAGAGAGAGTATGTCTGTCTATTTTTCTAAATGCTTCCTTCAAAAGGAGGAAAACTTGGTAAATGTTGCCTGTGTTAACACAACAGATAAAGACAGAAGCACATTCAAATGTGAAGAAAACCTTGTTGGAGCTTATTCTTATTTATATGAATAGAGAAATTAATTTCTAAGGACACATCCTGAGCAGCATGTCTGAAAAAACTGTGTCCTTGAACAGGTTTCCACAGTGCCTGCAAGGATCATCTCGGCAAACTCTGAACTTCAGGTCACCCCTGGCTTACACACCTGGAATTATTATTTTTTTTTTTTAATTCTAGCTGCCTCCAGGCTGTGTCTGCTTTTGAGACAGGCATCACCAGAAAACCTCAAGGAGCAATCCTGGGCTATATTTTCTGCTTGAAGTCACCAGAAACATTGAAACAGGAAAGCTGCATGGTGTGGTGGGACCATCACCTTTGCAATGAAGTGCATCCTTTAAGGGTACTCTCAATACTGAGCTGATGAAAGCTCCCTCCATCACCTTCAGGGAACACTAGCAAGGGTGCAGAGCCTACGTTTAGCTTCCTCTAGCAGCAAATAAAGTAGCTAGAAGCTGTTTTGGTCTAGACATTCTGCACTGTGACTTACAGGTGTAGAAAGTTTGGTTTTAGCTGTGTCATCTGAGATAACAGAAGCCTTTTTAGCTCAGTGGTAATCTCCTAACTCATTTCAGGCCAAGGCCCATTGCAAATGGTGCTTCATCCCATCCTCTAACATCATGTGTTTAAAAGTCAGATTCATGGTGAGTCGTGCAGAGAACAGGATTACAGGATGCTAATGAATACCCTATCATCTAAGAATGGAGGATTTCTTAAAACATAATACGTAGTTTTCCCATTGTCACAAACTTAAAATAAAACTGCACCTTAAAAGGATTTAATTTCTTTGTGCAAAACCTGACAATTTTATGGCATAAAAACTTCTTATGACAGGGGAACTCCAGAGTAGCTCAGAAATTACAGCAAACAATGTTTTTCATTGCTCCTGTTCTCAGTAACTTCTGATTGTCTTTGATATTGAACTGCCAATATACCCCTTTCTTGCCCTATACTCAAAACCATTTCTAAAATAAGAGCACTGCTGGCAGTTATTCTACATCCAGGCTCAGTCGTCCTAAGGAAAGAAGAATTTACTTTTGTAGTTTTGTCTGGGGTTGAACCAACAATAACATCCTGAAACTGTTTCAGTCCTCCTAATACCATATTAAGCACTGCATTATAAGGTAACTTGTGAACATTTTTTTGTAGTTCCCAAATTCATACATAAATGCCCATTTTCCTCCACTGCTTCTCGAAGTGTTTAACAAATTGACAGGAAAAAAATCAGATCTCAAGTGCTGCAACTTCTGGAAGTAATAATGTCTTGAAGAATATTGTAAACTTTGCATACTTAAGGACAATCGGTGTTTCTACTGCTGAAAAAAAAAGGAATTTTGAAAACTGCAGTCCACCATTTTCTTGAGGTAATCTCTCTTTGACTGTAAGATTTTTGTGCAACCCTATAATTAGTATTTGGAAGTGGTTTTTAGTACTGATACTGGCTCAGAAAAAAAGACAGAAAATGAATTTATTGTATGCTTATTGTAAGTTTCAAGCTGATCCCATAAAGTTGATGTAAGATGCTGTTATCATTTTCAGCTTTTCTTCAGAAAGCTACTCTGAAAGGCAGTGACAATGAAGTAACTTTAGCATTATGTATTTCAGAAACACCTTCATCTCATATTATCTCATCTGAATTTCTTTAAGTAAAGAAGGCCATAAGTCATTCCAGAGTAGAATTGAGTAAGAAAATGAAAAGAATAATGTTGAAGATTTTTTCATTGCATTCATGTTTTTGATTCATGTAATTCATAAATCTTGGAGTACATTAACACCTAGGTTTGTCATTTTTGTTACCTTGGTTTTACTTTGTTCTTAAAGTCATTTGTTATTCTCCCATTTAGGAAAGCTGTCATCCAGTTAAAGCACAGAGAATGCAGTTTTGGTTGATAGATCATAAAGGGCTTTTTAATAATTGTATTGTTAAATTATTTATTGAAGCCATTCAACAAATACTAAACAAATAACAACAAATCCATTTGGCAATACTCAACGTCAGTTTGAGAATGATACGTTAATCAAAAAGGGGATGAAGTCTTCTTTAGTCCATCACATTTGTTAATTACAACCTTAACATTTTAATCATGGGATGGGGTTCAACAAAAGTACAGTTTATGGCTCCTGATATTGGATCAAAACCACCACAGACACACTGTAAATAGTAACAATCACTTATAATCTCACTATGATGGTTTAGATGTGGTCAAAAATGTTGGGTTATCTCTGCTTTGACCAGTTTTATGCCATTTCCACTCCAACATGTCAAAGCCAGCTCGCCTTTCCATACCTGGCCTTCAGGCCTGTTTGCTTGTTTCTTTTTTTCCCTTCCCACTTCTTTGTCCCAAAGACCATTTTCTCTTGGTACTACTATCTTTCCATTTATGCAGGGTTGGGGCTTTGCTTTTACTTTCATTTGAACACATGCTGGAATAAGACCTTTATTCTTCTTTGACCATTTGTCACAGACCTCTTGCCTTGTTCTTGGCTATTTTTTTTTTTTTAGTTCAGACCTTGCCATTCTTTCCCTACCCAGAGGCATGACACCATCACCTAACGAGGGTCATGCCACGTGAGAGCCACGCACATTCTCCCGGTTCTATCTGCCACCCTCCAAATTCGATGTGGACACAGGCAGTGGATTTAATAGGGCTCTGGAGTGTTCAGTATCCCTCACTGGCAACACATCAATATGGCTTATTGCAACTTTTCTACACAAATAATCCAATATGGAGATCCAGGGAGCTGGAGCAATGCAGGACCAGGGCTCTGAGAAAAGTCTCAAAGAAAGCTCATTAATGAACTATTGATGAAAGATTCCCAACATTAATATTTGGAATGAGGAGTCATATGAGGATGAGAAAGTAGTTCTGGAATGCAGCAGAAATACATTGACAAAGTATCTAGGATTCCCTTTTGTAAAAACCTAATTCTACTATTCTAAGGAGGAAGAGGGATTCACAGATCATTAGCAGATCTTTGTGAGAGCAGGAACAATTGCAGAGTTTAAGTTCCCAGGAATCAGGTCGCTGTAAAGATCAACTCAATTTCAGGAATAACAGGATCAACAGACTGCCCTCTCCTTTATGTCCCCTATCCACACGGTAATGCCAACCAAGAACCTCAGGAATAACAGATGTCACCTTCTGAATCACATAAGAGGCTGTTGTCTTTCCAGATACAGTCTGCTTGCACTCTGCAGTCAGCAGAGTGATGGTAGTCAAGCGTTGTCAGTTTCAAACTCAGCAATGCAGATCTCTTTTTATACTTAGCAGTATATTCCCCTTGGCCATCTGCTGCATCAAATAAGGGTTAAGGTCAGCACGGATCTTCATGAATGTTGTCTTCTCCTGCCTGAATTTCCTCCTGCTCTGATAGTTGTTCTTTCCACTTATTGCAGGAGAGCAGTTCACTTCCTTTCCCTTTAGACTCTCATCTCCGCTGGATTCCCTGCCCTGTGCAGCTTCCATGGTGCATTGGACCATCATGCACTCACTCTTTTGTGCCATATATGAGCCATACAGAAACTTGAAACATTTTTGTCACCACTTCAACTGCAAGCATGAATAGTGTTGCCGAATGGTTGCATGACATGTACATGCAGTCCAGGAAATAAAGGGTGTTACTCCTGCAGTGGCAGCTTCACGGGGTAGAGGCATGGCATACAGCAGTCTATGAGACTGTTTCTGTTTTGAAGTCCCAGCCTCGAGGCTGTCTCTCTTCTGCTTTTCTTCCTCCACCTTCGGTTGATTCCAGAGTGCACAAAGCTATTATTGTAATGATTTAGCAAACCACAGCACATAGAATGTCTTAGACCCATTTTTGACTCAGAGTGAATTTTTATCTTAAGAAAAACAGCTCAGTTGCTTTTGCACTAGAGGTAATGCAAAATTACAGGATTGTGTTAACTTTGGAAGGATTTATGGACATCGACAAAGAGATTCCCTCTACCTTAGAGAGAGTTTCTGCTGTAGAAGGAAAAGATAGACAAAAGCAGAGCAAAGTAAATTTTGCACAAGATCATGAAATGTTCATCAAACTGAGAAGCAAAATTGAAATGAGGAGTTGCCCATAAATGCAAGTAGTCAACAAAGCCAGAAATTGACTCTAGCTTTAGTGATCCCTATTTTTGTACCAGGTTTCTTCTGAAAGCAATCAAAAGACATCCTGGTGAGAAGTTAAGATTCAGTTTGGTATTATGCATCATGAAAGGCTTTCCCTCTTCCGATGCAGAAATTCTCTTTTTCTTATTTACCTTTCCTGTCCCCAGTCCTCTTCTGCTGGGGGACTGTGATCATGGGGTTACTGCTATTCTGAATAACTGACTCAAACTACTCACAGTTAAAACCAGCAATATTTCAACCCAATTCGCTTTCTTCACGGTGCTTTTTTTTTTTTTCCCTTGCCTGCCCTCTTCCTCACCAGTTCATATTATGAGACATCCAGTTATCAACACTGGATATTTAAATCACTTTCTATCATAAAGAGAAAAGCAAATGTATTTTTAAAAGGTTGCATTAGAAAGTGGACTTTTAAAGGTTTTTTTCCCTCCTTTTTTTTTTTTTTTTTAATTTTTGTCTTCTGACATCTGCAGCTTTTCATGCTATAAAATCAACTTGGCAAACAGCTTAAGAGGTAGATTGTCTTGTATGCTCATACTACTTCTGGAGATATTCGTGGAATGTGATCTATGGATAGATATATGTTCTAGGAAGACCACTAAAATCAGGCAAAGAAGAAGAAACAGAAGAGACTGGGTACATGTTCTCTCTTCCCTTGAATCTAGTGTGGTAACTTACATCAGTTTAAGCGGAATGTAGAGATAACAGCCAATCAGTATGTACTATTTACAATTATTTTACCAAAGTTTACATGAATTCATAAAAAGGCAAGAAAACATTCTAACTACATATGATTAAATGCACAAATTTCCTACTATAGGCCTATTTATGCCATTTTTTTACTGCAAAAACCAAACATGAAATGATCTACATAATTGGAGACTGAAGGAAGAAACGGGGAGAGGAAAGATTTACTTGTTCATCTGCAATATATAAACTTTGAGATTTGCATCTAGTGCCAGTTAAATATGCTTAAAGAAAAGAGAAAAAAAAAACAACAAACAAAACAACAAACCCAGGAAAACCTCTTTATAACAGTGTCTGTGGAATTAAACATGTACTGTTTTTATTGATGATAAAACACAGTTTTCTCCCTTTGCAATTCCATGTAAATGCAGCCTCAAGCATTAGTATTACAGGATCTCTGATGATCTCCAGCTTTGATTTTCCATTTCAGAGTTTTTACTAAGTTGACAACCTTAGCATTAATAACAAAAAGCAGCAGTTTTATTAATCAAACATGTTCAGCCACCCAAATGTCATTAAAACTTGATACAATCTTATAGTGAAATTGCTTAAGCACCTGGAAATATTCTCAAGAAATATTGACTTAATGGTAAGTAAGTGAAATGTTGAGAAGATATCTAGCTCTTTTCATCCTTTTTCTTTAAATATGTAATCCAACAATGTAAATCATAAACAGGCCTGCCCTGGCATTTGTAAGACTATAGTCCAGTCTTTTGTCTGTCCATTTAAGTAGCTAAATTCTAAGCAGTTTTAGTCAGTTAAATATTCTGTTTAATGCTTTGCTTTATTCATCCAAAAGATTTCACTCCATAAGTAAAACAAGAAAGAGCTCAAATAATACAAAATTGTGGAAATAAATTTATATTGAAATAAATCATTTTGAGGAAGAGGGCTAGTTTAGTTTAAAATGTCCTCACTCCACCTGCATGAGGTCACCCTGTGAGTTAAGGCATGCAAGGAAGAGCTTGTACCTTAGAGTTAATAAATCCAGCATGACACTTTTCCAGGGAAAATACCTTGCCTTGTTCTGTGTTTGAAGAGTTTGTGGGCCCAGTCCAGGCTCCCTCTGGTCAGGAGATCATGCTGAAAGAGAAACATAAAAATGTCCTGTAGGTCTAGGAGGAAAGAAATCCTCTCTTCCAGGTCATGTTTTTCTCCAAACTTAATTAACCTAAAAGCATGCCTCATTTGGTGATTTTTGCCTCATTACTGTTCACAGTTCACTAATAAATTCATTAAACAATCTTAAAAGTTTCCAAAAGAAGAAAGAGTCTGGAAGTGATGAGAAACTGGAAGCTCAGATCAGGGTCCAGGACTGGTTGGACAAGAGCAGTAATACCCAGGGAGAGGCGAAGTGGGAAAGACGGGACTAGAAGCCTGTGAGAGGAGGAAAATAAAAAAATAATAATAATAATAAAAAAAACCCAAACACCAACAGAGAAAGAGCTTGGGGAAGGCTGGACAAGAAAACTTCTGAAGTAGGAAATGGAGCTATGCAGCATAGGAAAGTCTGGGGCACGGGTGAGAAAGGAGATGGCAGGTGTGAGGAGTCTGGGACTGGGATGAGAAGCTGGTGAACTCGTGCTGGAACTGATTGCATAAAACAGCTAGAAAGTCAGAGCTGTGAATGAGAAAGGGCTTTGGACAGAAGCAGAATATATTAAGCCTTGTGGAAAGACTACATTGCTGTTCAGAGCCTGGAAGGGAGTCCAAGACCCTCAGATCTCACCAGTTCTCTGCTGTCAACAAAATGCTTATGAATCCAGGGCAAAATGTCTGTGTTTTGTCCTTTTCTGGAATTGGGTGCTACAGTATCAGTCACTGAGCCCAGGTATCCATAGGGCTGCAGGGTGGCCTACAAATAAATTAAGGAAAGAAAATGTTCAGGGAAACCTTTTCTCAATCGGGAAGTGGATCGATTCAATAGAGGCCATTGAATCTAGCAAAACTTTGGATGAAAATCAAGAAATAAGGCTGCTTATTTTATAACAAACAAACAAACAAACAAACAAACAACCTCCTAAATGCAAGAACCACAAAGCTTTGACCATTTTGGCTTTTGTCATTCATTGCTATCTGGAAGAAACTGCTAAAAATGTAATATTCCCTGTTGGCAGGGTTTCGGGCTTTGTGAGACTTGATAGGCTCCTGCGGGGAAAATCAAGGCAATCTACATTAACAATGCACTGCTCTGTACTGAAAGACCCTTGCAGAACACAGGGAACAAAAAGGAAGGTTTCAGCTCTTAACATTGTAGTCTGCTGGTTTTGATGTGAACCTGTTTAAAGAATTACCCTATACAATCACTGCGAGAGAACCTGCAGAGCCCCATTTAGCAGGACAGGATAACATAAGCGAACGGCACTTTTCTTCAAGAAAAGTCTTACAAGGGAAAAGATGTGCAGCCAACAACTGAAAAGAGAACATGCCGGATTTAGAGCTTTAGATTTAGTTTTAGATTTAGATTTAGTTTTAGTTTTAGATTTAGATTTAGAGTGTTCTTGCTTATATCCATCCAAGTTTCTTATTGTATTAGAAATATCACAGGTACATTAGAAGCTCCAGATCCTGGACTGCCTGTCTCTAGTAAGGAATAATAGACTGTCTTGACCTCATCTTTTTTCTTTTTAAATCTGAATGATTATGGGGTTGTATAGAAATCCATTCAAGTATGGAGTAGATGTAAGAATATCAATTATTGCTGAAGTCCATTACTGCAAGACTGAGAGCGTGGGATGGCAAGGAACAATATATATACACCAAGTTTAATCAAATAATAATCTTACAGTCTTGAGCTGCTAAATTCATATATTGCTTCAGTCCTAAGAGTTATCTTTAATGTTTATGTATTTTCACATCTATGGTACTGTATCAGAAATGTTTTTATAATATTGTCTACTACATTAAATCATGCAGGCCTTGATTAAAACCACTTAAAATTAATAATTCATGGATAGTATCATAAAAGATATCATGAGAATAGGAAGATATTTCTAAGTGCTCATGGGAACTAATTATGTTTGCCATTTCTGATGGAGACATGTGTGTTATCTTGCAAGAGTATAGGTCACTCTGGCTGGTATTTAGACAACAGCATTACTCATCGGTCCCATTGGCTTCATCAAGAAGCTGTGTTTAATGATTATTTTAGAGAACAAATTGCATTTTCTGACATTAAAATTCAACTTATAGAAAACTCTTGAAGTGATAAATTCCAAAGTAATTCGTAGACTAAGAAGGAGTATGCTAGAGAAAAAAAAAAAAGTGTGTGATATGTTGAGATGGAGCTCAATTGCGTATATCTCTTTGCTTAAAGTAGGAAAAGAATCATAATAAGGAAATAATGAAACAGAAATGAAGACTGCCTGAGGAGAGGTAGCTCCAGCCGAAATAAACCAGGTAGAAGAAGGTTGATTCAAGGAGAAAAGCATGGAGAAAGTGTTTAGAGGTTTCATATTTGAATTGATTTGAAGATATTCTCAGAATAAGAAGGGATTTGATTTGGGTTTTCTTTTCAGTATTGTGGTTATTTAAATGTGCTGTTTCCAAAATAGCCAAAGCAATTAGTTTGTGTCAATCATCAATTACAGTACTTGCCAAAAATAACAGTTTAAATCAATGCAGGTTACGAATTGTACTAAGAAATCTTTAACCAATGGAACAACTTTCTTCTTTTTTTAGGGTAATCTTTCTGAAAGTTCTGAAAGTAAAAAGCTCCAAGGCTGCAGTATTGTTTGCTAAAATTCATTTCTGAATACATTTTCACAGATGACCCATGCATCCCTAAAAATTCTGGGAAATGCTGACCAAATGCAGCTACACATAAAAAAATATAATCTCAAGGCAGTGCTCATAGGTGATCTGTCATGTTCAGTTTCTTATGTATCAGTATTGTTGTCCTTGTCCTAAAAATACACTTAAATATTAATGAAAAAGCAACCTACTTGCATCCCAAGTGATTCTTCAGGCTCTTACAAGCACTTCATTTTTAACAGTCCCTCTTATTCATTTTCTGACAGTTTAAGGAGGTTACACCTGCCATTAGCATCTCATTAACATTTTATTTATGTACACAAAGTTTACCATAAGTCATTGGCAGTGCCATAGAAACCTAATTCCAGGGTCTAAACCATGTAGGGACTTAGCATAATAGCCTTTTACCCTAGCAGGGCACAAGTCTACTGCACAGTGTGGTATGAATTGGAGATAATGGCCAGCAGAGGTCTAGATGTAGAATAAAATTACTGGTAGTCAAGGCTCAAATTATGTAGTCAAAGAAGGAACACACTGAAGGAAAACTAATCTTAATATCCAAATACTCAAGCTGTTTGCCTAAAGTATTAAGTTTCACGTGGAGCATCTTGTCATAGTCGGGCTCATCAATAAATGAACAGTAATTGATCAGTGGTAACTCAGTTCCAGAAGGCACTTCTTATTCTATAAGGTATAATCCGCACACAGGAATTGGCTCTCCTTGTAAAGAGCAGTAACAGGAAAAAAAAAAAAAAAAAAAAAGGGAAAGGAGAAAAGGGAATAGGCACAATGTTTGGGCCTTCCCCAGGCTTTTCTTGAAAGCACGTCTTATTGGAACAAATGTACACAACAAACTTTACTCCTTGTTGACAGAAACACCTTGAGCACCTATTTACACAGTGCCAACCTCTACCCTGGTCTAATTTAATGTCCTTCTTAAATATTGAATATGTTGCAAATCATTGAACTTTCAAAAGCTAGTGTTCAATAAGGCAGTGCTGTCAGCACAGATCCAGCCATAGCATTCGGTTATCGCACCCTTCACGGAGTGAAACTTAAGACTAGTCTTCTCCCTTGAGCTGACTCTTCCCCTCAGGTTGATGCCTACTAAGCATTGTGAATATTAATTGTCTTGCTGAGACCTGTGACCAACCCGTGTAAATAAGGTACTTCATTCTCCAGTCTGGTGGTTTCTAAAATCAGTATGTTATTGGGGAAAAATATGAAAAACTTGTTTATCTTTCTTTCCCGAAGAAGACTGTTGCTCAGGTAGCTCTTAGGCAAAGCAGGCCTCAGATGTGATGCCTGTTCTGTATGTGGTCAGGTTGCAAAGGTGTGTATGCTATTTAATGGGACCCTAACTATTTATGAATTTCCTGAGTTTCCTTCTCACAGGGCTGAATCATATCTCCCCAGCTGGTTATTTCTAACCTGTTACCATTTTGTGCATGTGGTATTTTCTCTCTATGTTGCATTCAGATTCATCTGTGGAAGCAAAACACAGGGCAAAGAGACTGCTGGCTGTGAAAAAAACAAATCAGAGGCTTAAATTATGACTACCACTGAAATTTTTTGGCTGCCCCTCAGGTACCTCATTAAACACTTCATTTTTGCAGTCCTAAACCCTTCAGAAATGGAAATGTTCCTACACTGTCTTCTTCAAAAGACTTAATTTGAGTGAAATGTAGAGAATGTAGGTCCCATACTCTTTTCATTAGATGACCAGTACTGACAGATTCTGTTTGCAAATGTAAAACCAATGTACTTATGAGAGAACTCTCAAAAGTCCCTGTTGGTCAATCTGTGGAGTGCATACAGTCATGAGGGACCTTTCATGCAGCAAATGCCCAGTCGCAGTAGTCCCAAGTGATCCCACTAAGACTGGCAATCCATCAGTATTAGCAAGGCATTCATATAGCTGCAACATGGGCTGGTGCCAGAGCATGCTGTGCTTAAAGCCTCCCTCATGTTCATCCAATTACCTTGTAAAAATGTGGCATAACTGACTTAGAAACCTCTACCTCATTGATTTCCAATAGAGTGAAATGCTTTTGAAATTGCTACCACTAATATTTAGGCTGCAGTCAGCAGAAGACATCCACTGGGCTAGAGTTCACACCTAGTTGTTTAATGAAAGCAGGGCATGGTTACAAATCCCAAGCCTGAGAGGCCCAGCAACAAATGCTGTTCATGCTGAAAACAAGCAGTGCAACCAGAGGTATGCAAGAATGATGAACTGCCAGCCTCCAGTCTTTCCGTAGTTATTCTGTTCCACCAGTGTAGCTCTTCAAATTTTTAACTGAGTCCTTTCACATGAATGAAACAGACTTGGCCCTTTCAACTAAACATGCATGAAAACTTAATATTTTACAGACGTGGGAAAAATGAAACTGAAATTGCACACTCTGCTCTTTGCTTCTATGTGCAGACTGGAGATTCAGCCACAAGAGCAGTACAGTCATTAAATAGTTAAAAAAATTAATAGATTCTCCCATATTTAGCCATTCCCAAATTGTTCTCCTCTTGTAAATAGTTGGTTGAAGTTGCTGAATTTTCAAAGACTTTGTAGTGTTACAGTCAGTTAGGAATCATCTCATGTTCCCTTTTAATTTGCACATATCTGACATACAGTCCTCTTCACAAAGACCCATGTGAATAGGTGATTAATAGTGGTTCATGGGTTAAAGTATAGCAGGACACTCCACTCCCTCCCCAAACTCATACATTTTTAGATAATTGCAGCGGTGTTTGTAGTTGAGGAAAACTGGAACCTATAAAATAATAATCAAAGATATTACCATATGCTCTTCAAAAAGTTAGCATAGTTGAAAAATAAATCCATAGTTTGGTCTGGCTTCATTACACAGAACTAGTTTTTTGTTTGCCAAAAACTACTTAACTTCTGGCATCAGTGGATGTCGATATCTTCCTGCACTTTAGTTGCTCCATTCTACAATTAACTATGAATTGTGAATGAAACATCACCTTCTTGTCACTGAACCACTTATCTTGCTCATCCCTTTCTTCAGAATTTTACAGGAGTCCTTTCTTCTCTCTGCAGTTCTTTATGGCCACTCTTCCTTTTCTGGATCATGCAGGGAAGATGTAGAAAGACACGTAGGCTCTTGCCCAGGACTGAAAAGAATGATTAAAACGTGTTACTGAAAGGTACTCGGGCAAAACAGCTCTATTCCTTCATTTGCAACAGGGATAGCACTGATAGTTTTTCTGACAGTGTGTAATTTAACAGGATCCCCTTAAAAAATCAGTGCATGTTATTCTCCTGTAATTTAAATATTTCACACTGCAGAATATCAGATAAAGATAATTCAGATCAGATAAAGCAATTCACTAGAGACGGTGAGGAGAGCAATATCAAGAGACTTGGGCTAAATCTCTCATTTTATGTCTTTAACAATTTTAAGCTAACGCTATTGGCAGGATAAAGCAAAGTTTATTACCCGTTGAACTAAAAGAAGAAAATACTTCTGATAAAAACAAGTGAAAGTTTGAGCATGGAGATCTGAAATGAAAAATAGTACTCATAAATACAGATGAACAGATGAGAAGTAGTTGGATTTGGATGAGATTTAGGCTGGCTTTTTCATTCACCACAAAGGAACTGGGCAGTACCAAACAGACCGACTAGACAATCCAGGAGGGCAGTACACTAAAGAAAAAAGTCTAGTAGGAACAGGAAAAAAGGGAGCATTTATTTGGAACAAAATTTATTTATTAACAGCACATTGCAACAAAGGCAGTAGGGGATGTGAAGGAAAAAACATCACATGAATACCAGAGGTACAAGCTAGGGAAATTAATAAAGGCAATAGTCATGGCTAGTTTATGAATATATATTTGAAAAGCTGATACCAATGAAATCTGAAGAGACAAAATAGTCATTGTTGGGAATGTAAGAAAGACTGATAATAATCAAGTTGGAAATGCTTGAGTAGGCAAAGAAGGAGCTAAAATAACACTCAATCAGAAGTGGCATTACCTTTTTCCAGCTGTCAAATGTCTTGGAAGTAAATAAGTGTGAATGCACATGGATCAATATTTTTCTTTATTCTACCAGATAAAACAGCAAACAGAATGGAGACTTGCATCTTTTAAAGACTACCAAATACCGCTGTAGAAAAACAAAACACATCTACCTATAATGTGAAGTGAGAAATAGCTGTGCCAGATGGCTTTAATCTGAGACTACATAAGAAAACTCTTTCTGCAAATACTAGTATTTCTTGGAATTTCTTGACCTTACCCTTTACAATTGCTTAACTAAAAAAGCATTGTATCCAGCACACAGGAGTTTGGTGCGAGATAGAAAGTTAGAGTGTAAAAGGTAAACTAACTCTTGCAGGTTTTTTGAATGCAGGTAATCACTTACTGGTTTTATGTGTGGAAAACAGAGAACACAACTTAACAAGGATGTGAAGGTACTTGAATGCATCCAGAGGAGGACAACAAAGCTGGTGAAAGGGCTGGAAGGCATGTCCTGTGAGGAGCGGCTGAGGACTTTGGGTTTGTCTAGTTTGGAGAAAGGGAGTCTGAGGGGCAACCTCATGGCTCTCTACAGCTTCCTGAGGAGGGGACATGCAGAGGGAGGTGCTGATCTTTTCCCCCTGGGATCCAGTGACAGGACGCGTGGGAATGGCTCAAAGCTGCGTCAGGGGAGGCTTAGACTGGACATTAGGAAGCATTTCTTTACCAAGGGGGTGGTCAAACGCTGGAACAGGCTTCCTAGAGAGGTGGTCGATGCCCCAAGTCTGTCTGTGCTTAAGAGGCATTTGGACAATGCCCTTAACAACATGCTTTAACTTTTAGTCAGCCCTGAAATGGTCAGGCAGTTGGACTAGATGATTGTTGTAGGTCCCTTCCAACTGAAATAGTCTAGTCTAGTCTATCCTATCCTATCCTATCCTATCCTATCCTATCCTATCCTATCCTATCCTATCCTATCCTATCCTATCCTATCTTATCCTACCCTACCCTACCCTACCCTACCCTACCCTACCCTATCCTATCCTATCCTATCCTATCCTATCCTATCCTATCCTATCCTATCCTATCCTATCCTATCCTATCCTATCCTATCCTAATTTTACCAGCCACTTCCCCAGCACAACCTCTTCATTAATTCCTTCTTTACTTAACACGCCCTTTGATAATTTGATAACAATAGTCTAAAGAGCTGACCAAGGATCACTAGTGCCCATTTGTAACAAGTCCTCAAGGAAGGCTTGAGGGGAAATAAAACACTTTTTTTTTTTCCTTTTTTTTTCTTCCTCCCAGTTTCAAAAAACTGTAAATAAAATGACCAAAGTAATTGCAGGCTTTTCATCCTGGCATTGATCTCGAGCAATGTTATGGAACAGCTGATCCTGGAATAGATTAATACAAATGTAGAGGATAATATAATTAACACAAATAAACATTCATTCATAGAAACTAACTCCTGTCAAACTAGCTCAATATCATCTTCCGAGCTTATACATATCCGGTGATATAATGTACATTTGTAAGACATCTCACTTGATGCAGTATGACATTTTGATTAAGAAGCTACAGTGGTAAGAAAATCATTGTGTCACACATCAAATTATTAAATTTTGACTACCTAGTAAGATTCACAATGTAGCTAGAAAAACCATTATTCAGCAGGACCTTCTGTCTTCTGGCTTGATGCTATTTAATAATTTTTGTTAATGATGGAGAAGCAATCATAACATTAAGACTCATTAAGTTTATAGGTGACACAAAGGTTGAAGGAGTGATCAATAATAGATACAAGTCAGGGTAGAAAGCAGTTCAGATAGCTTTGTAGCCTGGATTCAAGTGCCAATAGGCATTTCTGTATTTCAGAACATGTATTCAGGATTGAAGCATGCATTCAGGATTGAAGCCTTTGGATTTTGCTCCCCCAGAACTGGAGACCTGCCTTTCTGGGTGCTTCAGGTCTAAAGGCTCTGGGGTATTTCTTGTCAATGAATGGTTATTTTAAAATATACTCCTTGTTTGAAGGTATGGCCAAAATACCAAGCACAGATTTTTGATATGTATTCAGAGAAAGATTATTCCCTAGAAGGGCATTTATATTATCTCTATATGTTATGCTTATGCAGCTGCTATTAAAATAAATCTAATTCTGATGGCTGTACTTCAAGAGTTATCTTGAAAAGCTGTGGAGTGCACAAAAGAGCCAGAAGATTTATTAGAGACTGGAAATAATTCCTTGTGTTAGAAGACCATAAGCGTTTATCTTGAAGGATAAAGGCTAGTTGATTACCGTCTCTAAATACCTACATGAGAAAAAGAAAACTGGTTAAAAAGAGTTCTTCAGTCTAGCAAAGATGTATTAAGACTCAAGGTCTGAGTTGGTGCTAGATGACTGCAGACTAAGAAAAACCCACCTGTTTTTCACAGTGAGAATAACTAAGCATTGAAAGAACTTCAAGGGTTACAGTGCAACTCTATTGCTGGAAATTTTTAAATGAAGAGAAGGTGCCTTTCTAAAAGATGTTCTAATTTATCCATAACTTTTGGGTTTGCAGCAGTGATTACTTCAGAAAAATCTCATACCATGCAGAAAGTGCAACCAGATAATCACTGTAGTCTCTTCCAGAATGCAACAGGATCAACGGGGATGGGCTTCCAACAGTGAGATACTATTTAAAGCTTTCAAAAGATTATAAGGGAAATCGGGCCACAAGAGCATATGTTAGGGACAGTTGAGGTGGACTAGACATCAGTACGGATAGGAAGAAACAGGTTACCCCATTCCACAACTATATAAATGATGTCACAGTACAGTCACAATGGTGAGGCCAAACTCATGAACATTTTATTTGAACAAAAAGAATATCAGGTCAAGCAAAATGTTGCATTTTTATTATTATTTTTTTAAATGTGTAAAATTAAATTCTGAGGAAGAAACAGAGAGCAGTCTATTTGAAAATGTTGAAATAGGATTTTTTGATAGTTAATTGAAAATTATTACAATTGCTTTTGGAATTACAAGCTCACCAAATCCAGTCCTGTGGGACTTCATAACAAACTTCAGTACAAAGGGGCCTCCTCTCACAAACAACAGGTCTTGTGAGTAAGAAATTCTGTCCTAGAAATAAATGAGAAGTGATCAGCATTGACAGATGACATTAACCTGGGCGTTCCTAGGCATGATTTGGTGCTTATTAAAAGCAAAAGGAACGCAAGAGTCATTAACATTGTACATTCTCAAACCTCCTACAGTATTTGGTGCTCTGCAGAGCATCAGGAATGTTCTGTTCAAAAAGCATTGCACAGCTACCTGTCAATATACCCTCTCAAAAAAAGTTTCCTACATGAATGACACTCATTTTCACTCTGATCTTGCATCTACTTTCACTGACACAGGAAACTATGGTAATTTATTACTGTTTTTACTTCATCTGTTATTGTTCGCTTTTATTCTTCAAGCACAAAAGAAAACCTATATATGGTAAATAGCAACACTTAGTTGCTATAAAGAAATAGTGAGCAATGGATCATGCATGCTATACCATATTTGTGTATTGATTTTCTCTCAGATTGATGCATGAATGCAAATGGAGATTATGTGGGTAACTTTTCTACTGTTAAGGCAAAAATCGAACTGTACTGGTAATCATGGATCAAAGTCTTGCTTATGGTATTATACATTTTTATTCCCATTATGTAGCTTGATGAAACTGCATTTTTTGGAGGATTTTCCAATGTTACTTGTACCTTACAACAGTCAAATTAAAAATCCATCGTTTTCATTAGTACCTCATTTGAAAAAGCATATGAAATGATACTTCATGTTGTAGAATGAAAACGTCGTTATGCCTAAAGATAATAGGCCTGAACAGCCTGAGAGCAATTCTGATGCTCGTAATACCGTATAGATGAATAAGATGCTATAATTTCACATAGGTTTTGTTGGAGGACAGTAGTATATACAGTAGTAGGACTGGGAAAAAAGAATAGATGTATTTGGCAGGACAGCTTGTATAAGTGTATAAACATATAAGTATACAACACATAAAGTATATAAACACAGAAGTATACAAATAAGCAAAACATTCTTGATCATGGCACCAAACATTATAATAATTTTTTTTTTTTGCAAAGCTTGTATTTTTAGAATTAATTTTGGAGGTCAATTGTGTTCATGGATGTTGATCCATCTCCTGAGCACATTCAAAGCACTCCAGACACTTAACAGAAGACATAGGCTACAGCTATAGACAGTGAAATGATTACAATTGAATCAAAAGTAACCGTTTTTGAAAGTGCCAGTATGGCATATAATGAATTGGTTAGGGCACAAGAAATATTGACTAGTAGTTCTCAAATGACTATGGGACACAATGAATTTAAATGTTGAAAAATTGGGTCTTTTATTTATTTAATTTCAGTTCTTCATGAAAAGTTCCAGTATATGACCTGTGTATGCCGATAATTCTGAAAACAAAAAAAAATCAATACAAAGAAATTAGATCTTTGAACAAATTCATTGGTTTTCCAGATTTAATACTAAATGCCAAAATCAGAGGATGAAATAACTTTATGTGCTGGAAACATAGTCATTAACTTCTAAAAGCAGGCAAACATTTAACAAAACGGTCATTTTGAAAAAATCTTTTGAAAATGCTGCTTCCATCAAAGAAAATGAAAGTTCACTGTCTAAGGAAAAGCAAACAGAATAAATGCAAATTTTTTGATTGTGATGAAAAAAATTGATAGCTTCAAGTACAAATATGTTCCTCAGTATTATATTCTTCTTGTTATTACACAAGAAAAAAACCCTAACTTAATGTCTTTCGGTTCTGATAAGTTAGGGCAAAGTCTTGGTCTTACTTGACTTTAAAAAATCTGTTGCCTTCAGATAGCCTGGGATCTGGTCTTTGCTTTTCACGCTCTAATCTGTCAATATTTTATTTTTATTATGGATGCTTATGAATATGTATATACTTATAATTGAACATGATTTCTACAAGCACGAACAATGCTGTTGGCATTTCTTTTTTTTTCACTGTATACTGGTATAGTAATTTATTTGTGATAATGGTAAACTTAAGCAATGAGTTGGCACTCATGGTGTGCATGCATTTCTGGAAAATTTGCTTTTCAAGTGTAAGTAAGTGCTGAAAGCCAAATCTGGGCTACACTGTACTTGTACGTGCATGCGCACACACACAGAGATACACCCTGATAATACCAAAGGCAATTATGAATTCAAAACCAGAGATCTTTGGGACACAGAAAGCTTTTTTGTTCTCGTTGTTCAATATCTGTTATATAAGACCCTTGCCTGTGACTGGGCGTCTCATAGCTACTACAGCAATACATATAAAAATGACACCTCTGAAGACCTGTATGCATTTCTTGTGTGGTTAAACATTCAGCTTATGCAGAAGTTATGTATGTAATGAGTGCCTGTTACCACTCCAAGAATGCTCAATTTATTTGGGATGAGGTACAAATGTTTCTCTGCTGTACGCATGCTTCCATCCAAGCATGGTATCTTGATTATCTAGGTATCACCATGAAGATACCTAAATGCCAGATCACCATAGGGGAATCTAAGACAAGCCCTTAAGTGACAGCATGACCTTGACCATTTTGTTCTTCGTTTTGGCTTGGAAGCATTGGTCCTAGAGTGCTATGGAGCAAAGATTGGTCCTGGAAGTGAAAATTGTTGATGTACGGTGATTGACACATTTTGGAGGAGTCAGAATAAGCCTGCAATAAGCCCGCAATAAGCCCGCAATTTTGTATCAAGAATAGTGTGGCTAGCAGGACCAAGGAGGTGATAATGCCCCTGTACTCGGCACTGGTGAGGCCACACCTCGAATACTGTGTTCAGTTTTGGACTCCTCACTAGAACAAGGACACTGAGGTGCTAGACCGCATCCAAAGAAGGGCAACAAAGCCGGTGAAATGTGGGTGATGTGACAGCTGGAGGCCGTCTTGGGCATAGCAATCACGAAATGATAGAATTTTCAGTTCTTGGAGAATTAAGAAGGGGGGTCAGCAGAACTGCTACCTTGGACTTCCGGAGGGCAGACTTTGACCTCTTCAGGAGCCTGGTTGTCAGAGTCCCTTGGGAGGCAGTCCTGAAGGGCAAAGGAGTCCAGGAAGGCTGGACGTTCTTCAAGAAGGAAATCTTACAGGTGCAGGAGAAGATGGTCCCCATGTGCCAAAAGATGAGTCGGTGGGGGAGAAGACCGGCCTGGCTGAACAGAGAGCTTTGGCTGGAACTCAGGAAAAAAAGGAGAGTTTATGAACTTTGGAAGAAGGGGCAGGCAGCTCAGGAGTACTACAAAGATGTCGTGAGGTTATGCAGGGAGAGGGTTAGAAGGGCCAAAGCCCAGCTGGAACTGAATCTGGCTACTGCTGTAAAAGACAACACAAAATGTTTCTACAAATACATTAGCAACAAAAGGAGGGCGAAGGAGAGTCTCCATCCTTTATTGGATGTGGGGGGAAACACAGCGACAGAGGACAAGGGAAAGGCTGAGGTACTTAATGCCTTCTTTGCCTGTCTTTAATAGTCAGACCAGTTGCTCTCAGGGTACCCAGCCCCCTGAGCTGGAAGACAGGGATGGGGAGCAGAATGAAGCCCCATAATCCAAGGGGAAATGGTCAGTGACCTGCTACACCACTTAGACATGCACAAGTTTATGGGGCCAGATGGCATCCACCCAAGGGTACTGAGGGAGCTAGCGGAGGTGCTCACCAGGCCGCTTTCCATAATCTATCAGCAGTCCTGGCTAACGGGGGAGGTCCCAGTGGACTGGAAATCAGCAAATGTGATGCCCATCTACAAGAAGGGTCGGAAGGAGGATCCGGGGAACTACAGGCCTGTCAGCCTGACCTCGGTGCTGGGGAAGGTTATGGAGCAGATCATCCTGAGTGCCATCATGCAGCATGTACGGGACAACCAGGGGATCAGGCCCAGTCAGCATGGGTTTATGAAAGGCAGGTCCTGCTTGACTAACCTGATCTCCTTCTATGACAAGGTGACCTGCTTAATGGATGAGGGAAAAGCTGTAGATGTTGTCTACCTGGACTTTAGTAATGCCTTTGACATGGTTTCCCACAGCATTCTCCTGGAGAAACCGGCTGCTCATGGCTTGGATGAGTACACTCTTCACTGGGTAAAAAACTGGCTGGATGGCCGGGCCCAAAGAGTTGCGGTGAATGGAGTTAAACCCAGTTGGCGGCTGGTCACGAGTGGTGTTCCCCAGGGCTCAGTACTGGGGCCGGTCCTGTTCAATATCTTCATTGATGATCTGCATGAGGGGATTGAGTACACCCTCAGTAAGTTTGCAGATGACACCAAGTTGGGTGGGAGTGTCGATCTGCTGGAGGGTAGGAAGGCTACCTACAAAGGGATCTGGACAGGCTGGATCGATGGGTCAAGGCCAACTGCATGAGATTCAACAAGGCTAAGTGCCAGGTCCTGCACTTGGGTCACAACAACCCCATGCAGCGCTACAGGCTGGGGGAGGAGTGGCTGGAGAGCTGCCTGGCAGAAAAGGACCTGGGGGTGTTGGTCAACAGCCAGCTGAATATGAGCCAGCAGTATGCCCAGGTGGCCAAGAAGGCCACTAGCATCCTGGCTTGTATCAGAAATAGTGTGGCCAGCAGGACTAGGGAAATGATTGTCTCCCTGTACTCGGCACTGGTGAGGCCGCACCTCGAGTCCTGTGTTCAGTTTTGGGCCCCTCACTACAAGAAGGACATTGAGATGCTGGAGCATGTCCAGAGAAGGGCAACGAAGCTGGTGAAGGGTCTAGAGTACGTCTTATGAGGAGTGGCTGAGGCAACTGGGGTTGTTTAGCCTGGAGAAAAGGAGGCTGAGAGGAGACCTTATTGGTCTCTGCAACTACCTGAAAGGAGGTTGTAGTGAGGTGGAGGTTGGTCTCCCAAGTAGCAAGCAGCAGGACAAGAGGAAATGGCCTCAAGCTGAGCCAGGGGAGGTTTAGATTGGATATTAGGAAAAATTTTGTCACTGAATGGGTTATCAAGCATTGGAAGAGGCTGCCCAGGGAAGTGATTGAGTCCCCATCCCTGGAGGTATTTAAAAGACAGATAGCTGTGGTTCTTAGGGACATGGTTTAGTGGTGAACTTGGCAGTGCTAGGTTAACGGTTGGACTCAATGATCTTGAAGGTCTTTTCCAACCTAAATGATTCTATGATTCTGTATCATTTTCTATTTTTAAAAGATTTTCTTAAAATAACCAAATGCATTCTGCTCAAACATTTCACCTTTAAGGGACTTGTTCTTGGTGCAGTGTAAGCAAAATTCTGGCAATTCAATCAACCATGCCCTTAGTCTTCAATAGACAAAGGAAACAGGCTATAGTTTAGCATTGTTCATTAAAATCCATAGCAGCTATTCCTTTAAAAATCATTACTGTTCTAAACAGTGTTCTACTTTCAAACTGAAAAGTTAAACTAATATAAATCCTATGGGTCACAGACAGCAGTCGTCTTGGTTTCATGGGAAGCATTGCTACACTATTCATATTACTCCAGATTTGCTCCCACAAGATGCATCTCTTGTTCTCATTTATAGAAAACTGGACAGGCACCATTTTGCCTCAAGGTAATTTTCATTATTTCAGTGAACTGATGGTCTGATGGTTCAGTTAAAAGTTAGTTTGCCTTCCCAGGAAATTATTTAAGCTGTTAAAAAATAGAATACCTCTCTGAGTTTCAAAGTGAAGTTTTTTGGTATTAGACATTCCAGTGCTCCCTAGCTAGGCAATCATCCTGTGATTACTTTTAAACCAAGTACACTGATTTAACGATATGCAGTTTGGAAAGAGGTTTTTCCCATCTTGTCTGCACTGCGGGACTTTGTCACACAATCAGCCCCAGCTCCTCTTCTACCAGTGGCAGTAATGTTAGGTGGAGCTCTGAAGGCTGTCGAAGGAGCAAGAAGGCACTGTGCAGAGTGCTTGAAAGCTTTTTTTCTCCTTCAAGTTGCTCATGCCTGCAGGACATACAGAATGAATTGTAGGTCAGGTTTTTTAGAAGAGAGGAGAGTTTCTTTGTACAAATTATTTGTGCGTATAGAGCAAGTCAGAAATGTATGTACCATGGTTGCTTTCTTTTAGGCTGCAGACAATTGCTTTTAGATACATAGAGAATAATTACTTCTGGAAGGAGTAATTTAGACTGTAATAATAATAATGCAGTTTGGAGTAGTGCATCAAGGAAAGCAGCTATGGTACATAGATGCTGGCTCTTCTGAATGCAAAGAGACAATTCAGGAGTCTCAACAAAAGTTGACTTGGCTGAGTATAGAAGAACCGAAGTAGTAATTTAGTTGAAAATTGTAATTTACTGTAGCTATTAAAAAAAATGCATCCAGTATGCTCTGTACGGAAACATACTTGCTTTTGACAGCAGTCACAACATTGGTGCTTCCAGCCGAGGCTCTGTATTTCAGCAGTGTTGATTCACTAAGCATTGTCATCAGCAATCATCGTCTCTAAGCTGTGTCCTTTCTAAGCATGGTTAGAGTATTGTAGGAGAACCAGCAAATTCTCCTCTTACTTCCATTTTGCATCACTAATTCCAGTGAACAAAATTGTTCTCCCAATCTCTTGGTATATTATCTGTCAGCACGTTCCTGTAAGTTACAGTACAGAAGGTACAGTATGTGAGTCCATATGCACAGCTGCTGCCTGTATGACTAGGTCTGCCTTCTTCGTTGTGAGAATTTTTGTATGGATTTCAGAAGAGAAAACAGGTTAACGGATAAATGAATGCAGCCAATCATTATTCTAGGATTTCATTTTCATTGGATGCTTGTTAGACATCTATGGGTCTTTGTTGGATACTTGGGAATTTGCAGCTCCTTGTAAAATTCAACTGAGTCACGGTTCCTTTATTTAGCTTGCTGGAAGGATGTTCTGCAGAGAAGGGGTATCTAGACAGGTTTTAAATTGGGATAAAGAGAAGTTGAATAGTTCTGTTGTAATAAAGAGCAGGGGAGTGAAGGAAGGAAGGAAGCAAGCCAGTCAGCCAGCCAGCCAGCCAGCAGAGGAGCAAGCAGAGAAGGAGTTGTGAATGTCCCCAAGGATGAAGGCATCAAGTTTAACCATGAAACAAAGGAGGAAAATAACAAAAGTACTCTTTAAAAGGTTAAGAATGTTGTTATATTTAGGTAAAATAACTTTAGCACCCTCACAGAAGTAACCCAATTTAGCTTTCACCATGGAATCAAGGGGTGTGATTGACTCCTTGGATCATCTGCAAGTGTCTACAATGTCTTGTCCACATCTGAGCCAATTGCTCTCCTTTTTTAATCACTGGAGAGAAATGGAAATGTTTTGGGCACATTCACCTCCTTCTAAAGTGAACCTCTAAAACAAATTAGACAAACCATATACTAAAAATACCAATTTGTCTTCATTAAGCATACAAAGGAGGCCATGGTGTGCAAGTCATCTGTAGAATCTACCTTCTAGGTATCTAAAATCAGGCAAAATGTATACTGCCTGAAAGATACTGAATCAGTTTGTGACTAAATGGGATCATGGACTCTATATTATTTAATCTCTGCCTCAGTTCCTGTCTGCAAAGCAGCTGAAATGCTCCATAATTTTCTCCTACTCTCAGTTTATCAGGTTTATTTCAATAGAAGACCTTGGAAGCAGGGACTCTGCCTTACTAGCCAGTATCTTTCTTTCCAGTACATAGCCCCACTCTCCTTTGCTGTGCTGGGTATCACGGTGATACTATTCAGAGGAGCAGTGACCTGTGTGTGTACTTGAATTGTGTGTATCATATATCGTTGTACACAACGAGAAGTCTGCAGGTTGCTTTGCTTTATACCACTCTCAAGCAGCTTATCCTTAGACGTGTAGTTCTAGATACAATAACTCAGTAAGGGAAATGTAAAGGCTTGACACGTTTCTTACAGAGGCTTTGATTTCCTTTTTTTGCTCATCCTTCTGTCTTGACAGACAATGTTTGAAACATTATCAGCTTTTTTCCATGGTTGTTGGGTTGGTTCCTGGCAGTAGAAGCACTGGTTTGCAAAGCCTCTGATGCCTTACTCCCATTTCTGTGAAATTATCTCAGTTGCTGTGGTGTAAATCTTTCTTCAGTGAGGCAAATCAGATTAGGGAGCTGATGTAGTCTCAAAATAAGCCAGCAGAAACAGTGGTTACTAATCCACATCAGTTCCTTGGTGCCATTCCCTGCAAGGAGAAAAGTGCTGGATATTAGTGGAATGAAAATAACCCTTAGACTGTGAACAACCCACAAGGCTCACTGTATCATGATGTACTGCAATACTTCCTACTTGTAACAGCAGCGAGCTCTCATTAAAGCTCTGTCCCATTATGCCAAATACACAAGGCTTCTGAAATGACTGTCCAGCTTCTTGGGGTCACATGCTTTTTACTGCCACAGGACTCATGAAAATGTACGAATTCATCTAACAGAAGCAGGATGAAAGCACCCACAGGCTTATCAACCTCTTCCAAATATATCTATCTCAAAATGATGTACTTAACACATAGAAACTTTTCCTTTTGACTCATTGTTCTAAGTTTCTCTACCCAAATCCCACCCTCAGATTTTTACTTACCTTTGACTTTGTAGTTTATGGTAGTTCACTCATTTTACAGTGGTCTTCAGGGATTCTTTGGGTGGAAGTTATTTTTACTGAATTAATTTCTTTTCTATGTAATATTTACCTATAGTCAAAATATCCACTGTATTAAATGCTTTTGTTCATATGCTCTCTGTTACTAGAAGATTAAGCTTTAATTTGTCTCAACTCCTAATGAACCCATTGTGCCTCTGCTTGGGTGAGTTGCATGTACATTCCTTTGGGGATTAATGCCTCTGTGCTACCAATTTCTTCAGTCTTCTGATGGCTTGCTGTAACAGGCCAGACTTATCTACCTATTGCAAATGATGCCTTCTGCAAATATCATATTCTAGAAAGTCAAGGTTTGTAATAAGAAGCAATATAATTTATTAGGTCAAGTGTGACATAGTCAGACAATATGCCGTAAAAGTTCTCAGGCATATAAACTCTTCACACCTGAAACGGAAGAAACATACTTCAAGCCAAGTACAAAAATTGGTCTCAGTTCAGTTTCATTATTGTTAATCACCATGACCGTCTGAGAGAAAAGGGTAGTTAACATCTACGAAGCTGAGGGAGCTGTTGGTAAGGAGAGAGGTGATAAGGTCAGTAGCCTCTACTGGAGAGAGAGGAACAGATTATTATCCCCTGTGCAGTCACGAGGGTTAGGAAAAGAGATACTGTGAAGAAAACTATATAATATGTGAGATAAAGTAGCCTTCTTACTAAGCTCTTGATTTTATGAATCAGAGCAGAATGATAAACTTTATATCCAGGCTCACCTTCTGAAGGTTTATGGATACTACAAGTGACCACAACTGCTTTGAAATGGAGGAATGCTGACAAAAAGAGACTCTTGATTTTCAATTATGAGTCCTTTAAAAGTATGCAGTCTGACATGTCTTGCCAGCATTGAAACTCTAGTGTCTATAAATGACTTCTTATGTAAAGGCATACTCATGTGCATGCTACGCTTGCCATAAAGACCCCTACTGCCTGATTCATATCTCAAAAGAAGATAACAGAAGTCACTCAAACCTGAAATTAGGGCAGGGAAAACACAGCTTGCAGGAGTGATTTTGTGTGGCTTGGTTACAGAATCTGGTGAATGATAGTAGCTTCACGTTTGTGGTCATAGAGCCAGCCAGAAATGTCAAGTCTGGAAAGCCAGGATGCCTTTGAAAAATTTACTCATCCAGAATGATTATTGAGAGCCTCTCCCTTTCCAAATAGGTCAACATTTCCACAGAGACCTAAAACTAAACGCAATTAGAATTGAAAGGTTTATTTGAATTCTATTTCATGTGAGTATTGCTGCACAGATGCTCTCAAAACACTAAGAAATATTTCATACGCAGTGTTTTTATGAAGCTTAAAAAATTAGCAGCTCAGTGAACAACCGTCTGTATCTCACCACAATGTCAATTTATTTTCTATGCTATTATTGCAGGTGATTATGTAGTCATGACTATATACTTCGACTTAAGTAGAAGAATGGGATACTTTACTATTCAAACATACATTCCCTGTATATTAACAGTTGTTCTTTCCTGGGTATCCTTTTGGATTAAAAAAGATGCCACACCAGCAAGAACAGCATTAGGTAAGTTGTTAATAATTCCCTTTTCTGCTCTCTGTGTAGTTTCTACACTATCATTTGAAAATGTCTGTTTCCTTTCAAAGAGACCACTAGCTATATGCTTTGGATTATCGCTACCGCATCTTGCAGACCCAGATCTACTTATCACTGAAGCCTCGGGTTTTCTGCCTTTAACAGGGTAATTAAAAGTAAACTACCCTGACCCTTTGGAATGACACTGCCACCTATTTTGCATAATATCCTAGAATTAATGTCTGTCTCCTTGTTCTCAGTATATTTTAGTGACATTTTTAAAGAATAAATTAATTGCACTGCTGGCTTCCCTCCCTTCTGAAACTCTCCCCCACAGGGCATTATGTATCATATATACAGAAAACTGTGGGATATAATAATATTAACTCATGCAAAGTGTTTTAGCTTGCATGCTTGAAGTTAAGCTCCACACTAAGCGTATAGATATTTTTCATAGTTTGTGGAGATTTATGCTGGTATAGGTTTTCCAGCAGCTCATTTATGTCAGGACCAGCATGTGCATTTTGGCATTGTGCTTTAGGATACACTTAGAAATGCTGACCATGTATTCTTATGTCTGTAAGAAAACCTGCAGGTTTTGCTATCATCAAGGGCATAGGGCTATATACTAGCCAATTATAGGTGTACATCAGAACCAAAGGAAAAACAACATTTTAGTCCAGACTGTGGTTGCCAGGGCTGACAATACTAATTGGTTCAGAAATCTACCAGTCTAGTAAAAAAGGGGAGGCTATGTCAAGGTTTACATGTCTGTTTTCAAGCGTGGAGATTACCGTTCCCACCGATTCATTGCTTTCTCCTGCTGCAGTTTGTTACCATCTCCAGTTAACCAGATGGACTCTCTAAATCATTTCAGTTTGAAAGAACAAATTATTAAAAACTGACCCACCTGACTTTTTGGACTGAAATCAGATGGGAAGCATTCACAGGAGCAACTGAGTCCCCAGGTTTGAGAGTGTGATGCTGCTGCAAGGAAAGACTGGAGGACAAGGGCTGTGAACAGGTGCACCTCCTTGGAGGACACATGAAGGCAGCCTGCAGCAGGCAGGGTGTTCTCGAGTGCTGCTGTGTGCTGACAAGCCTTCGTTCAACCACAGTATAGGAGAGGCCATCTGTACAAACCACCTCTGTCTTCCACTCCGCTAAACAGCTGACAAAGGGGACTCAGTACTCCTCATCCTTTTTTATCCAAGCAACTCATTGTTTACGAGAAATGGCGGTTACTTATATGTGAATCCATTTCTGTTAGCTCTCTTTCAAACACCATGTAGAGGTGCTGTACTTGATCTCAGGAGGAAGACGCCTTGTTTGACAACACAACCTTTATACAGTTGTTCAAAATTACTTGTCCTGTTTCAGCCTGTCTCTCTCCTGCACTAATAAATCTGAGCAACTACCAATTTTGAGGGTGCTGTGGTTTCTAGCCTAAAGGCCCTGAAGTGAAAAGTAAAAATGAAGTGCTAAAGAAACTTTGAAGTCCATTCACTCTGAATGATATTTTAGCTGCTAAGTCTCTTGAACTTGTCCAGGAGTCTGATCCCACTTTCTAAATTCTTACAAACATTTTTTCTCCCAAAACTTCTAATGCTTCAATAACTTAGTAACTTTCAGCTGAATGCTAGAAGAAATACATTACCAAAAATATCCTCTAACTCCCTCACTAGCTACAGCTTTATTTTAGCAATGAAACTATATGCCAGCCATGCCTGATACTAATCCTTAGGCATCTTCCTCGGGGGAGGTTGTATCAGCTTTAATTCTTAGTGAGTGGTGAGGGGCATCCTTTCAAACCAAGAGCAGCTCAGTAACAAGGAGCTACGCAACAGGATCAGTAGAAAGAAAAGTCCCAAACAACCTGTAATAAGAAAACTGCGAGCAGCTAACACTGGTTCACACTTTACAGATAATTCTGTATTAAAACCCATTTTGCGTGAGGTCAGCACAAAACCATAACCTGCTGGATTTGCTCCAGGAGTTTGTAAAATTAACAAATGTAGCAATTCTGACCATTATAAATAAAAAATGAACATTACTCTCCTTTGTCATTCCATCTTAAGCTCATTCACTAGAAAAACAAGCAAATGATCAAAACAGGTGCCAGATCAACAGGTGGAGAAATAAAGTTTATAAACAAGTGAGAGCATGGTTAAAAGCAGTACACCTTTCCTCCAGTGTCCCATCAACATATCCTTAGGAAAATAAGAAAAAATTAGCCTTGCTGACTAAAGAGTTTCATAGAATCATAGAATACCAGGTTGGAAGGGACCTCGAGGATCATCTGGTCCAACCTTTCTAGCACAACCTAGATGAGATGGCCCAGCACCACGTCCACCTGAGTCTTAAAACGTGTTCAGCGTAGCGGAGTCAACCACTTCCCTGGGGAGATTATTCCAATGATTGACTGTTCTCATTGTGAAAAATTTACCTCTCGTGTCCAATCGGAATCTCCCTGGGAGTAACATGTACCCGTTACCCCTTGTCCTCACCATGTGACTCCTTGTAAAAAGAGAGTCTCCATCTTCTTTGTAGCTCCCCTTTAAGTACTGGTACATGGTGATGAGATCACCTCTAAGCCTCCTTTTCTCAAGGCTGAAAAAAAACCAGTTCTCTCAGCCTATCCTCATACGGCAGGCTTCTCAGACCCTTGATCATCTTGATGGCCCTTCTCTGGACCCCCTCCAGCCTGTCCACATCTTTTTTGTATAACAGGGACCAGAAGTGTATACAGTATTCCAGGTGTGGCCTGACAAGTGCTGAGTAGAGAGGGATAATGACTTCTTTATCTCTGCTTGTGATGCCCTTTTTGATGCAACCCAGCATCCTATTGGCCTTCTTGACCGCAGCAACACACTATTCACTCATGTGAGCTTCCTGTCCACCAGGACCCCCAGGTCCCTTTCCCCGGAGCTGCTCTCTAGCCAGGTGGTTCCCAGTCTGTGCTGCACTCCTGGATTCTGTTTTCCCAGGTGCAAGACCTTACACTTGTCCTTGTTATACTTCATAAGGTTCTTGTTAGCCTGCTCTTCCAGCCTATCCAGATCTTCCTGCAGGGTGGCTCTCCCTTCCAGAGTGTCTACTTCCCCACTCAATTTGGCGTCATCTGCGAACTTCATCAGGCTACACTTGATCCCATTATCCAGATCACTTATGAAGATATTGAATGGCGTTGGGCCCAATATCAATCCCTGGGGGACCCCACTTGTGACGGGTTGCCAGTTTGAAAAAGAGCCATTTGCCACCACCCTTTGGGTGCAGCCCGTCAGCCAATTCCTCACCTACTGAACAGACCACTTGTCCAGGCCATAATGCATCAGATTCTCCAGGAGGAGGCTGTGGGGCACTGTATCGAAGGCCTTGGAGAAGTCCAAGTAGACAATGTCAACTGTTTCTAACAACTGAAGATCCTGCTCCTGACAACGTTTCTAATACTGAAGCTCCTGCTACCTCACTTTGCATACTGTTGTCCAGTAAGGAGCTTTCAAACAGTAATAATTTTAAATAACTGTTTAGACCAATGATCTAAAGGTTAAAGTGTTCTCATGCATTATGTATCCCTGCATCATTTGATCTCCCAGACAGTCCTTTTTGATTTATCACACAGCATCTTTGGTATGGAATTTGCTCAAAGAATATAAATGTCACAAAACGGTATTTATACACAAACTTCTAAGGTCCTGCTTACACCTATCTACCTGGAAATTTTGAAGCCAGGTTAATTCAAAGCTGTCCTTGGCTGATATTAAAATTCTGTTGAAACAGACAGTTCGAGAGCACTGTGAATTTCAATAACAGATGCAAAGCTCACTTTACCATACGAGCCTCCCCAAAGTGAGAGACTTTTAACAATTTCATCTGGCAAAGTTTATTGCGTTTGAAACCACACAACAAACTGAATTTTCTTAGCATGAGATAAAATGAGCTAAGGGTATGGAATCTAGATATTCTCTTTGTAAATAATGGGTGCTGCGTTTTATTCATATATATGCATATCTGTATATTCTGACTTGTAAATGTATAGGAATACAAAACTGTATTGTCTGGTGCGCCTTCTTTCTCTTTGCTCTCTGTATGTATCCCCATAAAACTCATTTTAATATTCTAAAACTTGTGCCTATGTGTCAAATGTAAAATTGATACAGTGGGTAGAATTTTTATTATTTCAAAAACTCCTTGCTTGTTTTTGGTGTGAGCTGGGATCCAAGTTCAAGACTCAGCTTAAATGAAGAATGATGCTTTTCTATTGGATTTCATATTATAAAAATATTTTGCATAAATAATAGAAGTAAAAACATGTTTGTTTGACCTTTGGATGTTTCTATCTATGTGCTCAGCAATCTTATCTCATGCCCTTGCCATAATTTGAAATGTGACATATAATCCAGAAACTATGATGGCTTGTGATAATGCTAAACTTTCCATTCCCCAAGGTTTTATATTCTGGTAGCAAAATGTGATTTGTTGTCAAAGAAACTGAGGATAGACACTATTAATATCTTAAAACCAAAATAAATCTTACACCATTGCTGTGTCTATAAATTTAGTAGAACCTACTTTGTTTCAATCAGCTAAAATTAGTCCAGAGCTACCCAAAACTCACAGATTCTTTATCAGTGAGGCATTTACAACATGATTTACTGGGCTGATTTTGCTTAGTTCTCACCTAGGTTTTCACAGTCTCAAGCATGATTCGGGTAGGCATTTCACATTCAGGCTTAAGGCACAGATATAGGACTCAGGCTGAGCTGGGGACTTCTGTGCTTAAGTACAGAGGCTAATGGTAATTTTTCTTTCACTTCTCTGCCTTCTGGTCCATAGTCACTTTGGCAGCTGGTTGTCATTACAGATACCTGCACAGTATTTCTTGTCACAATTTATACATCCATTTCAGTAAAAATAGAGGAAAAATAGTACATTGTCAATACAGCATTCAGTAGAAAAATTGCAGAGCTTTGCAAAAAATGTTTTTGAGCATTGCAAGCTTTTTTTTCCTTTTACTTGTTTTTTGCCTTTTAATAAAAAAATTGCACTAAAGTAATCTGAGATCCTATCACAGGATGAGTGGGAAACAAAAATTTGTCCTTGAGTCCAGGTAAAAAGGACACTGTATATTGTGCTGGAAGAAGACTACGGGTTTTGAGGAATTTTTTAAAGGTAGTAAAATACCTGAGAACAGGTGCATGTACATGTGGCTCTGAAAAGGACAGATTTGTGTTAGAAATCTAAATGCGGGTTAGAAACTCTTAAAGAACTAATTCCATATTGTAGACTATGTCATAGTCTGGATGCAGTTCTTCTGAAGTTAGTGACTCCCAAGGCCTCAGTCATGGTCATACAGAAAGACTAATTAACCTATAGTTAGTAAGGGCTAAACCAAGGTTAGTGAGTCAACACCTTTTGCAGTTGGACATCTTTGCAGCTGACTACTGTGATGAATGGCTAAGCATGGGGTTTGTCTCTGGAGCTTTTTCAAAGCATCTGCTAGCTACAGAACTGCTGTTGAAGAGTCTGGAGAGGTTACTGGATCATGCCAGACACATGCTTCTATTGGGATGTGGCAGAGCTGACAGGAAACAGAAGTATTTTCCCCATAGCTGTTAGATGTCCAAGGTACACACAAAGTCCACATTTCCCACTTCCTATCAGCATTACTTTAATCTTCATTATTGGGTTGTGTTTTTTCAGCAACTTTTTTTTCTTTTTTTTTTTTTTTTTGTTTCTGGCTAGTGGATATTTAAGAAATACAATTAGTATTAGTATTCATTGCAGAAGAAGGTCGAGGCCCAGGCTATAATCTGCCTTCTGGGTCTTCCACGGACTTTCTGACAGTTTGAATGGGGAGGGTTATTCCTGTGACTCACTGCAGTTTCTATCAAACGCTACAAATCAGAGGTGGGCATTCCTTCATAAACAGAAAGTAGTCAAAAGTAATCCACAGATACTTCTTTCTCTCCAGAGTGCCATTTGTGGGAAGTAATTTTACTATAAGGCGTAATTTTACTATAAGGCATAATTTCAGTCATCCCCTGCCATTTCAAACACTGTGTACCATTGCAAAATATCACTGTAACTATAAAAAGAAAGATTACCTTATGGTTATCTTGTTTTTAGAGCAGGTTCTCTCTTGAGGCTTATTTGAGTGAGAGCTTTATTTTTCTTCCCAAGCCATTGAGGAGTTTTATTTTTTCTTTCAGAAGGCTTGCAGTTCATAACAAATGATTAAAAGCATCAGTCCAAAGTGGGAATGAAAAGACTTCTGTTCCTCAGGAATAAAAAGAAATTATATGAATTACTAGCAGCCAAATAACTGACACCCCACAGATTTTGTTCTAGGACTGGTTTTATTGTTTCAGGATATTTCACACTAAGTAACTCCCATTATATTCATTATTACTAAATCAATCTAAGATATGATGCTTTGTATGAATTAAAAAGGCTGCTTCCATTAAGGTTACATCTGAAGTTTGTATGAGAGTCTGTTTTCCCTTACTCAGAAGGAAAATAGCAGTGGAGGACGCCCAAGGGAGCAGTGGTGTGAAAACATATTTTCAAAATTCATGGTCAGAACTTTGCAGCAAAATTTCTTTTCTTCCCCCGCCCCCCGCCTTTTTGTCTTTTTTGAGCACAAGATTTTTCATGAGAGCAGTACTGCTGTGTAAAAGACCATGTTTCCTTCACTGTTTTCTAGGTTTCTTATTATTTATTTTTCTAGGTTTAGTATCTTTTCTGCTTCATACTTTTCTTCAAAAATTTCTTCATTGTCTCCTCCCTCACTCCGATCTCCAACCTAACTGGGACCAGAAAAAGGAAGAGATGAGGAAAAGCATATTGAGAGGCATGGGAATGTCACTTTTGCAAAGCTGAATATGAAGAGCTGAGGAAATCTTTGTTACAAAATACTACTGGCTCTGCTGATGTTATTTTTCACTATTTTTTATACTACCAAATGAAATTAATGAATTATTTGGGTACACTTTGACTTTCTGTTTTGTATGTTTGTTTCCAAAGATTCTTCTGCGACATGGAGAAATGATGTTGCATACAATTAAATCAAGTTTCTCTCTGCAGGCATCACCACAGTATTAACCATGACAACTTTGAGTACCATCGCGAGAAAGTCATTACCCCGTGTCTCCTATGTTACCGCTATGGATTTGTTTGTGACTGTATGCTTTCTATTTGTCTTTGCTGCTCTGATGGAGTATGCAACTCTCAACTACTACTCAAGTTGCAGGAAACCAAACTGTACTAAGAAGAAAAAGTCGGTAAGATGGGAGTATTTAATTTCTTTTCTAGCATGTGCCTGGCTCAGAGAGCAGAGAATCATTCACTAACAGCCTGTAATCCCATGATACTCTGCTCCTCTGAGCTCTTCCCAGTTTGTGGTGTGATCTGCCCTGAAAGCTGATGCAAAATAGTTATCCCTCAGTAACAGCAGAAGCAGTTATGTGCCTGTTGAGTGAGGTGTGCTCCTAACAGAAGCAGCCTGCTGACCATGAAGCAGCAAGCCTTTCTATGTCTTTCATCCTCCAGTTACTGTGCTGGTAGTCATAAAGGACTCCCACTGAAACAGATTGCATAGATTGTTATACAAATGTATGGACATCGATGTTTATTCAAAGGCATCTGCTATTTTATGGCTTAACAGGTCTAGAAATATTTATGAACTTTACAAACAGGGTTTCAATGTCTCCACTGGGAACCAGCACTTGGTTTTAGCTCTATGCACAAAGGGGCTTTTTCCTAAGTACAAAAACAGAGGAGGTCACTTAGAAAGGTTTTATACATGGCTGCATTTTTGGCCAAAAAGACAATTCCAGAAGTAACACTCAGACACACACAAAAGCTGTTTACTTAGAATCAATTAAAACAGTCATGCAGGAAGAATTGCCTGGTGTACTTTATAATTGTCTATAAGAATGAGAGGGGACAGTATAATGGAGAAAAAAATCTCAGTGTAAACAAAGGGAAGGAGAAGTGGGTTGTTCACTCAAGAGCAGTGGAAAATTTTATGTGTTTAAGATCGATAGTTGGAGATGTTGGATGCCATTTTGTGCAATGGAGGAAGTAAGGACATTTGAAATCAGAAATACAAAGCCAAATAAGAAAAATGTGAAGGAGAAAATTGAAGAGAGAGAAGGCTAAATTCAGGGAATAATAGGTCACAAGGTAAAAAGGGATTGAATGAAGAACTGTAGAAAATGATTGAATGAAGAAATAATCAAGGAAAAGCTGAAACGAGTATGGAATTAGAGAAAACCTAGAAAGCCATAGACTTAGTCAATGAAAACTCCATTAAACCTCTAATAGCTTTTTGTAAAAATGCATTGCACACAAAAGGCAAAAGAGTGTTACCAAAAGAAATGTATGAGACAATCAAAATGAACTTGCTAATGATCAAACTAAAATTGCCATCCTATAGAAAGACTGAATGAAGAAGTCATGAGTATCTTTGTGAGTAGGATATATTTCCAGACATGTGTATGAATATAAGGGAAGGCATGCAACATTGATGAGATTTAAGTTAACACAAGAACAAATGCTCGCTTAGCTATTATTTGCTAAAAAAATAAATGTAATGGGTTGAATAAAGATTTACAGTGGATGGAAACTAGGTGTGCATTCTGCTGAGGTTTAATGCAGTTTTAAAGTGTACAGAACATTATGCTGAATATCTAGAATACTCAGCATAAAGTGTTTTACAGAAAAATGCATTTAAAGGTTGGTTTAAGAAATGCTATTGAACATTAGATGCATATGAAGCAATAAGTATGTTTTCTTCTGGATAATTCTTTTGTTATCTTTATTTAAGCTACCTGATGTCAGTTTTGGTCATGTGATGGTAAGTAAACTATTTTATTCAGTGAGAGCAATGGAGGCGTGAATGTATGGTTGACATTTACTTGCAATAATTCTCAAGAAAGCTGTAATGCTATGTTATGCTTTACCCTGACTTCACTATAAATATTGTTTTGCTTTTTTGTTAAAAGGTCAGTTTGGTTTTGGCTGTGGCAGAGGAACATAGATGCCTCTTTCTATAAGGACTTATCAAATGATTTGGGAGGGAGAAGGGTCAAGTGTAGAATATTGTGTGTTATTTTTACCTCAGAAATTTTGTGTGTCTTCTTTCTATAATACTGCCGTTTCTCATTACATTTTATAAAAAAGTAATAATCACAAGTTATGTCATAAACTTATACGGAGTTTTAACTGAGTTTCATAGAAAATAATTCATTTATGCATATCTGTAAAATCTTTAGCAAGCTTTCAGGTGGATTTTCAAACAATTCAGGCACACAAGTTTAACACAACTCGTTGTACTATATCTACAAATGGAATAAATTATATTCCCCAAACCTCTAGATAACTATTTATATATGTACAGTGGTAATAAAGTTGAAACTGAGCACAAAATTGTATCTCTAAATTGTATGAAATCTGAAACTGGAATGCGTACTATAATATATATAAATATAAAGCATGCAGAGGGCCAGCTAATCAGCTGGTTGGATGGCCTGCTTCCCAGCTACCAGATCCAAATAAGAACAGGGACAGAACTAAACCATTGCTTTTACATTTCTTGGTTTGGATATGCTGAAGTTTATAATTTACAACTGCTAGCTCCATGTTACTAGCTTACCTTTTACAAATAATGTTATACACTTCCTTTTTTTTTTTTTTAACATGAGTTTTCTGAGCTCATATGGCATTGAAAGTCTGCTCATTTTTTAACATGAGTTTTCTGAGCTCATATGGCATTGAAAGTCTGCTCATTGACAATGAATGGTTTACAGCAAGCATTGCATTTATGCACTCGCTACTGCTGTCACTCCTCGGACAGACTTTTCTGAAAGATGAAGTTAACAAGGCACAATGAATGGGTAACGGCACTTTCCTTTTTCCAATTAAAAAAAAAAAGGAAAAAGGTACACAATTAAAATGACAATAGGGTTTAACACTCATAGTCTTTGTCTAGATCTAGTCAGTCTGATCATCTGCTTAGAAAGTATCTGCAGCCTTTTCAAGTTTTTACTCAGTCTTTTCTTTTTTAATTATAAGACAGATATGGAGCAGGGCCTTGTTCTATACATAAACAACTCCCATGTTCAAATTGTAGCATAAACTCAACAAAATAAGCAGTGTCTCTGACTCTCAAGATATCATTTTGTCTTTTCCAGCCTTGTAGTGATGCCACCTAAAAGGTGAATTTTATTAATCTTAGTAAATCCATGTTGAGGTGATCCCACCCTTTGTTTTTCCTCCTAGAGAACACACTTATACCTTGTCTGAAATAATTTTATTAAACGTGTTTAACACTGCATCTGAACTGCCTTGTCCAAGGCACCTGTGAAGTGCCTTGCCTTGCCAGAGCTCTCAGGTGGTACTGGGCTGGCGCCCACTGTGTGTGCACCCCTCTCCTCCCAACACCAGCTCAGCAGGACGCACAGGACACAGTGGGTACCATCCACCTTTATATGGTATCTAGTCACTTCAGGACCCCTCCTAGCTAACAGAGACTAAAGCAACCAGATTAATCTCTCTGTATTATCAGGGCATTTCTTTTATCTTCTGTCCTGAGCAGATAGTTGATACAACAAAACAACAAGAAAAAAAATTCAGGCTATTGATGCATGAGAAAGTTTCCTTTGCAGAACCAGGGCACTTATTTCTGTTCACGTACCAAAATCATCTGGAGAGATCTAAATCAGCTTTTTTTCTTCTTAACATAAATATTGTAGCCAGGCATAGGAATTTTTCATAAAAGTCTGCAAGAAATGAACAATATGTGATACGGTGGTATAGCAGAATTCCATGTATACTTTAGTCATAGCTTTTTTTCTCTCCAAAGTGCTACAGTCAAGAAATGATTGTTTGTACAATAATCTTAGACCTTTTCCATGTGGCAGCACATTGTAAAGCTCTGATGCCAGCCACCTGAAACTTTACAAATGAGAGAGAAGACCATGCAAGCATAACTTGTGTCATCTAATCTCAGAGATAAAGTCATTCACAACAAATAGACTTGCAATAATCTGCTTCTAAACTGCAATCTGTTTACAGTCCACAGCACAATGCACCTGAGAGACTTTAGCCATCTACTTATGATGAGATGAATTGTGTCCTAGAAGTAATTGGCTGGATACCATAGGGCACTTGTTCAGATGTAGTTACCTATGTTGGAGATGCCAACATCTGAGCAGAGGGATGCCACATAAAGATCTTAGCTCAGGGACCAGCAATTTAATGAGATGTGTAATATTATGTGCCAAATCAAAGGATTTGTAGAAAGAAAACAAAGTCAATATAAAAAGGAAAATTTCCCATAAGGCACAGCAGTAATATCACTGATCTGTTTCACATACAGAGTGAAAATTTTCAGATACGCCCCAACACCTTCAGCAGGAAATGTCGCATATTTTGTATAGCAAGTGTGGAAGCAGGGGCCCAGAGCACCCACCAGAATACAAGCAGGCATGATGCAGAGGCATGGCTAGCTTGGAAGTACATACCTGGCATCTTCCTGCAGGCAAAGGCAATGCTAAGTGCAATCACAGGGAGAAGAAGGGTCCCTGAGGTGTAGAAACCCGTGCTGACAGGGCTGGAGTCTGCTTTGTTGGGGCAGTGCAGACAGGCAGTGAAGATGATGGGACCTTTCCTAGTGATGCCAGTGGAAGAGGTGACATTTGTGAGGATGGAACGTGTAGCTTAATAAGAGAGGAGACTATCATGAGAAAGAACCTTTCATGAAAATGAAATGGTGTGACGGAAAAGTGTAAATAGGGAGTACATTGAAGGAGAGGTCTGTAGGCGTGAGTGGTACAGTCAGGATATGTGATATCAAAGTGCCCTTTTTCTGAGCATGGTTAGTGTGATAAGCACTAAGGGGACATGCCTAGGGATGGCGTTTTGAAATCCTGTACTGAAATCATCACTATCTGTTGCTGACCATATCTGCTTTTATAAATCATGGTAAAGTTATGAGGCAGTGAATGCAGTTATACGAAGTGGAGATCGTTGTGTAATTAAATGGGGAGGGGGGACGTCTTCTTTATTTTTCAGAGTCCATTCTTAAATGTAGTAGCTGCAAGGGTTTAAAGCAACTTGCAAATAATATTCTGACAGGCAAGTGAACTCCTAAGTGTGAAAAAATTATTACTAGGCAATATATGCTTGAGTTACCCAAGTAGAAAATACACCTAGAATTATTTAACTTGCCACACCACAATCTCTCTATGGAAATTCATCTGAAAAGGCATCTTTTGAGGGAAAGAAAGATGATCCCCAAATCTAGAATTCCTATAGTATTGACCTCTTATTCCTAGCTTCTGTGATTTTTTCCTGTGATTATTAATTGTGATCTGCATCATCCATGGAAGTTTATCAAACTGTTGGTTTCTTTTTCTCTCCTCAGAATTATTCTGTACTTGATATGAGACCACCAACCACAGTCATCACATTGAACAATGCCATGTATTGGCAAGAATTTGAAGATGCGTGCGTCTATGAATGTCTGGATGGGAAGGACTGTCAGAGCTTTTTCTGTTGTTATGAAGAGTGTAAATCAGGCTCATGGAGGAGAGGACGAATTCACATAGACATCTTAGAACTGGACTCTTACTCTAGGGTCTTTTTTCCTACATCCTTCCTGCTGTTTAACCTGGTCTACTGGGTTGGATACCTCTATCTTTAAATGTTGCCTGTAGTGGTGAAGACTGCTGTGTTTTCACAGTGCGGAGGGATGGTGAAAGTGCAGAAAAAGTGAAGGACACGGTCAGTTTCATCTCAAATTATAAAGGCCACATTAATCTTCACCATCACAGAGCCTGATGAAGAATTTTAATATGTAATTGCCTCAAAAAGAAAAACATGGAAGAATTCTCTCCTTACTGCTATTCATTTTAAGGAAAAGATTCTTACAAAATTCAGCTGAATTTGTAGTGTAAGCGATGTTTATGAATAATTATTGTATATTAGAATCTTTACTATTCTCCCTTGGCTTAGAAGCTATACACAATTCAGGCAAAAGTTAAATATATCATTTTTGTTCTTCATTCCTATACTTTTTTCAAAATGCTGCCACATCCCTGAGGCTCCGAGCAACATACACTGGCATTGGCAAATAAGCCAAAGCCAACGAAACCACTCATTTGTATTTGAACTTTTTGAGCGATATCCCATAGGTTTTGGGAAATATGTCATTGGTGATCTGCTTGCTATAGAGAAACCACCAAAAGACAGTAAGAAATGTCTCTGGTGGGATCAAAACATGGACATTATTTTCTGGAAAGGTCTGGGATTCATGGAATTAGCAACTTACCTACACATATTGGTTTTAACTTAAGTTGAAAAGGCAGAGTTATAAGAAAGCTATTATTTTGATATAAATAAAAGACTAGCCTATCTCTGAGGCAGCTGTAGGCATAACTTCTACAGTTTTTCAAGCTTTTAACTATCTATCTTTTTTATGACTGGTTAAACACAGGATGGTCATTGATTTCTAAAGTACTCTACTTGAAGCAGAACAAGATTCCTGCTTGTTTGTGTCATTGTAGCAGATCATAGTTGATAGGCCATGAGTAAAAATCACTATATAATAGCACTAGGAATATGTTACTTTGTTCAGATTGCAATTTACTAAAAAGTGCTCTCATGTATTCTTATTTTTTCTCTCAAAGTTATTTTACAAAATTGAAAAACATGTGTGCCAAAGGACATTTTTTTTTCCTTCCATAAAGTTAAATATTGCAGTCCTTATTCACAGCAGTTGTTCCCTGGGTCTGAGCTGAAGACTAAACACTTTTGACTTGAATAGTGCATTATGGGAACTCAATTGCCACACTTGGATTAAACATGGAATACTTGCCACATGTAGATTCATTTTTTTCCTAAACTACCAAAAATATTTTACCCTAAAAATCTATTTTGTATTTTACAAGCTTTTAACCATTAAATTCTTAAACTACCCATTTTTTCAAAACCTAGTTTTACAGTGTTAAACTAGTTGACGTCTTTTACAGACTGTCTCAATAATTGTTATTAAGCAAACAAAACAGAATCAACACTAAATAGCAATGGCTTTTCACTACCCTTTGGATGACAAATGGTTACAAATGATTAAAGTTAAAACATACCTAAAAACAAAATTCTACTTTTTTTTTTTCTCTTCTGGAGGACCTAATAATTTTTTTATCATCTCAAAAAATGTGTGTCTCTTGCACACAGTATTTGATAAGAAATGAGTAGTAGATGTGACTGAAGAGCAGTTCCTTTTTTCCTCAGACAGAAAATCCTGCAAACAAGCAAGTACTAATGCAATGGTAATTCTAAAGGAAAAGAAATGCTGTCATGTTCTTTGAATCATCACTGTCTGTCATTGCTGTTTCTCTGTGCTTCCAGTGAGTATTTAATTGAAAAAAATTACTAACACAAAAGTTAACTGTAGTTATTCAAAGTACTTTCTCCTGTTTTTCACTTGTCTAAAATATCAGAGACAGAGGTGGGTGTAGGTGGGGGATGGGAATCAGTTCTCTAAGGACTGAAAAAATTCAAATTAGAAGCACAGAGAAGAAATATTTTGGGGCAGGATCAAAACCTTATTTTTAGCAACATCTGCCCAATCTGATGTCTTCTAAACCAATGATAACCTTCTGATTTCAAAATACATGTTGAAGCTTTTGCTAACTCTCAGTAGCAAATTACTGTGTAAAATCTATTACTCTGTAAAACTCGGTGTGTTGCACTTCGAAGAATGGATTTTATTCAAGGATGAGAGTTATATTTTCAGCAGTACAAGAAGGTGATTGAATTGAAGTTGAATATCCTGGTCACTAATTATGAATTAGTCTACTCTAACAGCCACCTTCAGCCATATTTTGCAAAAATACTAGAAATATTACAAGCCTAAATAAAAGGATGGAAACAGTTATCCTTTAGGGGCCTGATCCTGAAAACTCTCTGCACAATCAATTGATTTTGGTGGGAGTATTGAGACAGATGAGGCACAAGAAGGTGTCTTCCACCATTATATCTTGAACAGGTAAAGTGAGGTTTATTTAGCAATTGCACACTTGAGTGAATGTCCTAGGAGTAAGTGTGGAAGTGGAATGTTCCCATTTTAGATGATGAGCATATACTTTTCTTACACTTCTGCTCATGACTGCCCATTGCTGCTAAAAGCATACAACCCCTTCAGATACTTCCTTGGAAGACTGGTTCTGCTAAGTCCATTCATATTGCCTCCGTTTTCTGAGTGCTTTCATAAAGAGAAGTTGGAAGAATATAATTTCCACAATACTAACCAAGAAAGAATCTTCAGACACTACTGGCTTCTGCTCTAATACTGACAGCAGAGGATATATTCTACTGTGTAATATATTCTACTTTGGGGTTATGTGCAAAAAATTCATTTGTATGTAAGGTGAGTGGCCGCAGGCTGCCAGGTTCCAGAATGCATTCCTTTGCTTATTCCTGGTTGTTTAGTTTACTCTCTCTGCTTCACTGCTCTGCGCTTTGGCAGCCACTGAAAAACCATAGAGATCAGGGAAGATAAGCTTCCTAGGCTCTGCATCATTCAAAATGCAATCATTCTAGATACCTAGATGACGTGGTCTGCATATACCTATGTGCCATATCCTTCTGTAGTAGTAAGAATATCCTCATTAACCTCCAGATATTCTTTTACTTCTTTTGCAAATTGAAAAAAATTAACACTTCTCTGTACTGTCCCATGAGAAATGTAAGACTCACCTTTTAATATTTTCAAACATTTTCTTATCAGATAATTTCATATTCAAGACTTACATTTATTCAACTACTTCTTTTTGTTATTTAGTACTTCTTTTTACCCTTCCAAGGAAAGGAAGAGAACGGAGGAAGGCAAAGACAAATGACTAGATAAATGAATGCATTTGGATATGTATGTAAAACTACAAAATCAAGTATCTTCACATTACATTCTTTCCTTTTTGAAGTTACAGAAAAGATTGTGAGGGTTTGTGTAGATACCCAACTTTTCCCAGGAAGATCTAAAGTCAAACCTCTTATTCTCTCCCTTCAATTAAAGCTTGATGGACAGTGTTTTCCTGCATCGAGGGCAACATTTTCAAGGCAATTAAGAATGTATAAGAATACTGTTCTGCTTAACTCAGTCTTCTCAGTTCTTCTGGCCCTGATGCCTAACATACTGACAACTCCTTCTTTTACAGCCATTCTTCCAAGGATAAGTGTATACAAACTTGTAGCCAGTTTATGTTGTCTCCATGTCCAGCAGTAATGTGGAACTGAAGTACACCACATGCCACACAATTTTAATGTAACTTTCTCATCAAGAAGTACGGCTGTAGATTAAAACACCTCAGGCACTTTGATACCATTTCTTCTCTTTCAGATGCTCATTTTCTCCTTCATCAGCTGTCAACTGTATATTGGTATATTGTACATATCAATAACAATGATAAAAATTACAACAGGAAGTATCAAAAAAGCCAGAACTGTCTTCACAGAGACAGCGATGAGTAGTGAAGATAAAAGAGGAGGAAGAAATTATTTTTTTATTGCTGTGCAGTTCTTATCTATCCCCTCCTCTTATTCAATTCTTCCCACCAGCTACCCACAGCTAATTCCAAATCATCCACCTGGCGGTTTGCACATTCGTCAGCTGGAACAGCAGTGACACATGAGCCTTTAGCTGATAGGAAATTATATTTCTGGAACTGGAGGCATCCTGCCAAATAACTCAGATAGATAGCTATCTCAAACACTTTGGCAGCCCTAATGTGTCTCAGAGTCTAGCACCTTATGTTGCTGCATGAATTTGTCACAACTCACCTTACTTGGTTGTTTCATGAAGGGAAGGATGCTTACCTCCTTTTTACACCAAATTTCACCATACATCTAGAAAAATGACTCTACCCTGCCCATGCTCCATGTGACCTAGTGCAAGACAGCTCTGGAAAGACCATAGCTGCTGTACTGCTGACTTTGTGGGAAGGGATACTCAATATTTTACGACAGATTTCATTAGCCTCACAATCTGGAGGGTTGGTGTTACCTTCTAAGCTGTAAAACAAAGTGCCTACTGCAACTTGTAAAGGCTGTCCATAACAGACTGTACTTTTCCCATTGGCTGCTCTTTCTGGGTTTCCATAAAGCACTAAGAAAAGGCAAACCATATCCCATAATCTTAGCTGCCTACACAATTAGATGATTTTTTTCAAGGTATATTCTATTTCTTGCTTACAGTGAAATCTTTGTGCCTCTTACATTAGTGCCTTTAGCATTTCTTGATATTGAAGGATATACTATTCCTGGCCTGAGAATTAGAAAGAGGGACGATGAGCTTGCTGGAGTTCTTCCTGAGCACTGCAGTGTTCTGTATCTCTTGAACCTACACATTGAGCATTTGTCTGATTTTTCTTTATTTTTTAAGCAGTCTGTAGGTTTCTTAAATCCTAAGTAGCAAGAAAACTGCAGTGGGATTTCAGCAGTTTAGCAGGACCCTTCCTTCTTCACTCAGCAACTTCATTCCACCAAGAGATGCAGAGCATAAACACAAGGCTGATGATTACTTCATCCAGGTCACTTCCCAGAAGACTGTTTAAAATAGGCAAAAACCAAACTATGCACTGGGGATGCATTTCCACAGCTGAAAGGTGAGGTTCTTTTTCCTTGAGAGCTTTTTTTTTTTCCCTGAGTTCATTTTAGATCCTCCCTTCCTCTCTCTTTTCACCTATACAATTGGCAAGCACAAAATCAGTTCAACTTACACACTGAAAACTTATGTTGAAGCTTACACTTCCATACTGAAAAAGAAGCATAATGTCATTAGTCTTATACTATATTTACATGCCTACAAGTTCCTTATGGTTCACCACATTCTCTTCTTGAAGGGTTCCAGTATATGTGCAAAAAATGAAGGCCTTCTTTCAAGACTCAGTGGCCTTAATAGTTTTACGCTTGGGATTCATGGTTTGTCTGGAAAACAACAACAACAAAAAAAAAACAGAGAATCTACTTTCCTCATCATTTAGGCCACTGTTTTAGATACTAAAACCAAAACTATGTTCTATATCTAAAGTGAGATGATGTTTTAACAAAAAAAAAAAAAATCATCTCCACTTGAACTGCATTTCTTTGACAAGTTAAACAGTAAATTTTTGTACACTGTAACTGTGGTGGATAACTCAAAGAGATATGCTACCCTATAACCCTGTCTAGGACTAAGTCTGGAATTAAGTATAAATATTGTTCTAATAATCCAATTTACCTAGCAGCTGTTTCTTTGGAAATCCAAATTACTTTGGATTGTGACTGACTTTAAGCACTTGGTTAGTGACCGCTGACATTCCTCAAGGAGATATCCAAGATCTGTGATGATTTATTCCTTTCTACAAACTTCACTTTCTTTTATTTTTTCTTTTTTGTTGTGGATCCTCAAGCCAGTGTCTCTATGCATCTGGAGTCCTCAAGGGTTTTCCTAGAATATATATGAAATTAAACAATAAAATTCATCATGAAGTTCAGTGCCTCAGAGTTGGACACCTGAGAATTCCCTGCTTTCTATCAAAACATGCATTTTGATCTTCTAATCATTTGCTATTTATGAAGGAAAAAGAAAGACAGCAGAAGACATGTGGTTATGTTTATTCATATGTCTGGGGGTAGACTTTCTCAAGGACTGAACCAGGCAAACCAGGTACTCATAGTTATTTGCCTTCTATTCTTTTATCTAGGTAATGAATGGCACTAGCCAGAGGAGTCATAACAGCCTGTTTGGTGTCACGGAAGCACTCACGTAACTCAGCTTTACTTGGAGGCCTAAACCAGCCTGTAGAGCTTCTTATAGGGGAACCCAGGTGCTCCCTTTAGTGTTTAATACCACACTTAATACTCTCCTAATGTCTCTGTACCTTCTTGCAGCCTCTGACAGTGCCTGGGAGAGATGAAGATGTACTGACAAAATATATTATAAAATACAAAGAATGAAATATCCATAATGAAGCTGGTGATGGGTTGTTATTGAGACTGTGTTATGATAACAAGTTTTAAAGAAAAGGCCTCTACGTCTGAGTCAAATACTTCCTCATCAATCAAGACCATTGACCAAAAGAGGGGTTTAAGTTAAAATATTCTTACAAACAAACAGGAAGAGCTTTGGATCATATTCTGGTGGGGTTGACTATCCATTGACTGGCTTCAAAGCTTGTGGAGAGCAGATTTGTAACTTAAGTACCTAAAGTGAGAATTGTGATTTATGTACTTAAAGTGAGGCCTAAAACAGATAAATGCCAAATTTTCTAAATTGCACGTTAATACAAAAATTGATGAAGAGAGCAATATTGACAACATATTTTAAAAAAACTGCTGACGAATATGGAACAGAGCATGCTACAGTCCATTCCATACTTACAGACCACATGGAATCCTTAAAATGTGAGCTGCTGTTGAACTCATGGAAAGCTGTAAAATAATTGCATCTGACAGTATTACACAGGCAAACCAGGGAAGTATGCCACTGCCAGAGTGCTCCAAGGGAAACAAAATTTCAGAATAAGCTTCCACAAAACAGTGCTCCTCTGAACAACAGTGGGAAACCTTGTGCAGAGAGATTACAGTATCAGTCCCCCATATTCACTTTTGTAGTTATTAAGGAGTCCTGTGACTTTACTGTCATCTATGCTCACATGCAATACCAACCATAAATCATGGGCCAACAGGTGGCTGCCACAAGTAGGAACACTAGGCTGGAGGGAATCTGAGCCCAGTCTGTGGCTATCACAGGCAGTCATCAAACACCTCATGTAATCCTGTTTTAAACTCTCAGTACTCTGCTCTCAAAACATTTTTTCCCAACATGACAACATATGGAATTTTTTTAATTTTAAGTGAGTGCAATTTTAGGAATCACGTAAAAACTGCCAACTATGTGCCAAATTGAACTTTCTTATAGAACACAAATAAAATTTTAGATTTCTAATTATCCTTCCTTCCTAAGTTTTTCTTAGGGGTGTGTGATTTCTTTGCTAGCAGTGCAGCTTGTGATGTCATAGTGAAATGAAAGTACAATTATGTGCCCAATGTGCCTTGAATAATACAGGTAGCACTAGTACCAGTATGTCATTCTAAGTTAGATAGCCATCCTAGTGATCCCACAGACTGACCTAATTGGAAAAGTCAAACACCCGTGTGCTTCATCTCCTCAAGTTCTCAAGACAACGACTTTCCCTTATCAACCACATCCATTCCACTTTACTTTGTGTTAAGGAGTAAGGCTGTGCGTCTAGAATATTATTTATATTCGTATTTTGATCCCAACATTTGTATTTCTGGATACAAATAAATACACATTATCAGAAAATGCAAGTATTGTGTGCATATATTGGTAATTGTATTTTCTTATGGAAGTTGAGAGCTTAAAAAAACAGAAAAGACATCTGAAAATCTGCCTAAGAGGCAGAGTGTATTACCTTTCTGATAGGGTGTTCTTGAAAGGAGTTTCAGAAGAGTATTTAAAAATATTTTCAATAGAGAGCATGAGCAGACAGTAAAGCAAAAGATTTAATAGTGAAGTTTATCCATGGGGCTAACATAAAGTGGGAAGAATATCATACAAAATTCAAAGAGAAACCAGAAATAAGCTGTGTCTTTAGCACAAACTACTTGAATGTAAAGACTTCATAATTTAAAAATTGCAATCAAATTTCATTTCAAAACTTTCCCAATCCCAACTTTTTCAGTAAACTGAAAGCTAGTTCTTTGGATCTGCTTACACAATGAAATTTACTTGTGAAACTATACTCTGTATTTTTACGAGTATAATTTCTTTGGCTGTTAAGAGTGTCCTCTTGGTTTATCCTCTTTGAATGCAATTTAATTCCCACTTCTGTACCTTCATGACCACAGAATTGCCAGTCTCGACCCACTCCAACTGTGAAATCCCTACTCCTTTTCAGGATTTCAGATCATAGTAACACTGGAGCTGACAGCTGGGCCACAGATAATGCAGAAACTTCCCAGATTTCTCATGATCCCATGGTTCAATAGGGATTTCCCTATCTGACCTTGTTATATTTATGCTTTCTTTATGTTCCTACCACTAATGCATTTTTTTCCAAAAGATGTTTTATTTCACAAACAACAATTATTCCTAATTCTTCCATAGTCTTTCATTAGGTTTTCACTAAGAAATCTCTTTTCCCTTCAGGAACTCCACAGTTTTCACTTATTAGTTTGATATGCAATTTATGTTTTACCCCCATTTGTGTTTCAATAAAACTACTTGCTAGTACTGACCTTTCTACTCAAAAATAAACATAGATTCTGGACTTCCCTAACAGTGGCTGACACTTGTTATACCAGTGTTTGACACACAGTAACCAAGGAGATGTGGTTATGCCCCACTAAGCAGAATAACAGGTAAGCATAATTGTTGGCATGACTATTTGCCTTCTGCACTTTAGTCCTTAATGCATACCATTGCCACCGTGTGAACACAATGCCAGCTGTACTCCCTTGCAGAGCTTAACCCAGACCGCCACCTATATTCTTGGAACCATTCAGGGGGACCGAACGTGAGTTGAGCACCTCAGCCCTTCCAGAGATTTAAAGTGCTCATCCTGCCAAATTCAGAAGGCTCTGGTACATCTTCCAATTTAATAACTTCCTGGCCAGTGGGCTCAAGTGTGCAATAAAGTATGATGATGAATCATGCCAATAAGTTCTGCCTTTTTATGTTACCCTCTGTCTCACCACCACAAATCTAGTTAAGAACTGAATTACTGCTTGACAGTTTTAGTTAAAGTAAACTCAGTCTGTGAAATGGAAAATGAGCAAAGCTGAACATCAGGGAGCTATCCAGAAAGTAAGGAATAAACAGAATAGACATTTTCCTACTGACTGATGTTAGAAGACCACTGTCAGATAATAGCCATAGAAAATAACCCTCACGTTTTTAAAGTTGGTTTAGAAATGGAAGGCATCTGCATTAGCAGTGCAAAATAATTGATATATGCTAAAGTTTAATATACAGCAATATGTTCCAGTGGAGTTTTTTATTTATTAATTTGCATGTTTGCTTACTTTTATTTTCATTTATTATATGTTCCTCCAGACTGCCACTGTACTGGTCTTAAAAGAATTTTTCATGCAAGTAAAATCTGGCCCAATGGGACTTTCATTAGCCCAACCTTTAGTTTTGTGCAACCAGTGCACATCACAGACACACATTTTTACATACTATAGCAGCTTCAGCACCTAGGTTGTCAGAAGTTGGATTATTTTTTATAGAGCCAATCTTAGTCTAACAGCATCATGGATCATAGTAGAGCTGGAAAAGTACCCTTTGCTAAGGTTCAGCTAGGTTTTCTGGGGTCTTGTAGTTGTCAGACAGGAGCCAAAGCTCCACCAGACCACAAAAATAAGGCAAATCAAGAAAAAAGCAAACTCTCGCCCTTCCTAGGTAAAGGAGAGTGTCCTTGCTATCCTGTATGTTTTTTCACCGCTAACATCCATTTTTTTTCCCTCCATGACTAAATAGCACTGTTTGAGTCAGATAGGGCAGAGCATTGCTGCTAAGTATCTTCACAGCATTGAGGGCACTGCAACCTGTGCCAGCCCAGGTGCCACTATCCTGCGTGCATAACAGCATTGGATCCTATAGAGCTTAGTGTGATGGTCACCTAATATACATGAAGGAGCAGACCCTAAGACACACAGGCGTGGAGGCTGTGACAGTTCATAGATCAGGCATCCTCAGTGAAAACAACCATTAATACATTAATGAAAGATTAGATTTTATCAGAAAATATTAGATTTGAATACATGTAGCTGTTGGTCAGGGCACTACAGAACCCAGTAGAAACTGAACTGACGAAGTTCATACTCAGCCAAAACCTTACGTCCCCCAAACCCTGAGACATTCTGTTTCCAATATTTCTGACTATGAAATACTGTTGTTTTAAAGATACTCATGCATTTTCTACCAGAAAAACTTGGTAAATGTCAAGTCAAATGCTTTGACCAACATTTTTTGATAGAACTCTCCACTCAAAACAATGACAACTATAAAAGTTAAATGCAAAATTCCCATCAACTCCCCTACTTTCTAGTGTCCATGCTAGATGAAATGTAAATGAAAGCTGTAATGCTTCTTAATTGACTATACAGAGGATCTAACTCAGAATCCCTCGAAGACTCGTAGGATTCATACTACATGTATGCTGTCATTATTACACATTGAAAATGCAATTGACAACATATTTCTGAATAAGTCCAGTGAACTATAAACCATTCAATGGTCCATTCCTGGTCCTTAAGCTGAGGATTAAACAGACAGAAACCTCATAGATTTCAGTAAGAAAAAGTGTAACACTGTACCAGAGCAGACAAACCCCATGCATCAATACAGGCTGGTAACCAGCTAGCAGAGCAGCATGAGAAGCCAGTGAAGATTGCTGCAATTGTCAGGCCGAATGCAAGGTAACAATATGCTCTTGCCACAGCTCATGCAGCTCTATAACATGCTATGCTATGGCTGTGTCCCGCAGATCAAAGAAATTTATCACTGCCCTGTACTCAGCACTGGTGAGGCCATGCATGACATATTGTGCCTGGTTTTGGCCTGTCCTCCCCACCCACACAGTCAAGGGGGATACTGAGAAACTAGAGGGGACCTTAGGCAGCTGCTAAGATGGTCAGAAGCCTAGAGTAGACGAACTGTGAGAAGTTGAGGGAACTGAGCTCATTTGGACTGATAAAAAGCAAGCTAAGGGATGTTCTAGTTGCAGACTACAACTACTTGAAGGACAGTTACAAAGACAGCAGAGCCAAACTCTCAATCTCTTCTCAGTACTGCTACAATATAGCCAGGGGCACAGGTTTCACCTTGGGAGCCTCAGGCTGGAGATGGGAAATAGCTTTTCCACAATGCAGTGCTGCAAGGAAGGGGCTGCCTGGCAGGGCTCTGGGAGCTCCCTGCACAGAAGCTTTCAAGACCTGGCTGGACAGAGCCTCACCTGGTATCAGTGGCAGCCCCCTTCAAGCACAAGGTTGAACTACATGACCTCCAAAAAAAACCCCACATTCTAATCAACATTTCTATGATTCTGTAAAAGGAATTTTTTCATCAGTTACCTCTTCCATAAATATTTAACTAGATACAGAGTGAACAATGACATCACTAAAAGCAACATGCAAGCTATCTGCTTTGGCATTGCCACTGTTGTTCATGCTCTGAACAATTTCTCTTTTTATATAGCACATAAGCCATGTCAGGAATCACATTATGCTTTCCTAGTGCAACCTCTCAATGCCATCTGGAGAAATGGATTTTTTTATGACTATGCAAAATCCCAGTTTGAACATGTCATTTATGTCAATGAATTTTTTTAATGTATATTGCTGCCCCAGTTCTGTCAAATAAAATAAATTTGTTTATTATCCAACTTTTTAAAAGAAGCATCTGATACCATCCTAATCTTATTTTTTCCTTGCAAATTGGTAAATCATACTATTTACATATTATGTTGCATGACGGAAAAATACCTAGCTGCTTTTAGTGGGTAACCAACATGCTATGTTTTTACGCAAATCCAGGCTGCAATAGGCAAAAGTATTCACTTTGAACATTGAAATGTATGACTGAGTAATAGGTTGACTTTTATAGAGGACCTACGGTGTGGTTCAGCTGTGTCTGTAAATGTAGGAAAATACTTCAATGTATGAAAAAACCAAATAAACAAACAAACAACAAACAACCCCCCCTAACAAATTAATGACATTTCTAGCCCTTATTGTAATGTAATGTGTAACAGATCTTCCAAAGGCATAACTGCAGTCATTTCAGCAACTGATGGACAACAGATATATATTTTTAACCTCTTTTTATGTGTTACATATACCAATAAAATAACCTCTGTCTGCTTGTGTTTTGCAACTAACATGCAGTTAATATCCAAAAGGGTGAAAAAATTGGTTCTCTACAAGGTTCTTCTTGTTAGTTTCCTCCCCTTTGGCCATGTACAGTGCCAACAATTCACAAGTGGAGACTGTATAGATAGGTGAATATGGAAAGCTTAGAGGAAGGTTAAGGGGTTAAGCTAGTGAGCACATTTCTAGCTAGTATCTTTGGTCCAAAGGTTACTACTCTATCTGTGTTATATGCCTACACTCGTTTGCTTAATAGAGGCATTGAACTCATTAGTTCTGCATGTGTGGAACAAAGCTAGATTGAAACTGATGATCGTATGAAGATCTCTCCAGTACAGGTATTAATTTCATGCAACTATAGAGAAACCTACCGAAACAGACAATCTCAGCTTTGTGCAAATAAAATCACAGTAGCATCTGCTATGCGGCTGATTCTAGGAAGCGGATGGTTTACACAGTTCATTCCAGGGAAGAGGTATTGGAAATACCAGGGTGAATGGTTCTTGGCAGTAGGACCATTCAATGTCCTCATCACATGGCACTGAGCCTCAGATGAAGCAGTGAAGGGCAGCATCTGCACAACCAACGTGGTGCAGAATATATCCTAAGGAGAGTTGAATTCACAGCATTAGCTCATCTACAGTGCACCTATGTAAGCTACCGAAATGCAGCTTAGAGTCGCAGAGTGGATTCCCACACACAGGCAGTACTCCCAGAAATGCAAAAGCCAGGAAGAGCTTAAACTGTAGGCAGTAGGCACTTGGGTGATCCATGAAGTGCTATCAGCCTTTTCATGTCAGCATGCAGAACAGGACAGAGCTGCCTGCTACAGCTCTATGTAGGCAACTGGGACTGCAGTTCTCCCACCACCCCCAGTGCCAGGTGACAGAGAGCAATGCACCCCAGACAGAAAGGGGGGCCTTCAGTTTTAGAAATGTTGAATATCCAAGACATTGATAACCCTGGGAGGTAATCTGCATAGTCACAGGCTTTGCTCCTTATTCTATAGGCCCACAGGTATCACCACCACTTCAGCCCTCCCCCATCAAAAATTGAAACCCCACAACTCTTTCCATGGTGTGTGAGTAGAACTCTAAGAACAGGAAAAGAAAAGACCCCTCCAAGCATCCTGTTGCTTGAGTTACTGTTACTGAAGGTGGCTATCAGGCAAAAATAAATCCCTATTTCTATATTGCAAGAGTCCAGTCAAATCAAATCTCAATGGAAAAAAAAAAAAAAAAAAAACACATACCACAGCAATATACACAAAGTAAAGTTCATCTGACCAAATATAAATATTGTAGACACTGTCACTGGAGTTAGTAATCTAAATTCCCTTTACAGCTGATGGAGAGGCACAGACACTTCTGGAACACAATGCATCTTACCTTAGACATCTGAAATTGGAGTCATATAAACCATACTCTACAGGAGTTAATTTATTTTTCAGCATTTATAAAGGAAGTTTAAAGGGAGTCTAGCCTAGCCATAAACATTTACAATTATGGAAGACGAATCCCACCCACATTATCTCTTAAACAGCAGAAACAAGGATGCTGCACTGAGGAACGCAGAACAATAATAGCGTATGAACAGTGTGTAAGCAATAGTAGTTACGAGGAACAGAGCTGGATGTGGGGATTTCCCTGTTCTTTCTAGGACTAAAGGAAATTACCAACACAACTACAGTACCTACTACATTATATTGTGTACATTGTGTGCCTGCGGTATCACAGTGTGGGCTGCTTGCATTAGCACAAGTACGAGGAGCCTTTTCGGTCTGGTAGCACAGAGCTGTGTGTGAGATCACCCACTCTACTGCGCAGGGAGCTTTGGGCTAAAGGGTTTGGACTATTTCTCCAGTTCAAGCCAGCTGAAGAAAATTAGCTCAAATATTTCTAGATTTCACCACAATGTGCAGCAGTTTCATACCCAAAGGTACCTATATAAAGAAGTATATAGCACAGTGGTCTTGAAATGACATGGTCAGTTCTCTGTAACACAGCAACCAAGTGTCCCAACTCACTTTCATTAAGGTTCTAAATGATCTCAAGCCTTTCTAAACAGGGTGAGCATCAAAAGACAAAACAAGTAGGAAAAAAAGATGACATGGAACAGGAAATAATTGTATTCTGGAGAAAACGCACAGCCTTGTGCTTTTAATGTTAATGCTACTGAACTTGCAACGAGCTCTTCTACATGACGAACACTCGAGTAGGGTGAGGTGCTGTACGTTATACAGCACACCTAAGTACATATCAGACCTCAGGGGAAAAACTCCACAGTTTATGTCATTTTTCTACTTTCATTTTGGAGGTCCGTCATCAATCATTTCATATTGTGCCCTGCTAAATGCTGTCATAACTGTTCTTCCTTCCATCAAGACTACCCTGAGCCATCCAGTCATACTGAAGTGTTCCTGCCAAATACCTGCTTGTGTTAAAATAACTGCTGAGAACATAGATACAGTAGGCTGCAATGCAGTATTTCACTAATATACTGTTTGCGTATCACACGAACACTAGCAGAATTATGCTGAGAACGTTGTGTGTGGCAGCAGCATCCCTCTTGTCTTTGGTCTGCACTCGTGCCATGGAGATCTTGCATTTTTGAGTAGTGTTACTGGAATGAGGGGAAAGACCTTATTGCCACAACATACTGACATACTGTCCCTGTGTGTTACTGTCCCTGTGTGGTTGAATTGTGTGTACTTCTTAAATCCCTGCATACAGTCTCCCCTTCTATTGAATAACTAACCATCACGCTTTCCAGGAACACATTCTCAGCGGATACAGGGTATGCCTGTGTGTTGTGAACATACTGTCACATATGAAAAACACCTGCCAGTGAAGTATGGAGGCAAAGTGATCAGCATGCACATCCACAGAGCACGCAGATTCTAACATCCATATGGTCCGTAGCGAGAGGTAAGCTATCTTCCCTTTTTGACTTGCATTTCATCCTGTACTTGGCACAATGTGAAGAATAACTTGGAGCTGGCAGAGCCATGTGAATGTGAATCCTAGCCAGAATGGTTTTTTAGACTTCTCTCACACACCATCCAACAGTCTTTTGACAGAGACTGGCCTCCGTTCACAAACAGGGATGTGGCCATTGTTATCGGCATAACAGGGAGTAGGGCTGCACTTCTGTCTGGCCATAATTGCTACAGAAGTTGTATGAGACAGACAATGGCCATTGCTGCTTAAATGCTGGTTCAGTGTGACTCACCAGAGGCAAGCGGCTGCTTTAATTTATCCCACGAAAGCTCGTCTGCCAAAAGGGTGGCCCTGCCATGCCTGTTCTCCAGCTCCAGTGTAACTGTTCCCCCTCACTCTATCGGCGTCCAGCTGCAGTAGGGCCGTTTTCCACTTTTGGTCCCCCCCCTTTCATAATGTGAGGAGACCATGGAACTTGGTTTGACAGTCCTCTGGAGTAAACGGAAGCTACATCCCTCTGTTTTGGAAAACAGTTACACTGCTTGTTTAAGTAGTGCTCCTCAAGGATTAATAAAAATAGTTTTCATGAATTTCCCTGGAGGAAGGGAATTCCTTTTCATTACTATTTGCCCACTCTCTACCTGTAATCAACCTGACAAACAAAGGTGAGGGAGTGTAAGTACTTGTTTCTGCCAGTTGATAGGTAGGTAGCAGCATCTTATCATATGCCTCTTGGCTGAGTCAACAGAGATACCCAGGGCTCCTACCCTTCGGCTTAGGTTCTTCAAGTCAAACTTGAGGCACATGGTTAGAGTCATATGGAGTATTTTCACTGTTGTTCTTCAGCTCATAGCCTGTTAACAGTTAAGTAAATATAAATTCAACAATTCTAGTAATATCAAAATTCATTTGAAAAGAATATACTCAAACACACAGTGGGTACTTTATACACAAACCCTAGAAAAATTCTAAGTACTTCAGCCCTTTGGAACCTTTTTCAAAACAACACGTGCATTTCAGTGAGAATGTTCCTGAAAGTCAAGTGTTGTAACCATGTTGAGAGTGCTTCTCCATTCTCTTTGATAATTTCAGATTTGTCAGTCAATAGTGCAATTTCCTTATTCTGTAAAGTATTGGACCAATTTTTCAGATGAAGTTCTATAGTGAAAGGTGTTTTTCCTTCCTATTGTAATATCTTTGTTCTGAGAATACGGGGTTTTTAAATGATGCATTAAGACTAGAGAAATTTATTCTAGCCCTGTAATTAATCTCACAGAACATTTAAATTATCCAAGTATTTTGCATATTAATAAGTATTAACTTTATTTTAGTGCTACATACATCATTACAGATTTAGTCATGTACTTTCTAATGTTGTTTTAGTATATACACAAAGAACAATATGTAATAAAGATGCATATTACATCTAATGGCACATCACAGCTAATGATATAGCAATATTACATATGTTGCTTATTGGTAAGCCTCAACAGGTTTTTGTTCATTTTAAACATTTGGTTTTTTCATAGTGCTAAATAATGAGCTTGACTTTTAAAACATTTATGTGCTTCAGTATTCCCAGAACAGGAAGGATTTGCAGAAGGAGTTATCTGATATTTTTAAAAAATTGTTACTGTTAACCTAAGTCTACAACAAAAACTCTCATACCCAGGGTGGGATTGATCTCAGTTTCAGGTGGCTAAATCTAATCTAGACATCTAACACCCTTTGTAAATAATGAAAACAAGTAGGAATAAACCTCTTTTAGGGGTTTTACTCTTTTGCTCAGGCATAGCATACAAATCCTTTGCTCACACGTAAGCACCCTGTGCCAATGTAGGCACAGTGAGATGCCCAACCTTGCCTCCAGCTGCCTCCAGATGTGCACAGGTCTCCAGAAGGACCTGTGTTATATCTGGCAGACCCAAGAAAACCCTAGATAACCCAGGGAGTCTCAAATGACATTAGATATGTATGTATGAGGCACTGAATCAAGCCCTAGATGTTCACCTTGGAATGAGGTGACCTAGAAATACGGTCTCTCACCTCATATAAAAGGAATCAAGACAACCAGAGCTAGATTGAGTACCCAGAGAACTCACGTCGGTGACAGACATGACACAGGACGTAAGGGATGCCTGTGTCCATGGAAGTGAAAGCTGCAAAGAGCCATGTTATTCTGTGGCACGTCCAATATCTCAGGAAAGATCTGTTTAGGGCACTTGACTGAGAGCAGCAAGAGAACCTAGTGATTTGGGCACTGAAAAGGGTTCCAGTTGCAGCATTCTAGTTTCACAGTGTGGCCTTTGCCTTTGATGAACAGAGTTTAAGGTACAGGCTTTTCTCGATCTTTTTTTATAGACTAGCCCATGCTGGCATAAAGAGCAGCTCAGGTGCAAAAACCTTTCCTATTTATCATATAAGGACCTTGTTACCCAAGTCACTGTGTGAATAGTACTTCCAGAACCAGGCTTTTAGACCTGTCTGTTATTCAATTATATGTGGAATGGGGGCCATCGTGTTGCAAACCTGTGTATTTAGCAAACTGGTTTAGCCCTTCATGTGTGAAATGAAGATAATGCCATTTCCTTAACTCAGAAGCACTGTGAGAAACAGTACAATAAAAAGTGTGAGCAAATATGGTAACAAGGCTCTTCTAAGTAGCACAGATGACACCTGCTTTTGTTCCTTCTGGGTGTTAAAGAAGTCAATACTATCACACCACAAAGAGGGTGAAATCTTAAATAAGAAGTTAAAACTAGCACTGTTTCTTTAGGCCTAAACAATCTGTGAACGTAATAATGTTTATTTGCAAAAAAAAGCCATTTATATGGGGAAATTGGTAGACAGCTATTTAGACATAAATGAATTTCAGACTGGAGCTGTATGGGTTTTGCTCTGTCATTCATTTAAACAAAAATGTCCTATGCTGTATGGTGTGAAAATGAATAAATGCACTGTAAGTATCCTGAAACACACTTCAAACAATCTCACAGTACCTGCACTTCTCCCTCTGAAGTGCTTGGATACCATGGAAATTAATACCAAAGAAACGCCTATAAAAATATCAGTCCAGCTTCTTAGACAAGCTGAATTCTGAACCTTTATTGTGAAGTAGATTTGAGTAACATTGTAAGTAGTTGTTCTGAGAAATGTCAGTGTATCAAAACTGTTTATTAATGAACAGCCTTGTATTTATGCATTTCCTCTTTCATTCTTCATCTTTAATTGCCTGTAGTGCTGTTGCGAGGTTCCTGGTTGATGGCTCAGGGATCAAAATTACCTACTTGCCTACTGAAATGTGGTCAAAAGGCTAATGAAATCTTTGGATGTCTTAACAGGGGAGCAGTGGGTAGAGAAGCTACAGCAGTGTTGCATGTGCCAGAGGACAGTCTTTACTGGAATAAGTCACAGGACAAGGAGAGACCTTCTTGATCATGACCAAATTTATTACAACCAACCATGTCATCCTCATCCATCTCAGAAGTCAGCCATGATCCATCTTAAAATTAGGTATTTTCTCCTTTATACTGTTGGAAGGTGGTTCCAGGACATCACTAATTGGATATTTTTTTCCAGTACCCATTCTAAATTCGCTGAAGACCACTCAACCATTTGGTCTGAAAATTCTGCATGAAATTCTATCACTCACAATTCAAGACAATGTATATATATTGAAGGAAAAAGAAAAACAATGAGATTGGCCAAAGGATTGAAATATGCTTTAGAGTGCCAAGGTGGCATCAACTGCAAAAAAATCCCACATGGCCAGGTCACTTGTAGACAACAATTTTGTAGAGATCTAAGTTTCACTAGATGAATAATGGAGATTAATCTATTTAACTTATCAATGAGAAGTGAGGAGAGGGCTGTGTGGGGAGGGAGGTTTGAATGGGGAGGTTGTGTGTGCTGCCCAGCTTCAGCCCAGCAAGTCAGGGACAGAGCGAGCCCCTGAAGCAGGGACACTATCCCAGGCCACCGAGAGATGCTGGGTAGTTGTGACATTTGCTCTGACCAGGCAGACACAGACCCAGATATTCGTGGGCCAAAATGGGAAGGAAATGCCATCGGCTCTAGGCAACAGTCCCACAAATCTCAGGAGCTCCAGAGAGGGTCCAGCATAAGGAGGTACCTCAGCCACTGAGGTGGATCTGCAGGATGTGAGCCAGCAGTGCCCAGATGCCTGCCCCCATCCTGAAGGTGTGGGACAGGCTTTGGGGGCCCTGAGCATATATCTGAAAGGGCAGGCTGCTGTACGTTTTCCAGCACCACAATCCTCCTCCTTCCAGCACTGCTCCACCATATAAGGAACCTGCTTGCTCTGTCCTCCAGTGACCCCTCCAAACACCCTCCCAGAGCCAGGTCCAGGACATGGAAGGTTCATTTATGCCCCCTTTCCCCTACTGTGTGTGGGTGCTGGAGAGAAGCCAGAGGCTCTGCCCACAGGAATACCCTGGGAATCCCATGTCCCTGGGAGCTTGGGATATATTCCTGTCTCACGGCTGGAAAAGGCCTATATTTGTCCTACTGCTACTACTCACACGTAAGAAATGAAAAATCCATTGAACAAGGGAGTTGGTTGCCGGTCAGGCTTTTCTAGGCTTTTTCATTTTTCTTTCAAACTCCATTGTCCCCCTATGCCGATTCTGCTTTCTTTGCCTGCTGAAATCCTGGGCAGGAACAGGAAGAGGTCACGGCACCCTTCTGTCTGCTCCCTCCTCTACTCAGTCGCATGCAGATTTCTGACATATATACATGTATATTTATATCTATGATTAATTCCTGTTCCAAAGGAAATGGGCAGCCAATCAGAGGGTGCTCTGAGCTCATGTGAGTATGATGTGTTCAAAAAATTAGCAACAAACCAATCTCAAAGCAGTGTGAAAACAGGTGGGGAATGACATCATCAGAAATGGCAGCCTCTGTGTATGCAGTCAGGGGTTTCCTGTTCCAGGTAAACCAGAAGGGGTGGCTGGTCCTGCCAGGCAGTCATGGGGCTACCTGTGAACACGGGGAACATGGCGTTATCAAAAATGGTGGCTCCCTGCTCTAAAAATGATGGCTGAAACAAAATGGTGGCCCTCTTGTATGCAGTGGGAAAGGCCTGCCCGTGCTGATGTCCTTCTGGGTAAAGTGGGAGGGGCAGCTGGCAGCCAATCACAAGGCTGGCTGTGAACATGTGGGTGTTACATATCACACAGTGGATACCTCAGAGGCAAAAAGAGGTGGAGTCAGCAGAGCATGTGACCAGAAGATGGGTGGGACTTCCCAGGCAAGTGGGTGTTGCAGCAGCTATTACAGCGGGGCTACAGCTGAATTCTTGTTATTCATCGACTTTTTCCTAGTTCTACCTAGAGGTCAAATATTATTACCTGCAGCAGGGACAATTTCAAGTCTGATCCTTAAGGAATACTTTCTTTTACGGTCTTCCTTTTTTATCCTGATAATTTTACTTTAGTCAACTCTGTTAAGCTTGGATTCTCTTTTATTGCCACCAATGATTTCCTTTGAGCATCGGATAAAGTACTTTATTTAAGTACAAATGGATTAACCCACTGCATTACGTGTCTCTGAAAAATCTGTTATCAATCGAAAGGTATTTGAGCAGACTAACAGCTCTACCTTTGTTATTCAGCTTCTCATTAGACTCCATGTCTATATCTCTGTTTCTTTTCTTTGAAATCTCTTCCAAGTTTTTGTAAAATACTGATGTCAAAGTAGGACAACTCTGCTTCCTTGAATCACTTACTTCACTCCCACACTTTTACTTCTCCTTGCTACTACTCTCCAGGTATCAAAATAGTCCTGAAATAAAAGATTCAGAAAAAAATAAACCCAAACCCCAAACATTCATTTTGCTGGGTTTGCAATTTCTTGTGCCAACTCTCTTCACAGTCTAGGGCAGAGGTTAGCAAAACTATCTGGTATTATATGCTTTGTAATGCTAACTGAAGTAAGCTTTTCTGTTAACCTCAAACATGGTCATTTAAACCATCATTCTATCCTAATTTTTTTCACAATTTAGAAGTAATTCAAAAGAGGGCACCCTATTTTTTCTTTCTAAGACAATTTCATGAGAATTATTCTTGTGGAGTTTGGAAAATTAAATTCTTCCTCATGAGTCTGAATTCTGTAATTGTATTCATCCTCTTTTCATACATGTAGCTTCTGCATCTGTGTCTTTAATTATCTGGCTCAGTCTTCTCTTTTTTCTGCCTCCCTTGCAGACTCAGTCTATTTTCTCTCCAAACTTCTGGGCATATGTTGACAATACTTTTTAAATGGTCACAATCTGAGAGGAACTATTCTGAAATGCAATTCAGTTGATTGTTAATAGTAGTCATCAGAATACTTTGTAATTATTCCTGTGAGAATACTTGTATAGATTACATGAAAGGATGATTGCAGAGGAAAATAATGGCTGTCTTGAGTGCCTGTTATTTATCTGGAAAGCATTTTTTAATAAAGGAAAAGTTTCTGGCATACATTACGTAAATGTTGCATTGTTTCAAGTCCTTGTTCTTATCTTCTCTCCTATCCAATTTTCTAAAATACTTGCCATTGTTTTTGAGTGCCACTACATCTAGAGATGGAGAACTCTAGCAATTGGTGACAACTAGTGCTAGTGGAGAAAGCATAACCATGAGATCTGGGAACTTGTCATGCATATACTATTTGGCTTCTCTCCTTCCATAAATGAATGATAAATTAATTTCTTTCATGTTTCAGTCTGACATATTACCACGTATTTCCACACAATTCCCAAGCATAGATATGAATGTTGGATGGCAAAATGAGTTAATGAGTTAATATAGAAAGTTTTCAATATTTTTTAATTTACTCAACCTAAGGCTAGAAAATGAAAATATGTATTGCCTATTTTGTTCCCTTTGCAACGTGACCTAAAAATGCCTTCCTTTTCAGAGAAGTTCTAGAACGATGACATAATGCTAGTGGGACTCATCCTACCTAGTCCCTCATCTCTACCATTATCTGACTAATGGGTAAGTGTTGATCTGCTGGAGGGTAGGAAGGCCCTACAGAGGGACCTGGACAGGCTGGATCGATGGGCCGGGGCCAACTGCATGAGATTCAACAAGGCTAAGTGCCGGGTCCTGCACTTGGGTCACAACAACCCCATGCAACGCTACAGGCTGGGCGAGGAGTGGCTGGAGAGCTGCCTGGCAGAAAAGGACCTGGGGGTGTTGGTTGACAGCCGCCTGAACATGAGCCAGCAGTGTGCCCAGGTGGCCAAGAGGGCCAATGGCATCCTGGCCTGTATCAAGAATAGTGTGGCCAGCAGGACCAGGGAGGTGATAGTGCCCCTGTACTCGGCACTGGTGAGGCCGCACCTCTAACAGTGTGTTCAGTTTTGGGCCCCTCACTACAAGAAGGACATGGAGGTGCTGGAGCGTGTCCAGTGAAGGGCAATGAAGCTGGTGAAGGGTCTAGAGAACAAGTCTTACGAAGAGTGGCTGAGGGAGCTGGGGTTGTTTAGTCTGGAGAAGAGGAGGCTGCAGGGAGACTTTATTGCTCTCTACAACTACCTGAAAGGAGGTTGTAGCGAGGTGGGGGTTGGCCTTTTCTCCCTAGTAACGAGTGATGGAACGAGAGGAAATGGCCTCAAGCTGCGCCAGGGGAGGTTTAGGTTAGACATTAGGAAAAACTTCTTCACCGAGAGGGTGGTCAAGCATTGGAACAGGTTGCCCAGGGAAGTGGTTGAGTCTCCATCCCTGGAGGTATTTAAAGAACGGATAGATACTCTGCTTGAAGACATGGTATAGATGGACTTGGCCGTGATAGGTTGACGGTTGGACTCGATGATCTTAAGGGTCTTTTCCAACCTTCACGATTCTATGATTCTATGATTCTAAGATAGATCCTGTTTTTTTATTGATGCTTTTGTGGGCTCAAGATCATTTAAAATGTGTCAGACTTTTTCTTTCTCCATTAGAAAGAACCTGAGTTGATAAACCTGACAGGCATATAACTGTGGTTTAATTTTTAATTATGGATTTAGTTGTGAAGCTTGTCATATCTTTGCCATTTATACAAGGGATACTATTTATCCAAGCCCACAGGACTTATTAGTGCTTAGCTGGAGTCTTGCAGGAGTCAGAGGAATTACACTGGACCAGAGCAGGATCCCATTTTCCCAGCTCTTAAGGAGGAGAAACTGAAGGACCTTTCCTTGTAGCTGGGAAATAGCCATGTTTTAAGGATAAATCAGGCTCTGCTGAGCACTGTATTTAGCCCTGAGAAAGGCTGACTGAGTGCTTTGCTGGTAGAAGCAAACCCGATTTACTAAGCAACAACAGGTTCCAGGGTGGGAATGGTGAATATAAGCCAATTCTTTCATATCAGGATAAATATCACATTTCCCTTACAATTTTTAAGTCTAGTTGAACCCCGGTGCATACCTGAGTGTAATCAGTTACAGAAGGACAAGCTGGCAAAGTCTGATGGAAATAAATATATCTCTGTCCAAAATGACAGAGCCTTTGATGAACTTCCTTTAAGCCAAAGAGAACTAGATAGAAGAATAATATAGAACATTGCAGAGAACTTCCTACTGGCTTAACTTATTAACTGATAATTTATTCGCAATCAGTGGAGAAGTCCAAAATAGATTAAATGTTTATTCATCTTCAACTTGTACACACACATTTGATGATTTTTTTTTTTCTCCTGTGGGTCTTTCACATCTCAGGTCAGAATTTATTTTCTTCCTGTCTCAAAAGACAGAAGAAAAAGGATAAGAAAGTAGAATCAGTTATAGATGGCAACAGTGAGCAGGATATAGTTCAGTTACATGGCAGCATTGTGATGGTGACTGAAGGAGAGGCATGTGTTAATTCCGTGCAAATACACCGAGGCTGATATTTTCAAATAGGGCAGGAAAGCAGTGTGCACCCAAGCTGAGATGTTATTAGTAGGGTATCCTTTAACATTCTTTAAATGAAACTGGATGAACATGGAAATAATCCAATTCATTTGTCATCACTGTAAATCTCTGTTGTACTTCAGATGTCAAAGCAAGTCAGACAAAGGCATTTGTTGGGTAGCATGGGTGGCATAAAGGAATAGACATGACATGCCAGCTTCTTTTTGCTACCTGGTAACATATAAAGGAGTAAAGTCCCAAAGCAATTTAGGACCTGCAGAAATCACAGAGGACAGTAGATCTGGAAAGCTCAGCTTTCTTTCCATTCTGGAAATGCTCACCACACACTAGCAAGTCTTTCATAAATTCAAGCAGTCCCAAAAAGCCTAGACCATTTAACCCAGTGGAAAAGCAGGTGAGAACCTCCCTTCCCAGGCTGCTCTTTCTTGTCCTGGAGGCACCATCATCACTCACTTTTGGATCTATCTCAGACCATCCATTCTCCCAGTCTGCACTGCAGATGTGAAATTTTCTGCATGGCAAGTCATTAAAAACATTAGAATCACAGAATCATAGAATCATCAAGGTTGGAAAAGACCCTTAAGATCATCGAGTCCAACCGTCAACCTATCACGGCCAAGTCCATCTATACCATGTCTTCAAGCAGAGTATCTATCCGTTCTTTAAATACCTCCAGGGATGGAGACTCAACCACTTCCCTGGGCAGCCTGTTCCAATGCTTGACCACCCTCTCGGTGAAGAAGTTTTTCCTAATGTCTAACCTAAACCTCCCCTGGCGCAGCTTGAGGCCATTTCCTCTCGTTCCATCACTCGTTACTAGGGAGAAAAGGCCAACCCCCACCTCGCTACAACCTCCTTTCAGGTAGTTGTAGAGAGCAATAAGGTCTCCCCTCAGCCTCCTCTTCTCCAGACTAAACAACCCCAGTTGCCTCAGCCGCTCCTCATAAGACATGTGCTCTAGACCCTTCACCAGCTTCGTTGCCCTCCTCTGGACACGCTCCAGCACCTCCATGTCCTTCTTGTAGTGAGGGGCCCAAAACTGAACACACTGTTAGAGGTGCGGCCTCACCAGTGCCGAGTACAGGGGCACTATCACCTCCCTGGTCCTGCTGGCCACACTATTCTTGATACAGGCCAGGATGCCATTGGCCCTCTTGGCCACCTGGGCACACTGCTGGCTCATGTTCAGGCGGCTGTCAACCAACACCCCCAGGTCCTTTTCTGCCAGGCAGCTCTCCAGCCACTCCTCGCCCAGCCTGTAGCGTTGCATGGGGTTGTTGTGACCCAAGTGCAGGACCCGGCACTTAGCCTTGTTGAATCTCATGCAGTTGGCCCCGGCCCATCGATCCAGCCTGTCCAGGTCCCTCTGTAGGGCCTTCCTACCCTCCAGCAGATCAACACTTCCACCCAACTTGGTGTCATCTGCAAACTTACTGAGGGTGCAGTCAATCCCCTCATCCAAATCATCAATGAAGATGTTGAACAGGACTGGCCCCAGTACTGAGCCCTGGGGAACACCACTCGTGACCGGCCACCAACTGGATTTGGCTCCATTCACCACCACTCTCTGGGCTCAGTCGTCCAGCCAGTTTTTAACCCAGCGTAGAGTGCACCCATCCAAGCCGTGTGCAGCCAGCTTCTCCAGGAGAATGCTGTGGGAGACAGTGTCAAAGGCCTTACTGAAGTCCAAGCAGACAACATCCACAGCCTTCCCCTCATCCACTAAGCGGGTCACCTTGTCATAGAATGAGACCAGGTTAGTGAAGCAGGACCTCCCTTTCATAAACCCGTGCTGGCTGGGCCTGTTCACTCGGTTGTCCCGCACTTGCTGCATAATGGCACTCAAGATGACCTGCTCCATGACCTTCCCCAGCACCGAGGTCAGGCTGACAGGCCTGTAGTTCCCCGGATACTCCTTCCGACCCTTCTTGTAGAGGGGCGTCACATTTGCTAGCTTCCAGTCATCCGGGACCTCCCCGATTGACCAGGACTGCTGATAAATAATGGAGAGTGGCCTGGCCAGCTCCTCTGCCAGCTCCCTCAGTATCCTCGGGTGGATCCCATCTGGGCCCATGGACTTGTGAGCATCCAGGTGGAGAAGCAGGTCAGTGACTGCCACCTCTTCGACAACTGGGACTTCACTCTGCGTCCTATCTCCATCTCCCAGTTCAGGGGCCTGAAAAACCCGAGGATGACTAGCTTGACTATTAAAGACCGAGGCAAAGAAGGCATTAAGTGCCTCTGCCTTCTTCTCATCCTTCGTGGCCAGGTTACCTTCTGCATCCAACAAAGGAGGGAGATTCTCCCTGGCCCTCCTTTTGTCACTAACATATTTATAAAAACTTCTTACAGAGGATTGCTTATACCTTACATTTTTGTAGGCAACAGCGGCCGTGACCAGTAGAGTTAAGGATCTGGACACTTGCCATTGTAAGGCTTCATTTTCACTCATAACTTTTAACTGTGTAGGCAGAAATTTTCTAGACACATGGTTTGCCTCAGTGTGACAGCCTTTCTTTAAAAAGTTAAGAAAAAGGTTTGGCTTTTTCTCAGGGTATGGCAGTCTGTATGGTTAGGAAGACTGGTACTTTGTCAATGTTTTTGTATTTAATTCTTACAACACTTCCTTCCTTTTTCCCCAAGATGTCAGGGATCATGTTTCCTGCTTTGGAAGGAGAACTCTGGGGGCAGAAATAGGGAGAAGGTTTCCCTGCTATCTGTTACAAACATGCTGTCCGGGCCATTTTTGGCAAAAAGACATGCATGTCAGGTGGTAAATTATCAAGTGACACTAGGTAGGTTGTGGAAGCTGAGTCCTTACATGCAGCATATACAGTGAATATGCTGTAGCAAAAGGTCAGAAGAGTGGCAGGGCAATTTGCTTTTGGCCCTTCTGGTGGAGGCTGTAGTAGCTGTGACTGTTGGAAAATAAGGCATGTAGCTAGGGAATGGGAGCCAGGCAGGCAGATCTGGGAAAGGAAGTAAAATGGGATGTAGAAAAAATTAGACAAGGGTGAGGAGTTGAAGGACTGGTGAGAGGGTATCTATGTCTGTGTGAAAGAGTCCAGAGTGACATCTAGTTACTGCTGCAATTAGCTCCAATGGCAGAGGTGTGTCAGAAGACTAAAATCTTTAATCCTCCAGATTTGACCTGCCAGAGGCAGCACCTTTGTAGCCATTAGTGAGAGAGGCAACAAGAGTGGAAAATAAAACAGTTGGTGCCAGGGCCCTGCCATCTACCTTAGACTTACTTCAGGGCCTTTTTCACTTCAGACTAGCTCTAAGTCATGGACTGGATGTAATTATTATTTATATTATCAGACCCTCTACAACACTGAATCATATCAGAGTTGTAGCACTTCATTTATCCTCTAGGCCTGAGGAGTGTGTAGAACTGTACAATCCTAGCTCTGAAACACTCACTCTCTAAAAAGGCAAAGCAGAGAAGTGAAGAAGGGAAGCACTTGTTATTTGCAGAATGGATAGAAAATTGAGCACAGACAATTTGCCCAAGGTCAGGTCGAGAGAGGCAGAGACCAGAGTAGAGCTACACCTGCCAAGTTATGAGTTGCCTTTCTCACAGAGATAGTGCCGGTAAATCATGTGTACAGCAGAAATAAATGTAGTAAGTACCCTTAGAAACTAAATATGTTTTCTTACCACTGGGTTAGTTAAAAATAATTCACATGAGCACAGGTTTTCTGGATCAATGGTTCTCCTCCTCCAGTTTTATTGACTTCTCCCAGCAGAGGTATGGTACATGGCTTCTAATGCCTGTCCTCATAGTCACCCCATTTACAAAAAACATGTCAATTTATCTTCACAAGATGTGTCAAGGGAACATTTTCTCTGAATCTGAGGAGGCAATAGTTTTTATTGAGCTGTATGTTTACAAAAAGTTTAATATTAAACTAATGCTTTAATGTTCAGTTTTGTTAAGTATTGAGGATAAATTTCCTAAATAGTTAGCTCACTCTTAGGCAGGGGAAAAAATCTCTACTCGTACAAGGCCTGTCCATCCCTACAGCCCTGACTTCCCAGGGATAAGGACAGCTTTTCAGGTGCTTATGGATGTGGCTGCAGACCGGTTTCCTTTTCAGAAACACCTTACTCATGTAGGTATGTCAAACTTACCTGTCTGTTCAGGACCACTCATAGAGCAAACTATAGCTGAAAGGCAGTGTGAGAATTTATCTCACAACTGCCAATGCCCCTTAACTGAAATGCAGTTCTTGCCTTTTGTAACATGGACTGGAATAGGATAGGCAGTAGAAGCTGGTCACAGAGGTCTGTGATGAACAGAGATCCCTCCCTGCCAAATATGATGCAGAACAGACCTTCCCCTACCCTTAAACAAGGGTTAAACTTCCATCAGAAAAGGAGGAAAACTTTTATTTAAATGAGTGAACTATGCCCAGGCTGTTTTTTCCACAGGGAGAGATACAGCGTATTTAAGCTTCCCAAAGTGTGGGACTAACTATTCTATTCTAACTTGGTTTATGAGCTTTTCAAAGAAGCGCATAGCTGGGTGACAGAATTTACTGATGACATTTATGTATATAGGGTAGTAAAGTCAAGGTCTGATTGCAAGAAATTGCTGGAGATGAAGTGCATGAGGAGGAGGCGGGCGGAAAGGCAGATAAAATTGAACCTAACAAATTCATAATAATGTAGAAGGCACATATGAATCCAGACTTCACATATAAAATGATGGACTCTGGGCAGACCATTACACTGTAGAGGATTAACACGAGATATTTATTTAAAAATATGATGAATTATCCAGTTCAACAAAACTATTATCATCTGAGTCTGTGGTTAATTATCCTCTGAATTTTTTTATACTTGCTTTCTGGATATGTCCACTTTCAGCCCCAGGTCATTATATACTTTTTTTCCTTTGTTTGCCTCTGTTGCCAAACATTTAATTCCTACATGGTTAGCTGTATGAGCAGTGACCAAATAACCACTTTCTCAGGCTCTTGTTGAGGAGGGGACGAGCCTTGTTCCCAACAGATGGCGGAATCGGAATCGCACCTCCTCCCACCACTGCTCAGGGCTGCTCGCGGACCCCCCCCCCAATGGCCCCTTCGCCTGGCCACGGGCAGAGCAAAGAGCCACCCAAGCAGGGGCACAAAGGACATGCAGGAGGAGGTGCAACTGCAAAGGGACTTTGCCCAGTGGAGAAACCCATGCTGCATTTTTTTTCCTCAAACTCCACTGTCCCCCTATGCGAATTCTGCTTGCTTTGCCTGCTGCAAGCCTGGGCAGGAACGGGAAGAGGTCATGGTACCCTTCTGTCTTCTCGCTCCTCACTCAGGCACATGGGGATTTCTGGCACATTCCAGGAGGTGATCAATGGCACAAGCATAAGGAAACACATGCAGCACTACTTTGTACCCTGTGTAATGGTCTTACAGGCAGCTGTAAGTGCCTCAGCAGCCGTGGGCAAAAGGAGCTCCCCCCACAACCTCTGCATGAAACTCTCCTCAAAATACAGTTTCTGATTCATGGTCCCATCAACGAGTTCTTCTGGTTCACATGGTCTTTTCTGGGAACCCCTCTGGGGCTTTTCCTTATTGTCCCCAGGCACACTTTTTTCTGAAGTTGGCATTTTGTTCTGGTTTTCAACTTGTTTTTTCACCATGCAGCTTTTCAGTTGTTTTCTGAAGTTGTTGCTTGTGACGAGGAAGGTGGCTTTAATGAAGAAGAGTCTTCTTCCAGTTTGTATACAATCTGTAATATGAGGCATGCATATTCCTTCCCTATCTGAACTGCATCCTGAAAATCAGCCTGTAACAATATTTGAATAAACTGAAGCTAAATGACCTTTTTTTCTTTTGGGTCAAAAACAGTTTTCCCAAGTTTCCTACCCGAGATCTCAAAATAAGGAGACATAAGGAAATGCAAAATAGTAAGTTTGCCTTGTAACTTACAGAATCTTTATTTAAACAAGGTTTTCTTTTTTATTTTGAGTCATACACTTAATCTGTCTGAAGAAGTGGGGACTGCAACCAAACATCAGCTCTTTGCAGCATTATACTTTGAGGAGCTAAAGATCCAAATCCAGCTTGGCATCCTATGTCCATTTCAGGGCTTTTATCAGTGACATTCAGATGCATTAAAATGCTGGCCTTGGTCAATCTTGGCAGTGAAGCAGCAGTGTCAAATAGTTAATCATTACCAAATGGATATGATAAGGAATTATAATCCAAGCAAATCATACAACAGGAATAAACAGGTGAAGGGAAAATGAAAAAGGTAAAAGATATAAGGAGTTTGTCTAATGATAATCGCTGTGAATTGTTGATGTCCATCCAAAAGAGCGTACAGCAGTGCTGCAGAGTCGCTGGCAAGCCAGCAAAGGCAGATAAAAATAAATGAGAGTTAAAAAAGGTAAATGTAAAGTAGTATATTTATGGAGAAAAAATAAGTGGCAGAGAGAGAAAACTGGAAATTGCTGTTTAGAAAAGCAGTAATGTAGAAAACCAAACCCAGAGCTATAACAAATATATTAAAAAGGATCTCACAATGAACTGTCATTGCAGTGTAAATAAATGCCAATCTGTGCTGCAAATAAATGAAAAGGATCCCTTCTAAGACAGAAGAGGTAATCATAATTCTGCTCAGTCCATCTCTGGAAGCTACTTATAATATAGTTTCATTTTATATCTCTCTATTAGACCCTGGAGTGTAGCGTATAAACTAATGGCACTGTTGTTTTTTTAAAAAAACAGACTAGTGTCATATATATATGTCTGTGTTTATCCATATATATATACTCAGCAATATGGCAGAAAAAAAAGGCACTGGTAGAATTGTAAGCACTTATTTGGCAACATTCACAGGCAACTTTGCGACAAACTGATTTTGAGGGACAGTGATATTTCTTTGCTGCAAAAGTTTAACTAGAACCAGCGTACTAAATCCTTGTTTAACATAAAAACCTGTAGCAGACAGTCAAGGAACTAGTGATGTTTAGGCTTTCTATCTAATAGTTCTGTTTCAGTGTCCTGATAAACCAAGTGGAATCAATCAGTCAAAGATGCAGTTAGCAGAATATATTGCTATTCAGTTTCCTAGGTAAGATTAGAAGGCAAATAGGTAGTCACAGTAAGCTCCTGAAATTTCATGCCTTCCACGTGGTATCTAAGAGGGGATCGTAACCATGGTAAGCAATCCTGCCAAAAAAAATTGTGAGACAGATTCCAAAAAAACATATCCTTATACTTGTACATGTGACAAGGTTATTAGACCTTGGACTGGGATCAGTGTGAGTGCAGAGGTTTGCAGATGAGGACCCAAGGTCTCTTCTCTCTCTCTCCTTTTTCTATGCTAGCCAATCTGATTGCAATAAGTGCTTGTGGTATGTTCCCAGGGGATTTCTTCCCAAGGAGGATCCTTCTTGCTCTGAGGAATAGGACTGCCATCTCCAATATTGCCCCTTTCTGGGATTCTGTATGCACTGCTGTTCCCTGCTAGTGCTTTGCTTGAAAGGAAGAGGAACACTGTCACCAGAGGAGGAAGAAAGGAAGAGTGCAAACTCTCCTTTCCCTCACCTTTGTAAGTGAAGACCTCATGTAGGCAGCACCACTTCAAGGGATGGGCATGGGAAGAAGAGAGAGAAGAGGGAGGGGTGCCGTGCACAGAGAAGCTTCATCAGATGGTATGTCACTAGTATGGGAACAGCAGTACTACAAGTAGTACCAGGTACATGAATCTCCATTATCATTTCATGCATTTATAAATACCAGTGGGAAGGAACATTCAAAAATCAATACAAAAAAGACAAAAATTTACTTATTTATAAAAGCTTTGACAATATACATTGACACAAATAACTAGACCCATCATCCACCACTGAACCTGGGGGATGTACAACTGTTACAGCCCAAGTTTAATTCACTGGGTTTTGGATGCTTTTCTTCTCTAGTCTCAAGTGTTTGCACACTGATTCAGCTCACGCCACCCATGACTCTCCCATTTCAGGTTAGGCCATATGTTATCTGCAACTGTCACAGAAAATCTGTGATGTTTTCTCCCCTCTGAAATCAATGACAGTGGAATCCCATCCAAAAAGCTTTCCAAAAGCAATGTCTGTGTAACTACACCAAACACGCTGAAACTAGAGCGTTTTAGAGAAAGGCATCTTAAAAAAAGGAAGCAGACTGTAAGGATGCCCCTAGGTAACTATATGCCTATACCTATGCCACTGGACTTTCTATTAAAAACATAATTTATAAGCTTTGGTTGATCCAGTCATTGTCTCTAGATAAAAACTCTTTGCACGAAGAGCAAAAGAAACCTGCAGCTTAACAGAGATGGGGCATGAAATATAAGAAACTGGCCTTTTCTCCGTTGCTGTTGATATATATATATTTCTGGATGATTTATCTGGATGTTACCTTATTGCTCTCTTGCTTGTTCTACCAAAAAAATCTATTAAGTAAAAGTAAAACAGACATGGAATAAATATTGTTCTAACTGCAACAAGACTATACAGTCTGTCTCCATAAAAGAATGAAGTATTAATGCAGTGTTAATGCAACTATTAGATAGCCATCTCATGACCATTACCTCTAAGATCACTTAATTTTCCAGAAGGCATTTATCATTTTCTATTATTATTTAATATATAAAGTTACAGATTTCCCCCCTCAGTTACGACATCTAAAGTTTGAGCTTTTATTTTTTTTCCCAATGGTTGAGCTCGCTTCTCCTTGCATTATTTTTTTTAACATAGTAGGATTGCAGTGATATGCAGAAGCAGCATAAGAGGACGAAGAAATCTTTGTCAAGTGAGTGTTTTTGCACTGCAGATGCTCTCTCTCTCTCATCCCATGTATCTTTGCTTCTCTGCTGTGCTGTGCACACATCTGAGCACAAAGGGTTGCCTCTCACCTTCCTGACAAACATTTCCAGTAGTGTCTTACAACACATAGGTAGATAAAAGCACAACACTCTTGCCATCAAGATGTCGAAGAGGCCAGTGAACTCAGCTCAATGGTTTCAAAAGAGAGGTGCAGGCAAGGATTTAACTGAGGTGCAGAGGTCTGACTCCCACGTGGACAGAAGCACTTTTGTTCAAGGTCTCAGTCAAGTGCCTGAGCTCCGGAAAGAGCAGGAGTTCAAATGCATCTCAGCCATTCAGTGTGAGGATATTTCAGACTGTCTTTTTAAGATAGGTGCCTACACCACACTGTGCCCTTCGTGGGGAATCTCTGGTCATCTTGCTTTAGGCTCCAATTTTTATCCTGAGTGCCAACCACTCTGAAGTGAGGTATTGCAGCATGTAACTCCCAAGCATTTAAATTGCCTGCGAAGATCCGTGCTCATAAAAATAACTATCGTCATCACCATTATCAGTGGATCTTTGCTACTGCATTTTTAGGAATCCTGCTTCCAAAACATCCTTTTAGATGCACGACTTGTTTCTTTTCCTGCATATGTTAGTGCTTGCTGTAGTTTTGATGTCAGGGATGGGCTAATGGCAGATGTCCACAGTGACAACCTCTTCTAAGCTAGTCACCTTCAGGTCTCTATAGTCAGTGGTAAGAAAAAGGCCCTGCTGGGGCATGATTTATCTGCCTTATTCTACATGGCTACTTTGGAAGGAAGTACAGAAACACCCATTTCTCTCCATTGCCCCTAACAGGAGTCTAGATTCCTAGCTTAGGTGGAGACACACACATTAGGTCAGATGAATCTCACTTCACAGTATGTCCCTGATTAATTTGTACAGACATAAGTACAACTCCATGGCTAATACTTTATAAATTTAGACTCAGGAAACAAAAAATTAACAACTGATTGTTCTTCCTAAGAGCTCGTGCACTTAAGGTTTGCTCACATGGCTCCATATGACTGAGTTACGCCACTTTGTGTAGGTGATGACATTTTCAGTGGCAGGAGAGCATCCATATCAGATGAGAAATGATATGTTGCTAATCTCAAAACTCAAGACTTGTGATTGTGTGAACTTACCCCTTGTTAAACAGAATTTGCAGAACTGCTATAACAATGCCATATGTTGACTACTAAAATTAGGACTTGCATTTTATTTCTGCTGTTTTCCTCCTCTATTTTGTGTCCTCCCTGCAACAGCATATCCAGTGTTTATTCCTTCTTAGAATGTATTGGATTTATTATTTTATCAGAGGCTGATTTTTAACCTGTTTTCTTTTTCTCAAATGGTCATCTTTATGGCAACAATAGTAGAATTGACATGAGAAAACCCTACTCTATATGTGTAGGTTCCAGAAAGCTAAAACATTATATTTGGCCTGAATAATTTTATGAATGAAAAATATACCTCTCACCTTCAGAATGGAGAGTTCTTTCTCAAAGAATATGAACATGTGGAAAAGGAAGACGTGTGCACATTTCGGGAGGAAGCTTTTTAGTGTGCTCAGGAAAAATATGCAACTTCTGTGTCAAACTTCTGGTTAAGGCATTGTGGTTAGGCATTCTAGATCCGTAAGAAAGTTTGGATTATTTTTTCAAAATGCAGTTCCTTTCTTCCAAATTTGAGTGTCTATCTATTATTCCTGTTATGTACAAGATGAATATTCCACTGAAAATAGCACTTGTAACAACAAATGGAATTTTGGATGCGGTCATCTCAATTTTGATACTTTAAAATTTCTGACTGTATTTACAAAATACAGCAATACTGTTCTGTATCTGTTGGCATTTCCTTTTTGCACCATAGAATAATGGAAATAATCTTTTAATGACATTGTAATTAACTCTCCACTGGAGCTGGTTACAATGGAATCAGCTATGTTTCTCAGGATTTTCTGGCCTAAATCTGAATTATTCATTTTTTAAAACCAGTAGTATATGTCCCCTTTTGCTACACAGAGGAGTCTGACTCTTCTGAGTAAATTATCACAAATTAACAAAGAAATAATAATTTATTTCTATATATACCAAGGAAGAAGAATTTCCAAACATCTCCAGTACACTGGTCAGCTTTTCTAATCAGCTTGTAAACCATATGTTTGCAATCTAGGGAGTGTTAGCAGTGCAACAGAGATGTATGAGTGGATGTGCTGGTGAGGTGTTTTTTCTCTTGTGCAGAAATTGCAAAGCCAAGATGTATCATAGAAAGTAGTTACTTTAAACTTTTATACTTTCAGAACTGTAAGCTTCTCTGTCTGTATTACCAAGCATCTGGTCATTGAAATACGTTTGATGTGAATGTCAAACAGATTAAGTATATATACCTGCTAAGAAAATATATCTTCAGAGTGTTGCATATAATTGAGATAATGCATAATCTTAGAAAGACACTGGCCCAGGATTTTTTTGTAGTCACAAACCATTTTCTGATATCATCTCAGACTCATTTGTTTTAATCACTACTTCATTCATGTCCTTGAAATTGTAAACTTTTTCTGGCAGAGCCTGTCATTGTGTATTTATATGCTATGAAGCACTGTCTTGCCTCTCATCTCCACTGAGAATATTTAATAATAATAATGTTTAACTTCAGCCATCTACGAGCTAGTTGTCCACTTGTTCTAGTTGCTCAGAGCCTTTTTGCAATTGGTGGAGAGAGCTGGTGCCTGCAGGGTTAAGTCTCCTTAGATACCTATTTCAGTTTGTGAGGAATTGCCTCCTGAAGGTATCTCCACTGACTGTTGAAGGAGGCAAAGACTATGTGGGAGGCACCCCGTCCACTGAATTCCATGAGGATTTTATGGATAATATAGCCCACTTAGGAGCTCACTGCAAATTCAGAGCAAGGCTTACTGGTGATTGAGAGCAAAGTCAGACAGAATAATTTTTGATCCACTAAAATCACTTTCTTGATTTCCTACTGGTTATGTCTATACTGCAGATACAGAAGCAGGCTGTCAGGACCCCACGACCACCCACTTCAATGATTATCACCCGTTGGCATGGTTTCAGCTGGGATGGAGTTAATTTTCTTCCTAGTAGCTGGTATGGTGTTGTGTTTTGGATTTAGAATAATGTCAATAACACACTGATGGTTGAGTTGTTGCTGAGTAGTGTTTATACAAGTCAAGGACTTTTCAGCTTCCCATGCTCTGCCAGGTGCACAAGAAGCTGGGAGGGGGCACAGCCAGGACAGCTGACCCCAACTGGCCAAAGGGCTATTCCATACCATGTGACGTCATGCTCAGCATATAAAGCTGGGGGAAGAAGAAGGAAGGGGGGGACATTCAGAGTGATGGTGTTTGTCTTTCTAAGTAACCATTATATGTGATGGAGCCCTGCTGTCCTGGAGATGGCTGAACACCTGCCTGCCGATGGGAAGTAGTGAATGAATTCTTTGTTTTGCTTTGCTTGTGTGTGCAGCTTTTGCTTTACCTATTAAGCTCTCTTTACCTCAACACACAAGTTTTCTCACATTTACTCTTCCTATTCTTTCCCCATCCCACTGGAGGGGAATGAGTGAGCAGCTGTGTGGTGCTTAGTTGGCAGCTGGGGTTAAATCATGACACCTGTACACATAGCATCCAATTTCACTTTGCAAAAAAGCATAGGTCAGGAGTAAAATATTCTACAATCCTACATTAAAGTGAATGTAAATAGTCTTTACTGAAGACTGTCCTTACTTTAGATATCTTGCAGCAGGCTAAGTTTGCACAAATTTGCACAAACTGCGTTGATTGGCCCAGACTGGATGAGGGTGCTTGGCCTCTCTTGTTTCAGTTAAGTCTGAAGCCTGGCTAAAGTCCTCTTTTGGGTTTGCTGTTAACTGTAGCTAGTGGGCAGTCAGATCTAGAAACTCTGCTTGCCCACAGCTCTTACACATTGTGTTCCCGTTTCATGTATATTTCTCTGAGCTTTCTCTTATTGTGGTCTTCTGCTTTAGAAGCAGTCATCAAGACTGTGGGACTGTCATATGCTTTAAGCTATTTGTAGAAATACATGAGTGTGAAGCTTCATGCAATTACAGTGCTGGGTTTCAGGAAAGTTTCCAACCAAATTTTTTAACTTTTTCGCCCCCAGAAGTCAGTTCTCAAACAATTAAGATACTTTTGGTTTCCACTACTGCAAGAGCAATACTGTTCACATCAATGATAAATCTGATGTTCTGAATTCCTTGTTCATTTTTTTTTGCTTTACTGCTCTTGGAAAGGCAGCAAAAAGCAGAGTTGGAGCTAGATTCATGGAGGTGCTTGTTTCTTCCCACCTGTCCACTGTTTGCCCTGCAGCCTGAATAAGTCCAAGGGGTCTTCTCATTACCTGGAGTCCAGAGCAATTGCCCTTGCTGCTGTCCCTCAGAAGACCACACCAAAGAGAGCTCAGGTTGCACTACCAATGAACATTAATTCTCCATCTAAGATTTCTGTCACCACTTGAGGAAAGTTTTGTATTTGATTAGCAGTAGTTGGCATGAGGAACAATTACCATACGTAAGGATGGCTGAACTCAGAAAGTGATATTTGCCAGTGTGTGACTGAAAACTCACAAAGCTGAAGAGAAGAAATTGAAGATGACTGGAGATGAAGCAGGAAAAGCAGCTACTGAGGTTAAAAGAGGCATTACCAGACTCAGAGAAAGGACTGGAAAATTTTTAAGAGTTGACAAGAATGAAGAGCCTGTGGCTACTGTGGACTTCTTAATCCTTTGAACTTAAAGAAGCAGAACCTGTGGGAGCCTTGATGTACAGCAGGTATCTGAGAGCCCAAGGATACCTGGTGAAATCTTGTTTATGAGGACTACAGATCACTGCTTCGTTCTGCACAGTAGTAGAGGTATCCCGTGGAGCTTTTCTATTAGAGGACAGACTGTCTTTGTCTCAGCTGCTGACTGCTCAACTGCTTGCTACCCAGATTTATCACTTTGGCAACAGTGTGCGTGCTGAAGAGTTATCCAAGCATTGGTTATGTGCTCATGGTTCCCATTTTCTCTTCCCTCATTTCATTTACAAGAACCACTTGAAACAACTTAGCTCAGCTGGATAACAGTGATTTTTTCTGTCTTTTGGTGTGATGTATGGACCTAGTCTATTCCTAAAATTTTCCACTACAAGCACTGGCGGTACCCCAAATGCTATTTTGTGTTCAGCCCTTCAGGTCTCAGGATCCATTTTGTTCCCCCAAAAACTTTCATACCGTAAGCTGAGGTCCATGAGTCATGGTTCAATTATCTGTAGTTGACTCCCTCCCAAGCAAGGTATACAGCATGGAAGGAGAGGGTGCTGTATAAAGAATAGATAGGCCTTTATGATCTACATAAATTTTAAGAATCACACACTTCTCTTCAGTTGTTATGCTAGACTGGTTTGCAGTGTTCTTTGATTAAAGAATTAATGTAAGTGGAAAAAGAAAAGCTTCAAACCAATTAGAGTGTACATACTTTGTAAGTTGGTTTTTTCCTAATAATTTTCATACCTTTGTCATATGTCTGAATTAATGCACACATTTTTTTTCTGTTACATACCTGAAGTGCCACAAAATGTGGTAGTCCACCTTTTAGCTTACAAGGCAGATTTCAAATTCAGAGAGAATTTATTATCCTGGTCCCAAGCTGTCACATTTCAAGTAGGCTATTCCGTGGGCTTCCAACCGGAGTTTAATATTTTTTCTTCCCTCAGACTTCAGAATTTTGAATTAAATAAACTGCAAGTTGCATAGGCTAGAAGTCCTTTGGGATTTCACTAAGAGTTAGCTTATGCTATGCTATGCTATGCTATGCTATGCTGTGCTATGCTATGCTATGCTATGCTTTGCTATGCTATGCTTTGCTATGCTATGCTATGCTATGTTATGTTATGTTATGTTATGTTATGTTATGTTATGTTATGTTATGTTATGTTAAATCACCTGTTGCATGGAAATATGGATAACATACTTCTGAAAATGCAATCTATAGGTTTTTTTGATTCATGAGAATGAACTGAAAATGGACAATAAAATTTTATCCTAGAAGCTGGTACATTAGCATCGTATGCCAAAATCTATGTTCTTACATAGCTGAAGTAGGTAAATTCAGGGGACTCAGTACAGTTTCTTGAGAGGTATACAGTTATGTAATTAACAATTAAATTGCATCTTGTCATCTTTCAAATACTTTATTTCATTATTCTAGCTAGCTTGCATAATAGGAGGAAAATGTTAGTTTTATCCTAGCAGGTGAAGTTCTGAAGTGAAATAGGAGTGGGGATACTTTGGCTGGGAATCAGCAGAGGTAGGTGTCTGCATCTGAGCTGCTCACCCTAAGCTACCATTATCAGACAGGGAGGAAAACCTGTAATGCTCAAGGGTGAACCTTTAAACAAAAATATATGTCTCTGTATCTGTTCTGAGAATTTATGCCTCTGAGTGTGCCAATTTCTCTCCATCACATATCAGCAGACCTCAGATGTATATGTTTATGATGGATATATGTAGATAAGCATGGTGAACCGTACAGTATGTTGGTGACAAATAAGTCAAACGTCAGTGAGTTGTAACTCTGACAGAGTGTTTTCATGCTCAGTTCTCCTGTGGGAAGACATATCCTTGCCCACCACTTTTGGGAACAACTGGGTTTGAAAACTCCATGTATGCTAACGTAATTGCTATAAAATCTACTTGTCTTTGCCATACTTATTACTTAAATTTTAATAAGTTTTTAATTTTTCCTGACAAATGAGTCCAAGGAATAAGCTTAGAAGCAATGTGAGCAATGGCCCTGAAACAGGCTACTGTGAATACGTAGCAACTAATACTCCACCATATTCTGTGCCCTTGTCTTTGCTGACTTACACTGTGATAACCTGCTGAGCATTAGAAAAATCTGTGACTGTCTATTAAGATAGAAATATGGATTCTCTCTTATCATACTGACCAATATGGAGGAGGACATAAATTTGATTTATTTTAATTTGTATGGGTTTATATTATATTGCATTTTTAGACTTTCCCTTACCTTTTTGGAGTGAAAGAGAAATTTCACAGTTCAACCAAAGATGAAATGTTGCTTCTTTTCTCCCTTTCCCTGGCCTAATGTAAACTTTCATTGAAAAAAGATTGCTACTGACCTTTTGGACTTCTCCTGTTTAGGAAAAAAGAAATTACAGGTCAGCGTCATAATGGTTTGAGAATATCTGATTTCAAGAAATCTGACCCAGACCTGTGAGCTTGCAAACAATCAGAAGCTACATTTTACATTTGGGTAGCATCTGAAAAGTGGCTGCACATTCACAACTTCATTTCCAGAACCAGTGTCACCTGCCTGTCTCATGGCAGTGTCCTCAGAAAACTTGCAGCCATGGGTGAGCTTTTCCGTCATGGATGAATGTCAAATAGGGTGGCAAATAATCTCTATGAAGCCATGTAACTGTCTTGTTGTTCTAAGCTTTTATTCCATGGGCTCTCTGTCTCCTAAAATATTCACCTGAGTCATATGAAAGACTCACAGATCAGATCATGCATCTGTGTGACTGGAGCTGAGCTGAGAGGGTTTTGCTTTGTGCTCCAGAAAACCTTGCCCATTCTCTACCGCATGGAAGTACTTCACAGAACCAGAGGATGTCTGAGGTTGGAAGGGACATGGATCTGGAGATCATCTAGTCCCACCACGTGCACTAGCAGTGTCATCTAGAGCAGATGGGATAGTTGATCCCTACTCCCTATCCCAGAAGGGGTAGTCTTTGCTTGGTGTATTGCAGGGCAATAAGGACAAAAAGAAGTAAAAATATAAAGGCCCAATGAAAATTGTGTAAACATGTAGAGCTTCAAGTTTAAGATATGGCACAAACCTTTTAAAGCAAGTATGATTAACCACTGTGAAAAAACACTGAGAGAAGTAGCAATGCCCTCATCTTTTGAAATCTTCACATCAAGGCTTGATGATATTTCTATTTAGCGAAATACAAGCTATTCACCTCAGAACAGAGGGAAATAAATCAAGTGTAGTGCCTGTGTTATTCAGAAGCCAGACTAGGTGATCTAATGATGCCTAGTGGCTTTAACCGTCTATAACACACTCTGAGCTCTTCTTGATTTGGAGCCATTAATACTGTCAATGGTCCAGAATTCCTCTAAGCGACAAAGAGCATCACCCACCCCATCTCTTTTTCTTCCTTGCCTTTATGGAGAGGGGAAAAAAAAAAAAAAAGAAAAAGAAAAGAAAAAAAATATGTTCTTCACATCTCTGAAAGAAAAAAGCATTCTACGGGGCAAAGGAAATGGTGAGTAAGAACACCCATACACTGCTAAGTGCTCCCTTGATTTACAGAAAAAAATCCTGTTTCTATATCCACTGGAATCTCTGACATAAGATAAAAGAGAGATTTTCAGCATTTTCATCATGTGTGTATAGCAGAAGATGTGTTAAAACAAGAAAGGGTAGTAATGATGTTATTAGGGAGAAAATAAGAAAAAACTATGGTCATTTTTTTTCCCAAGATTTGTTCTAAATTCTACTCTTATGTTATGGCAAATGCTGATTAATTTCATCCAGCTGTCTTGCTTCTGATTTAAGGCACTGACATGAAAGCAAATGCAGAATTTATGTATTCAGTACATAGCACATACACCTATACAAATCTGGTCCACAGCGAGTTGCTAATGCTTATATTATATTTCCTAATACGCATCTAGAGCTTTAAAATTCGTATCTTCTGTTGTTTGTGAGAGATATGACCCATCCTATCCTGGCATTCCATCAAATGTGTAAAAATTCACTAACGCAAATCATCTTTTGCCAACAGCAGTATGATTGGCAGCCTGCTGTTTTCATGTCCCCAAAAAATAGCAAGTTTTTATTTAGTGGTGAGAACAATTACAATAGTGGAAGTTATTTTGCTTCATTTTACTGTGATGAAGTTGAATCTGAAATATTTAGTAGAGTTTTCTAACTGCAGCTCTTGAATGAATAGTGTTTATTGTCGTCGTTTGAATGAGCGAGCAGTATGTGTATCATCAGATTTATCAGTTAACGCTGCAATACATAAGTATATCCCCAGTCAAGTTCTTAATTCCTAAAACAGAAATGCTAATAAAGGTGCTTGAAAAGCAGCAATAGAAAGACAGATCTTCTCCTATTTCAAATAATTGTCATTATTTACCAGAAATGCTCTGTTCCAAGTTTGTTTCTAGTGTAAATTCTGCTTCCCAGAACATGCATGAGAAGCATATTATTTGCTGAAATTCAGTATCTAAGCACGTAATATTGAAGTGGTACAAAATATTAATAAACAGCACGTGGTCAGATGCTGAAATTTCCACAATATAATCAACTTTAGTGATAACAGTCTAAGCTTATAGCACTCTAATCTTTTGCCAGAGGCTGGAAGAACACAATCAAGCTTCCAGGAAAGCCTCTCTTGACATTTAAGAACAAATAATAGGTATACTACAAAGCGCTGTTTGAATTCTATGGGCAATTCATCTATTCCAAAAAGGATTTGAACAGAGAACTCCTAAAAATGTGATGATAATGGCAGGAGCCTTCAGAGGTATTAATGAGTTAATTAATTAACTGTTTAAAGTACTGCATGCATGCTGTGACTGTGAGCATGACTCAACAGAAAATCAAGGGCTTGTTAAAACCAACGGTAAGAAGAGTAGTTGTATTTTTTCCTATTCCTTATTATTATTGTTGTCGGTGTCATTGTTATTTACAATAGATTTTCCAATGAGGACTGGGCATGAAAAAGCCAAATGTGACAAGCTGTTCCCAGAAGAGGATTCCCCTGTTCGAGAGCACAGAGCCCTGAGGTTTCCAGAGGGAGCAGGCTCCTGCCTGCTGCCTGGCAGGTGGGGTGCTGGGGCTGGGGACCAAGCAAGCCCTAGCTGGTGCCAACTGAAATTCATGCAATTCTTCTCAGTCCCATTGCTACTCAGCACTGAACACAACAGAAAGGAAATCTACTTTATTCCATTATTGGAATACTGAAGTCTGTGTAGCTGTTGAAGTTCCCAGCTTGGTAACAATTGGACACTTAAGCTGAGAACAAACCCCTGAAAAGAACAAGTCTTTGCTGCAGATAAGTTTGACTTCAAAGTGTCAGCAAATTCAGTGCATTCAAAACAACCCAAGAGTAATGCTTTTTTTTTCCAGAATTTTTCATGTCACTTTGCTCTTGACTAAGCCACTGACGTTGCCAGTCAAATGAAGCTTGAGGCAGTTTTACTTTCTAGGTCATTAGTTATGGAAAAGGATGTCTTCTTGGGAAAAATCATCAGTCTGAAATGTTGATAACAATATTTATCCTTTCACCAACAAAACAAATGCTGTAGGCTGCATGTAAACATCCCTTCATTGTTTAATATAAATCAGTAATACAGGGATTTATAAAGAAGGTATCTGTTCTTTAACTTCTAATAGTCTTAGAAGGTGCTAACCTTCATGTAAATGGACAGAAGTGGTTCATTATGAATATCTGCAGCATGAGTGACCTAATCTTAAATGGGTAATGAAGGAATTCTGTGTTTCCCAAAGATGAATATGACAGGAAGTATATGTTGTCTTTCACAGCTGGAAAAATCATAGGGGGATGCACTGGAGTTCTGATGCAGCTCAGTCTGAAGGATTTTTCTTCCTGTTCTGTTTAAGACATCGTACACAATCTCAAGCAGTATTTTAGCACCTTCAGGGGCTAAGGAATCAGAGAGGAAAGTCACTTTCTGTAATACAATATTCCTAATGGGGAAATCAGGGAAAAAACCCCTACCAACATAGAATATCTCTTTTTTTCTAATTAAGAAATCTAGCTAAATGAGGGTTTGCAGTCTGTCTCTCTCGCCCATCTTAAAATTTCAGCTTCCCTTACCTCTTTATAGCATTTATATGCTTCTGGTACAGCTTAAATAAGCAGTACATGGTCCCTCCCCTTCCTCCTGTGTGAATGCTCTGTGCCAAAAAGGTGTATTTGGGAGCAAACCACAGATACAAAGAGGAAACTTCCTCAATGCACATCAAAAGAGACAAAACAGTAAGTCCACTTGATTCACTTACCCTCTGAAATGCCCAGGGGTGCACAATTCGGTGCACAATTTCAGTGACCTGCCTTCCCTGCAGTAGGGCTGCTTTATGCAGGTGCCAAAGGTATAGGATTCACAGCCCCATAGACCTTGTGCTAGTAAACACCTGCATTATCTAAAAAGACTAATTCAAAGTGTGATGTCCCCCGCAGTTAATCATAGAAACTTTACAAGAAAAAATGCAGACTGAGCGGCCAATTGCCATGGCTGGCATATTTTCAGGATGCTGCAGCACTCAAATGACTTTTGAAGTAGAATATGATTCTTCTGTTTTGACATTGTGTTGCTTGAAGCTAGTAGAAATATTTGAGTGATGTCACTCCAGTATGAGATCTACCTGCCACCCCCTCTTTGTGCCAACAGCAGAAATCTTGGATTTTTTTGTTTCCTCTTAGCAAGAGACAATTGAAACATTTCTAAAATTATGTAATATGCTACAACCTCCCTTGCATATAGAGGAAGACTGCATGAAGTGCCGCAGATGGTTCGTGGGTCTTAACATGGACCACATGATCCTCAATAGCCCATTGATATTTTTATTTTCTTTAAATCCATGTTATGCCTTCCCTTTTTATGTTTGTTGGCTAAATGATTAAGGTCAGCCACTTTTCAGCCCCAAAGACACAAAGCAATTTGTTTGCTATTGTGCAGTTAAAGGTTTTTTTTTCAGTTCATTGACTTTGTTTTTTGGGTTTGGTTGTGCTATTAACACTCCCCTTGCCACAGCAAACTAAATATGTTAAGTAAGTATGCACAAAATCTATTTCTTCTATCTAGGAGATAATAAAAAAGTGCAGACATCCTTTCTGTTAGTTTCTATCCAGAATAAATTTCTCCTAGCAGGTATGGATTGCCAGAAACTTTAGCCCAGATTGAGAAATCTTGTGAAGTCTTGCTTTCTGAAAGGTGATGCTCAGCACTTTCTCAGGATAAGGACCATCAGATACTCCTTTTAAGGAATCTCATATTTAGAAACTGAAATTAACAGATCCATTGGGAAAAAATAGACTTCCTTTTTTGTGCTGAGATTTTTTCATTATTATTCCTCAAGCCTCCTGAAAAGGTACAGTAGCCACAAGAGCTTGCCTTGGATGTTCACCCTATTGTATATCTGCAGTAACCTACAATGCCTTTCTCAGTTTTGACAGGTAGTTACAGCAAGCACTACAGCAAGATTGAGCACCAGCCAGTTGGGCTTTTGACTGGCCTTATCACTGCAAATTTAATTTTCTGCAAAGAGAGCAAACAGCCTTCTGGACAGTTCCTTAAAATACATGAGATGTCCAAGCAGTGAGGCAATCACTGGGCTGATGAACAGGCATATGTAACCTAGGAGAGCATATGCCATTTTACCTTTCTAATTTTTAGTTAAATGACAATAATACTTTTAATTTTCAGGTGTATCTTAAGTTTGTTTTTTTTCCTAAGAGTCTTTTTCTAGAAAGCCTCTGAGAAACATATATCCTTCAAGGATATGAAACAGAAAAAACAGGACTATCAAGGCAAAAATCAAAATCAGACTCAACTTGAAAGTCACCAGTACTCAGCATGACAGTCTCCAATATATCAGTCAGACTTCAAGATTATCGTCTTAACATAAAATAGCTTATAGGGAGAAAAACAGCATTCGCATGAACTTTTACTAAAGTTAGCTTGATGTTCTGTAGGACTGATGGTTAGGCAGACTGACGCCTGCCGATTGTGCTATCACTTCAGTGCATGAAACCAATTTGCTTGCAAGCAGTCCATATTTCATTAGCACTGTAAGTGCTACAAGAAAATAATTAGCTTCTAATGCACTATATAGCTAAATCACTGGAGCAAAAGTGATCAATAAAACAGTCAATAGCAAATCGTTTGGTCCCATTTTTTTGTGCTGTTTGAATTCATGCACTTTCCAACCTACACTTTATCTGCACATCATGAGAGGTATTTCATGTCATGCTACAAGTTTCATCACAATGACACAGATCACATATCTATGCAATATAGTTGACAAAATCCACTAGCTGTCTAAATCAGTAGGTGTCTGGGAAATCACTAATTTTTTATACATGTAAAATTTAATCACAGGGTATTATAAGACTCTTTACTAACAGATCTAGTCAGACAGAAGTCATATGGGGGAAGGGAGGGAATTTAAAACCAAGTGCCAGAGGCCTTATCAGATATGACAGAATAAATGGCATATCTCAGGATTACTATGAGGCATGAAGGCTCTGCAATCAGCAATCCTGCAGTATCCAGAATTACTGCCTTCACATTTCATATTCCTTGGAGCTGTGGAGGTCAGATGTGTTGGTGACCCTTTTTTCTATATGATTAATGGCTCCAGTGTTCATGATTTTCATCCAACAGAATCACATTGATTGGAATTGCAGCAAATAAGATTGCACATGGAAGTCTGCACATAGCCTCTGACTATATGTATAAATTTGCATTTACATTATATTTGCATCTGGGGAGAGCCCACATACTTTTTTTTTTAACAGTGCAGCTGCAGTGTCTTCAGAGCCCGGATGCAGTGGTTGAACATCTGTCACTCAGTGCCAGACTGTTTTAGATCTTTAAAAAAATCATAAGGAACTGATTAGTAGATGAATTAAATAGTGCTCTGTTTATTTGTAACTCTAGCACTTCCTCTTCTTCTTGTTGAGCCATCATTTCATATTAGGATTGAAATCCTAATTTTAGTTTCATTTACAGGCAAAGCACTGACTTAGGAAGACAGATTTTAAAAGTCTAAATATGACTGGGTCAAAAAGGTGACAGAATAGTTAGGCAAAAGGAGAAGATGGTAAGCCACACAAGTGTATGATGAGTATTTCAAGAGCCCGAAGAGACTGTTTGGTAGGGACATAACAAGGTACCACTTCTTCGGTGATGAAAAGAGAGAACTAGTGAAAGGCAGATGAAATACAACATACCAACACACAAAAGGCAGTATGCTAAAGCAAGCTGGACACATGTTTAAAACAGCTACTGAATGGTTCTACCAAACTTAAAGACCAGAAGAGCACGTATCTGAGAAAATAATCGTTTTGTGGAAATGAGTGTTAGGAGGATTCAGGAAGTCATGACAGGAAGCAGCTGCAGCTTTTACTCTACCCTTAAGCATCAGAAGATTTAGTCAAAATGACTATGAAAACATAGGTCAAAAAATGTCTTAGTCTTTGGTCTGGCTTTCCACTGAAAAATGGTGAAAAGGTCGTTCTTGACATCACTGGAAACTAAACCAGATAAACCAGCAGAAGATTAGGGAACAAAGAGTTTAATAATAGATAATCCCAAAGAATTTTGCTGTCTGCTCTTCTCAGATAGATAGAGCTAGGTGAAAAGGGATTTCCATTATATACTTTCCAGATTGGTCATTTTTGCAAATAGGAGCAACCAACAGGAGCAACATTATATTTCTTGTCTGATAACTAAAATTAATTGGGAAAATCTAATAAAAATGTAATATTGGATAGTAAATATCTTTAAGCTTTGCCATAGCTTTACCAAGGACTTTCTGAAGGTGATTGTTGTCTATAAAGGGGACTCAATTTCTCTTTTACTCATTAAATTATCTTTATTTTTGGTAATTTCAAATGAAAATGTCACTCTTCATTCCAGCTTATGTCAGCTAATAGAAATGAAACAGCACCATGTTCTTAATTGCAAAACAGACTGAGAAACACAGGGAGCTTTAACATATTGGACTTACTGGAAACAAATTCAGAGCTCAACAAAATGCTAATACACCAAATGCTGGTGCAACAGTATAATAGCTTGCAATTCTGAAATTATTTTAACATATTAATACGTCAATGTAGCTACTTATCTGTGTCCTCATTTATTGGCATTATGTACACCTTCAAATCACTCATTACTGCTGCACGTCCCATGGCATGATGCAGGCTGGTCATCACCTCCTGAAACAGACAGTCCCTGGGCGCCCCCGGAGTTTACTCCACCTCCCTGCCTCCCCAGCCAGGCTGGGGAAAGAACTGAGCCCCCACTCCAGACCTGCTTCCTGCTGCTTCACTCCCTCCTCTCATTCCTGCTTCTTTACTTTATAAAAACCAAACAGTGACTGACAAAAGACACCTTGGGCAGGAATATGATGGAACATCTCATGTCATGAGACTTTTGCAATGAACCTTCCCACCCTCCTGGAATCTGTGATCTAGGGAGCATCAGAAGGAGTGGTGGGGTCCTTGTATTTCAGACCATTCTGTGGGATCTTCTCCCATAACTTCATTTGGTAACTCTGAAGACCTGTTAAGCTAGTACCTTTAGCTCTTTACTGTAATCTTTGGTTTAATCATGTGTTACCTGGAGAGTCACTTCCTTTTCGTTGTTCTGAATTTTCCTCCTGCTGGTTTACTTGGAGGCTGTCTAGTTCTTACACTGGAATTGTTTCCCACACCCTTGCTCCATGCCTGCAAAGATTTTATAAACCTGCATCATATGTACCTTGTCAGTTGTCTCTTTTTCAGGCTGAACAGTCTGTATCTATTTAAGTTATTCCTTGCACAGAAACTGTCTCAAAGCTTTGATCGTGTTTTATGTGTATTGAGTTTCATCTGCTATTTTATCATCTATGCCATGTCATTAGGGTCCTCTGCAGTTCTTTATTATCTTTATACCTTACCTTTACCTTTATCTTTTTTATCCTGAATAACTTCCTTCACTGATTACTTCCTTCAGCTTGAATCCTGAGCATTTATTCCCCTTTCTCTTTATTGATGTGGGGACATGTCCCCTGGTTTCATGTTACCTTCTTTAAGAGCTTTTGGTGAGGAACCTTGTCAGATGGGACTTGCCTTTACAAAATCTGCATTGATTCTTCCCAAGTAATTAGTAGGTATCCATGTAATTCTTTTCCTCATATAGGCTTATTGCTCAATATTTCATTGCATCTAACCTGGAATCCTTTCCAGAAGTGGTGCCACAGTAGCCTGGTAGTGTAATACGGAAGCAATTGTAAGCTTAAGGTTGTGCATTAGTTCAAATGTTCCACATTTTGAGAGCTCTTGGGTGAATACCATCAAGACCTTGCAATTTATTAATATTATCCCTGATCTACTGACATTTTATTCTGAGTTAGAGCCTTCACTGTGTCTTCCAAAGACTTTTGGTGTGGAAACCTTCCCAAGTTCCTCTGTAATTGTGGTGGGTTGACCTTGGCTGGATGCCAGGATCCCAACAAAGCTGTTCTATCACTCCCCTTCCTTAGCTGGACAGGGGAGACAAATACAAAAAGCTCATAGGTTGAGATAAGGACAGAGAGAGATCACTCAGCAATTACCGTCACGGGCAAAACAGATTTGACTTGGGCAAAAAAATTAATTCATTATCAATCAAATCAGAGTAGGATAATGAGAAATAAAACCAAATCTTAAAAACACCTTCCCCCCACCCCTCCCTTCTTCTCGGGCTTAACCTTACTCTCAGTTTTCTCTACCTCCTCCCCCCTGGCAGCATAGGGGGACAGGGAATGGGGGTTGCAGTCAGTTCATCACAGGTTGTCTCTGCCACTCCTTCCTCCTCACAGGGAGGACTCCTCACACTCTTCTCCTGCTCCAGCATGGAGTCCCTCCCATGGGAGACAGTCCTCCACAAACTTCTCCAGCGTGAGTCCTTCCCACGGGCTGCAGTTCTGCATGAACTGCTCCAGTGTGGGTCCCTTCCAGGGGGTTCAGTCCTTCAGGAACAGACTGCTCCAGCATGGGTTCCCTGTGGAGTCACAAGCCCTGCCAGCGAACCTGCTTCAGCATGGGCTCCTCTCTCCATGGGTCCACAGGTCCTGCCAGGAGCCTGCTCCAGTGCAGGCTTCCCACAGGGTCACAGCCTCCTTCAGGAATCCACCTGCTCCGGCATGGGGTCCTCCACAGGCTGCAGGTGGAGATCTGCTCCACCGTAGACCTCCATGGGCTGCAGGAGGACAACCTGCCTCACGATGGTCTTCACCACGGGCTGCAGGGGAATCTCTGCTCCGGCACCTGGAGCACCTTCTCCCTCTCCTTCTTCACTGACCTTGGTGTCTGCAGAGTTGTTCCTCTCACTTATTCTCACTCCTCTCTCCAGCTGCAATTGCCATTGTGCAGAAACTTTTTTTTCCCTTCTTCAATATGTTATCCCAGAGGCACTACCACCATTGCTGATGGGCTTGGCCTTGGCCAGTGGTGGGTCCATCTTGGAGCCGGCTGGCATTGGCTCTATTGGACATAGGGGAGGCTTCTAGCAGCTTCTCACAGAAGCCACCCCTGTAGCCCATCCCTGCTACCAAAACGCTGCCACACAAACCCAATGCAGTAATCAAGGTAAATTAAAAAAAAAAATCATTCAGCTTTTTCAGTATTGCACCTAGACCCATGAAATAATGTGATCACAGTGTGGTTTTAGATTATTGTGGTCACTATTTTACAAGGAACACACAACAGCTATTATAGGTGTGAGATACAGGAACTCTACAAAGCCAGGTTTGCAGACCAGCAGTAATTTATATATGTCTCCTGACCACCTGATGCTTTTTAATATGAATCTCTGTACAGCACAGATAGAGTTGAAATACTTTGGTTTACATATTAGCCAGCACTGGCTTCCTCAGCTGTATTATTATCTTCACTTGTCTTTGACCAATATAAGGAGACACATGACAACTCAGGATATGTTCCTAACTTTTAAAACTGTTTCCCAATTCAGTGCAAAGGTAAGTGTTAATCTAGTTCTGTTATTAACTTCTGTAACTATTCTCTGGTGTAACAAAATATATATACTTCTAAATAGCAGGTATGGCTGTCCAAATGATAGCTGACATCATGGTGGCTGCAAAATTCATTGGGGAACTACTGGTCTAGCAATCCATTACCACGGTTGGATTTTATAGCTTCCTTTCTGTTTTATCTCCACAGGAAACTCACTTAAAGACAATTTAAAGGCTAGATGCATCCTTATACTTGTGTAACTGAGAGCTAAATACTGTTGTAAGGGAACTGTGGCTTAAAATGACTGAGCAATAACAAATGAACATTTTCTACCTCTCTTTCTGCAGAAAACTATGTCCAAGTGTTACTATAAAGTTGATTGAAATCATGATGGAAGCTTCTAATAGAGATTAATGGCTTCATATGATAATATCTTTTCTTGTAGGAATACTACTTTCAAACCCACCCTAACTGACAGTCCTTTCTTGTTGCTATCATTGATGTAATAACTGTGTTTTCTTTCGAACCTAGGGAAAAGGTTGCACTATTTAGTTTTATTTATACTCTTACATATTATGACTCTGTATGGCATGGAACATGACTTAGCAATGATACCATTTACAGGCAATGGTTATAATAACAAGACAAACAGTACTTACTGGTAATTGAGGTCCTTAATTAATAACATTTTAAATCCTAAGACAATCTGTTCATTAAACATTGCAGTAAAACTGCTCAAAATTCGTGCCTTCTATTCAGATCGTACCTGGAGTCATTGCTCTGCTAACAGGTTTCACCAGTCTCTCAATTAAATCTAACAAATATAACCTGCTTTGCCATATAGTTAGAAAAAAAAATCAGTTTATGTCAGAGCCTGTTGTAATCCAGGCTTTTGAATCTACGTCCTGGTTCAGCTGGTAGCTGCATCACTACTAAGCCTCTCTGTTGCATCATGGCAGGAGAAAGAAATTACATGGGCTTTAGCCTTCAGGAGACTTGCCTCCCAGGCATCAAATATCACCCAGAAGGATTTACAGCACCTCCTTACCACCTGGAGCAAGCTCAACAGCAGGAGCATCTTCTGGATGTGACCCAGTTTGGCTGAAGAATAAGGAACAGCACCTAAGTAAGTGTCTGTCACTGGGAACTGCAGCTCCTCTGGGGATCCATAAACATCCAGAGAGCTGGGGCTTCACTTTAGTGACAGATCATGGCAGGGAGAACATAGTGGAGAGGTGACAGGAAGTAGCTCTAGCGTGGGTTTGTGTCAGGTCCTGGTGCACTGCTGTATCAGCCAAAACCTAGGAACTGTCACACAACACTTGGTAGCTAAAGAGCATCTTTTGGGGAAGCTGAAGGCATTGCAGTTGCCTCTCGGCCCATCTGTGCTAGCACGTGCTCCAGCTCACAAGGCAGGGAAGAGTCTGGTCTTCAGTAGAGCATTTCCACTTCTGTCAGCATTGCAGAGGTATCTGTCCTGTCTGTCTTCTGCTTCAGAGCACTGTAATTCGAAAGTAGCACTCTGGCACTGAGGACTAATAGTTGTGATTGGATAAGTGCTAGAAATGAAGCCTGAAATGAAAGTCCAGCTAAATTAAGAAATGTTTGCAGTCAGAAAGGTCTGCCTCACACCTCTAGGACTCTTTCTTTTTCTTGTCATTTTACACCAGAAATCTTTTCTAGGTAAGTACTTGCAGTTCACAGTTAAGATACATCTTAACCTTTCAGGTAAATGCTAAGTGATTTTCTTTGCCTTTTGACTACTGGTGCGTTTGAAAAGTCAGGAACAAACAATCAAATATATTTAAATGAACATCTGGACAGTGCCACCTAATGTCCTGTCATTCTAATTTGTTATGGTGGGACTAAGTTTTTCTCCTTTGTCTGTATTATTCAAAAAGATGGAACACTTTGCATTTAGAGCACTCTCCTGTCATGACAGCACTGCAATATAAACTTCTCACCTGAACCCAGCCATTCTGTTCTCAGTTCAGATAACTTCTGTCAATGACTCTGGGTCTTGGCAGTTTCAGCTGAAGTCTTGGTGAGGGAAAACATGACTGAAATACTACAGAAAAAAAAAAAAAAATCACTTTAATTTTGAGCGGTGTACCAGGACCTGACACAAACCCACACTAGAGCTCTAGAGCTCCTTTGGTCTCCTTAAAATTCTTTTTCACTTAAAACATAAGCTCATACAAAAGTTCTATTGCTTTCTATGGTCATCTCGATGTTGATGCTTTGGCAAACTTTTCATTCCAACTTTTCATACATAGGCACCTTGAGCCAGTAAAAGGCTTTGATGCCTTTAAGTTACCAAGTTTACATTTTCAGGTGCCTGAGCCTTTGGATCCAAAGCATCTACGGTTCCTAGTGAGTCCATGGAGAGCACATTAGGTTAGAGGTGCTCCAAAAATTTTCGAGGCAGGCAGGGAAGAACGTACAGCTAAATGCTAAACCCTGGAATAGGTCAGAAATCTTTGATCCTCTTCAGAGCATATGTGAATTGGGACTGCAAAGCATCTTTTTCATGTCATTCAAAACCCAGAGCTGAAAACCCACTCCTAAACATTCCCGGGAAGAATGAGCAGGTGCTGTTTCCTCCTTATCCACAGTAGCCCACCTCTTAGAGCAGAAAAGTTCAAAATCCTCAGCCCGCAGACCAGGTAATTCACATCATTCACTTCCACTATCAAACTGGAAAGAAAACAAGTTAAAGGAGGTTTCATGAAGGAAGCCCACTGACCCCACCTATTGGTAGCTGGCCATTAAGCAGTTAAAAATAACAGGATTCCCAGGATTAGGAATTCTGAGAATTCCCAGGAAAGCAAACAAAAAGCATTTGTGTCCAGTGGTTAGGACACACAGTAATGGAAAGAGGGGGGAAAAGGCTGATCTCTACCTGCAGAGCTTTTTTATATTCCTGATTGTATTATTCATTCCATAATTAAAAATTACATACTGTAAAGTCAGGGTAGCTAAACCCAATCTGGACCAGCTGTACTCTTAGAAATCACACGATAGCAGTGAAAAACATGAATTGGGGAGAGAGGAATTTTTGGACATACATCCCGGCTTCTGGGATATCATTTCCCCTCTGTTAATAGCAATTATACTATAAAACTACAATCTCTCTGCAGGCATCAGTAGCCAGACCTCATGGCTGTGGGTTTCACAAAGCAGGAGCTAAGCATCTAAAGGTTAAATACTAAAATCAAATTAACTTGGATACCAAAAATACCTTGCTTTGAGAAATTACAAAACATACAGAAAAAAGAGATTAAGTGGTAAGAGAAAGGAATATAATCTATAAGAGACTATTTAGGATAAGTGAAAAATGGTCTTTATATAAATGCACATTTATATAAACTTCAGTGGCTTCAGTTTAATTAGCATTTTAAAATTGTGCTGTGATTCTAGAAGGGAGAAAATGTGACCTTTAAGGGCAAGAAATGTCTTGTTCATCTTCAAGCAGCTAGCCAGCTCAACCTAATTCTCACTTTTGAAGGAGCTAATTTGACAACTGTCATTAAATCTATCCAGTTTAATTCTGAGATGTACACAGATGTTTGCTAGAGGTAAAGAGAGTGAATGGGTTATTGGGCTGCTCTCTGGAGTGGCTGCTCGAATGCTGTGCTGGACCACCAGATGGTGAAGTGCTGTTTTGTCACCAGTTCCAGAAGTGGATGTGAAACTTCACATCCAGATCTTAGGTTCCATTCTCCAAGATTCACCTGATGTCTTTCCTTTGTTTGTAGAAGGAAGTCAAAATCGGGAGATATGAAAGAGATGGGTGCTTTCAAAAGGGATTTCTGTAATTAACCACAGACTACAGTGTAGTCACTATACTGACATCAGGTTCTGTTTTGGATATGTGACATCCCTATTTTACTAAGGACCAAGGAATTTATTGCAAAGTGGGGTAAGGATGAACCATCCACCATAGACTAAGTTCCTGTGGGGCCTGATGTGCCTTTCCAGGCATGAGCTATCACTTTGTTACCTTCCCTTCCAAAATCCCTGATAGAAATGAGAGCATTGATTCTTCAGCCTGAAATGGGGACAAAAACAATCTAAAGACACTTTCCAGTTCAGAAAATGAACATCAGAAATATGTCTAACTGCAACGGAAGTTCCCCATAGCAAGTAGGGCCACAGCTGAAATGCATAATATCTTTTTGTATTAATTATTTAACTCTGGTTTTTTGGGGCATTCTTCTTGCAATCCTTGTAGCCGCATAGGAAAGCACCAGAGAATATTTCCATACTAAACTAGAATGCCTTCCCTTCCAAGCAAACATTGTGGTTTTCCTAGGGTTTTGTCAGCTTATATTCCCTGGGAGAGAGGAGAGGAAGAACAGGCTGATTAGCATCTGTACTTGATGGTGAATTTCCAAGAAGAGAACATTAATTGGCTTCTGAGATTGTAATGTAGATTTATGCTCATTTGCTTTTTATGCTAAAATATTTACCCAGCTAAAAATTTATGCCATGGCTGTAGTTGATCGTGTTTTGGAAGTCAATGAGTGGTTACCTCCCTGAACTTCTTGCTTTAGGATTTAGGAGTGATTATTTGCAGTATTCATTTGATGGTTTTGACTAATCTGAGGACTTGCTGCTAGTGGTGCTGATAAATTGTTACAAGGTTTTATTTTGACCATAATTTGATATTTGCACTGATTAAGTCCTAACTGATTTGGAAGTATTTGTAGAAGGCTTAACTATTGTGTCCTCTTTAAATTGATTCCTGCTTATTTATTACTTTTAATAAAATTCATGAAAGCATATTCAGTCACTTTTTCTTTGATACATGGCTTAGCCACTGAGACTGAACCAATTACTTTCATATGCCTTAGACTGACTCTGGGTGGTTTAATAAGACGAACAGGAGGAAATTATCCACTATCAATGAGTGAATGCATTCTGGTTCTAAGTGCTTGGTAACTCCAGATATCACTTGGTAAAAACAGAGATACCATTAATTTCAATTGTACTCAGACTGCCCTTTTCCAGTATGATTTCCTGTCTCAGAATGGCCAATAAAACAGAAGTTTCAATGCACAAGGAAGTTTTTGACATACGATCTTAATTAAAATCAGATTAAAACCAACTTCTATAAAAATTTCTTATGAAGCAGAAATTCCCCAGAGCCAGTGTCCTGGTTTTGGCTGGGATAGAGTTAATTTTGATAGAGTTGCCCGGGGGAGCAGTGACTACTGCTGGGGACAGGCTCGGCATTGGTTGGTGGGCGGTGAGCAATTGCATTGTGCATCACTTATTTTTGTATATTCTTTTATCGTTATTATTTTTTCCCTTCCTTTTCTGTCCTATTAAAACTGTCTTTATCTCAACCCACAAATTTTATGGTTTTTTTTTCTTTTTTTTCCAATTCTCTCCCCCATCCCACTGGGTGGGGGGAAGGAGTGAGTGAACAGCTGTGTGGTGTTTAGCTGCCTGCTGGGTTAAGCCACAACAGCCAGCAACTGTTAAGTGAAAATGCCATTCTTGTCAGTTTGACTAAAAATAGCTGTAACATTGATTTATGAGAGCAGTTACAGGGGGTTTCGGTATTCTCCTGCCCACAGCAGATCTGTTGGTGGAATGCCAAGATGCTGACCCTGATGCTCCCAGGATCTATAGCTCTGGGATAGGCCCAAACCTGTTTTGGCTCCAGAGGAACTGTGCTGAATCTGAGATGCTTTGAATGAAGTATTTCAGGCTCACTGAGCTAGTGGTTCCAAGCAGAAGCTTTTCTCTTCACAAAATGTCTGAAACTCCTGAAGACAGTTATGAATTGCTCAAATGTCCTGGTTTGTCTTGCAATCAACTGAAACAGCGCAGTTTGTAATAACTCTCAGTTGCATATCTCACCCCTGGGCTGATCTGATTGTATTGCAGCCTAGTGTTCATTTTGGAAATTAAGAAGTTTCAAAATGTCCTCAAAATGCTTTCAAAGACCCTTTTTTCCAGCTGAGACTGCAAAGACACTGAAACAAGAGCTCTGAGAGCTGAAGTCACCCTCTGGTCTCTTTTGGAGGGTTAACTGGAAGAGGTGGAAGTCTACCAAGCCACATGTTCAATGGACCCCATCACCGTTAGAGCAGAGAGTTTCCTGCAATGATAGAAAGAAACTGCAGATCCAGCTGGTCCCTCTGCTCCCAGCTGTCCTGGTACCTCAACAGAGAGGAAAACCCAAGCTACCAGCTACTGCCTCCCATGTGAAGTGTCAGCACGTACTGTATTGTACTGTAATGTACAACCTATCCAAGCTCTAAAGCAATGGAATCTACCACTTGATTCTTGCTGCAGCCTGCAGTTAACCCTCTGCATCTGCTGAGAATGGAGAACAGGGAATAGAGAAAACAGCGATCTAGTTTTCCAAAATGGAAATTTTGCCTTCCAGAGCAATAACCCACAATGGGAGGAGCAGAGACAGCAGCTGAGCACAAGTGGTGAGGGAGCAGGAATTGCACAGTGTGTTCAGAAGAGATCAGCTTCTGTCAGTCAGCTTTTGCAGGGAAAAAAAAAAAAGCTGAAGGTGGGATTCAGATTCAAATTTAGACCCCTAGATTTAGTTTTCAGCCATGTCAGCCTACAGCATATGAACCAGGATCAGAGTTCAGCTGCTAAAACAGAAACCTAGTGCCATATGACATGCCTTAGAGCATCTGAAATATCTGTGTGTGGGTGGTGGATGTGACAAAGGGCTGGAGCCTTTGGGACAACATTTGGGGGCCCAGTGGGATTTCCCATAGTTCCTAAAAAGATGCTAGGTGACTATCTAGCAGTAGGTAACTGATTTATACCCTGACCGTTTAAGCTCCCATGATAGCCAACAGAGAGCTTGAGTCATTTGCCCATATTTGGTGCCACCAGAGGTGTTCTGGAGTGAGCACCTGAGACACCTGCAAGGCACAGGCAGGTATCACACAGGACTGATGGGTGTCACACACATCCTGCAAGGGCATCTGGAGATCAGGCAGGATGCCTCAGAGCTGCCTAAATGGTACTGGACGTCTACAAGTGAGCAACTGATTTCAACTTGGAAGTAAATCACGCTTCCTTGAAGTACAGAGACCTGTTCACCTCACTAAAGTTGAAGTTACATTTGCTGAACTGAACAGCTCTCCATATGCATTACCTGTATCCCCACTGTCTACAGAGATTAAAGATCTTGTTCACAAAGTGGACATTGTAGGTTCACCTACATTTTCATCCCTGGAGCTCCTACAGAACATGCCTATAGTCCCAAATAGGGCTGTTTTGTCCAGGCACACTCAATCCCCATGTTTTACATACGAATCCTGGATACCCCAGCTAGATAACTGCTTCTAGGAAGGCTGGCACCTGAAGGTTAGGTGCTGCACTGTGCTGCCCTGCAATGCTCAAGTGCCCATGGTGGATCTGAATGTTTATCTGTATTTAGGACCCTAAGGAGCTTTTTAATTTCTTCCCTGATGGATTTAAAGAAATAGACAAAAGATAAGATTGAGCTTCATTTTTCCCAAACTGTGTAAACCACAGATGCTTTGTATTTAATAAAAGGTACCACTTGATGTTGGCTTCCTGTCGTCCTTTTTATTAAGTGTTATTTCTAAATGCACCCTATGAGAGAATAATAATAAGCCTTGCCACACTTGCTGCACAGAACCCATTAAAAACATCATCTGTCCTTACCCTGTGAGAATGTGCCCCTGAGAGGTGGTATGAACATTGATTTTCAGAAAATAAAGAAGAAAATTACCAGCCAAAGAAGCTTCATGCTTTACCTTAAGTAAAAAAAAAAAAAAAAAAAAAAAAAGAGCAAGTCTAAATTTCAGACGTCACATGCACCATTGTGGTACTTTGGCTGTCACATTACGAAGTTTGGTGATAACTGAAGTAACCTGACTGATACTTGTCAAACTGAAAATTCAAATGCCTATTCGAATGCTCTCTGATTTCATAAAATTGGACCCAAAGTTGTCCCCCCTCATGTTTTGACCAGAAACTCAGAAACTCTTCAGAGAGTCAACTCAAAAAAAATTTAGTCCAGAGCACATTAAATGTCACCTTCTAGTGAATCTGGACTGGCCTAGGAGAATGGTGAAAGTCTGTCTTTGTTTCTGTAACCGATCTGGTGAATAGCCCTGGGAAAATCCTCCTCCTCTTGGTGCTGCTCTGTCCACAGCTACAGTGAACAGTGTTGTGTTTGACCACAAAGCGCCTTGAGAGCTGTAGGTTCGGCTCCAAGATTTGGAAGTGTTGTTACAGTACATTATTTCCAACAGAAGTGATGGGACCAGCATCACAAGTGACCTAACATGACAACTAGATACAGCAGCAAACAGGTAAATAAGGTGCAGGGATCTGAACAGTGATTTTGGTCTGCTTCGTTCCACAGCAACAGCTACCATTAAAAATCTTGAAAAGTCCTATTAATAATGCAAGAAAGGAATAAAATGAAAAAGGTTAAGGCTGTGTTGATATTAAGGTATTAAGGAAAGTTTTTACTTTAATGATATCCTTAATCCTTTTCTTTTTCACTGAAAAGATTTATAAGAAAAGCTCGTATGACTACATTCTAGACTGTATTTGAAAATACTAATTCCTTACTTTTAAGGGGAAAAAGTGGTTGAGACAGAGTATAGCTCCAGTTGCTGCTGCTAAACCTGCTCCCTTTGAAGCCAAGTGAGATCAACACACAATGTAAGAGAGGACAACAGAGCTGCAGCTCTTGTCTCTGGTGAAGCTGCAGCTTTTGTCTCTGGTGATGCCTGCTGCTTGCAAGCCTGCTGCTGGAGGCAACCTGTGCTGCTGGCAGCTCCTCAGTCACCATGCCGACTCTGGTGCCATCCCTGTACTGACAGTGCTCGCTGGCCTGTCTTGATGCACTGATGATTCTCGTGGCACCACTGCCTGTGACCACATCGCTTTGCAGGGCCATGCTTTCTGAGTCCAGATTGCTCTGGTTGCACTGAAGGAAGTTAGAGGCTTGCACTAGGTTGCTGACTTTTGAAGGAAGTTATTGGAAGGAGTAATAGTGCTCGGTGCAAAGAACCCAGAAAAGGCTCTTAATGAGCTTCTTCCAGGACTGGAGGCAAAAGCACCACTTGACTGAGTTCAGTTTACAAGTCTGTTAATTAACTCAGGTGAGGCTAGTTAGCACAGCACCACAGCGCCTGGCCATGCTCCTTGCAGGGCCCCTAAGAATTTGTTTGTCCAGTCGTATACCCTGTGGTGCTGCCTCGCTGCAGCTCCACTTTAAAGCTTGAGAATGTCTCCCAGTTTGGCAGGAACCAGGGTCCTTTGGCACCTCGGAGCAGCTGAGCTCATGCAGCAGGTAGGTATCTGCCGTACTGACAGGCCAAGAGCTCACGCTTCTCCTGCATCTACCCCCAGGCCAGTCACACCCACCATTTGTTATATCCGGTTTGATGTAAAAGACCGAGATGGATTTTGCTGCCTTGAAAACTGCTAAGTACAGGTCATTCACAGAAGAGCTTAGACCTCTCAGATCAATGCTTCTCCTTATGTGCACAGAGATCGATAAACACAGGTTGTGTTGTTCCAGGTTGAAAGAGTTAACTGCTTTTCAACTGATTCTAACATCTCCATTTATAGGTAGTGACTTACGTTTGCCTGAGTTGTCAGACAGTGTGTCATTCTTGTATTAGTCATAATTTAGTTATACGTTTCTGCATAATTTTAATGTATGTCAAATATGATTCATCTGGGATGCTATTTCTACTATCACACAGCACTCACCCAACTGATATTTCAGGATAATGTAGATCTTGGGAGACCCTTAGAATAGGAAACATATTAAAGCTCCAGAAGAAAAAGAAAAGGTGGGAAAAAGTCACACCAAGACTGTGAAGGTGAAGGCTGTGATTAAAAAAGCACAAAAATATGTAAATGAACAGGTGCTATGTGTGTAACTCAAGCATTTTAGTCAACAGTCAGTCATCTGGGGTCCCACAATATTAACCTGTGGATACCTTCACAGAGAGAATCATTGCAATTCAGGACAGGCATCTAAAATAAATAAGAAAAATTGCCCTCTTGAGATACCTTTTCTCTCTCTTTTTTACAATAAAGTGAGTCTAGACAGCTAGTTACATTTTCAGAAGTCAAGAGTTCAGCAGATAAACCCAACTTACGCTAACTCAAAATGGAAAGGACAAAGACATAGGTTAAATCCCATTCCTATCTTAGGCTTTCTTCAATGTTTAGAAGCTGTGAACAAATAACACACATGCTGCTCAAACGCCCTTTGTTTCTCTCACTAACCAGCATACCTGGAGGAGGCACAGGTGGAGCAGCCACCAGTAACACTGCTACTGAACAAACCAAGCCTGAGTCCTCCAGGGGATGCATGAGGTGGGAACTTCATGAAGTCCAGCAAGGCCAAGTGCAAGGTCCTGCACCTGCGTCAGGGCAATCCCGAGAATCAATATGGACTGAGGAATGAACAGACAGAGAGCAGCTCTGTGGAGAAGGACTTGGGGACAGTGGTGGTTGAAAAATCGGACATGAGCAACTGAAAGAGGGTAGATTTAACTGTACATAAGGAATAATTTTTATGACGAGGGTGGTGAGACACTGGAGCAGGTTGCCCAGAGAAGTTGTGGTTGCCCCATCATTGGAACTGTTCAAGGTCAGGTTGGATGGGGCTTTGAGCAACCTGATCTAGTGAAAGATGTCCCTGCCTATGGCAGGGGAGTTGGACTAGGTGATCTTTGAAGGTCCTTTCCAACCCAAACCATTCTGTGATTCTATGCAGAGATGCAGAGCCACGAGTCTCCCACCTCAGTGATGTACAACTGATTTCAGAGACACAGGAATGCCCAAGGATTCAAATTCCCTGCTTCACCAGCAGAACAAGCCATTAGCTGTTTAAACCATCACTGATTATCTCAAAGCATCACTTGACAGTTGTCCTATGCAGCAAATTCTTCAGTTCTGCTATGTGGTGTGTAGAGATGCCAGAAGGCAGACAATGGCCAACAGTTTAATACACGAGTTTTTTGAAAGCCAAGTACAGTCACAGCTCTTGAACATTTCGCAAATGTTATTAAACCTTTCTCCACCTGTGCTGGCACAGGGATGAACTTTCTGTGGGAATGGTCAGAGCATGCCTCAGTCGGCGATATTTCACCCACAGGCAGAACGACAGCACTATATCCATGTAAAGAAATGGCAGAGAGACAAAATAAACATCTGGATAGATAGATTAGTAGATAGATACAATTCAGTTCAAAAGCTTTCTCTCTGATTTCATGGAGGGACTTTAACATCCCTGTGAGTGCACAGAGCAGTGGGATTACAGATGCCCTTCTCTCTTTCTGTCCAAGTGAAGGTTGAATTCCTGATGCAAAGTGTGATGCTTCAGCAGGAGACCCTGAAAAAGCCCCATTCCTAATATGCAATACCCAACATGTAAACACTGTGGATTCAGGTTCCCATATTGACTCAGACAACACAGAGATTCTCTCAAGCTGAGACTTCATCAGCAAGGTATGATGTGATGTATGGGGGTAAGAATCCAGGCATGAACACCTGAAATGGCTGGTAACACTGATCTGTTTCAGTGGGAAGATTTGGTGGGCAAATATGCGTGGAAATGTTAACAGTTATAGCTAATTTCTTTCTTGGTGGGTCAGCGCTGCCCATTTGTTCTCTAGAATAAAGCCCAAAGGCTCTCTTTAGAAATGGACTGTCTGTGACAGCTCTACTGAAAAACTGTACCATGACTAGAGCCATTAATCACAGTGTGACTGTAACACCTTAAAATGAAATCAATCCAAAATAATTGAAGCCTTTCTAAAGATCTGACTCAGGTTCTTGCATTGATTCTGGTCATGTCCAGCTGAGATCAGATTAGGGAATGATGACTTACTCAATTTATCTACTTATTCTCTATGTCAGCTCAAAAAAAAAGGTATGCATGCTGCCAATTATTTGTGCTTGAAAATCCTGCTTTTAAATAAAAGTACTTAAAAATTGCACCACCAATAATAAATTAAAATCTTGTCCTCCCTTAATATAGATATAGATACAGAGCCATAGTTCACAAAACATGGGACTGGAAAACACTTAGATCACCCATTCCCTGTCCCTCCCCAAGGCAGGTTCAGCTATACTTGTGTCAGTCTTGACAAATGTTTAAAGACTTATGACTTTTTGTCCTTTTCACAGAAAATATGGGGAAGACCTTATTCCCTTTGTCTTTATAGCTAATTTTTTGAAATGTGATCTCATGTCTGCCTTAAGCTATTTCTTTTCTAAACCAAAGAACTCCAACCCTTCCTTTAGCTTTTCCTCACTCTGTGTTTTCTAAATCATCCTTGCCATGTACTTCTCTCCAGCTATGCATATTTCATTGAAATTAGGTGATAAACACTGCTCACAGGTCCACTCACGTATTACCAGGATCAAATAGGAAGAATTATTTCATGTCCCTCACACATAATAGCCCTGTTTATACATCCAAGGACACCTCTTTTATCACAGTGGCCCATTACTGCTTGCTTGCCTTGTGTGCCACTGTAATCCCTGTGCCGTTCACAGAGCTGCTGTCCAGCCAGTTGTTCTCTACCCTGTATTTGTGCAACCTACAGCTCCTGCCTGCAGGTTGCACTTCGTTCTTGCTCTCGAGGAAATGTGCCCTGTTTGAGTTGCCTAATTTCTTCAATGGGCCTTAAGTAGCTGGAGTTCAGATCCTACCCTCCGACCACCCTTCCTGGTCAGTGCAGTCCCTCACCCAGGCCACTCAGGAGGATATTGAAGAACATGGCCCAGAGGAGATTCCTGTGGATTTCCCTTCAATGCCTCCTTCCCATCTAGCAATGAACATTCAATAATTATTCTCCAAGAAGTTTTCCAACATCAGTCCATCCACCTAAGAATTATTGTATATTTTCCTAGTTTGTCTTCAAAAATATTAAATGAGATAGCTGTAAGAGCCTTTGTAACACAGAGCTTGCTACTGGGTTACGTTAGAAAGGTTTGATACATGTTTGACAAAATATATTTGCTGAAAATTGACTTCCTCTTATCTTCTAAGTGTTTACACAAGGTTTGCTTCATTATATTTCAATTTCTTTTTGGAAATTGAAAGTATCTCATCTCATAATTCCTTGGCTGGGGGCAAGGGGGGGAAGCTTCCCCTTTTAAAAAAACAGGCATTTTTGTTGTCTTTTTCCAGTCTTCTGGAAGCTTAACTGAGCTCCAGCTCCTTCATATTTTCAAAAGTAACTACCTGCAGTTTTGCAAGTCCTTCAATCACTCAGATGATGTAGGGTAAATTTTTGTGTTCTCTAACTTGTGCTTTTTAAGCTAGCCACCTGATTAAAATCAACCTTTTCAGTGAAGACTGTCACCAAAAAGACAATGAAAACTCTGACCTTCTTATTGTCATCTGCTAATATCTTTCCATTTCTACTGAGCAGCAGTCTGATGCTTTCCTTGCTTCTTTTCTCCTCAGCTAATTCACTTTCTAGAAATCTTTCTTGTCATTCTTTGCTTACGATGTTTTGCATTTTTCCCCTTTATCTTATGCTCATCTATTCATATTTTGATTAAGTTTCTTTTGTTTGGCAGATGAGGGGGGAAAGGAGGAGGAAAGAGATACTTTCTTCCTATGCTTGTGGTCAGTGAAGAGCAGATGATTCAGTCAGGTTTCTCTCTTACACAACTTCCAGACTGTGGACTAAACTGCTTTGTGGTGCTATCCTTGTTATGATTTTGGTTCATAGGTACAAAGTAGCTGATGTGGCTACTGCTGCATAATGTTAACTGAATATTTTTGTTGGTTTTCCTTTTACCGGTAGACAAAAGCACAATTCTCCAACACACTGTGCATGCAACCAAAAATTGCACTGAGATTACCTGTGCGATAAAACAACACATAGGTAAACCAGTAAATACAAGGGAGCAATGCCATTACAAAACAGCATATGTGACTTCTGAAATGGGCAGCGACATATTACCTCTTACCCAGACACAGGTCTCACCTTGGAAGTAACAACTTACTGCTGAGTTGATTCAGTCAGTGATTTAAGGTACCCATAATTCTGTCATCATTTGTGCACTCCCAAATCACTCATAAAACATATTTAGCATGATGAAAAAAAAACAAAAACAAAACCAACCAAACAAAAACAACCCAAAAAAACCACAGCTCCATTTCATTTTCTACAGTACACAGTCCTGGCAGCAGGAGGATGGATGTTACAGACATCATGCAAGTTCACATGTCAGCAAGTGCATTTACCATGCTCTTGGCTATTCTAGAACTGTTGCTCCAGAAGAGTTCAACTCTGTGGCTTATTTGCCAGCCTAGATGCCTGAGATATCCAAGGACATCTCAAGTTGCACTAGATGCCTGTGCTTGGGCAACCAAATCCCACATTTAAATTTCAGTGAGAGGAATCCCATCCAAAGTTCTAAAATGTGGTTTGAATTCCAGACAAAAATTAAAAGCTGGATGAACATTTGCACATGGGAACTGAAACTGTAAAAGACATTATTAAAGCCTTAAAACATGTGAAAGTAAAAATTGTGCTTAAAAAAGAACTGCCCTTTAACCATTGCAAAATTCATCCAGAAAACCTTCCTTTGCAGTGAAAACAAGAGCCAGGTCCCCACAGGACTCATAAGGACTCCAGAGTATGCCCATGAGGAGAGCAAAGAGCATTTTTGGAGTATCACTGATTAGAACACAGGAGGCTGTTCCTCTCTGCAGTGATTTCAATTTGCCTTTAAGGCTACACAGCAGGCAGATTTTTTAAACTTAATCTAACTTGAGAGTCGTTTTGTTTTGTTGGTTTATGGACAACGTGTTTTTAAGATTGATGAGGTCCAAAACTGTATGAAAGGCAAGAATGAAGATAATGAAGAAAGAGGGTAAAAGAAGTCTAACAAGCCATATAAGGAAGTGAAGCCCAGCACATACACCCTCCTTAGTTGTCAGCTGCTTTCCAAAGGCATTAAGGAAAATAACTAAGAGGCACCTGGCCCCAGGGAGACTCTTGTGGAGTCAGTCATACTCAGTACGTCCTTCCCATTCAACTGTGCTCTCTAGGGGTGCATTTTACTGTAACAGGGCAATGCCTCTGTATGCTTTTTCATAGTTATGGAGGGATGGATATATATACATGTGGATGGTATAGGCAGACACATGCTTCTCTGCCTATGTCTGCTTCCAGCCGGCCAGACACAAATCAGCTCTAACACAGAAGTCATAGGGTGTTACACAGGATCCATGTCAGCCAAACCGATTGGCTCAGGCTAAAAACTGTACACGGCATCTAGATTGGATCTGGCTCCTTCCTAGATAGCTCAGAGAGTGTCAGCTCAAGCTACACTGAGCTGTAGGTCTTCCCACTGTGTGTAGAGACTAAGTGGTGTCCTTTGAAGTGTTGCAGGAGCTCCTCACGACTTGTCTGCATGGTTAACCTGGCACAGGTAAGCAAACCTCATGCATTTGTACATGGCAAAAACTACAGCCTCCTGGAATCCCACTCTGCAGGGCTGGGCTCCTAATATTCTTCACATTGCATAAACAGCAAAGCTGCAGCCCTCACGTAAATGAAAAGAAGCAATATTATTCCTATTCATGTTAACTTCCTATTCCAGTTAACTTCTGTTGATGCCATGCCCCCATATCAACCTCTTTTAAACAAAGAGGCAAACAGATGGAAAGAAAGCTTCCATTTTGATGCCTGTTTCTTGCATCTTTGTTTCCACATTCATCATTGCCACAGAATAGATGCCAAGTTAAACAATTGTTGCTTCTATTTGTTCATTTGAGCATAAAGACGGAGTTCTGTGGCCTTGCACAGATACTTAATTATTTTGAATAAACACAATAAAAGTGAAAGCAACTGCAAAAAAGTCAGTCAAAACATACAGTTTTCACCCTTTTCATTGCTTAATTGGGGCAGAGTATAGTGGATATGCTTATTTTGATCTCAGAAATTTCCTTTCCATCACTCTTTTTTTACAGTACTAGTATGTACACATAATTTATTTTAAGTCTTGCATTGTATCACAATGGATACAGGCAAATAGACTATGAGGGGTTTGAGATTTCTCACAGAGGGGGTCAGTCATTTGTGAGTAGGGACCTAAGAAAAATTCATGAAACATCTTCCAGCTGCACAGTGTCTTGCCAGCCTCGTCCCACTTCCATCTGTACCTCCACTACCTACATAATATACACTCTTTTACATTATCATGCTGAGACAGACCTGCTCAGACAGATGCTGGGCTGACCGGGGGAAAAGCATCTGCCAAATGAATCCTCATGGATTCTGCAAAGGTACACATAAACACTTCTTACACATGCGAATTGCACACACTATTCAAATAATGACTGGAAGGCCAATCTGTAAATGACGCTTTTCCTGTGATATAATACAGGTCAGAATAGATGACCTGGGAAACCCCTGTGGCTTTAAATTCAGGAAAAAATCTCAGTATCACAGAGTACCCTCTGCTGGCCTTCTGTACTGCCATGAATTTCAAGGCACCATGCCCATTTTTATTTCACATAGGGTAATTATTAAAAAGCCAGACATAAAATCATAAAACACACAAAATCCTCTGAGGGAAAACACTCAAATAGGCTATTGTATTCTGTAGGTTCTTGTTACTTCTTAAGTACGTTATTATTCTTTATTAAGAAAACGTATCTGGGACGACATAAAATTCATCTCAAGGGTGACTAAACAGTGTCACCAGTCCAGACGTTAAGAATATGGCTGTTTCTACCTAAAGCTACTGCTGATGGAAGAATATATTGATCTTGACTCAGAAATCAAGCCCTTCCTATTTATGTTGCTGGTGCGTAACCTAGGCATTCTAGGATTTATGAAGAAACAAATGTTTGGGGTTTTTTTGCTGACACACATTTAGGAATAGTTCTTCAGTACAAGACAATAAATAAAAAGATGTTATCTTCTGAAGTGGTTTCCTTTTACATTTTTAATATTCTTATTCTACAATGATTAAAGTTACACCTGAAATATAGTTGCAAGAATTGGTTTCCTGCACTGTCTTCTTTGCTTCAGTGTATATTAGAGAAATCATTACCTGGAGAAATTGTCATAATTCGTGTTTCTAGGCTGTAGGTTTTGAATTTTAAATGAGTTGAGTTAAACTGTAAAGGCAATGACTGCATTTATTGCAATGTCTTTCATATAGTGGGTTCTTTTTATACACTGATAGTTTGCTGATGAATGTGTTTAGTACGTTGTTTGCCAGACAGCCATTACTGAAGCCCTGGGAGAAGGAAGTTCTGTCAAAGTGACAAATTTTTTTTGTGAAAATAGGATTTATAAATAGAATACATGGAGATTTTCATTCCGTTTGGGAAAATTCTTTGTCTCTATAAGCATTCTTAATCTAGGGAAAAAACAAAAATATAATATGTTGTGTTTTCTGCTCCCAGATTGTATGTAATTTTCGTTTTCTTCTTAAATGTTGGGAAAAAAACCAACACATCTATAAATGTATAAAAGATTCAAGAGACTTCTAGGTGTCCACTGTGAAACAACTAAATTGACCCTGATTTATATATTCAAAAAGCCATTCCTTGTGCAACCTATGTAAAATGGAGGTCCTTTGAAGTAGCTCAGATTGGCTCTCACAAATTGAGACACTCAACATTTTAGAAAGCTTGGACTAATGTACCTCTACCCATTAAGAAAAAGTAGGTTTATGCTCTGAGGAAAGATCTTAGGCCTGATCTTGCAAAACCTTCCATGCATAATTAATGTTAACCCTTGCTACCACATGTGTATTATTGGGATCAGAGTTTCATTTGTGTACAAGCTAATTCAAATACCTTTTTTTTCCTTCCCACAACAGAGAACCAGTGTTATTCTGGAATGAATGATGAGCAATGGGATAGTAAGTAGTGACTCATTTGCACTTTGAGTGATCACACTGGTGCACTTGACTTGTACAGCTAAATAAAACCATAGAATTCAACCTAACAATGTTTACCTTCAAGCATAATTGTCCTGAACACTTTATCTGAAAAATGTCTATCACTTACAGAATGAATCATCCAAAAGGAGAAAGAACTGCAGAAATATAAATAATTAACTAGAATGTACTTACACAGGAAGATGTCTGCAGCAAAGTCTTTCATGGGAGCCTTAAGGCAGGTAGTGATGCAGTGAACTAGTGCTTGAATGCAGTCCACTGTGTATTAAGGCTTAGTCCTGGAAAGACTTATGCCCATAGTCAGCTGCAATCATAAAACACAAGCCTGTGAAAGTCAATGTACATGCCCAAGCACTTAAAGATAAGCCCCTGTACGTGCCTCCACATGACTATAGGGAGAAAAAGACAGTTTTGTTGTGAGGTCATCTGTCTGAGACTGAAGTCAGGATTCACCTTCCAGCTTTGCCACCAATTCACTTGTGACTTTTCTTTTCCTCAGTACCAAAGCTATAAAATCAGAGTAATGGAACTTCCCTAATACGTGAGATTGTTGTGATGAAACAAATAAAGACTGTGAAGTAGCTATGTACAGCAGTAAACACTAAAGTGCATTTTAAAAGCAACTGACAGGGGAATCTACTAATCAGAAAGTGAATGAATTCTAGGCCATCTTACGTTTTTCTTTTAATCACATAATAGTCGTCAAAACCGGATTTAATTTTACTACATGCTATAATTTAAGAGAAGAGCCTTAGTAATATAAATAATTTATTTCTGCAAGATAAACCTTGACTCAAAATACAATCACAGAGAATTTCAAATACATGTCATTTTTTGCTTTAAAAGTGCCTTGATCCTGCAGAACTTTGGAGTATATGCTCAACTGTTAGATGGAAATAATTGTATTGACCTCATATTCCAGACGGCCGTACTTATAGAACTTCAGATGAAATTAACTATACAGAGACTGTGACCATGATTGGAACCAGTGGCTGAAATGGCTCAGTAAACACATACATGTTATGCATGTCATGTATGTATGTCAAGCTGGAACATGAGACAGGAATGCCAAAGTTTCTCTACCTATAGGTAACCTAACAGTCATGACATATTAGGATTTTTTTTTCCTTTGGGGGAACTTCCATGTAATATCCTACTGGTACGTCTAAAGTCTGGCTTCATTCACTACTGGTGCTGTGGTTCACTCTAGTGGGATTTTCCGCAACACATAACTTTTAGTCAACAAGCACACATTTTTTTGTGAGGATGAAATAATAGGATATTATAAAAATAATAACTTTTGTTAACCCTTTCCCTATGCTATTTCACAGTAACTATAGAAGCCCAGTGGTGGTAACCACTTTCAGACACACATCTTCTATTTACTCCAATACCAACCAAAAACACCAGCTTAGTCATCTACAGCCTGTGGTAGACTATGCTGCGTCTTATTCTTCTACAGGCTTGCAGTGCCAGCACATCCAGCATGTCCCAACACAGTCCCATTTCCAGGGAGATGTAATCCCTTGTGATGCAGTTTCTGGAACTTACAGTGCTTGCAAACTCTTCCCCATGGGTCCACAGGCACCTGAAGAATTGAACTTTTTTCTCCTTTGTGCTCCTCCAACCTTCTCCTCTGCACCCCAATGACACATGAGAAGCAGATGCAGGAAAATGGCCCCTGCGGAGTTCTCGAGGGCTGCCTAACAGAAGACTTCCTCCCACCAGGAACGATGTAGCCTACACAGGGTAAGTTTGAGGAAATTACAAAACAGTCTTGGTCACGCAAATGTTTGAAACACTCCTCTTCGACTTTCTTAATATTGCAGCTGTTAGCTGTGCAGCTCCAGTCTTAATAATAAGCCAGTTATAGCAGTGTTAATGTCTTCTGTCTCAGAAAAGCTGTCTGGCCAAACAATTGTGAAAACCTTGACAGATTTGCAAGAACACTGCTATCATTGTTCTACTCAGTGGTAGATTTTCTCCTTTATACAGAAAAGGAAATCTGAAGAAAAAGACTCAAGGCTTAGGGGGAAACCTGAGCAAAATTTTAACAACATTAAGCATCATTAGGGTAAAAAAAAAGCATTACTGGCTACCTATTCTAGTGGGAAAGGACTACAGAGTATAAAAATTTCATCTACAAAGACACTTTGGCTAGCATTTTGTATACCAAGCTGCTGCTTATTTTTCTTGGGAGTGGGGTTTTTTTAGTGTTTTGTTGGGTTTTTTTTCTCTTGGCTACTAACAGGAAACTTTTCTGTGGTCATTACTTGAGTTCCCACTATACTGGTGACCCATGCAGGTTAGCCATTTATGAATGTGCAACACTGAACATTTTACAAAGTTCATTAATCTTCACTGCCAAGTAATTAATGTCAAAGAGACAACATAGTTTTATATGCATGTAATTAATGTAATTATAAATGGGGGGAGTAAAGGAAGGAAAAAGCAGCAAGCAAAGTAAATTAGTTCTGCAGAGGTCTCGGAGATGAAATAGTAACCTTTTATTGCTTGTTCAGGAATATGTGAAGCATCCTCCTTCAAGAGAACATGAACACAAAAATTAATGAAAGGGTAGAAGGGCTTGACAGACTCCAAAGGAAGTTGATAGACTCCAAAGCAGTTTGCTAAGTAGAGTACCAAAATAAAAGCTTCTTTAACTTTGAAGGCATGTACAAAGCAGAGGACATTACAATCTTCTGCTGTGTCTCAAATACAGCTCCTGTCAACAGTGAATTTACATTTCAAAACTAATGAACATATTGTATCAGACTCTGCTGTCGCTATTTTCCTGGTGCTGGCTCAGTGAAATATAGGGGATGGCTCCAGCACAAAGAGCAAAGGGCTCTCAGGGGGAATAACCATAAGCATGGAAATAAAAGCAGCCCTGATATGCTTTCCCTTTAGCCATTGGGGTATGGAGGAATTCTCTCAGTAACAAAAGGCAAGGGTGTAAAATGTACACACAATAGACAATTGCTTATAAAGGATTAATGTCCTGTTGCTGCAGCTAGATGATATTTTAGAACTGGTCTAATCTAATTTTGGATGGAGAAGGGATTTAACTAGATCATTTGACTAGTCACAAGTTCTGCAGACTTTTAAGGTTTTCATGATCTTGCGAGGAAAGCTTTATGTAGCATGAAACATCACTTGGCTTTTAAACTAGAGTGCTTGGCTAAAGAAAGGGATGCTGATTATAAATAGAAACACAGTTGCCTGCAGAGTCCTGGATGTCTTTCCTCAGCACCTAAAAATAATTGTCCTGGAAGATGTAGTCCCTGGACCTATTGTGTCATACTCTTATCTAGTCATCAGTCATCACACAAGAAGAGATCAGAAGGACACTGCAGAGAGAGAAGATCCACGTGTGCTTTGAGACTCACATGGTATTAACTGATTAAGATGCATCTTGCATGAGAGAAGGGTATGTTTGCCATGAGCGGGTTGATCTCCTTGAGTTTGGACATGCCTACATTGTGACTTTGCCTATTTCACTCTTTCCCACACTCTGTACCCCAGACTCTTTCTTTTCAACAGGGAATTTTTGAGAATTTCTCTAAATAGTCATTGCAAGGAAAGAGTTCCCATTTCCTCAGTGACACCTATCATGTAAGGCAGTGAAAAAAAAACTAATTAGAAGCAGTGGAAGCTTAAACTTCAGTATTTGGCAAGTGTAAAGGAAGATATAAACCACAGTAGTAGATCTGAAAAAATGAACAATGTTACTGTGACACAAAAATGAATCAGAAAACACAGTAGGAATTTTTCATCACTAAAGTTTATGATTTTCTGCTCAGAACACTAATCACCACTGACTTTAAGTTCAATTTAAAAAAATTTTCATCAAATCCATTTGACAAAGGTAGAATTTCTCATGAGAAAATTCCACTCTGCAGTATTGCCAAGACAAAGAGCTCAGAAGTAACAAAAGCAGTTTAAAAACTGTAAGTCCTTTAAAAAATAGCTTGTTATATTAAGGCTAGTTTAATTTCTCCACATTATTAAAAAAAAAAAAAAGCTTTCTAGAAAAGCATTGCATTTACCTTGAAATTCCACTCCCTAAAACTTTTGTGTGACATTCAGGTCATTATTTGAGGTTAGTTTTAAAGGCTGATCATTTCATTCAGCCTTGGACTTTCACCAGAGATGTCTGAACGTTTACCACTGTAAGACTAAGATAAATGTCCTATCTGTAGAGAAAGAAAAATATATTCAGATACATACCTGTATCAAAAACTCTATATGACTCATTCCTAATGTACATGGACTAGAAATATCAAAGCACTCTGGTAGCACTGCCACATTCCCCTGTGGTGAGGACACATAGAGTACAGAAAAAATGCAGCTTGAGTCATATGATCCAGATCCCCAATCGTATCCATAATTATTAATTATATTTTTAAAATTTTATTAGTTTGTTCTATAGATTGTTATATTGATTGATAACTTTGTCATTTTATGAATTAGTAATGGCAAAATCAACTAAATACAGACTGTAAATACAAATTTATAAAATAACGAAAACCACCTAGATTAATCAGCAAAGAATATAACACAAAAAAGCAATGGGAAACATAGGGACTGATTCTGAAATGAGCAGTCCACTAAAATAACTAAAATGGCACAAATAATGCTGTTGTTCCAAGCTGTATTTTGTGGAACAGGCTCAATGATTTTGTTAATATGGATTAATTATCTTGACATCGGTCAACTTTCTCTGGTATAAACTGGTTATAAATAGACTGATTGCATGCTTTCTAAAGATAGAAGAAAAATTTCCTGCCCCTACAGGAAGTATTGACCCAAACACTGAAAGTCAAAATTGGCCTAAGCTACTTGGTGACACCAACAATGATCTTTAAAATTGGAAAGAAAAAAAAAGGACTAAAAAAATGGTGTGAAATACGATAGGGTCAATTCCAAAGTACTTCACCTGGGCTGAAGGGTGAAGGACTACTGGGTGAGCAGCAGCTCTGCAAAGGAGGGTCTTGTGATGATGGGGATCCCAATGTGGGTAGGAGTCAATAATAACCCAGTGTTAATTGACTTAGTCAAATGTTAAGTTGTCACAGGCTGAGCATATCTGGCCGTGTCTTATTTTAGGAGTTGAGCTGTCCATGCTATAGTACATGAGTCACCCTTCACGATTTCTGTTTTACATGAACTCTTATTTCAGCTACTGCCAATTTGTGTCATATCTGGACAGCATAGGTTCACAAAGCATGCTCTGAAGAAGCCCACCCTGCACATCCTGCATTTGTCTAGCAAAACTTCTGAAGGACACCTGGATGTTACTGCAGAAGGTTCACTGGAGTCTTCTCTTCTGATTCATCGATGCTATAACATATTTCACATATCTTATTTAGAGAAGGAAAATATGCTGCTATATTCTGTTGTTTCAGGGAAAATTTGTTTTGGGTATTATAGTCCATTTTAACAAAAATCTGTAAAAATAATTTCAGGTGTTTTCTTGCCTTGGATTCTCTGTGCCCATTTCTTTCTTCATATAAACGTATTTTCCTACTTCGGAAGTATTTTTTTCTTCATTGTTGCTGTGTGAAATGTAAAACTGGTGATGGAAATTGACTTCAGGCCCATTCCTGCAAACACAACAATGAAAACTAAGTACTGACAAATGCATAAACAACTTTTTAAAAATGAGGTTTATTTCTGTAGTCTCGGACAAAAGAATACCTAATTCAGCTTTGCCTATGCAAAGGACTTCAGAATTCAGACTCTGGAGTAGTTAAAGTGGACTAACATTCTGCTCTTTTCAAAGTTATTTCTTTCTTTGTTTTTATCAGCTTACAGAAGATCTGCAGCTATACAGCTATATCTGCAATTTTATACTTTTTCTTTCCAAACATACAAATAGCAGGAAGTCTTCATATGCATCCTCCAGGTAAGTGCTCTTTGCTCTCCTTCTTGCCTCCTCCTTTTACTGCTCTGCAAGGGTTGCATATTGGGCTCTACCTTCATCTTCTCATTTTCTATGCCTCACAATATCAACCCTTTGCATGTTTCGGTTGAATACTTGCAGTCATTTCTATGGTATCTTCTGGCGGAAAAATATACTTCATCCAAATACATGTTCATTATGTGTTAGTCACAAAACAAGGTCTTTGTAAAGTAGTAAAAGAAGCAGCACTTCAGTTCTCAGCGCTCATTCTTCTTTGGGCTTTTGGTTATTTTCTTCCAGTCTTCCCTTACAATTTCCAGAAATTTAGAATTAAGAAGGTGATTTTTGTCCCAGCTGTGCAGAAATGGTGCCATGGCCAAGTCTGGAATTGTGACTAAATGTTGCTTGTGTCAGGTGATAATGGAGGGAGAGTAAAAAATATCATCTTCAGTAGGGCTGTGAAAATAATTGATTTTTTCTATTTAACAGCCACACTGAAGAGGAAGAAAAGTGGTGCTAGGATCATTTAAAACTTTTCAGTTTTCAATTGGCCTAAAATGAAGTATTTCATTGATAACGAAGAACGGTTAATCATTTAGCTGTACATCACCTCAGTGAGAAAATGCTTCCAGGCAGCACAGCTTGTTGACATGATGCCAAGGCCTGGATTAATATTAATGCCTGGAAAGATTACTACCCGCTCTACTGAATTATGCCATTTCCTGAGGCACCCAAATATTCTTTGGAGAGAATTCCTCCAGGTGAAACAGGCAGCCCTAACAGCACTTATTGCAGGACAACCAGAGATCGCGGCAACAGCTGAAAGGTGCAACAAACTCAGGAGGAGTCAGGGAACTTAGAAGCGGCAAAGCTGAGTGCAGCAGCAGCAAGGAGCAGTAACAAAGGAAGCCAGATGGAGAATATAGCAGCTGCTTGGGAGGACACAGAAGAAGGCAGCTGAATAAGTAGTAGGTGAGGAGTTTTGAAAGCCCAAATGCACAAATTGTTACTCATTCTGCCTCAGAAAAGTCATCTGTTGTCAAAAAGTTATGATAGAGCCATTTGCCTGTAGTAAACGGAAGATGAACTCACATACTGGGTTTTTAATGGTATAGAGCAAAGGCCCCCGATCTTCACAGGCTAGTGGGAAGGACTGCAGAGGAATAAACGCTCTGCAGGCAACAGCATCATCTACTTTCTTTGAGGCTGTAAAGAAACGTGTACTTGCCTGTGGCTGTACAGAGTACTGAGCATGTCTCAGCTCTGATTCAGACTTTCAGGGGACTGCTTTGGCAGACCTGCTCACAGAAAAGGCAGACTCCACAAAGTATCCTGGCATGCTGCAATAGGCAAGCAGGATATGTCAGTGCCATTATTGTGGTGCTCTCAGTCCACATGCAATTGATGTGAATGCATAAAGAAGATCAAAGCCACAACTCCATCTCATCTGCTCCCCTCAGTCTTTCAACTCCTTACCTTCACTTGGCAGAGGCAGCTTCAGTAGTTAATTTTAGAGTAGCAATGCTCTGTTTCGAAAAGGATGTTGAACTTGCCCTTTGCCATGCTGCTGGCAGGATTAATGATAAAAAAGACCAGGAAAAAGCAGGGGTGCACCCTGGGACCTTTCAGAGGGTGCTGTGGAGTTCAGAGTGCTGTGTTTGCTATGGGGATAATGTTCAAAGAGCCTTTGTTCCAGGTAGAACAATGGGTCCTTTAAGCCCACAACACTAATTAAGTCTGTTCGTTCCAGTTTCCATGAAATAAGTGTTTATCCAGAGGCAATTTCATTTCTTCTTATCCATCAGCATGGGTAGCTGTCAATGTGTACTGCAGGATTTGGAAAAGTCCAACAGCTTCCAGGTGTCCTACACAGTGAGCTCTGACCTGGTGGGCATGGGGTAGGAAGAGATAGCTTCACACTGCTGGAGCACTGCTTGTGTTGAATAGACTTTTATATTTGATAGACAGTACATTTCTATGGATGGATTTTGTTAAATAATAAAATCAAAGGCATGGAAGTCACTTGCACCCCCAGTACCCACTGATCCTTTATTCCTGACTCCAGGAGGTCCAGAGCATTACGGACTAAATTAATCAGGAGGCTATGGGGAGGGTTTATTTAAATTAACAAATTAATGTGTTTCCTATCCGTATTAATCTTTCTATTCACCCTGAAAGGGAGACTTCTAATAATTACTGTATTTTTCTGTGCATATACAGTACTGCAACCACATGATAACAGCATACTTTGATTATCTGAAAATACAAATTTTGTTTAAAAAATGAATCATTATTACTAGGGGAAAAGTACAAAAAAGAGCACACACAACTGTTAACTAAAAAGTATCACTTACCTCATCAGGAAGCGTACAGCTACCATTGACTTCAATATCTGAACAAATTTTCCCAGCTACTGCTGCAGGTTTTGGTAGAAAAAAAGGCTGTTGGAATGATCATTGCCAACATGGGCATAATGCTCATCAGTATTAGGATGTGGTTGTTCCTCTACTGCCATGGCTTTGTTTTGGAATGGTGAAAAGACAAAGTTTTTGGATCATTGCAATTTGGCGGCTTCATAAAGCCGCCTGGCTTTCCCAAGGAAACCAGGCAGTTCTGCTTGTTGGGTCACAGATGGAAAGGCAGGCAGAAATATTTTCTGAGGAGAGAACTAGATTCACAAGGTAGGATTCATAAGACCACATTAAAGCATCTATATGGGATCTAGTGACCCCCCAGCTTCTCCTACAGTCAAAGGAAAAAAAAAAGGAACTCATCCTGAATAGTTACCTAAAACAGTTAGCTTAATAATGCTACTATTTTAGATAACAAAGTGCCTGTTCCTCTTCATCAGCTACAAGGGGAATGAACATTAGAGTGAATAGTTCAGAAGAAGACAATCTGTAATGTCAAAGCAGAAGAATTTCTATGATCCTTGATGCTTACACCTGCCCATGATGAATCTAATTTTCTCTAGCTTAGAGGGAACAATGCTTATCCCTGCATTATAAAGCACAGACTAGTATTTTATGATGACATGGCTGATCTCTGCAGAGGTATCTTCTATTGGCAGAACTGGAGATCAGAAAAAACATTTGAGTGATGCATTGTTCTACAGGAGAAATACACTGGGGACTTCTTTTAAAAAGAGAAGGGGTGAAAACTTAGGACTCCAGGTCTTTTGCTGAAGAAAATTTTTGGTTTAACTTGTGCTCAAATTTAAATGAAAGGCAATTTTTAGTTCAGTACAACAACTTTATTGTTACTTCCAGCAGTCTGAAGCTCAGTGCAAGCAGAGACAATTATTTCATTATTCAGGAGTGACTGTTTTAATGGGAGAACAAACTGCTGAAATTCCCATCCCATCCAGCGGTCTCCCCCAGTGCCAGTCATTTATCCAAGAAAATTGACAACTCTTATCTGTTTATACAGAACAGAGAAATACTAGCTAGTGGTAAACACTAGCTTTTACATAGGTCAATAGAAAGTGAAGAACTTTCTGTCACTGTGTACCAATAAATAGTTTGCAATCATGATTTTGAACTAAGGTAGTTGTCATTATCTGCTGGATAAAACCATACCACTCAGAGCCCCAGACAATTTTTTCCTGTAGGATTTCCTATGAAACTCAAACAAATCTGCTGGGAAACCCATGGAGGATATCCTACTTCAGATACATCATGAACATCCATAGGATACAACAAAATCTAAACCAATCCATCTTTTCCATCTAAGAACAAAGGAGAACCATACAGAGCACATACAAATGTACCATGGGAAGAGCTGTGCGGAGTCAGACTGAAGCTCTGTCTAGCCCAGTATCAAGCACATAGTGAAGAGTGTAAGGAAAGAACAATTTTATTTTTTTTTTTAAATTTATAGGAACAGAACAGACACTTTCCCAGAATAATCTCACCATTCCCAGTTATTTGTGGCGCAGGAACATCCTGAAACAGAGTTTCCCAGGCTGATCTTTGAATCCACCTAAATTTTAGAACCCACTGGTCTGAGGCAGGAAGTTCCTCAGCACTTTGTAAATGGGTATCATGAAATATGAAAAAAAGGTGCATTTTTTGCCTGTTTGGTACTCAAATGTTCTACCTTAATATACCCCTAAAAGCTATCTGAGTTAAGAAGATACTATGTAGAAGGAAGAAGGATCCTCATTTTAGCATGAATCAACTTTCTGCTAACAGCAACTTCCCCCCAAAATGATCTTTTCTCTTTCTTTACCTTTCAGATATTGTTAAGCCACCAAATACATGTTATCTTGTGTAAGTAGATAGAAGTAATTTCTGAGAGAGCTTTTCAGTGTCCTTCAATCTAAACAGAAGCATGTGCCTTTCTCAGACACTTGCCATTGTGATGATTATTTCTTTTGATGTTTGCAGTTTAGGGAACTGAACACACATCCCAGTTGTGTGCAGCTTTGGGAACTTGACAAAATAACTGTGTTTTACATCTTTTGCTCTTTAGGTTTAATTACCTTTCAGCTGCTGACATCAGTCTTTTCATTCAGTTCCACAAATTCATGAAAGTTTGTCTCTTTCATTAGGAGTGAAAAACAGTTCTGTTCATTGCCCCACAATCTTAGCTTTATATACCACAGTTTCAAATTGTCTTTCAGACTCTATTTCTACCTATGCAAAACTGTGTGCAGAAATCATTTACATTTGCAAGACTCAGCACACTTAATTGCGCACACACACACACACACAAAAGGAGTTCAAACCCACAGGACATTTTTGCCTCCTATGTGTGCTGCATGTGCACACCCTTGATTGCATTTGGAAAGTTTTAAAGACCTCATGTAAAACCCTGATTTCATTTAAATCAATGACAAAAATCTTCCTAATCAACGGAATCAGAACCAGAATTATGTCTCCTAATTTTATTACGTTCATGTACGATTATTTGATTGAACTGATGAAAATTACACTTAAATTCTACCAATATTGAGCCAGAAACCTTGATGTTAGGCTATTTTCCTTCCTCAACATGCCAAGAAATGAAAAAGCTTTAAATTGCAGAAATTCTCCCAGATCCCCCTTATCATCTCTAAACTTCTACCTGGTGACATCTTTTTCTCTCATGTACACATCATACTGACTGTCACATGTTCATTCAACGAGAAAGAAGAAAAATTCCACGCAGCTTTGGCCAGAATGAGTCTGATATCAAATACTGTGGCTTCATTATCTGCCACAAACCATTTACAGAAAATGACACAGTAGGGAGAGGGGAGGAAATGACAGAAAAATATTGTCATATAATAACAAGTAAATTCATGAGTCATAAATTACTTGCTGAAAGGAACATAAAGAGCAAAATTGTGTTTTTGCCATTGACTTAATGGGAACACAACCAGAAGTATTAAATTTTTTGCTCTGACTTACAGGATTGAATCTAGTTATGAAAAGCTTCTAACTAGAAATGGAACTTGTATGTTTTTTAGCAAAGTCAAAAATGAGTTTTCTGCTAAGCCATTGACGTACTTAGGCAGTAAATTAACACAATCCTATCACTGCAAAGTTGAGGCTGTATACAACTGATGTCACTTGCCGAAATTGATCAGATTAATGTGCTGGTGCTTTGAAATATGAAAGGTCTCTGCACACGAATCACTGGAACTGTCAGCTGGAGATAGCGTGATTAATTTCCCACAACCCAAGTATCCTGCAGCCTCGTGTGTGTGTCCCTGTATAAGAGATGTAAAAGATCATTCAGGCCTCAGTGTTAAAATTTCCTTCCTCTCCCCCTCCTGAAATTTTGCAACTACACTCAGGATCCCTGGCATATGATTCTTTCACAAACCAAAAGTACTCAGAGGAACTGTATACAAACCTAATAAATAGGAATGTGAGGCAGGATCAGCTAAGAGCTCCTTATCCTCCTGTGAGCAGAAGGAGTAATTTGGGATTATCATTCAGCTAGTAGGATTAAGGTACATTATTGCAATGCCAGATTCCTAGTATTTCTTCTCCTTTCCCCCACCCCTAGAAGTATTAAGCCTTGAAAAAGGCGCTGTCATCTACTGAATATAAAATGAGGGAAAGGGAAGACTATTTCCACCTGATTCATGTTATGATGACAGGTATGAGAGAATTGTCATTTGTGTTATCAAGATTAATTTTTTCTGAAGCTCTGTCAGCTATTGGTAGTTTCTGTACAATGGGCAAAGCCATTTTTGCCCACAGATTCATGCTACCCTTGAATTATTCCCACAGGGCTTCACATGCCACCACCTGCAAAGGCAAAAGATCTCAGAAGCTAGCTGATTTCAGTCTGCCATACAGCTCTCAGTGTAAAGAGCATGGAGAAAGGGTGGTGGGTAATTGCAGGCATTTCAGATACGAATGATCTCATTTAACTCTGTGGGCAACTGTATTACAGGCAGCTACAACTGAGCTATTCATCTAAACTTCTGATATAGCCGGTGGAGAAAAACATTCTTATGCATGATCCAGACAAACTATTTTAGACATCTGCCTTCAGATAAGATTAATGTCTTCCCAAAAATGTCTCTTTCTTTCTATCAGTTACAGTAGGAATCTAGACAAGTAGCTCAGATGTAGGGATCTATGCCGTACATCCTAACAGTCAGGTGATTTCTCTTTCACATTTTCTTCGTCATCCAATGACAGGAGACACTTCACTTCACAGAGGATGATAGAGAGAAACAACCTGAATGCAAGCTGCTTTCCCTGCTAAAAAATCTGGAAAGGCTGCAGCCCAGGAAATCTTGGTTAAAAAGAAAGTCTAGAAAGAGAAGCTGCTGAAAGATCGTAGGACTGATAGGATAATTCAGGTTGGAAGGCATCTTGGGACATCAGCTAGTTTAAAATCCTGCCCAAAGCAGTCAGCTATGAGATCAGCCCAGGTTGCTCAGGGCTTTGCACAACTGGGTCTTGAAAAATTCCAAGGGTGGACAGCAGCCTCTCTGGGCGACCTGCTCCACTGCCTGACTGTACTCTCGGGAAAATGTTCCTCCTCTCTTGTTTAAACTTGTGCTCATTGTTGCCCTTCTGCCATGCACCACTGCAAGGAGCCTGTCTCCATCTCCTTGATGACCTCTTGTAGGTACTGGGGGAGCTGTTAGGTGTCCCCAGAAACATCCCTTCTCCAGGCTGAACAAGATCAGCTCCCCCAGCGTCTCCTCATGGGGCAAACATTCTAGCCCCATCACCTTTGGGGCGCTCCACTAAGCTTCCTCTAATTTGTCCATGTCTTTCCTATTTTAGGGGTCCAAAACTGGACACAGTATCTAGATATGGTCTTTGCGTTTGTCCTTGTTGAATTTTATGAGGTTTCTGTTGGCGCATTCCTCCAACCTGTCTGTGTCCCTCAGGATGGCAGCCCTACCCTTGAGCATATGACCATGAAGGGTCTAGGGAGCAAGTCATCCAAGGAGTGGCTGAGGGAGCTGAATTTATTTAGTCTGGAGAAAATGAGGCTGAGGGGGGACCTTATTGCTCTCTACAACTACCTGAAAAGAGGTTGTAGCGAGGTGGGTGTTGGTCTCTTCTCCCTAGTAACAAGTGATAGGACGAGATGAAATGACCTCAAGTTGCATCAGGGCAGGTTCACGTTGGATATTAGGAAAAACGTCTTCACCAAAAGGGTAATCAGGCACTGGAGCAGGCTGCCCAGGGAAGTTGTTGAGTCTCAACCCTTGGAGATATTTAAAAGACGGATAGATGTAGTGCTTAAGGACATTGTTTTGTGGTGGACTTGGCAGTGCTAGGTTAATGGTTGGACCTGATGATCTTAAAGGTCTTTTCCAACCTAAACGATTCTATGATTCTGTGATTTTATGATATCAGCTGTTCCCCCAACTTGGTGTCATCTGCAAACTTGACTAGAATGCATGCTGCCACCTCTGCCAAGTCATTGATAAAGACATTAAACAGAACAGGTCCCAGGACAGACCTCTGAAGTACTCATCACAGGCATCCATGCAGGGCACAACCTATTAACCACTGATAATCCAAACAGCTTTTTACCTCTGTATTTGCTCACCCATCCAGACCATTAAGTCCTAACCTGGCTACAGATGACAATTGTTCCTTCATGTTCTTAGCTACAGGGGCATCATCTGATTGACCGGACAAGAAATAGCCTCATCCTAGAGCCCTGTTTGGATCTTAACTCTGTCATCAGAACACTTCCTCAGCTCTCTCATGAGAGATGTGAGGGTTGTGTGGGACCAGTCCCTCGGTGAGTGGGGCAGTGACTGTGTAATTGACTGCTCTGTATGGAAGAAGGGATTTAGCTAATCTACCTTTCATGGACCTACACAGTCTTGCTTCAAAGCTGCTCTGCATACCAAAATGAGTTGCCAGGGGCTCCCCTACAGGTTTGCAGAGAGGTTCAGCGCTCCCAGGATCAAGACTGGATGTGGTATTTGGGAAGGTCTGGAAAAATCCTTTACAGGCTTTCTGCCTCTATAAATTATCCTGGAAGGTGGAATACAAAGAGTCAATGCACATGTGGTATGTGTCAATAAATGTCTCTGCTGTCTACAGTTGGCTTCAGTGAAGACAAGAGGCTTTCTGTTTCCTGACCTCCTACAAGAAAGCAAAGGGGATATTGTAAGATTGAGGAGTTAGAGGAAGTCATACCTTGTCCAAAACTGATGACTGACTGTCTGCATCCTCACTTGTCCTTGTCAAGGAAGGATGGCAAAATTTAGCTTTGGCCTGACTTCAGAACTGTGAAGCACAAGTTGAGCACAAAAACTGTACAGTTATTTCACAGGGTATCCCCCAGGATCCTGCTAGTTTGCAGGGAGGTATCAGTTTCTTCTCTAGGTTTAAAATACAGGAGCAAAAGCCACTAACATGACAATTAAGATTCCTAAGGAGGACTATGGCTTTGCTCAGCTGCACATCACGAATTACTTGCTCTGGTTAATCTAGCACCTTCTGTGAATCAGCAAAGCAAGTAAAGCATCAGTTGTGCTGTGGAAGCAATCACCTCCTCCAAGTAGACAACCGGTTTCTCCAGGGCTGATCCAAAGCCCATGGAATCACAGACAGAAGATTTATATTAGTTTTATGACAGACATTTTCAAGCTAGCTTGTGGCAGCCTGCTTCAGGAAATTCTGCAACGTCCTTGTGCAGCAGAGAAAAATACAGAAAAAAAGAGCAATGCACAATAAACAGAATGAAAAAGAACGTACCAAAACCCACAATTTATCAGAGCTGATGATTAAATAAGTACTAAAAGTAAATATTTTTCCTGTTTTCCACTCATGTGAAAAACCACTACCACTTGAGATGCTCCTAATTATAAACAACTATTGGAAACCATCCCAGGCTTCCCAAGACATTCAGCCAATTTCTCATGGAATAACAGAATGCTAGCATATACATCAGAAAAATAGGCTTCATATGCATGAACTGGAAACCCAAGCTGATCCAAAGTAAAAGAAAACATAGAGTTACAAACACAACACAAGACAACCTTCACTAACCTAGGAAACTTTTTTCCAGCTCCTGCTGGTATAAGGAAACAAACAAAATGTTGATTCATACAGAGTTCCCCAAACTCTTACTCCCCAAGCTTTCTTGTCAAGGTTATCTGTTTCAGAGCAAATCTATTGGTATAGCCACCATCTGATATGAAGACCACAATATAGAATAAGAAAGTTTTCATGAGAACACTAGTTCACCAAAAAGGATAGAAGGGTGGGATGTTTCCTTTGTTTTGGGGGGATCATGGGAACATTTACATAGAAGGAGATGTGTGTGTTCTGTTACTTGGAGTGTTTACAGAAAAGGGAAGTTGTACATTACATAATAACTTTTCCTAAATATAACCTTTTGCAAGTGATTTTTTTTTCTGTTAAATGTTCTAATTTTCCTCCATTAAAAGTGAAAAAATTGTGTGTATATATTAATTTGAAAATGTTTGGATACTCACAAAAAAAAGTGCCAAAACCCACCACAGATTAAATGAGGGGACTCTTTAACTTCATGACTTGATTGACTTTAGTAGCATATCCAGAGTGTTCTTCTGTATGTAGAAAAGATCAATCTCATATGCTTCTGGTTTTAGTATAGGTTAAAGACATTCCTAGTACATATCAGAAATACCCTAAATGTGAAACATGAGTAGCATTACATTATTTGGGACTTCTGTGCTATAAATATTATTTTGTCAACGTGTCACATGTTTGTATCATATTTACAGATGAATGTTTCTTCAAGAGCTATCTGCCCCTTTTCCTCTTCACTACTGTAATCAATAGACACAAATTTTGCAGATGCCTAATTTTACACTCCAGTTAAAAGAGTAATTGCTAGGAAAGAGCTAGGCTCAAAAATCAAGCACCACATAATCCTTGGCACAGAAGCTAGGAAGTCACTCAAATTTTCGAGATTTTTAATATCCAAGAAAAATTCTAAGAGTGGGTTCATTTCAAACTCTTTCTAACAGAGCTTCAGATGTCTATAACAAAATAAACCTTGCAGAGGTTGCTAACATAGCACTGTCCTTTATTAAAACTAGAGGAGGCAAGGTTGCTTGTTTCACGTCAAATTTAAAAAAAAAAAGAGTGGACTGGAGATTTTAAGATAATGCTTCACAAAAAGTCACCTCTGTGAAAGTTTTTATGTATTAAAAATGTTCTTACTGCACAGCATGTTGCTAAAATAGAATTACAAGCTGATGCACCTACTATATTTTAATATTCAACTAAATTAGAAAAAAGCTTACTGTAAGTTAAATACAAAAGATGGTATTAATCTGATTCAGTACAGAGACTGGATCTCAGTGAATTACTCTATTCTCCCTTTATTGTCTGTGCAACTATTTCTGTGGTTCACTTCACCTTATCCTGAATTAAGCACTTCCATTTGCCAAAATGACTTTTGCTCTAAAAGCGCCCGTTGCCTGTCAAGGAGTCCACAGCGTGATAGCTCAGGTGTCTACACTGGAAACATCTAAGATTCAGTGAAAGGAATCTCTATCAGATCAGCTGAGAAATATGCATACCCTGTACATTAGGGTTAATTTGGATGTCCCAGGCACTCAGACTGGCTTGATAAAGTCAGCCTACTACCAGCTTGTCTATGTCTGATACCTATATTGCACCACAGAGAGTGTGAAGCCTTTTTTTTTCCCTAGATCTCAGAAAATAAGGTCTCAGGAAATAAGAGATTCTTTTATGTTTCCTAGTCTCCCATGAACACTGAGGCCTCCCATGAACACTCCCATGGCCTCTTGTTTGAGACAGGCTGTGGAACAGCTCATCATCCACACAAGCAAATAGCCTGTTGCACCTCTCCCTGATATAACGAAGCCTGACGACTAAGGAGGAAAAAGATAGGCACACGTCATGGTGTCCTTCTGTACATGGATTCTGGCTAAAGAGAGGTGGTAATTTGGGTTTTGGCATTTTCTTGAGCTCAGCCCTCAGCTGGAGTGAAGTAAAACGCACTTCAGTGCTTCAGAGTGATGCAGAGCTGATTTACCCAGGGTGACTCACCCTGTTAAGGATGTTCCTTATCTGTAGGCTGACCAGAACTACCAGAGAAGCCACAAAGTTTGTGAGCAATGTGAATAACTAAAACCCAAACTGTTCAGAACTTGTAAAGTCATAATTTTGTCAAGAGATACCGCACCTCAGTTTTGCTGGCACAGCTGCTCTTGGGGTGCCCTACTGCAGGGAAAATGATCCAGGATAGTTCAGGCATCTGAACAGTGCTCTGAGAGGGGCAGGGAGGGGAGAAGAGCAGATGCAGAGCACTTTGACAGGACAGTATTAGGGGGAACTGCTTGTATAAGAAATATGTGGGAAATCTCAATTTTGTACGTTCGATCTAGTGGGAGGAGTGAAGAGGAGTGGGGGATGCTGAGGGTGACAACCTTTTAATCTGGCTGGTTATCAGCAAGACAGGCACCTGCCTACAGGTTGCCAAAGCAAGCACACAGAGCACCAGCCTTGCCAAGTGGTTAATTCACAGAACAAGCATAACATAGCACTAAAGGACAGCTTTATCATGCAATTATCTCATTTCCTTCAGTGTGAGATGTTCTGGGGTTTTTTTTCCTCTTTTTCATCATAGTTTTTACAACTTTTAAATTTCTCAATTAACTTTAATTAAACTCTCTTTAGGTCTAACAGCTCAGAGAGCCCTTGAACTAGCTAATTCTGCAACTTGCTTGTATTTTCTTCTTGGACTTACCACTTCATTTTCAAAGTCATCATTATAGAGATTTAGAGTGAGGGTTTTTACTATTCAAGTCATATTTTTTGCAGATAAAACATCATTCCACATCTTCTGAGATCACAGCCAGTTTTCTTTGGTAGGAAAGGATTTTTTTCTTAAAATAACAGGTTTTTTCCCTGCTTTATAACATGAGCAGAACATTTAAGGTAGCAATATGCTGAAAGTTACTTCAATAATCCAGAAAATGAGGAGTGAGCACCATAGTAATTTGGCTACAGATTTGATTTATAAAGTCAAAAACTGACCTTTTCACAAAACCAGTTCAGAACTAATGTGGGGTGTTCACCATTTTTAATTGGATAAAGAAAAAAAAAGGAGGGAAAAATCAAAACAGAAAAAAAAATAACAGCGGGCATAATCCAGTAATTTATTTATGTATAAAAGGCTGGATGTGATTTTTGCTTTATAAGAACCGCATTTGTTTTCTACTGGTAACATATGTACTGTACAGTTTGCAGCGCAAATGACTTTAACAAAATCTTGAAAGTCATAAAACTTCTGTTCTGCCTGCTGTTGCTTGCCTATTGTTCTGTCAGAGAGAAGAATGTATTACCCACTTCCCTGTGAAGGAACAGCAGTTGTTTGCACATGGAAGATTAGCATTGCATGGGATGCTTCCCTGCTGGAGTGTTGAAGGTGTTAATAATCTACAGAGTATGAACAGCTGTTATCTTTACAGTAATTAGCATAATATTTCCTGATTGACTACACTATGCATTCTCTTTTCTTTCTTTTCTTTAATTGAAACTGCTATCAGAGTAATCCATTTATTCAATTTCTGGGATTATTTCCAATTTATAGACTAAGAAAGCTCATAAAATGAATATAAAATCAGAAAATAGATGTAATGACTCACGAGTTCTAAGGTTCTGTATGTATTTTCTTAATATGAACAGTGTGGACAATAGCATTAAAATGTAAAGAGCTACAACCACAGAAGATCTCATGAAAGTATGAGAGCTGAAAAAAACAATTTTTTGAGCTTCCCACTTACTTGTGGAAACCTAGGTACCAAGTTTAGGAGCCCAGGTTCTCTAGACAGTACAAGAAGAGCATTGAGCAACTTACCAGATGCTTATATTACCTGGTAGAAAATACTGAAGAGACAAGTGGATTCAACATCAGACATCCCTGAGGTAGCTAGATGTCAAGTTTCAAGCCCAAGGGGCCCACTTTTGCAGCTCGTATTCTTACAAGAAATCCAGTTTATTAAATCGCTCCATTGTGTCAAATAATGATTTTTTTTAAAAAGGGAGTAGGAAAAAACTTACACTAAAAAGACTTCTTTCTATTTATTCGCATAAAAAGTGTTCATGAAAGGGTTCAATTTGCCCAGGTTTGTTTTCCAAACTTTAATTAAGCATTAGGTAGCTAAGGCACATCTATACTAACATTTATTTTGGGTCAAGGGAGTGCTTTTGAAGAAAAACTGCTTGCCTTGCGATTCAGCCAGAACTGTGTAACTGAGAAGGAGGGAAAGAAGATTATCACAGGTCTCATGGGGAAGACCACAATTATTATGGGTTATTTAAAGGAATGGTGGGAATACACAAAACTCCAGAAGGGTCAAAGGCAGGGAAAAGTGGGGATAAAGGTGAATCAGGGAGGAACAAGCACAAGAAAATGGAGAGGAGAGCGCATAAAAGGCACCAGTTGCATGCAAGCAAGCTGCTGGTCAGCACAGTCACCTGGCAAACCCTGCCTCAGATCACTGCAGTCTGTCATGTCATCTTACAAAATCCTGTTCCCAACTGTTTGCTGTGTTACCCTGCTCCCTCTTCTGTGTGCGTGTATTTGTGTGGGCATGTGTAATTCCCTAGTGACCTTCAAGCCGGACAAGCTGGTGAGTAGAAAAATATTTTGTTTGGATCAGTGTCTGTTTCCTTCTGCACCAAAAAGGAGCAGCTGGATTTGTTTCCTTAAAGTATTATTGAAGCATTATTATATTATTAAGACACTTACTCAAACATATGTGTATATAAACATATTTAAACGGTAAACCAAATCCAGCCTCTCCATTCTGGGGGATACAGAGATATAACCTGAAGTGAATGCAATGATCCAGATCGCCCATAGGAAGGGTCTAGAGAGGACACTTCATAGCATTCCCAGAAACAATAGCCATCATACCAGTCATGATGGTAGTACAATAACTGTGAGCTATATCTTATCACGATGGTCCACTGTAATCATACTGGCATTTCATCTATCTGAATGTGTGTAGGCATGTTCAGCGTTAATGTCTGTATCTGGGCAAGTTAGCTTAATTGTCCTTTATAGTTAGAATTTGAATAATTTCATCCGTGTTAAAACATCTATAATGGACCATGTGAATGTTTTAGGTCAAATGAAACCCACAGCCGCACTTTATTCTCTGTTGACAAAAGGGGGAGCCTGGAGTGACCAGCTTAGGTGTGGGCATCTGTATAGGAGGTATCTAAGATGAATGATAGTTTAAAACCATTTTCCCTTTTACTAATTAACTACCATGGTCAAGTATCCCCTGTGCAATGCCTACAAGAACAGGCTTCCCAGCAGCTTGAATCATGGTAAGCAGACCGTCAGCTGCATGGAGGCCGTCTGTGCAAGGGATGATCTGCTTCACTCAGGCTTCATCAGCCTGTAGGAGAGAAGCTGAAGTTGCAGAAGCTCTGCAAGACATGCTTGTCATAAAGATGATCCTGTATTAATTGCTTCTTTAGATGACATTAACCTCTGCCTGTTTTCTTGAAGAGTTAGAAGGAAAAGGCAAAATGGAGAATAACCAGAGATGCTGCAGTGAGTTCTTGCATTCTTCTCAGCTGGGGACAATGCCTAATAAGTGGTGCAATTGTGTCCTGGCACAGAAGGAAAACTAAGGTGAGATTTTCTTCAGTAGATATACATCATGAGAAGTGTCATCATATTTAAATGAATCTAACAAGATTTACCAAATTATCAAATATTTATATATAAAGATGTTATCTTAATGTGCTTGATACAAACACGCCCATAAATACACATGTGGCCTTACAAACAGATTACATGGAAAAAAAAGGAAGAGTTCTATCTTCAAGGAAAAAAAAATACCTAGAACTTACTCCCCGGATGGACAAATTAGGAAACTTGCTTGGATTATACCAGACCTTCTGTGCAGCATACAGGTTCCGGTTTCCTTCTGTTAAGACTGAGACACAGCAACTGGGGAGGAGGTGGGGGAAAAGCTGACTGATATTCATTATACTGCAATATACTGATTACATTAGACATTTACTTGTGATACGGCTGCAAGGTATCCAGAGTGTCTACCTGGATATTGGCCTAGCTAATATTGCCTGAATGCACCTTTGCACAAAATGTATTTCCATCAAAATAGCTACATTTGTTAAAGCCTACTGATCTGTGTGTGTTTTGAGAGACACTTAAGAGAAAGTAATGGAGCCCACTTTTTATAGTAAGCACTATAGAGTAGTTGACAATGTAATGCATAGCTAATATGCATGCAGAAATTCTAGTGAATAAGTTATATTCTCCACTCCACATATCTTTTTCTAGTGAATTAAAATTCCGTGCTGAATTACTGTTGTGCTGTTGCAATAGGTTGGAGGGTTATAATCACTGCATCTCCCTCAGTGATTCATGTTACTGCTCCTTATTCTAAATAACTAGATTTTAGATGGTAATTTGCAATGTTCTATTTTTCTTCTAAGCAATCTTTGAGTCTTGTTGTCCTGAAAATGTTTCCTTTTTAGTACCTGATTCAACAAAGCACTAAACATCAGGTTAGGTTTGCAAACCTGAGAATAAATCCATTTACTCCAGCTGGAACTGATTGAACATACAGTGTGTATTTTAAATGCTGTACTGGAAATGGCGAGAAGTAGTTTCTCTATTTAAAGATGAGCACATACTAACCATTTTTCTTATTTTTTTCCTTACTCATCAGCAATAATCTATCCCCACTCTCATTCTTATTTTTATTCCAATTCATCTCTTTAATTTCACAAAAAATGAACTTATTACTTAGCCTGACCTCAGTTCACTCTGTTTCTTCCCTCCAGTTCTTGGTAGCTGTGCCTTGAATTACACTAAGAAGCATGATAAATCTTGTCCTACCCATTGCATCCCCATCTGGCATCTCGCCCGTAGCACCAATTTCACTTGAGAGGCTGAGCTTGGAGGAGCTAGTACAATTGCTTTGGTGATATTTTGGATTGCACAGCATGGAAGATGACAGCAGAACTCAGCACTTATGAATTAGCCAGCTCTAAAGTAACGAGAGAGGAAGATTTATTCTATTTCAGAGCCTCACAGGTATTACAAAGCTTCAGTCTGCTCTCACTGAAGCCAACAGGAGCCTTTCCTTTGATTTCAGTAGGAGCTGGATCAGTAGAGAGAATGAAAGGAGAGCTATAATTTCTCACAGTAATAACCTTCTTTCACTTGCAAGGATAAACTATTCAGCTTTCAGACTCTCTCTGCACCCTTGTAGGTCTCAGCATTTTCACTAGCTTGAATGGCATCTGTTTCCATTAAGTGTTGTATACAGCGAAGGGCCATTTGATTTTTTATTACCACAGTGGTATCAGTAATATAATTGCTCATATGAAAATATAACCCACCTGCACAGAATTCAGGCTGGTGACAGGCAGGCATAATAATGTAAAAAATTATTGAATTAAAGAATCATTTATGTAGGGGCGATCCAGAGACAAAATACATTAAAGTCTTAGCTTTAAGCTAATAAAAGGACATTTTCCAAATCATATCTCTTATAATTGACATTAAAATATTTAATCTAATCTTAGAATTAACTTTACATTGGTATTTGCTCAGCTTCTTGCTGATTTATTCAAATTATCACATGTTCAACCTAGCTAAGAGTCATGTTTCCACTACAGCTTTGAAATAGATTTAAGCAAAGCAGTCAGTAATAAGCGTCAAAGAATGTCTTCTTTAGAAGCTAACTATGCAGTGCTGCAATACTTAAAAATCAGGAGAGACTGGAATACAAGGTGTCAGTGGACGAATTGCCATGGTACTTTCACTGACCCTAATGAAATGATGTATAATTTCAGATATAGAAAAACATTTACTATACTTCACCATACTTCAGAGAAAAAATTGTATTGCAGAAAACCAGCAAAAAAAAAAAATAGGTTAATGTGCCCTGCAAATAAAATTACTTTATTATACAATTCTCATTATTATTCATCTTAACATCTCAGCTGAAGATAAGTGGCACATTATAGGAAAGAAATGAGGTAATTGGTTCTTGCAGGTTCTGTGTCTTCCCTTTGACCTCTTAATTCATAGACTGTTTACTCTACAGCCATCTATGACTTTGAAAAGGACTAAATAATTTGTTTCAACCATCTCAGCCATTTACTGATAGACAGATATTGACCTGTATGGTTTTTAGACATATGGGAAAAATGCCTAGAAAATTTTGAAGGTCACGGTGCTTGTGAACACAATTAACAAAGACAACAGGCCATCAGAGCTTACTTGCTGAGGTGTTGCTTTAATATAACAATGGTGCAATTATTTTCTTAAATAACTATTGGTTAATGTGGAAAGACTTTAAAAAATATATATATAAAAGGGAAGTGAAAAGCTACCAGCAACAATTTATATGAAGTCATAGTCTTTACAGCAAATGAGGCAAATATTTAAATCACTCCCACACAAAAGTCCATACTCACCTCAGCAAAAGATTATAATTAAATGACCTTTCCAGTTTAAACGAGCTGTGTGTATTGTTGTTGTACAATTCCACGTAACACATTTGCCATGATTTCAGTGTCAGTCCATTCAGTAAGTACAGGACATGTATAGGACAGCTACATATTCAGAGGACAGCAAATACTGACAGATTTCAGTTCCACAGAAGTCTCAGTTCAGTAAAGAATTTAAAGATGAGATTAACTGTCAACATGTAAATAGACTGCCTCCAGATTTACAATCACACATCCAAATGAAGGCATTTGCATCTGAAATAATGTAAATTATTTGTTTTGCCACTGAAAATTTGATAGACTATATGAAGAAACATAATGAGAGAGCAGGGAATCCCAGGACTCTCCTGCTGCAATTTCATTGGCCACTTCACAGCATTTGATGTTTTACTTGAAGGTCTGGCTAATAAATAATGATAGTATGACTTACTATAAGGGTGTTTCTATACATGCCCTCATGACGGTTTGAACTCCAAGCAGTAAAACATTAAAGTAACACAGACTCTTCTGCCTACCAGATGGATACGTTTATGTACACAGAGCCAACACAAGCTCTGCATATGCATTCTGTCTCATCAAAGCCCTATTTTGAAGAGCTGAGGGACTTCAAAAGTGCTGAATCCTTCCTTGCCTGAATTAGGATGAATTTAACCCAGAATAAGAGTATATTGACAAATGGGATTATTCAAGAGTTCTGTGTATCGCTAAGGATATAGCCCCACACCCATTGCCAAAATCAGGTGTATTGATTATATTTACTTTTTTTCCCCCTCAGGATAATTGTATCAACCCAGACATATTAGTGATTGCATTTAGATATCAGTAAGAGTTGTTCACATAGACCCAAATAGAAAAGAGAAGGTTATTGGCTGAGGAAGAAAAACGTTTAAAATTATGCCTATGGTAATAAGTGAATCATACATATCTTCAGTTACCTTAATTTTGGCAGAAGGCCAAAAAATGGCTAAAAATGAAAGCAATCATGAAGTTTACTTTGTTAGTGTATCCAGTGAAAATCAAAAGATTCATTTTCCATAGCAAAGGAAAAAGTAGAAAGAGTAGATATAATAGTGTCGAATATGCTAAAGGCTTTTAGCTGATTTTTTATTTCTTCAATAATTTAAAGCAATAGTTGATACATCAAATAAAGAATATAATCAAATCATAATCATCCACCATTTCATAATTTTTTGTAAATTAAAGAAATTATTCGAAGTGCATGGCCTATTCATGTGACCACACACAGTCCTAGCATGTACTTGCATTTCTCACAGATTCATAACATGTCAATACATATTAAATATAGCTGGGTTCTGTTTCCACTTTCTAGTTTCATCTCATTTGGTTAGCAAATTTGTTGGGGTTTCATTTTTACATCATGACCTTGCCAAGATGAGTCTTGCATTTGTAGTCTGGAGAAATATTGGCTCAATCCTGCTGCATTCTGTCGTTCCATTATAGCAAAACCCTTAAACACATGCTTAGCCTTCATGTAATTCAGACAGTCTGTATCAAGGCTAAGTTCTTTTAAGATTTTTCTTGATTTGGAGTTTAGATATATGGCTGAATTAAAGACCAGACCCTTCATTATAATTATTGTTTTCCAGTCAAGCACGTGGAATTGCAAAGGTTTTATATTTATGTATATTTCAGTTTTATCTCTAGTGAATACCCACAAGCCTTGAAACACTGGCAGCATTTAAATTCAGGTGTCTCATTTCAAGGTTCTCTGTCAACTTGCAGTAACAAAATGCCCACTGTGGCTTATCTACTGATCTGAGTACAAGCAACAGTATAAAAACAAGGCAAACTCACAGCCAACCAAAACAATGTGTCTAAAAAAATAAACCAGACTGCCCAAGTCTTGTAGGACTGGCCTGTTCCAGGCAAATTTGATTGTCCAAACCAATTTGTCCAAAGCAATCCAGTCATGGCATCAAGGAGTCACACACATACAGGGTAAACCTGGCTGCTGCCATAGCTGAAATCAGTTTGAATCCCCACATTAACTTGTCGAAAGCAAGTCTGGCAATCTTAGCCTAACAAGCCATCCTCCTGTGTAGCTTTGGAGCAAAGCCATTGCCAACCTGAATTTCATGTTGCTCAGGAGCACAAAGAGGCATATAGCCCCCTTCTTTTTATATCCTTTTTACCCCGAGCTAGTTCTAGATACTCTGTGAGTAAGTCCTAGTAAACTCAGCGTGACCTAAGGATGTGTTCATTGATGAATAAAGATAGTGTGTTGAATCATATTTATGTTTACCAATGCAAGGGCTGACAGGCATAGGATAAACAAGTGATGTGCAAAAAACACACTGGAGTAAAACTGTGAACAAATGATATAGCAAAGCATATATTGATTCTCTGATGAGAAAATAAAGGAGGTGAGGGCTTTTTTTAGCCTTTCTCCTGTAAGAAAACAAAGGTCTCTGCTTGAGTTCCTATTTTTATAACTGTAGGAACCTCTTCCAATCTGTCAACGTGGACGAATTGATCCGTAGTTTAAGAGTTTTCCAGATCATACACAAACAGAAACACACCATAATCTTGTAAGTTGCATTTCCTTACAAAATCAGGCTAAAAATCGAAAAGAGAATTACAGAAGAGTGAGACGTTAAATTATTGAAACTGAGCAGAATTCTGCTTTGAACAGCACCAAAAATCTCACTTTAGACCCATTCCTGCTCTGAATGAAGTGAGTGGCAACATTTCCAGTATTTCAAATTTGTGTTATAATTTCACTGATGTCAGAAAAATTCATCAACTTATGTGGTTTAGGAACTGGCTTCAGAACCTCATTTGTTCTTGACTCTAAAGAACAGAATGTGTGCCTGAAACAACTGAAACCTTGTTTTTTGTGATGAAGGCATGATGAGGTTATAGGCACCTCAGTGCAGTGGGACACACTGACTGTGTGAACCCAGAATTTTTTGAGTTTTGACACTTCTCCTGACTTTCTATGGACTTAGCTGTTTATCCACCACTTAAATAAGGATATTAATTCTGATTTACTTACATTATTAAGGTATTGTAATCAGTTTATATATATCAGTTGTACTGCTCAGACAATAAAGCAATACAAAGAATTGTTATTAAATTTTACTTCTGAAGCCCTGAAGCCATTTTCCAGTTGTGCATGAAAGGGTTAAAGGCAAAACTCTATACTCAAACTGTTTTTCTTTCTGTTCTCCTATTTGTCCATAAAGATAGCTTTAATTAGTACTTGCCTGGAAACAATTTTTGTATATATTAACTAAAAAGTGTAATCAGTATGAAGAGAAGCTGATGAATAGTTATAAAAATAGCATCCAAACATCAAAGTCCCTTTCATAAGAAAAATATTTTTAATCTTTGTATGAGATAGTACAGAAGTGTTGCCATGTCGCTAGGAAGTGCTCTATCTGCATGTCACATTAACATGGCAACAGGAGCAGTGGTCACTTCATATTCAAGACACATTTTCAAGATGCATACAGGGCAATCAAAGCTAAACCTTACGTATCAGTATGAAATTTCTTTCCATCTTAAATTTGTGAACTATTTCAATTATACTCACCCCATTTCCCTAAGCAAAGAAAGAAAAACGAACAAGTAGTTACATTTGCTCAATACTTTAGCTACATTGCCACATTTCAAAATCTTATCATAATTTTTATGATAGTGGGCATTGTCTTAAAATCCTGCTCCTACAGTTAAGTGATCAAATGAGAATCTACTATTTTTTTTATTAGCACGTTTCTTGCTTTTGGTTGGGAACATATTTGAATATGTGAAGTTGTATTCCAGAAAGACAAAAGATAAAAAATAAGAGTGTGTGTATGTAAAGAAAATCTTAAATGTATGTAGGAAATGTGTGTGTGTCTGTGTTTAGTAATCTTATCTCCTGACTTTAAGCAGAATGGGGTGCTAATTTGGGGGACTGGGAAAATTGCATATGTCAACAAACACTAGTCTCACAGTATTAAAAACATCACCTAAGGCAACATGTGAACCCTTTTTTAGTAAGTGGGAAGGTGTAGCAGACAACAAGGAGTGACAGGGAACAGGGAAGTCAACTAAGATGACCATAGGAGGTGAGCCGAGGGGCTTAGCAGGAGGGAAATGGAAAGGAGTGACAGCACGGAAAGGAGCAGGACTGTGGTGGGCTGGAAGGAAACAAGGAAAACTGTGTGCCGAGTTGGCAAAAGGAAGGAAAGAGGTAAAGTGGGAGCAACAGGCAGGGTACAGAGCAGTACAAGACACTGATAAGCACAGTGCTTGAAAGGGTATGTGGCAAAATGTTTGGGCTACAAATCTAAGACTTGATGCAGATAATCATAAGCAGCTGACAAGTGCCAGAGTGCCAAAGCAAGTCCCCTGACCCTCTCCATAAGATAAAGAGCTAAAATTCAAAGAGCTAATACCTTTTATCTCAGCTCATAAAATATTAAATATACAATACCCACCGAAAATAGTATATGAATTATTAGCATCTTCTCTGGGAGATGTGGAGAGGAAGTTTCAGGAAAATGAAACGCAGCCTAGAAGATCAAGATACCATTGAATTACATCCTGCCTTTCTTCTGCTCAATGGAAATTCAGCACAAACTTGCATGGCCATGAAGATTAAGTGAAGAAAGGCACTCATAAAGAGCTATTAATCAATGATTTTAGGTTTCTTACTAGAAGTCTGACACTCACAAAGGGAAGAAGCATACATAAGTCCTATGCGGTAGAGACATCTGCCTCTTTCCACAGATGGTCTGGGTTCATTAATGGTTCAAACTGTGCCCTGAGAAGATGCAAGGAGACCACAATGAGCTACCTCCAACTACCTACCGCTTTTCACAAAGTTGAGTCTTTAAAGGAGATGGATTGAGGTGTGGTACTGGGTCTGTTCCAATAGCCGCATCGCTGTGTTAATGCAGTGCTGCACTTGAGCTAGTAGCCTGCAGAGAAGGCATGTGGTTAAATCTTTACTCAGGTCCGAAGTTAAGCAGTTCATTTATACTCACAAGATGCTAAAACCGCGCTAACAAGAGCTGTGTAGAGCCGGCTTTGGTGCTTATGCACCATGCTCCCCAGTGCCTACTGGAGTGCCTGTGTTATCCAACAGTTGCAAACTGTAAGGACAATTACATTTTTATCTTAAAATAGATGTCTAAAATGATATCCTGAGGAATGTCCATTCCTATAGCCAGCTACAGAGGAAATCTATGATGACAAGGACCTGCTTTTCAACCTGCTTTGAAGGAAATGTAGTCCCAACAAAGCCACCGTATGTTATTTGTTACTTGTAATCCTTCAGACTTCGCTAAAATTCAGTGTAAATATGATGAAAATCATAGTCTTCCCAGCATTTGCCTGACTCATCTCTGTCATGGAGCTCTTGCATTAACAAATTTTAGAGGTGTCATTTTGAACTCCCATATGAGATGTCATTTTGAACTCTCATGAGAAGTCCCATATGTGAGTGGACTTTTTCTGATCAGCCTATTCTTTAAGTTAATCACACTGAAATATTTTGTGTTCCTAAGGATAACGAGTAAACTTTTTTCCTGGGGATCAGACACAGCTCAGGCCCAGGCACCAGACACTCTCTTATTTACTCCTAACTGTTTCACCCTTTTTAATTTGTTGCTGATTAGTAAGGAAGCCCAAGGACAGAAAGACTGTTGTAACATCCGTACCAAAATAAGTTTTATCTCTTTATAGATCATCTTATGCTGGCAATCTTTGACACCTTGTGAGTGACACTGTCTATGGGTGGACAGTGTTTGGCACAGATGGTATGATCTCTCTGAGTTCAAACAAATGCTGTCTAACACATCTTTTGCTATATCTGCAAAACTTTCTTCAGTTCCATTTTGTCTGAGAAACTCAGTTCCGCATACAAATAAGTGTTTTTAATGGGATTTCCTCTTGATGACCAGTAGGCATATCTGGCAGGTAGAAGCCATGCTCAGTCATGTTAGACTTATAACCTATTGACATGCACAATTTGTGCTATAACCGGACTGTGAAATTATTTTTAGTTCTTTGGTTTGGTTTCTTTTTAGTTCACGCTCCCAATATTAACTCTTTCAGTCATCTCAAAATGCCTTTCTACTCTTGCAGAACTGAACAGCTATCCAGCCTTCCACCTCAAACATACAAGATTAATGTTATTTAACATCTCATGTTTTTAATTTTTTGGGGTGAATTTCTTTCTACCAAGTGCATTATGAACTTTGAAATCCTAGGGAACTTTAGGAAGCCTGCAGTGGTTGCTTCTTTTTCTTCTTCCTCAGCCTTGGCCATTCCCTGACAAGGTCTGTGACTATGGCTTCATTAGCAAGCAATGCAATGCAATAGGAGAGGACCTGTAGAGAGACAGTTGATACTGAATACTTGACAATCCCACTATATCCATTTCAGAAGGGGCTTCTTCAGGCCAGCTTAAATGGTTCCTCTGAGCTGAAGGCACATTAACAATTAGCAATCGGGTATCCTTTAGTTTCACTTGAAAGGAATTCAGTTTGCCCGCTTGCATTTTTCCAGGATATGAACTACATCAAGGTAAATAGAGACAATCCAGAGATTTTTCTTGAAAAGCACATTCTGATCCAAACAAAGTAATGAATACAAAACCTTTTTTGCTTTTGCCCACTATAGAGAAACCATGGACAAACCCTATTGAGTCTCGTGTCCTTCTGAGCAAGTTAGGAGTAAAGACAGCACCAACTCATTTTCATCCCCAGTTCTTTCTCTTTCAAGGTGTTCACTATAACAGCACTACTGAAATTTTAAACTGAACATCTAGGTCTTAATAGGGTATATTTCAATAACTTTCCCCTCACAAGCTCAGAACACATTAAAATAATAAAGTAATGATACATGTCCTTCTCGTCTCATATTGTCTCCTTTGGAGAAATTGTTTTGTTTTGAATATGAATACTGGAGAGAAGCAGAATCATGAACAAAATTTCCTCTGGACACAGTGTTGTGTACTAGAACACAGGGAAAGTGTAGTTTGCTTTTGAAACAGCTGATAAAAGGCACTGCAATGCAGGGTATATTAAGCATGATGAACCAACTGGATGACGTAACATAATGATGATTTGTGTGCCAGCTGCTGTTCTGGAATAGCAATTTTGAATTGATCTTATGCTTTTATTTTAGCATAGCCATTGAGAACTAGTGAAAATTAGAAAAGAATTATAGGAAAGTATGTGAATGTGGTGATTCTCCTAAGTCCCAAACTAATCAAATTATACAGTCTCTTGAGCTGCTGTATAGATTCTCACCAGTGTAATTGGAACTCATTTTACAGCCATGTTTTAGGGGTGACAGACAAAGATTAAAATGAAACGGTTGGTTGTTTCAAAATTTTAAACAAGCTGGAACCTAAATCCACAATGCATAGCACCTCTGGGGTTGCGAGTAACTAGGTCCATCTCTACTTAGCCGTTCAGATCACACAAGCCCTAGCTTCACACAGACATATGAAACCATTTTAAGCTTTCTTAGCAGATGAAGAGTGAGCAGCTAAAAACACTTCCTAATTACAGTTCATCTGATTTGGTGGGGAAGCTAGAAATAAGAATCAATGCGTGCTACAGACTGTAATTTGTGATGCCCTAAGCAGACTTTGTCAAAACCAGCACATTGCTTGCATCAACAGCTTTTAACACTGTCAGCACTGAACAGATCCTATGGTTTTTGGGAATGTTTCCTACCCTTGCCTTGATGTTAACTATTCACAAACTGTTTGTGTTCTCATCCCAGCTGAGGAATACATTGTGCTTCATTAAGGTGCTCATTATGTGTTTCATAAACATAAGAACAGTCGTTCCTAGCTTCTGAGCTGAGGAACTGCCTCATCCATCTTGCACAGCTTCTTCATTGACAGTCAAATAAAATTGAGGCTGAAGTTTGAACTATTAATCTTTTGCAGTTTTCTCCCTTCTGTTTGTTGTTTGTGGGCACTGGAGCATGTGTACATGTGCTGGTTTTGGCTAGGATAGAGTTAATTTTCTTCATAGCAGCTAGTATGGGGCTATGTTTTGGATTTATGCTGGAAATGGTGTTGATAATACAGGGATGTTTTCATTATTGCTGAGCAGTGTTTACACAGAGTCAAGGCCTTTTCTGCTTCTCACACCACCCCACCAGTGAGGAGGCTGGGGGTGCACAAGAAGTTGGGAAGGGACACAGCTGGAACAACTGACCCCAACTGACCAAAGGGCTATCCCACACCATATGACATCATGCTCAGCCTATAAAGCTGGGGGAAGAAGAAGGAAGGAGGGATGTTTGGAGTGATGGCGTTTGTCTTCCCAAGTAACCATTACGTGTGATGGAGCCCTGCTTTCCTGGAGATGGCTGAACACCTGCCTGCTAATGGGAAGTAGTGAATGAATTCCTTGTTTTGCTTTGCTTGTGTGCATGGCTTTTGCTTTACCTATTAAACTGTCTTTATCTCAACCCATGAGTTTTCTCATTTTTACTCTTTTGATTCTCTCCCCATCCCACTGCGGGGGAGTGAGCGAGCGGCTGTGTGGTGCTTAGTTGCCGGCTGGTGTTAAACCATGACAGTGCAGATCCATTTTAGAGGGGTGACATTTCCAGTAGTTTTGTAGAACGTCTTCTATTGTCTTCTGATTCACCATTGTCCTGAAGTTGAGTGACACTTCACTGGGATCCCAAGAGATGCATTACCTTAAGCAGCTCCTAGTAGGCAGCTACAGCATTTCCAGCCAGGCTACTTAGCTTTTCCCCAAAACACTGTTATATTTTCCAGTCTAAGATCTGTATCACTGGTTGCCAGTTCTTTCCCCAGAAACCAAATGTTTAAATACACCAAAAGCTCTTGTTGTTTTGAAGCCTCAAATAGTTACTCTTATTAGCCAAGATTCTGTTTTGATTTGCTGCACACTCTGCTGCCGTGAGGAGTTATCTGTACACAAGGTAATCTTTTTGGAAGGGTACTGGGGGGACACTCAGATTTCATTACCTTTTTTTAATTTAAGGGGAACTTCCTCTGAAGAGTTTTTCCTCTTCTTTTGAAGTAACGAAGCAGGTGCTGCCAGCTGCTTCATCCCAGCTCTGTAAGATGCAGCTCGTCATATAAGAAACCATCCAAATTGGATGCAATTTAATTACCCAGGCTTTTCAACTCTTGAGCATAATCATTACATTCATTCCAGAGGCAAAAGGAATCTGTTTGCTTTTCTAAAGAGAAATGCTGCAAAATGCTACAAAACATACATGTAAATTAGTCTGCTTAGACTTGATCTATTCCAGACAGTTCTGCTTACGCTTCATGAACTGATGGATTTTGTTAATATGAAAAACTTATAGAGTTCTGTGTTCCTGTTTTCCCTTGTCATTAATCGATATTGCAAGGGAACCCCAAAGCTTGCAATAGGATGGAAACAGGCCACCCCACTTAACAGGCAGAATGGAAAGTAACTGCTTAATCAAATAAAAAAAAAAACCCTGCAGCAACTAACTTGGATGATCAATAAAAGTCAAAAGTGCTCTTGAGGGGGACAGTTTATAGTTCAGAGTCAGGAGTTTAAAATACAGATTTGGCATTCTTTCCCTGAATTTACTATTTGGATTCAATATACTGACAGGTACCTGGAAAAGGTTGTTATTTCCCAAACTTTTCATTGCACCAAAGCAGTAAAGTGCTGGACTTTTTCAAAGACAGAATATTTGATATAATTAACATGACATAACAATATATATATATATATTTTTAGCAGACTTCCTTTCTGGATTTAGCGAGAACCATCTCAGTAAAATTTACCCCCATTTCTACCAACACATATTCTCATGAAGTACTACTTTTTCTAGATGTAGGGTGAAAATCCCAACATTCTTTTGGCTGTGAAGCCTTTGATGTCAATGGTATTGGACTTGCTTGTTCCAAGATTCAGTCCAACCTGGGAAGTTGAATGGTATGTTGAAATTTTGTGCAGCTACCAGACTGTCATTAATACAACAGTGAAAGCAGGCTCTGTGTCTTCTTCCTATTGCTTCTTTATTATCTGGCTCTGATATGTTCTCAAAAATAGTGTTAGATTGAACAGAAACACAGCCGTCAACAGGAAACTATGCTAAAAGAACATGAACAGGTCTTCTAAACAGGCTCTCAGGTGTTAGGAAATGCCCATCACCATTTCCAGCAGCCTTTTCAAATCCTCCTCTGTTTTGTTTTTCAGGCATAAGAGGGCATGATGTGTTGGAAACCCAAGAATTCTGAGTTATAATCCTGTCCCCGCCAGCCAATGTCCTCTGCTGCTGTCCTGAGTCACTGAATCCCTCTGCTCTGTTTCTCTCTGTGCGAATTAGGAATAATTATAGTTACCTTTTGTGCTTTAAAAGGATGTCAGGGGCTTGATTAGAATAATATTTTTACAGCAGCATGAAGGGGAATGGTATCTGAGATCATCCCCATTTTTACTGGCACTTTAGTTATGCATTATTTCCCTAAGTTTATTTGCTTTCTTTCCAACATTAGTTCCGTGTCTTAAGATTTTTACTACTCCCTTGTGCCGAATGACAGGTTCCTGCATGTTCCTTCATGCTTGCTGCTCTCCAGTGTTTCATTCACATTTATTTCTCCACCACCTGGCAGACATTCCTGAATGTTAAACTGCAAAAGCTATGTTACAACTCACATCTCTTTTCCAGCAAGTTCACATTGACATAAACACTGTAGTATATCCATCAGAAGGAAGCCATGGAAATTCCTTTTCCCTCATCACTCCAACACTTTCTCTTGCCTCTTTAGGTATTCAATGGCAACTGTCCTGTAAAAGACCTGTGATTTGCCGTATTGTCTATTAAAAATACTACAACATAGTGTTTATCCTCATCAGCAGGTTTGGCTTTTCAGTCTGTAGTGGCTTATTCTAGGAAGTTAGAATCACCTTTGCGGCCCAAGGAATGGCATGAATGCACCCAAAGAAGCCAGGTCTCTTTCTTACAGCCTGCAGAAGTGACTGTCCTGCTTACGCCTACTCCTGAGCAGCCCAGGCTGGAGAAGACAAAACTTGCTCTGGTGCTGTCAGAGATATGCAGGAAATAAATAAGTAAAAGTAGATTTAGGAACAGAAGAAAACTGCAATTTTCTTTTTAATGAAAATAAACAAAAACTTAGCTGCCAAAAAGATCCCTGTATTTGAAATTAAGATTTATGAAAGCCCAGTGAAAAAACCTACAGTACTTGGAAGAAGTAAGTGGAGAAGACAGGTGAACTTATATGTGTGTTTATGTAAGATTAATCAACAGGAATTATGGTGAAGAAGGAGACTGTCTAGCTAGGTATGCTGTAGTTCCTGACAGTCAGCAGAACAGTGTATCCATTGTTCATAGGTTATAACTGTTCATAAGCTGTAACTGGAAAGGAGCAGTTGCTTTTCATTCTTCTAATGTTCAGTCAAGCCAATGACAATACGCAGGGTCTCCGGAGATGTTTATTAAACTGGCATTTGCAAATGTCATACATTTTATTATCTCTACTGGGCACCCAAGTGTTTCATTAAAGCCATGAAGACAAGACAAGACAATAAGAAAAAACAGGAACATATAAATAAAATATAAGGAAGCTGTCCTCGCAGGATGTTTCTAAACAAGATGGAGTGGCATTAATTAAGACGCAGGGTCCCATCCCAACTCAAAGAATGTGGTGCATTTTATAAATCAGACTGAGAAGATATTTCAAATAAGTTGTGAGAGAATCAATCGTATGCATCAGTCTTCTTTTCATGGCAGAAAAAACAATTTCAAGAGATTTTTCTGTTGTTATTGGATGGAAGCTTTCTTAGAAATATTAATTTCACTATATCTCCTACATTAGCTGCATTGTAATGGCACCTCTCAACTTTTGGTACACTAACACTCCTTTCACACCATTTTTCCCTTTTAGGACCCTGTTCCTGATTGGGATGTATCTGCAGTTTCCCTCTCAGTTTCCCTCCCAGTTAACTGCATGGGAAACAAAATGTGGTAATGATCTTCATCTTAAAATCCGAGAAGGTCAAATACTTTAACAATTTCTGGCAGGGTAAAAATGTGCTGCTTAGCTTCACACATGAAAAGGGGTTAACCTCAGATTACTTTCCACAGGGCTCTGAAGAAAACTGACAGAACTGAAAAGTTATTGTGGAAAGTCACCTCTGCTCATACAGTTATGGCTGTGTTGTCTGTATCTAAGGAAAAATTAGGGTGGTCTGTCACAGGAACAGGCTACCCAGGGAAGTGGTCACAGCACCAAGCCTCTTAGAGTTCAAGGAGCATCCGGACAATGTTTTGAGTTTTATGGTTTGGTTTTAGGTAATCCTGAGAGAAGCAAGGAGTTGGGCTCTAAGATCCTTATGGGTCCCTTCTAACTCGAGATATTCTACGATTCTATGACATTCAGGCAGTATAATCTTTTCACACTTGGAAATCCTGCCATCTACTGTGTAAAAACACACTGCTTTACAGTTATTCACATCTCATGCCTCACTAATGGTGCTTGCTTAAACATCATCCCAGAAACAAACTTTAGATGAGTGAGAACAGAAATAATTTTCACCTTTACTAACAGTGCAAGCAACACAGTGGATCAGAGAGCATGACATAACGTCAGCATAAGAAATGTCAGTCTATCTTAGACTATTAAGCTTTATTAGCTCACTGCTTTGGAGGTTATTGACCTCTCCAGTGCATATTTGGCACAACAGTAATATTTATATAGTCATGAAAGCCATAGGTGACTCTTATGTTATCACCTCTTCAGACACCTTTGTTCCTCTTTACCAAAGTAAATAGATCTAGAGCTGCATTCAAAATCATCCTGTGCAAGTTCTCAGTCTATGCTTTGCATGAACCAGAACCTCTTACAAAACCTTCATGTGGAAGTATACCTAGTTTGAACAAGCTACAGGTACTGATATTGTTAAAAGAATACACTCTGTAAGTTTATTTTTCTTAAGCAGTATTTAGTCAGAAAACAGAATGCAGATGCAACCTCACTTTCTAATGGCATCCTTGCTTCACAGTTAAGATGAAAGTAAGTGGGAAATTCCAGCCGCATTCATCTTGCCTTGCTTTAGACAATTACAATGTGCATGTCTGCTTTTGAGCTGTGCAGAACAGACATTTATATTGAGATAAGACATAGCACACTTCTAAGAGGGCCTATTTCCCTCTATAGACTATAAAAGAAGTATGGGTTGGCTAGCCTAGATATAGACACCTGGGATGTGATTCAGTTGCCTAAACACAGGTGCCTAATACCATTTTAAATCTGCAAAGTTGTCTCAACTTGTTTCTAGACCTGTCCGTCTGTAGCTCCTGTATCATACCTAACTGGCCTGTGCAGAAATCTCAGATGATACTGGCTGTCTGAAATGGCCCTAGACAACTATGGCTGGCAACTGAAACCTGCTCCTACACTTTGAGCCTCTGAAATTTGATGAGATGAATCCCATCATTTGCTTTACAATTGCATTGGTTGGACACTCAGAGAATCGATAACAGGGTATATGTGGAGCAAAGCACCAGGTGCCTAAACAAAAATATCCAGCACCATTTTAGAGATCATGCAGTGTCCAAGATGTATGGGTGAGGCTGCCAGAAATGGCAGAGGAGTGAGTGTAGGGCTGTATCTTCCAGAAATGGCACCTAGCAGCCAGATGGATATTTCCAAAGAGCTGGAACAGGAGTAAATACCGATGTTTAGACAACTGAATTATCACCTGTGGGGAACATTAGGCCTAAGGTTCAGACATCATCACGTGTCTATGACATAGATATCAGCCTGTACGCTACATGTCTAAGTTCTCATTATCATCAGTGGTGATCTAGATCTTCACTTGGTCACCTATAATTAGGCCACTGAGCTGATCAGTAAAGACAAAGAAGCCTAAAGATATCTGTTCAGGTGACAAAACATTGACATCTGAGCCATCCTTGGAGGATGAGATGGGCAACTCACTAAAATACATCTCCTGTACTGGCTCCATCCCAGGAGCTTAGGCATCTGTCTCACATACGGACACCTACCGTACCTGGAATTCATTGTCTCACTCCAGAGCTGAATCTAACCCCCTGCTTTGGAAGGTTTTCTGGGATGTCTTTCTAGTTTCATGCCTCTAGAAATGGATAAGAGATCAACTTTCTACATCTAAACATTAGTGTCAGCTCTCCCAAATCTCTCCCGAATTTTTTGTGTAACCCATTTTCCTCTAAAGCTGAGAAAATGTCTCTCCACTCTAGTGGAGTAAATGCATCATGTAGCCTTTTCTGGAAAATCTGCAGACCAGTACCTCTCACCCACAGAAAGGCAGTATGGAAAAGCAGCAGAATAATATAGTGTAGTCTTACTTTCTGGGAATCCCTAAGAGATATTTCTGTTGAACCTCTCAGCTCCACATCCGAGCTTTCACCCTGCAGAGCTCTACATTCTCCTTCCTCAAGCAGCAGTGGGAAAGTCTTCTCCTTTACACCCCTATTTTCCAGGGTATTAGGTGACTTCTCCCTAGTTTATGAATTCATATCCCTCATCCAGGCACTTCATTAGTTGATTTCTTTGGGTAAAAATGTGGAGGAGCAGGTCCTCTGGACTTCAGCTGGTGTCTTATGATGCTGATAAGAGGTGATCAGCTGTTCTTGTCTTTGCTTCGTTAGCCACCTGTTATCACCACTTTAAATCCCTGTCCAGCATGAGATATATGATAGAAAGATAACCGTGCTAGCAGAGAACATTTGATGATTATAAAAAACCAGAATTTTTAATTTGGTATTGATAAATCTATACAGAAACATTGGTGTGCTGCATCTGATATACACACCTGCTCACACATTACATTGATGGCCACAGTAAATGAATCTTTGTGCTACAGAACAGGAATGCTCAAACATTATTCAATTACACAGGGAGTAAGTAACCATGCAAAGTTCCAGCTCATTTTTTCACTTGAAAGACTTGTGTGTCCCCTCCATTTCAACCCCATTGCTCTGCAAAATGAAAGAGAAGTCATTTTAATTTTAAGAATGCAAGGTAAGTGTTGCTTGGCAACACCACGGGTAATAGCTGGTCTCTGTCTGGCCTGGAGCATGCCTCTTAAGAAACACTTTATGTAGAGTTATCCCTTTATTACCAAGGACGGTTACTGACATTTTTTTTCTCCCTGGCCATTTAATTGCGTAAGTGTTCTTTCAAAAGCAACACAATTAGAGGAATCTTTTTGTTTAATTTTAGGAAGTAAAGTGTTCGTACTTCTCATAGAACCGATCAGGGGAAAAATTCATAATAACTCCCCAATGCACGGTTATTAGCACAACCACCGCAGCATACAAAACTTCCCCAGTGAGGAACCTTTGCATTGTTATGTGCTCTGACTTCTAAAACCAATACATAGTTTTTCATGCATTACCACTAATTATTAAAGCTATGGTTTCTGTCCAAAGCTGTGTCTTTTGTCTCCACTGATAACAGAACCATTCTTCCATTCTTCAACAATTTGTTAAAAAAAGAAAGTGGCCTAGGTGATTTCTGTGAAAAAGTCGGCACATTTATTTCAGTTTTTAATGAAATACTATTAAGTGTATGTGAATTCCAGACATGTATTTTGTGAGACTATTTTTTAAATTATTGACCTTGCAGAATAGCTCAAGCTGAAAAAGATAATAGAGAGTAGCTGGTCTAGAGCTCTAGAGAAAAGCTCTTGAGAAAAGTGTTAACAAGAAGGTGCTTTCTTCCATGAATACCAAAGACATTTTTGATTTAACCTCAGTTAGGGAAGGTGAGTCCTCAGAGAGTGGATATTCACTCTATTTAATGTGGCATGTATGCATATGCTAAGAAGCTGGTCTGGGAATTTGAGCCTCCCCTATTAATGTAGGAGTAGATTAAACTAAACAAGCAGGTCTGCAGACGCTACAGGAAATATACCTTGAGACGGAGAGATTGATATGTCTAAAAACTACTATCACTAAACTTACAAACAGTAACAGTCAATCAGTCTAAAACACTGTATCCAAGAAATGGTTACTTTGCAACCCAAGTCCTTAACTCATGAAGTATCTTCTGAACATTAACCAGAAAACTTTTCCTTACTGAGTCTCTCCTTAGTCTATTGAGAATCCCTCCCAGCAAGTCCTATCTGAGTGAGGAATTTACCAGAGCAGGGTGCTTGGCCAAAGTTTGGAGATATATTACCACAGGGGTTATATTCTGAAACCTCTTTCTTCTTCTTGAGTATCTTCTCTCTAATTCCATATTTCAGTTCATCACTTCCACTACAGGATCAGGTCTGAGCTTCCATCCTTTTTACAGAAGATAAACTGGGCCTAGAAAAACTTTGCGGTGTGCACTTCATTCTCATTAAAGTTTTACTAGACTTCTCAATTCACAGAAACAAAAAGAAACAGATCCGTTCCTAGTGCAAAGCAGTTGTGCATATTGATTCACCATTCAAAGGGGATTATTTTTACTGTACTACAGTCATTTTTTAAAAGTCCATAATGGAATACCTTTTGCTGAATATAGTTGCAATAATGCATTCTCCAGCTTACAAACTACACACAGCTGGAAACTGTGGACTTTGAGTAAATTAGAATAGCAGTCTAAAGATGAGGCTAGATTTAAATATCAGATTTGCACCAGTGTCTGTTGCAATATCCTTAATGTGTTTACAGGGCAGAACAAACTGTAGTTATTCTGCACAGTTTTGAATAAAAAGCCATGATTATCAAAGCAAAATAATCTCATTGAAAGACAGCTATACTTTTTTCACCGTCCATCTATTTCACTCAGAACCTCAGATAATCTCAGCATGGAAGTCAAACGTAACATCACTTACAAGTGTAAATCATAATACAACTAGTTAAGGTGGAATTATTTTCCTTGTGCTGCACAAAATTAACAATTAACCAGGCAAGAAAAAAAGTATTTAAAACTCTTTTGTCAGAAAGATATTTTACTTGTTATCAAAGAATTCAGACATTACCCAGTAAAGCCTACTAAAAATAGCAATATAAGAAAATGCTGGTCGTCTTAGCTATTACGGCATACAATGCATGGTAATTAACACAGAGGAATATGCACAGGGTCATTTAGCCAGTGGGATGAGTAACCAAAATTAGCAAGTGATCATTATACCATTTTTACTGCATCCTCTTTCCCCCATTTTCCCCTGCAATTATTATTCAAGTTTCTTTAAAGTGTTTGTGAGATTTTTGGAAGCTATTTTTTAATAGATTTTTTTATTACTTTTATCACCACAACTTTATAACTATGTTTGCCAGGAAAATTATAAGCTGCAGTTCTCCTTAATCATTTATTCCTTTCTATTTAACAAGACAAATATTGCAAGACATAGGACAGTTTCACCTCTTCATCTCTCACAAAAAGATGGACTCTGTAGTAGGAAGGGAGCCAGGGACAAAGCGCTGGAAAGTCTACTCACTGACACCATAAATATGTGCAATCAATGCAAGGTTACATATAGTAAAGAACAATGGTATCTTAAGATGCTTGAGGAGACAGAGAAATATAAGTGCTATTTCAGTACTGGTTACACGATTCATGAAATACATACATATCTTGTCAGCTGTGATTAGAAAAGATAAACTAAATTTGGAAAAGGTGCAGAAGGAGATTCTAAGATGGTACAAGAATGAAGATTATATTATCCAAGAGGAGATTAGAATGATTACTTGATCTGATCTGATGAAGTCTAGGCCAGGAGGAATGCTGGTGAAAGCTTACCAGAGAGGCAGAAGGACATGTAAGGAAGGCAGAAGGACATGTAAGGAAGACAGAAGGACAATACTGGCACAAGGAACAGATGGGTTTAAACTGACCATGAGCAGGGTGAGACTGTAAGTTGGGAGAATGATCCTGAATATGGGAACAGCAATACTCTGGGGCAAAATATCAGGAGGGAAAGGTGGGGGGAAGACCCTGAATAAATTCCAGATTGAGCAGAACAAGCTTATTAATGGGAGAAAATGGTATGGCTGTCTCTCCTGGCTCTGTATCGGAGAAGAGCCAGAAGGTGCGAGCCCTACTTCCCATCCCTGTGTTTCGAGGTCGGCTCAGGGCACGGGCCAGTCGCTGGGGCTGTCACAGAGTCACTGTGCTGTGCCCTTGCTAAGTGCAGGGCTACAGTGCAACAGCAAAAGGTGGGAAGGGTGGCCCCAGGACTTGTTCCCTCATCTCACGGTGCCCCGCTCACACCTGGCACCGAGGCATCTCAGTAGCTTCGCAGGTAGAGTGAGGTACGGGGTGACACTTCCAAGGTTCACGGGAAGGAGTGAAGTAATATGTAAGGAATTTACAGGGTGGGGGGCTCCCACTGCAGCAGCAGTCTGGGAGGATTAGTCTTTCATGGCCAAAACAGAAATTACTTTCAGTCCAGCATTATATCAATTTGAAATTTTCTGCAAATAAAAGAGGTGACCCGGTAATATATTTTAGTTGGCATCACTGGGATGGGTGAAGTGAGTTTACACAAACCAGTGAGTATATTATTGCCACCTTAAAAAGAAAAAAGACTACTACTCTTCAGCTGACCTCACTCAAGTGGCAAGTTCAGCCATGCAGAATCAAACAGTTATTTAAACACAGATAAGCTTTTTACAGCTGTAAATATGAAAATAATAGATGTATACCAGAAATGAACCAGAGATAATGTTGCACACTGCTATCAATGCAGCTGTTTTCAGTGTCTTGGCCACATTCAAACCTGCTCAAAATGCTAATGTCATTAGAAAAACTCCCTGTGTGAGTGACAAACTCTTGTTTGTCTTAAAAAACATGAATACAGGTGAGCACTGCACTCTAAACTGTACATTACATATTTCAGCTAAATCTAGTTTGGAGTATAGTGTTCATCTGGCTACAGTGCTTGGATAATAATTGCCCTAACATACTTGCACAGTCCAAACAAATTTGAGCTGTTAATTCTTAGTTCACAGCATTAGATCTGATATGCATGGATGGGTTTTGTTTGTCTCCCCTTGATTAATCTCTTTGGTCAAAAGTCATGCTGAACATCTATGAATATGGATGGCTTTTTTAATGAGAGGGTGCTAGGAGGGAGTAGAAGTCCATTGCAGAAGAACACCCTCAGGAAAGAACATTAAAACCTTGTATAAGGTGTCATATATGTTTTACTGGACAGTTAAATTAAAATAAGCATTTAGCCTTAGCTACTAGTATTATTCTTCCCCTAAGAACACAATTATCTCTTTAGTTTTACAATCAAAGAAGCCTAACTTTACTTAGTTGAAGTCAAGTTGCTAAAATTTATTGTTCAAAATTTATTTTTCAGAAGTTTTAAGAAAACTATAGCTATCCTCAGAGAAAATCCTCCCTTTGGGGGCCAAAGGCCAGAACAAGGTCTGCACACTTGTTCAGATCTCCAAAGAAGGCTCACATTTCAGTTTAAGTGTCACATCACTGTTTAGGGAGCTTTGGCACAGAAATAGAGCATGTCATCTCCTTGAGAAGTCAAAATAAAGAATGTAGTTATTTCCATATTTGTAATTAATTCATGACAGCCTTCTATCGATTATTAACCTCCACACAAAACTGTCTAAGAGCGTTTAAGTGCTTCTCCTTGAAGTTGTCTGAAGTATGTGATCATTTTTCTGCTTGAGTCCTCCTTGCGTGCCTTGCCGACACACCACGTGATCTGTCAGAATCTGTCAGAATCTTTCTGTAAAGAAAAATTCATCAAGATGAAATCAGTTTGCCATCACTATAAGGATTTTGAGAGGCACACATTATGCCTAAGCACCCATTTATGATCCAAAACATGGGGTTTGGTTCTTTCTGTTTTTCATTCTTGTTTAGCTCTTCTTTAACCATGATGTCCTAATGTTGCCACTCCACAAGTCCTTTGTGAATCATTCAGTGTAGACTTCTCAAATATTTAACCTCCACACCGAAGTCCCCACTCTTTCAGGGTTTTTCTGAAAGACCTGATATATGATTTTAGAAAATCCTGTCTTCTTAGTATAACTGATTGATAAATCCGTGTTAGAACCAATTTTGTAGTTCTTATTACCATCTCCCACCTTTACAAATCAGACACAACCAGGTTGTTCAAGCATGGAGCAGGATACACAGAAATGCCAACATTCAGCACGTACTGTGCATCCTCTCAAACCTATGCAAGCATGTCCAGGATAAAACTGAGGCATAAGCTTCTTATCTTTATCACACTTGTCAATAGTTTTTGTAACAGGTTTTGCACAAGATAGGCTAAGAAAATATGCTTTTCTCATTCTTTAATGAATCAGTTTCTGAAATATGAGTCCCTAAGTAGCATGTGTCTCTACAGACCCATTTGAAAATCCTGATGTATCACAGAATTTGTCAATGCAATAATAACCCAAAGAGAAAGTGTCAGCATGATTCATAGTAGCTTCCAGAAGTACCTGAAAAAAATAGACCATCAGTCCAGTGACACGACTTCTGTCCTCTATGTAACTGTCCATATGACCTAAGAGCAAAGAAAGAAAACCATTGCTTCATTGGCATAGCACACTTTTGTTCACTGGAAGTTTATAATTCCTTCAGTGGGTTCTTCAGACACTTCACCTCTTTCCATTTTCAGTGAACAAGATTGAATGATTTGTTCATCTCTAACAGAAAATATCAGGAGTCAGTTTCTCCACTGCCTTGTATCTTCCATTGCAAAAGAAATACAACCAACATCATTTTTATTTAATGACATTTTTTCTTTCTTCAAAGGGCATGAGCATCTTAAAAAGACTCCAAGGAATCTAATGCTATATATTATTTATCTAGAGAGAGTTTTCAGTTCTCTGAGTTCTTATGTCACAAGCCAGAAATCAAGAGGCAAAGGTGTTAATTACGCTCCTGTTTCAAGACTAGACTTTCTCTCCAAAGCTGAGCGAGAACTCATTTAAGCAGACCTTCTAGAAATGTCATCATGTCACTGCCCATGCTATAAGTTTTCCTTGTCAGAGATGGGCCATAAAGCCTGAATTATTGACCATTTTCCAAACTTCCACTGAGCATATCTCTGCCAGAAATAACTTTCCATAGTTACTCCTATTTTTAAAAGTCTGCAAGGTCATCACTATTATAGTGACAGGGACAATATATCTAGACAGATGTTATAATATACACTGTGCTATAAAACTAAAACACACAGGGAAATTTAATTAGCAGGTAATTCACTGTTACTTCATATGCTATTATTTTACGGATTTCCTTTATTCAGCTGTGACCTGTTTTCCCTCTCTTTCTTCTATTTTTTTTTTCCTGGCCCAGATGTCCACCAAAACACAGCACAATGACAACAAACAGAGGGAACAAGCAGAGTTCACTCAAGCATGCAGAGAAAGGGTTAGAAGCACAAGCAGTGAGCACTGGCAACATTCCTCTGAGCTTGTTGCCCTGATTTCCAGCATTTTAATGAAGTAAAGCAAGTAAATCTTAGTCATTAAATAATTCTGGAAATAGCTGAAGCAAGCATAATGGATACAAGGATGTGCCTTTGACAATCTGTGGAAAGCCTTGCACTATACCTTTGAAAAAATGGGAAATGTCCCTTTTTCTGTGAGATGCTGAATCCATTGTCCTTACGTGGATACTTCACTGTCAATGTTGTAGAAAGCTACGTTACTCTTGCAAGATGGAAGAGGACTTAAAAATCTGTCTTGTGTATTGTGATTTATATCTCATTTTAATGTCAGAACTCCAGTATTTGAAGAAAAAGAAGTAGGAACTTTTCTCTGTAGGGAAGATGACAAACCTAAGAAATCTGACATGGTGCCTGAGCATCCTCAGGCCACTGCAAACAGAGCCATTAGGAAGGAAGTAACCAGATCTACAATGTCGTATTTTTTAATATCTATGCAGTCTTCCAAGGACAGTATTTGATTTTTACAACTTTCTCAAAGCTTATTTTGTGCACTTAAAACTTGTAGGGTAATCAATGCCCTTTTCCAGGTTTGCACTCTACAGACTTTCAAACCAAAGAGAAAAAAAATTGGGTTTAGTCCTGTATCTTCCTTATGGATTTGGGGTGGATTTTTTTTGCTTTAACTCATACAAAACTCATATAAGACAGACTTACAAGGGACCTCAAGAGGTCATTCAGTCTATCTGTTTCTCCTCACAGTTGGGCTTGCTAAACCTATGATGTTCCTAGAAATCTCCAGTAAAGGAGATTCTGTTATCCCCTCTCAGCAATCTCCTCCAGTGCTTACCTGCAGAAAGTACTCATCAGCGGGTTTAGTCCCTTAAAAAGCATACCTTATAAGGGGTAGACTGACATCCTGAAAAAATGAACTTTCTGTTTTTATCACAAGAAAGTTTTAAATATCCAAGTAATAAAGAATGTATTAAAACAACACAAGCAGTTGGAATACAAAGGTTTCCTAACCTGCCTGTTATCCTATATTTATGCTCCTATTTTCTTTACTTCAACACACCACAAGAAACACACAAAAAAAACAGGCTCCATGTCCAAATTACATCCTTTGTAAAGATAAAACACAAAAATGGGGAGCACAAGGGGCAAAGGACCTTGTTACATACATAAGATTTCATTGCCTGGATGTAACTCTTATGTTTCCTTGTTGACACTAGAGCTGGCCAAGGTCTGTCAACTCAAATCACCTGAATACCATAGCAGGTGTCACCTTCGGCACCACGGCAGGTGCTCTGAACGCAGCTGTAGGTGCTACAGACACCCAGGATTTAAAACACCACTTGCAATCAATTGACAAAAGTAATTTATTGGAGTGCAATGAGTATGCCCCAAAAGAATACAATCTGAATGAAAAATGTGAAGGGAGTAAAGTGCAGTCAGTTGGACCTTGGTTGTGCAGATAATTAAAAGGACCTCCCAGCACTCCCTGAGAATGCAACTCATTCTATTATCAGAATATGGCTGTCATAAACCTGCCCCCCCCGAGTTTGGTTTTTTTTTTAAATGGTATCAAATCCTTTGAAACATGTGGCAAAAACTCAATTATGCTCTGAAGTGCTGGAAGACCATGATAAATGAACAATGTAACTGCAGAATTACTAGTGCCTTTTAATAGCCAGCAGGGACATACTCAGCAAATCTCAGATATGCGATTCTTGACATGCCATGGGTTTTCAAAACAAGGAAAGGTCTGTGTGAGTTTTTCCTGGGTTTTAGGGGATTGTGCTTCAGTCTTTTCCACCATCTAATGAGTCTGGCTCAAAGCTTATGGAAAGAAATATGGCAGCCATTAAAATACACATGAGAATTGCTTCCACCTCTCTTAGCCTTTAAATTGGGGCTTAAAAGTTACCTGTATGTGATCTCCACTTTTTGCAAAATGCAAGAGTTTATCTGGAAGGGAAAAGGAGAAAGGCTAGAACCTTTGGTTGATCTTCAAGTTAAGACACATGGAGATGATTTCCATACAAAAATACAACAAAACTTTCTGTGATCAAATAGTTTGTGTCTATTTAAAAATGTATGCTTGCTGTGCAACAGGCTACATCGCTCCTTATTTAATGAAGTAGAACTGTAGGTATCCAGGATAATTATATTTAAGATGCCTCTGGATGGTGTGAATAATTCAGCTGACAGGACTCTTCCTTCTGACTCAAGCTCAAGATTACTGTACTGTGGAAATCTGTGGCTAAGCTGGGGGACCACACAGCAAGTCTACCCTGAAGCAGGATGGGTCCAGGTGAGGTCCTCTGGGGCTGAGCTGCGGCACTGCTCCCCTGGCTGCCAGCTGCCTGGGAAAGGCACTGAGCAGCATTTGCAGAAGAGTTTGCTGAGTGTTTTGTGACCTGAACTCTGCTGACTTTCAGGAAGTTTAGGGCAGCTCAACACCCAAATAATTTTTGAAATGGAAATTGAATTCTAAGGAACATATGGTCTGTCCACATCATAAAATGAATGTGGCAGATTCAATCTAGATAGCAGGGACAGCAACAAGAATGGGATAGTTTCAGTGTTAACATGTGCTGCTAGAAGGCCACATACAGAGTCGGCTCCTGGAGCCAAACGTTTGCACCTTAGCAGCTACCTCAGATAAATCCTGAGATGACCTGTCTTCACTACTTTTCTTACACCAGCCATCTAAACTAGCAAATATGTATGTGCAAACAGCATGGATACATTTATACTAGTGAATTAAGCAATGCAACCTTCTATATGGTTAAATAGGTGGACTCTGGGACTGTTCTGACCTAAACCAGTCAGTGTGATACAAATGACTCCTAGGTATGATTCAGCAGTCAGCACATGGCAGGGACCATGCCCAACGTGCATGTAGTTTGCAGGCGGGCAAACTGCTTGGGGAGAGTAAGACAGTTCCTTTGCAGAGATGCACACCACTCAGTTCCAACTGACATCAATGCCCAGATTGTTCCTAGGCACATTTTATTTACTACTATAAACATAGCCTTTGAACACAGCATTTTCATTCTGATCTATGGGCATGCTAGACATTTCAGACATTTCTTAAAGCATTTACTCCTTAATGTTTGCACAGTTTTGTCTCTTCATGTCTTGCTGCAACTTTGCTTCACCCTGAAGAGACAGTTGTGATCAGCTTTCATCTGTCCAAATAACTCCCTATTTAATTGTTATTATGTACCTCCAGCTGCAAAGACAAGTCAGTAACTCACCTTATAGACAAACAGAGCAATGCTCTTCCACAGAAGAACTACTTGTATGCTATGAAATTTGGGAGGGCTTTTCAGGGGTTAAAATTCCTTGATGTTCCCAGCTGTACATTACAAGAAGACCTATACACATGGCCCATGCAGGAACTACAGTGTACTCTTGCAAAGTGTCAGTCCTGATGAGCTGCTGATTGGGATTTTGGATCTTGAAGCAACTCGCAATAAAACTAAAGAGATCAAGGGGATGTTCTTTATTCCTTTTTTTGTTTGGGGGCCAGAAGAACTGTTTCTTGGTGTGACCAAGTTTAGAGGGAAATTAGAACTACAACTTATTAATCATCTTAAAGCTCCTAGAGACTCATGAAAGGCAAATTATACTGCCTGAAAATGTTAAAATCATCTCCTTCTATTTTATATGAAAGCATGGGTATAAAAATGGAAATAATCTCCTCAGGACACAAACCAGGGAGAAACAACATGACCCTGAGTTATAAACAGGAAGAGATTTTCAATGTACTGCGGGGGATTTAGTGAAGGGATCCCCATTAATGTTAATAGGAGGCAGAGGGATGAATCCTACGCACTGAAGTGGAAATTTAGCCCTTCATGTCAAATGTTCTGAAAACCAGGCAGCTTGCTGCTGCCTGTGCATCCAGCCAGAAGCAGTGATGAAAACAGTTAATTGCTTTCTGATGTTTGAGTTGAAGTGAGGACACAATATAAGCATAAGGCATCTGGAAATAATGCTCCTTTTAAGAAATCTGAAAGGTAAGTGCCTACTTTGCTGCACAGACATGAGATCCCTTGCTCTGCAGCTCTCTGGCAAAATCTAACATGAGCGTCATTTAGATTAGATGAGATTAACCTCAAACTTCATTGCCCATGCAAACAAGACAATCTAAGTGCACTAACATATATGCTAACCATTTTTATCAAAGCATAAATGCTTCTCTCTGCAGGGCTTTTAAGCAAATTACAAGCCAAAATGAACATAAAGTGCAAAATGAGCTATTCTGTTGTAGAGGTCTTGTGTTTTTTACACAATTTCTGTAGCTTTTTATGGTCTGTTATGTTTAGCAATGTAAACTATAAAACGTTCTGGTGTATTCTTCATTCACTGCATTTTCTCAGCTGAAGTTTGTCTTTTTATAACAGAAGAGCTGAAATATCAAAGGGAATGCTGGTCTACTGAAGTAAATGATAGATTTCTCACTTTTGGAAGAAGTTCAGATTTCATTCACTTCCTTCTTGTGCATCAAAAAGTGAGGGAAGACAAACAATGGAAAATAAAAATTAAAGTCAGTGGAGGGAATAATGGCAGTACATAACAACTGGAGATCTGGCCCTATACTTAATTGTGTGAATGCATAGTTGTAAAATGTGCCACAAGCTCCAAGACTGCTTTTTCTCTCTTGTGATTAGGGAGTACTACCTACTCCTACTGACATCACTTAAGGAAAGGGAACAGGTTAAGAGCAACATTTATGCAAATTATTGTGATTTACAAACTGGGGGGTGGGGGGTTGGGTGAGTGGCTGATAAACTGGAGGGCAGGGCTGCCTTGACAGGCTGGAGAAATCATCTGACAAGAACCTCATGAAGTTTAGCAAAGACAAGTGCAAAGTCCTGCACCTGGGATTGCATAATACCAATGCACCAGGACAGACTGGGGTCCTACTGGCTAGAAAGTAGCTTTTCAGAGAAGGTCCAGTGGTCCTCGTGGACACCAAGCTGAGCATGGGTCAGCAATGAGCCCAGAGATGAAGACCAACTGCATCCTGGGTTGTATTAGCAATATGACAGTCAGCAGGTCAAGGGATGTTATTCTGCTTGCTGATCATCTGTGGGGTCACTTCTGGAGCAGTATGTCTAGTTTGGGCTTCCCAGTGCAAGAGAGATGTTCACAAACTTTAGAGTCCAGAGACAGGTAAGTGAGGGGAGCTGGAACATATGAAGTTAAAGGAGCTGGGCTTATTTAGCCTGAAAAAACAAGACAAAGCAGGGATTTAACTACCATCGCCCACTGTTTAAAGGGGGGGTTGCAGAGGAGATGGGACCAGACTCTTCTCAAGTACACTACAAAGAACAAAAGGCAACAGGTACAAGTTGCCACAAAAAATCTGACTGAACACAAGGAAAACAGTGTTCATGGTGAGGACTGTCAAATACTGGAATATCCTGCCAAGAGATTTTGTGTGATCGCCATCCTTGCAGATTTTCAAAACTGGACTGGAGAAGGCTCTGAGCAATGAGATCTAGCTTTGAAGCCAGCACTGTTTTGAGCAGGGTGTGGACTAGAGACCTCCAGAGATCTCTTCTAACTAAATTAGTCTCTGATTTTATGTGAAGTTTAAAATATTGCTCAATTCCATAAACAATTCTGCAGAAGAAGAGACATTACTATAATCTTTTTAAAGGTCTAGCCTGAGCCAGGAAGGCACAAGAGGCCACTGTGTTTACAAATGGATAATATTCAGTCAGAAAGAGGCTCAAACTCACATGCAGGGATCCTTCCTTATCTTTTTAATCATTTTGCACCTGTACTTCAGGATCACATTACTAGTGCAAAGTAATATCTGTAACACCAACCTATCCTATTTTGAAAGGAAAAACTCAAAGGATTTACCTCAGAAGCTCTTTCAAATATTATTTAGGAGCTTTTCCAAAGTGAAATTTCAGCACATAGCAAGTTCTTTGCTATAGTTTCTATTCCTTGTTTCATCGACCTTTTCCTGGTGGGGAATATGAAAGGCAAGGTGGTGTAGGTGTTCCTCTCTGTACCCCTCTGTAACTTGTCCCAGGCATGCCAGGAATGGGAAGCCCCCCACTGGCATGGCCCAGCTGCATAACCTTGGCTCAGACTTCTGAGATAATTGCTCAGTTTGAGAAAGAGTGAAAAGGTCTGTAGAGCAGAGATAAGGAAGATAAAATTGCAGAAAGGTAAGAATTCTGAGACAGGATCATTAGTAGCTCAAGGATTGAAGAAGGAAAGCACTGTCATGGAAGGGTATAAAATCCTAAAAAATAAAAAACAAAGGCAATGCTGAAGGATAGCAACTCAGCAACAGTATCTATGCCATGCAACAAAGCAGTTCAGTCCTTCTCTTCCTGACTAATGCCTGCCTGGCCTGCAAACACTCTTTGAGTGTGTTATCAGGGTGGGGAGCGTAAAAAACCACGTGGCTTGTTAAATATAGGCTATCTTTTGTGTGTGTTGGCTAAGACATAATTGTCTTATCCTTTAAAGCTGTGTATACCCTGCTTGCAGGGTCTCTGCACAGGGCTAAATATGCCGGAACAAGTGGCCCCAAGAGACACTATCACAGGAGTACAGTTTTGAGCTTTGCAGCAATGTTTGGGTTTGCATTTTGGGGTTGGAAAAAAAGAACTTTTTAATCTGTCATCTTATTATTTAAGTTGAATTGGTGCAAAAGCATGCAGGTTGTGTGGACAAAGCCCTTAGGAGTATTCATGTTATTGTCACTGACAGCTTTCTACGTGGTTACTTTGCCTGGGTATTTTGTAATTAACGTCATTCCCAAATAGGCACTTGAAGACTAGCATTTCTCAAGGGTTTTCAATGCAGAGCCATTCTTCTTTTTACAAACTTTGAGCACTGAGCCATGAAACCGAGAGTAGCAGCATGGTTTTAGGCAATTTATGCATAATTGATTGCAGTTTTAAAATTATTACTCTTAAGCAAAATTGCCTGCATTCAGTTTATAGTAGTGGAACTCCTAGAACTTGAAAATATTTACAAGAAAGAAGTAGTAGCAATGTCATTTCAATTGCCAGAGACTGAAGAAACTACCAGTATCTACTGCACACTACCAGGGACCACCACAGTCTGTGCCAAGGGAATCACACCATCCTCCAGAGAAACCACTCTCCATATCTTCAAACAAGTTCCTCTTGTGCTAGAAATCTCTGCCAGGTGCTTGTTCATTGTCAAGAAAGCAGCATTACAGACTCCTGGCTGTTAGCTCTTTTGCTCTATCATATTTAACTTTCCAAATTTTTGGCTTCCATACCCATTAGAACTATTGATGTTAAGCAACTAATCATGGAATTCTCTTGAGAAATTTGTTTCACAAAACCTGGACAGGTTAAGCAAGGATGCTGACTTGTTAAGAAATCCTCCTGACAATACTTCCTTTCTTCAGTGGGTCCTCAGATGGTCAAAATGATGGAGGTTTCATAAGACCTAGCCTGAGGTTAGTTACAGTTAAAGCCTTAGCTGACCAAGCAGCTGGGACCCTCACTTAGTGGAGGGAGACACCTTTGCATGACAGCAGATTATGGTCATGAAAGCATCACAGGCTCAGCAAGCCCTAAGAAGCACAGAATTATTCTGGTTCCAAGTCTCCTCAAAGAGGCTACAATTCCACATCCATCAACCATAGCTGTTGGCATATTTGCCATACACCAAATATTTCCCCCCTTTCCTGCAGCAGTATATTGCCCATGGAAGGGATCTAAGCTGAAATCTAAACTCCTCAGTTGAAGTTGTCAAGCTGGCTTCTTAGCAGTAACTTATAGAGCCAGGTATCATTATTGCTCTAAAAGATGCAAAGGGAGGAAACTGAGCAATTAGGGGAGCTTGTAAAACCCTGTCAAGCTGCAGAGTGGTCTCTTTATTTTCCTATTGATCTTGCCTTTCTTTCTTTGAGGAATAATGACTGTCTCATCAAATTCCTCAAGTTCCCCATATCGCACTGTGCCTTAACCTTTGTAATGCTAAATATCTCAGATTTGCAGTTCTGTAGTCTGTCTTTCACCCTGTAATCTTTTACCTAAATTGCTGTGGTGATATTTTTCCTGCATTGCTCTCCAGCTGTTATCCTTGTGCTGTTATTTTCGTGCCCTTGCACCTCTAAACTCAGATATCAGATTTCTCATAGGAGTTGATGCCCTGGCATGACAATTGCCCCTTCTTCCCTGCTTTTCCCTATACCATGTTGTTTAAATTTTACTTTAGTTTTATATCTGATAAGTATTATTCACTAATATACATAGACAGTGCTCAGCCAATAACTTACCCTCCTGTGAAGATGTCCCAGAAACAAGCCTGAAGTCAGTGTTCACATTATAGGCTACTCAATGAAAGCCTGTTTTAAATTTATTTGACATATGTTGCTGGCTTTTTTAATTTTTAAGGAAGCTACAGGATATTGTGAAGTGCTTGAGACAGGAGTGGTGTTTTCCCATGAGCTAGTTCAACACCAAATGTCACGGGCACTGAATGTGACCATAATCAGCCACCCCAGAGCTAGGGTAACAATCTGAGCATCATTGATTTTCTATTTATCTATTCATCTTAGTTAAAAGTATTATTTTACTCTTATAACCTTGGGTTTACAAATACTTAAAAAGTTCAGAGCATTTGAAATTTGAAATCCTTTCTGAAGACATAATTTTTAGCATAAATAGCACCTTACTGTTTCCTCGTGGGCTGGCTGCAAGGACTCAGGTGACTGTGGTGTTGCAGGTCGCTCAGACATCTTCCTGTCTCTGCTGTGAGAAATCACAGCACAGACGAACCTCTGCTCACCAGGACAGCTGCACTCAGTCAGCCACATGGGGTATTCACTTCTACTATATAGTTTGTGTATATATATCATTGGGATAAAAAAATGAACCCTGCTGAGGACATTTTGTCACAGCAGATAAATCAAAAGCAGGTTGAATGAGAGAGCTAACCTAGTTACTTATAGTCCCTAAAAATGTTCCAGGCCAGGTGTTGACATGAACAATGTCAGAGTGACCAGCTCAGCACTGCAGCATACAAAGCCCTGCCTCTGGGCTACTGGGGCTTTGAGCCAAATGAATTTGCAGAAAGCCTGTGGCTTGCAGACCTGCAGGTGCAGAGAAGAGCCTGGCACAAACAGAAATGAGTCTCACTGGGCGTCAAAGAGTCATGGAGAAAGGCGGAGGGAGCTCAGGATGCCCATCTAGCCTTTCTGTAGGTCAGATCAGCCGGAATGGTGTCGTTCCTGACAAATATGTATCTAACACCATGGGTCAAGCTTTGACACATTAATACTTTCTAAACTTTTTTTTTATGATTTTGAAAGAAATGACTTAATTCCACCTCAGTAGATCCAACAGAACAAGGAGAAAGGGAAATCTGAGTATCTGTAGATTATTCAGTTTTGCATTTGAAAAGCAAGGTCTCATTGATGAGTTAAATATGCTTGGCTGGCAGCATTTTAGATGACCTCAAGCCACAGCCTGATGCCAGAAAGGAATAAATACATAACTAAATAAATATATGTTTATCTTATTTCAGTCTTAAACTTTTCTTAATTTGTTACTCAGTCACCAGAATGAAATATCTATTATTTGTCCAGTTAAATTTCTGAGAACAAAACTTATATTCTGGGAAAGGAAATCTAGCCCACAGTGGTCAGCTCTTCTTCTAAAATGATATCTGTGATGCAGAGAGTTTGTACCAGAAATCTTGTTTGCTTTCCTGAATTTTTTTGTGAATTGAATCCTTATTTTTCTTACAGCCATCCCTGGGTCAAGACAGCTACACTACCATAGCTGAGCTTGTTTGCAATTCTACATAATAAGCAAGAATAAAAAAAACTTCTTTTTGTATGCACACATATATTAAATGACAGATGCCCTGTTGCAATATGCAGAATTATCACTCACCACACAAGATGGGCCAGATTCTCTGATCTGGTGTCATCACTTTGCACTACATTGCAAACATAGTCCAGACCTGAAGTTTTGTTAGCTGACATGTTGAGGATTATCCCATTGCAAAGGTAATCCTTTTGGACACAGACCAAGCCTTAGAGTTCTCCTGGGACTTCTTCCTTTGCCATAAGTATAGCAAGGAAAGAGGGGTGTTGCTAAACAACAAGAAAAAATAATTAGTGCCTTACCATGTCACACCAGGCAAACCCTTATGACGGTTTGTAGCCTGCCTGTAATGGGATTGCCAGAACGACTTCCCCCAGATCTAGTAATGTGTGTGCAAGGAGGTGGAGGAGATTGAGCTAGACAGTATAAGCCTTCTCAACTGACTAATTATTTTCACTGTCTGGGAGTACCATGTTTAATCTGATTCTGAGTCTCACCTGAGTCCCCACAGCCAGTCTACAAGGTAACAGTATGGTAATACTTACACTAAAAATGCAGTCTACAGAAAGGACTTCAGATTTCGGACACTCTGAACTTCTTCAGTATTTGTAAACTCTAAGCAATAAGTATGTATCATGGGATACTTGGATAAAATAAAGAGAGATCTATCAAAAAGACTGTGTATTCAATAATGTCTAAAAGATTTTGCCAGCACATGTTCAGGTCACTGTAACAGAGACCAAGAAATGGCAGCCAAAAATTATTAGGTACAATATATTGAATTAAGGAGGAAAAGAAAGGCTAATGAGACAATCCCCAAAACCCAAGACAGTGTCCTCATACCCAGTCAGAAGACAGATAATCCTGGAAAGAGAGAAGGGGCAGTCCAGACTGGCTTGGCACCACCTCAGATCCTGCTCCCTGTCAGTGGGGCTGGGCTGAGCTTATCACAGAAGTCCCTGGAAAACAGCCCCCTCTCTTCACAAAATGCAGGCAGCGTGCTGCCCCTGAGCTGCTAGCTGACATTAGTAGCAGGAAGATTAGAGGTCAATTCTATCTTTAGCTCTCTTATTATGCAAGATGATGCCAGGCTTAGAGAGCAGAGGATCATTAGCAGAGAAATCAATGAGTCAGATATGGAAACTGGATTCCTGGATTGCAAATTGTTCTGAATTTTCTCTTTGGAGATGGATGAACTTGCAGATAGGAGACCAGAATGGTGTTGGAAGAGTCCAGCTCTCCCTATGGACTCTTGTGTGAGCTCAAGCAAGTCAGCCAGTCTGTCTGTTTGCCAGTTCTTTTATCTGTAACACAGCAAGAGTAATCCTTTGTTTCTCACATCCTGTGAGCACACATTGCTCCATTTTCTGAAACAAAGATCATCCCAACTGTGAGCCACACTGAACACAAGGACATTTTGGTTTTATTTATTGACATCCAAATAATAGCAATAACAACAACGGACTGGTAACCCTGGGATGAGTTTCAAAGCAGATAAGGAAAGGTCACTTAAACCATTTTTCAGTTTAGATTGTCATATGATCCCATCATAAACTGACACATTAGTTCTCCCTAGTATAGAAGAATAAAAATATAATCCAAAAGATATGCATAATCCAAGAGATCCTCCTAGGCCAAGGACTTTGGTAGTATGAAGAATTCTTTAGATGTTAAGTGTTAGGTGTTAAACTGCAGTTTACAGAGAGCAGTTGACAGGTATGTCTGGGGCCTCCTTGACTATATGGAAAACCCTCTCAACCTTTCTAACACATGAGATTTCTTCACACTTGCATAAAACATGTGAGGTTGTTCTCTTAAAATACAATTGAATAATGTTCACGTTTGTTGTCTTCCACTAGCGTTAAGCAAACCTTTGCATTCAGTAACCCATATACCTACTGTCTGAACATTAATGTCCATTCTGGGCACATACCATTGCTAAACTCATTCTCCTATTTGGGGGACATAATAAAAACAGTGTGTGTGGGTGTTGCTGCTCAGACAGCCCATGTGAAGACAGCAGCAGCGCTCCCGGGTGTACGGCACCTGAGCACACTGCTAGTGGGCACTTCACCAGTGGGGCCCATGCAGAGCCCTGCAAAAAAAAAACCTGTAAACAACATGCCTGTTGTGTGGAAACCAGAATGGTCCCTATTGTAAGGGTAATGTCATTCATTAACTGAATTTTTAAGCATTAAAACTACGGTACCCCATTTTCTCATGTAACTACAGTTGAAAGTAGTTGAGCTAAAAAGCAGTTTTAACTAAGGTTGAAAGTACCTCAGCCAATATTTTCAGGGAGGCTGTGGCAGTATGTCTGAGCTGCCGTATGCATTACAGCAAATGGCTGAGCTGAAAAAAAAATGAAGAATTGTTATATGAAGCCCATATACTACATTATCCGTGCTGACAGGCAAAATCCAGCTACCTTCTCAGAAGTGATTTTGTGCCAACATCAAGTGCCTGTTTAGGAAATCCCATTGCAGTACACACTGCAAAACCTTTGCTGGTGCTGGATCACTCTGGTTGCCACAGAGATGGTTTTTTCCACTTATATGAGGAATTTGCTGCCCTGTGCTATCACCTCATTTTCTTTAGACACTTACAGAGCTTCATAAGGTCAGCATGCCTGTGACATTTGAAGAATTTCTTCTCATGTGTTTATTTCCTCGAGGTATCTGTGAGTGAAACAGTGGACTGAAATACCTCTTTTGCTCTTTACCTCTACAGCAATGGTGTAAGAGTGATCTTGGTAATTTGTTCTTCATTTTCACATGAGTAAGTACCTGTTATCATATAAAACAGGGACATTACTGGGGAATGTAGTTTGTTTGATAAACATTCAGCTTTGGCCAAATAAGAAAAAAATAAAAGTCAATATCTTGGTTTTGCATTTCTGAAACTAAGACTGAGGTTCCATTGCCTTAGTGTAGGTGCCCAGAGTCATCTGAATACCCCACTTGGCCCCCACTGAAGAGCAGCCTGGGACCTATCTCCCAGCTCTGTGTGAATAGTTCAGCTATCCTAAGACAGATCAAATGGCATTAGACACATTTACACATCTGCATCCCATCCTCAATGTTTTGCTTTTAAGGACCTGAACTTCAATGCCATGCACAAAAATAAGGGAAATGAGGTGTCATTATTTCTTCTCCCTCCCTGACAGCCCTTGAATCCGGCTTGGTGAGTCAAGGCACTTGTCAGAGACATGAGAGATCCAGATTCAAATCCCCATTATGCCTGATTCAGAGGAGGGATTGCAACCCTCCCCAAAGACACCTAAACTATCAGGTAAGTATAGGGTATCTCCTGTTATACTTTATGTAAAATGAATATTCATACAAACAGGGATTCAAACCTACATTTTGCAGTAAGGTCCTTAATTAAATTACCACTGAGATTTTCTTCCTCTTTCTAGCTTGAAGAGTATTTAACAATGTGAAATGTAACAGCTATAAGTGAAGAGCCTTATCCTGGAAGAGTTTATAAATGTTTGCAAATGTTTCGTGTCAGTGGCCAAATCAGAAATTCAAACAATTGTACAGCTCAGATGTTATTGTTGTCTCAGCTTTATTGTGGTCTGCTAAGGAAAAGGCAATAGCAATGACTGATTATGGAAAAGCCCAGCACATAATATATGCAAAGCATTCAGTGTGGAGTGTGGTACACTCAGCACCCTCATAAAATCATGAGGGGTGTATTAGGAAGGAAAACAAATTTCTTTATCTAAATATTTATTCACTTTTTAGTATTCTGTAGCAAAAGAAAAGTCAACAAACCCTTCTGTTCTTTTCTATGTCCTTTCCTGAATGAGACTTTTTGATTACAATTTTTTGGCACAGTTGGTCTTACTAGCCACTGCCAATGGAAGATGTCACCCTGAGGAAATATCTTACTATATTTAACGGCATTAGCATAGTCTGCATTCATCTTTCAAAAAGCTAAATAGAGAATGAATGTTCAAGGGCTTGTGGACTACATTTAACACCCAGGTCACAGGTATCGACTTTTCTAGTCTAAGGTCTTCCAGGTTTCTCTGAGTGATTCTATATTGGTGTTTCACAAGAAGTACACTTCTGAAGCAGATTTCCCTGTTGTACTTTGGGTCACACTGCTGAAGTGTTATCAGAGTACACAAACTAGGTTACTCTTGGAATAACATAAACTAGAAGATGCATGCAGGAACACACCTAAAGCACTCCAGCTCCTAACTGGCATGTAGTCCACCAGAGCAAGCAAGACCTAGTCCAAAATAAACTCCCCTGAAAGGCATCTCTCAGGTCTTCACAAACATGTGCTTTGGTCTGCAGACCTGCTCTCCTATTCCTTTGTTGTATATACAACACAAATGTAGCCTCTGCATCTTACCCGGGAAACAGCACATCCTTACTCTGGAGGGAGCAGTCATAGTGGTGAGGACAGGGAAGATGCATGTTTGGGCAAAGGGCACTTGGTGTCACAGGGTGGGAGGAGGTGACAACTCCCCAATGCCCCTAGGAGGAATGGCAGGACCCCTTGTGCACAGGGTGAGTGCTTCCTTACCTGCCAAAACTTGCTGTCCATTCAAGAGACATCCAGGAACAGCTGGGTCAGGAGCTGGCCGCTCCTCACGGAACTCAAGGAAGCCCAAGAGAGTGGGGAGGCACTGCCTGCCTCACTGGGAGGGACATAGACAGTTTTGAGAGCAGTAGGAAATGCTGCTAGGCGTGGGATCTGGGTCATGGTGCAGCTCCCTGTGCCAGCTCTGCATGTTACAAGAGCTGGATATGCCAGACGGGGCGTCCTGAGGGGTTACATGGGTTGGTGGTGGATGGGATGAATGGTTGCAGTGGTTGGTCAAAGGCTCTGCAAAGGCTCCTCAGAGCAGCATCAGCCCTGAAAGTTCTGAAAGACACAACCAGATGGCTTGGAAGGGCCCTGCTGATGTCCTGCCTGTATGGCACATGTCTCCTTCCCAGCCTTCCCACAGATCTCCAGACCACCCAGCAAAGCAGCTCAGTGGCAGCCCTGTGCCTGTCAGCAGGCACTGCTCTTCTGAGCCCTCATCCAGCTCCTCACCCCCATGTCTAAGCACAGCACTACTTGTGAAGTCTGCAGCTCAGGCCTATTGCTTACAGACAATATAAGAGATGCAGGTATGCTGGTTTTTGGCAAGCTTCTATCCCCTTTTCTATTTCAAACCATGCTTCAGCTTTGCAGAGTGTCGTTTTCTCTCTCAAGTTCCCATGGCTGTGGCCAAGGGCAAGCCAAACACCTTCATGCTCTTACAAACCCAGATTATCATCATCTGCACTTCTACTTTCCAAATAACTGCAAATTCCTTAATTTGTGCCTAGATTGAAAGACTGGCTCTGCTTCCTTTTTTCTATACAAACCGACATCAGCAGGTATGGTTGGACTGTCAGCCACACCAGCCAAGAACAGCTCCCTCCATCCGTCCTGTGTCGTCCCTTCCATCACCACTGCCCATCATGTTGCTGTCACCCCTGCAGGGTGCACCTCTGAGTGTAGTCAGGTACAGGTGCATCCAGCTAACGCTGAATTCAATTCTGACTTTTAGAGACAGACATGTACACGGCAGTAAAACTAGTTTTTTTTAAAGAAATCTGTTCTGCATAGAGTCTCTTGCATGGGTTTCATGCTGAAGTAGGAGACAAACTCCCTTCAAAACACTTCCCCTATGTGCTGCCTTCTTTTGAGGGCAAAGGAACGAAATAGGAGAGCACTAACATTAAACTACTGGCACTGGCAAAATTAAACTATTTTTCTGGTTTTCTTCTTTGTTCCTCCATAAATGGGGATGGTGCCTACAACTTCTCAGATAAGGAAAATAATGTATTTAATTTATTGTGTAGTATACATTAACTTTGAACAAGTGTCCTCATCTTTACTGGTAATGGAGAAAATCAGTTGTCTTTATTGCTTCTGTTTATAAAGGCCCCTTTTATCAGCTGAAAGAAATACCCATCTACTATGCATTTTTTTCTCCTGATGTTAGTTGTCTGCCAAATAGCAACTGCTCATTGATGGGCAGATTTAGGTGTAAGAGAAATCTTTATTTAGACGTAGGGAAGCCTCAAAGTAGGAGGATAGTAGGTAGCTATCCAAATACTTTAGCTAAACAGAAGACCTCTGAAATAGCAGGCATCCAGTATTTTTAGCTGCCAGTGGGAATTCAGTAGGTTGAAAAATGTGTCAAGTAACAAATTTCTTCTATAAACTAAAGAGCAATGTTGCAGGGAGCTATTGCGGAATTGAAAAAATTATGTGTAATCACATTTTTGTACTCTTCTGGAAATTTCAGCAGACACCTACAGAAAAACCTGCAAAAAGATATGTATCCTGATTACAGATTATTTCAACCCAAATCAGGAAAGTTCCATGCATTTTTTTTTAATTTAATGTATACATTAATTAATTAGCAAACAAAAGGAAAGGACTAAGCAGCAAAATCACTTGGCTCTTTCTAATCAGTCTCTGGCTGCACAGTGCCAATTGCGTGGTGTTAGTTGCAATCTGCCACTGACAGATGTATTCAGGTTTGGAAGCTGTTACTTAACCTAGAGGCAGTGACAGTGTTTGGATAATTCTGATGTTATCCTGAGAGGATTAGGATACAAACACAAATTTAAACTCTCTTTTCTAATGCGTATTTGAAGGTGATGTACATTTGCAGGGGACCGGCTGTCACAAAACTAATTTGGCCTGTGTTTTTATTTGAACATATGTGGTTTCTCAAAGGAAGTGGATTGTAGGCAGAGATGAAAGCAATGCAGTGCCTTTGATCTCTGGGATGTCATTTCCAAATGAGATCACCTTTACTGCACATTTTCATTTTCTGGCACAGATCTCGGGAAATTTAGAGAACTACAAACACACTCTCTTACTTTCAGAGTTTTAAAAAATGAGACTAGATACTCATTCATTTCTTTTTCTTCAACATACAATGCATGTCATAGAAACAACTTGGGGCTTTGTTGTTTTCAGAGTAATGTAATTTCCTGAGAACTGAAGTAAACAGTATTATCTGAAGACAGACACAGTGATACCACCAAAAAGCTTCTGTTTCCTTCTCAAGTCTGCAACAACATGAAGTGCATCTAGAAGACTTTTGAACTCCTTTTATTGTCCCCAAAGAAAAATAGCAATGCAAGGAAACTATACTTTTAGGAAGAGCATCACCACTTTTCAGAGATCAAATGTAAAAGCTAGACTTGTATTTTTGTACACAGTAACCGAGATCAAGTTTTTCCACATCAGAAAAGTCAAAAGACCTACTGCTGCTCTTATTAAAGACACACCAAAATTGTCAGTTTCTATTTCATCTTCTATTTGTTGCAATATTTTAATAAGAAACACCACAGTAAGATCCACTTTTCAAATGACAAATTGAGATGGAAAATATCACCTCTGTTGCTATATTAGCATTTCAGTAGATATCCTAATTGTTAAGTGCTTGATTTCTTACATCTCGCAAATGTATTGTGATAGCTTCATGCATCTCATCTTCCCAGATCATTAAGGAGGAAGTACTTTTAAAAAGAAGATAAGGAAAAAAGATATGGTATTAAACCTCTCTAATGGAGTTCCTTACCCCTTAGTGATTTGGCTTGTAAAGATTAATAACTATTACTTATAGACATATAGCACACTAAAAATGTTAAATAACACCAAGCATTTCCACAGTTCCAGATTGTGAACAAAAGTTTTACAAAACAGGGAGCTTACTAGAATGGTAGTTTTTCCTGGTGTGATGCTTACAGAGCCATATGGTTTTCAATTTTATTTTTAGTAAGTTACTCATTTCCCAAATAAAACAGAGACAGCATTTGTCACAAGCATTTACTATAAAACACAGATTTGCCAAAAAGGAAGGTATTAGCAAACAGCATCTAAACTACATGCTATGCCTCCAAGTCAAGTCATCATTAGGCACCACTTGCCATTAGGTAAAAGAAAAAGATGTTCCTAAGGGTTTGTAGAAACACGAACAACAGCTTGAGTGTAAAGAGCTGTTTAGTATTTACTGAGCTTTGAAAATGCTCTGATTTTACTACTCCATATTCTGCCTTGAAATGTTATTTCTGTATGTTAGGCATAAATACTGATTGTATAGTTCCACTGATGACCGTAACTACAGAATGCCAAACTGAAAGTGCGAGAGAATTTGGGGCTTAGCCTTACGTGTTCTTAAATGAATTACGAAAACAGCTACTTTTTTTCCTCAGCACTCTCTCTTTATTTCCAGCTGAAATAAACTATTATTTTTGCATCTCATTGTAAGGTTGTTTCCATAGCTTTTGAATTGCTTGTCCTTGGAGTCTGCTGCAATTTTTTAATAATAATTCACATTAAAAACTTGTTATATTGCCTCTCTACAACACTCTTGCAGCTATCCAGATTTCATGTATTATACCACAGGAAAACAATGGAAGAGTTGAGTGTGAAAATAACAATATCTTTTTAAAAATAATCTATATTTTAGTTCCTTTTATTCTTATTCAAGTTGCCACATTTCTAGGTTTGACATCTTCAAGTTTCTCTCTGCAATGATGAAAATTAAAAAATGAGAACCAAGATTCTGGGGCTTTGAGACAAAGACCAAATGTCAGGGAAGTTAGCAACTTTGCTTACAAGGACACAAGAAGTGTTTCACATGGAGGACTTTTTGCTTTGTGCAGATGACCTCTGAATTTCTAGGGAATTTTTTGAGCCTACACAGAGCCCACTGAAGTTGATAGGGTCCTGTTCAGACAGAAACCTTCAGCCTTATAGGTCATTTCCAGAATCAGATTTGTACTGTCAGTCTGAGTCTGTAGAAAACTGCAGGAAGAATATTTCTCCTGGTAAATTGAGATTAAATCATGAACCAGAAAACATTTATTAAACTAACTTCATTATTGTAATGTTGACTTTTAGAAGGGTTACCCTTAAACTATTTAGCTAGTCTGTTGTAAATTTGGGCTCATGGCATTGCCTGAACAGAAAGTCTAAACTTTCAAAGAAGTCAGATTCGCAGAGGAGGGGAGGAGTTATAAAGTCAAAGATGGTGCAGTAGTAGGAATAAATTTATTTTTAGGTTATGTGATAAAAGCTTGTCTGCATACCCACAAAGGAGCACAGTGGGGAAACCCACATAACACCCTGCTCCAGCTGCTCCCAGGCCCATCACAGGAACCATCAGCCCATCAAAAGCCCGTCTCCATAAGCCCAGGGGAGCACAGGGTCACAAAGGCAGGTGGAACCCCAAATTAAGGACTCAGAGGAAGGAACACTCTGTCCAGACACTTCTCAGGGCTGACCTGGGAGACCCTCAGCCCCATGGCCCAGGTGTGAAGCCCATCAAGAGGAGTCAACCCCAAAGCACCTTTTGGACTGAGGGAGGTTGCTCTCTAGGAGTGTAGGACAAATGATGGGATGAAGGGCAAGAGCATTTTGGAATTGCACAAGGCTTATTATCAGATGTTTAGGGAAGAAGCCAAAAGTGGAGGAAGTGATGGATTTAGGCTATATGAGGAGGGACAAGTGTGGGAAAATAGAGGGGTAAGAGGTAAAAGAAGCTGGTCACTTGTAAGTACTTGGTTGGTTGGTACCCTTGTCTGACCATGCCCTCTATGTGTATGGGGGTCTGAGCTTAGCAACTGGAACAAGTGTGAGTGTGTACGTAAGCATGTGATGGCTAGTCAGGATCAAGCCCAACTAGCCAGTGAGTAGATTACTTGGGAGCCAGAGCAAGATCAAGGGTGTGTTGGACAGTGGGGACCAAGGGAGTCCCAGCCAGATGCCAGAGGGACATAAGAATCTAAGGTCTCTAGGAGCGAGTCTCACATCTCTGTGTGTTGTGTGCTCAAGGGTCTGTACCAGCAACTGGAGGGTGGCTGTGGCCTTGGAGACTCATATGTCCAGCCAGGAGCCAGCAACTGGGCAGACTCGAGTGTCTGAGCCCAGCTGCTGGAGGCATCTACATTGTACAAATGTATATATATTTGTACTAGTGGATCTCCATCCTGCTCAGCCAGAGAGGGAGGCAGGATGAGGCCATTGGTGCTGTCTGTGCTCATGTGAGTGTTCTATGTCTCTGTCTGTGATCTGTATGGACGGCCATGCATATGCATGTATATATTGTGGTGTATATATGTGCTTTTTGTGCATGTGCCTATTGGAAATGCATCTTCAGCCTCACTACTGGTTGGACCTGGGACATGAAGCTGCTGCAGCCTCACCTCTCTCAGACTGTCAGATGCAGTGCATTATGTTTTTCTCCTAACATTTATGTACCACTTCATACAGGCACAAAAATCATGCCTATTCTCCCTTCATTATTGAACAGACAAAAATTAGACTAATTCAAAAACAGACACTAAAAATTTTCACTTGTCTTTTAAGCTATCCAAGGAACCTGTTGCATGAATAGCTCCAGGTGAAGCGTTCAAGGTTCATATGTGGAAATTAAATATGACCTCATTAAAAGGAAATTAATTGCAAGGTTCTGGAAGGACACAATCGGTCTTTATATAAAACATACCCAGAACCTCAGTGGTATATGCCATGGCTGCCTGCAGCCTTGGTGCAGCTCTTTCTGCTCCAGTATTCGCACCTGGAATACTGTGTTCAGTTTTGGGCCCCTCACTGCAAGAAAGACATTGAGGTGCTGGAGCGTGTCCAGAGAAGGGCAACGAAGCTGGTGAAGGGTCTAGGGCACAAGTCTTATGAGGAGCGGCTGAGGGAGCTGGGGTTGTTTAGTCTGGAGAAAAGGAGGCTGAGGGGAGACCTTATTGCTCTCTACAACTACCTGCAAGGAGGTGGTAGTGAGGTGGGTGTCGGTCTCTTCTCCCAAGTAGCAAGCGATAGGACGAGAGTAAATGGCTTCAAGTTGCACCAGGGAGGTTTAGGTTGGATATTAGGAAAAACTTCTCCATGGAAAGGGTAGTCAAGCACTGGAACAGGTTGCCCAGGGAAGTGGTTGAGTCCCCATCCCTGGGGATATTTAAAAGATGTGTAGATGTGGTGCTTAGGGACATGGTTTAGTGGTGGACTTCGTAGTGTTAGGTTAACAGTTGGACTTGATGACCTTAAGGGTCTTTTCCAACCTAAACAATTCTATGATTCTATGATTAATAATAATGGGGTTTCACAACAGCGCCTTTAAAATATTTTAATTAACATAAGATCCTTTTGTTATGAGATACCATACAACATGATGTAACATGGTAGGCAGCAGGCCAAGGTATGGAAAAGACTGATGGGAAAGCAACAGTCCCAATATGTAATTACATTAATCTTCTTAAAAAAGACAATAAAATTACATTTCTGTACAGTTGAGAGAAACTACAAATGTCTGTGTGCAACTTAAAAAAGCTTGAATCAGGAGAAGCACACAAAAGGCAAGTCCATCATACATTTCTTCCTGTTGTAAACATTCAGTCCAAACTTTATATAAATGCAAGTGAAGTTCTCACCTAGATTCTGTCTGCCTTTCTTTGTCATGGAGTCACTGAGCCAGCAAGGCAACAAAACTCACTGCATTTGCAGAATGCCCATCCATTAAATGTGGGCTAGAAGGAGTCCTCTTTGTCCACAGAGCTGAACAACAGCTGGAAAAATACCGCTTTCAAAATTTTAGTCTCACAGCAATAACGTGCTGGTGGCTTGGGGGAGTATCAGAACATGTGTACTTCAGATCTTAATGTGGACCTTATCATTTGAATAATTCTTCAACAGATTCAGTGATTTTGTTACACTTTGAAAATTTTCACTGAGTTTGGCTCTGCTTTTAACCACCTGCTAGTGTGACAGAATCTGTTGTTTAATCTGCAATAGTGCATGCCATCTCCCAGAAGTCTGAGAAATGCCACTTGTCATTTCAAAAGCTGTGATTTCCAGCATGAGTTTGTCTCCACTCTTTTTCAGCAACTTTGAAATATCAGGATCATAATCTGCTCAGAAATAAAAGCAGCTGAATAATTTTGCAACTAATCTTCCCATTATTTTGGATTTATTTCTTGTAATGATCTTGTATTGGAACTCTGTTCAGCAAGATATCATTAGTTACTTAGCATTTACAATAGGATCAGACTTCTTTCGTCAGGAGGTTATTGGAAATTTAGGATGCTATTTGTATTCTTTTGGCGAAGATCAACTTCTTCAGATTTTGAGAGTGTTAGTTCCCATCTCAAGCATTTTTTCAGTTAGGGAATCCAGACTGTATGAAAACTTCCATATATCCCCAGTCAGAGGTAGCTTGTCCCTAAATGCTATGCAACATTAAAACAGCTGATATCAGCTGACGTCACTGGTATCAGCATGATGGAGCCATCGAAATTGCTGAACCTGAATGAGCATGTCCACTTTCCAAAGTGACTTACATGGAAAGGCATGACACACTTGGTGAAACAGTGAGAACCAGAAAAGTTAACTTGCTAGAAACAGAGTTTTTTCAAAAATTATTTTTCTTTCTTGTTCTTTGCCTTCTTTCCAGTCAGGCATGGTTTAAACTATTTTGTTTTAACACCTTGGAATTCTTCATCTTCTTTGCACCCCACTCAATCACTACTCTGTCAGCAGAACTTGTGCAGGCTTGAAAGACAGAAACACAGCCAACACTGTCTGAAAAATGGAAATTTTTACCTGGCCTCTGGGTTTTGCAGCTTCCCTTTTTTTTCTTTTTTTTTTCTTTTTTTTTCTTTTTTTTTTCTTTTTTTTTTCTTTTTCTTTTCTTTTCTTTGAAGAACATAAAATTAAGGAATAGTCTAGACTGCATCACAGGGAGGAGATGGAGCAGAATGAGCATAATGCAATGATAATTTGAGATAACTGCTGTTTTCAGGATTCTGCTAAGTAAAAATACTCTGTCAAAAGATGCTGTAACAAAGAAATGATTGAAGTTTGACTAACAGGCATGACAGACAAGTTAGAGACATCCCAGGCTTCGGGTCTTCAACAGTGTCTGGCTTCTCTTTTTTAGGTGAAAGTACAGCCCGGAATCAGACAGGGATGGGAGGAACAAAGAGGGGATGAAAGTCAGTGGGGAGACTTGGAGACAGTCTCAGAGAAATGGCAAGGCAATATCTCAGATGTTCTGAGAGCACTGTGATGTTCTATGAGAGCACTGCCACACAGAGTGATGAAAACAAGTAGCAAAATTTATGAGAGAAGGAAAGAAAGAGTTTGCTATGCTTCAGGAAGTGTGTGTGTGTGGGGAAGGGCAGGCAAGGAGAGGGGAACAGGCAGAGATAAAGAAAATCCAAAACACAGACAAATGGGCCTCTTGGGGAGTGATTTTGTAGTCAGGGAAGGAAGGAAACAGGTTCCCCGGCAGACCAGTCTTCAGCCCTGTCAGCAGCAGCTGGGTGGGCATCCATTCCTCTGACAGTCCCATAGGATGTTGTTTCTTCGTCCAGAGTTAGAAAGTTTAAAAAGCTATTCCTTTTCACATCTGTACTCCTGTTTCCCTAAAGTAGTAAAAAAAGGAAGGGAAGCTATGTTTCTTCTGCTACAGAGACAGCTATTTCTTCTTTGTAACAGAGGTGATCGTACTATATTACCTGCAAAACACCACTCGCGTCCATGCTAAAGGTAATCTTTATTGTGCTCATGACTTCTGTTTTTAACTGCCTCTTGTTCCTTGCTTTCCTGAATTGTTTCTGTTTCCTCTAAGATTTTTGATAGGGCCTTTGAAAGGCCCAAATATTGATTTCCCTCATGTGAATAAGAGATTTTTCCAGTTAATAGGAGTGGAGCAAGGGGATCTGACTGCTAACTATGCCTTTGGATAGCATTACTCTTTCAGGTACCTGGATATCTAATCTTTCAGCACTGAGCAGTAATGACCTAAAGTGTAGAATGTTAAAAAAAAAAAAAAAAAAAAAAAAAAGAGGGAAAAGGGAAAAAGAAGAAATCCACTGGCCTTTGAAAGATCTTACACACCATGGAAAGGAAAAGGCAAAAAGCCACTTTTCTGCTTTCCAGTCCACCTTTAAAGTATTTCAGCTACAGATTGTGCTTGATCTCCAGCTGCTCTCTTGACATGTCATGGAACAGTTACTCGTAATTCAACTGTCCTTAGAGGCAATCATGATTTTCTCCTGAAAATCGTAGGCCTCCCTTGTGCACCGAATGCCTCTATAGCATTCCCCACTGTATGACAGGTCTGCAATTATCATTCTTGCAAACTATTATTTAAAAAGCTCCAGCTTGCTCCTGAAGCTGTTAAAGGATAAGAATTATAGGACCTGCAGCAAGAGTGCGCCAGAGAACATTTCTGTCAGCGTGCGGACAATTGTGAATCATGTTTCAGCTCGATGGAAATGCTCATACATTGCACTGTGGTCAAATGATGTGCTTGCCTCTTGATTTATAATTTACTATTTAAGCTTTTTCTTTTCCAGTCAGTTTCACCTTTTAAAATTATGACCTGTTCAAGGGATTATGACTTCGTTCAAGGCAGATGTTGCAAAAGAAGAAGATATTGTTCTTTGAGATGAAAAACTGGAAAGTAATTTCCAGGTATGGAATAAATCTATAAGATCCACTCCAGGACACAACTCTGCTGCTAACATAAAGAATTCTCTCAGGACAGCTCATGTTTTGCAGAAAAGAAAAACAGATGAGGCAAAGGTACAAATGCAATTACTTGGCATGAAGAAATATAGAAAACAAGGAGAATACTGAAGAACGGTAATGTCAACAATGGCTTGGTGCAATAAAAAGTGAGAGCAACATCTTGAAGACTTGAAGAAGAGATAGAAGTCATCAGAAAGCAAGCAGCACTTGAAGATACCATTCAGATTAAAAAGTCTGTGTTCCGCATCACCTCTGTTCTTTTTGTTCCCTCTACTAGACTTATGAACCACAGGCCAAAGAATCTCCCCTTAGGAAATACATATGCTCCCTGTTGCCAACAATCAGCTGCACCCATGAGAAGCTCAAGGACTTAGATGCCCAAAGCCCTTGCTTAACCCTTTAGGACACATTTGGGATTACTTCAGAAAGGCAGTGGAAAGCTTTATAAGTGGGTTTGTAGATGACCCCATAAACTTTCCTGCTCTTATCCCAAAATTATTCTCTAAAACTTAGCTGAAAATAAGGTTGGAATACTCTATGACTAAAACATGCAGAAGGAAAATTACTTTTCCTCTTGTAATGCCCAGTTACACAAAGCATATGAATAACTAAAGAGCACTCAGGCAGCTACATGGCTGTAAAGTAGGAGCTGAAAAGATCTATTGACCCCATCTGACATGCTTTGCAAAGCACAACTCCAGCTGAGCCGAGTGGTGCCATTCAAAGGCGGCTGATAAGAGGTAGCACAGTGTCCTGAGGGGACCACACTTTGTGAACACAGACAGTGATTATGCTGAAATAATTAACACCTCTAATCAAGCAGAGAAGATGCAAGGTTCAAAACACTGATTTTGTTCCTTTTATTTAAGAGAAAGAAGCTGTTCTTTTATCCTAAACACTGTATCAGCCCTATGTTCACACAGCTACAAGTCGCAAAGCTCTTATTTTTTACAATCCACTCCGAACACAACAAACTGTGCACAGCATGAACTGATAAAGCTTGACTTGAACATTTTTTTCTGAATGTAAATTGCTGTAGGCTTTAAAGGATTCCAGATCTCCCTAGGGTAGGTACACACTATTTTTAAAATGGATTTGATACATCTGTTTTAAAAGTCAATTTGAAACAGAATATGTCTGTGTGCTAATGGGAGTAAATGGGATTGTGAAACATATGCTGCAGGCCTTTTTTTTTAAAGAATGCAAGAATGTAAGCCCACAAATAATAAAAATAAAGGCAATACTAATTTACTGTGTATTCCAGTCACTCTCCATACACATCCAAGTGCATTGACATCACAACAGAGACATACCAGCCAGCTGTCTGTAAGTCATGCAAACTGCAGCTGAATTCCACGCTAAGAGCAGCCAGTGCATATCATTGGAAAACACGGGGGCAGAGAGGGTTCCCTCATGGAAAAGGTTATAAAAACTATTCTATATGCAGGTATACACATATGTACATATATATGTACATACTTTTATATATATATATGCACATATATATACATGGATATATGTACGTGCACACACGTTTTGGACAAGATTTCTGCAGAAGATTTCAGCTTCCCAGCAAAGTGTCAAAATACCAGCTGTTGCCCAACCACTGATCTATTCCCATCTTGAAATGTCTCTTCTCTCATCTGAGCTCCCCGAGGGCATTAAGCATCCCCTGAGGCACACACATGCCTGTAACAGTAAGGTAAGGCAATGCATTAGGGAAGTTTCTCTTCTCCAGGGGAGGCAGCAGCTGTCTGAGGGAACCCACTACATACAGAGGACAGGAGTGCAAGACCCTCACACTGTCAGTCCTATGAGATTCTGTAGCAATGTCTCTTTGCAAGAGAAATCTTTGGAAAAACACGAAAATGAAAAGAAAACAGATCTGTGCATTTTAAAATCTGGTGGCAAAAATTCCATTATTTGTAATGGAGCCAAGGATTTACCACCTTTATAAAAGCAACATGTCTAAAATATTCCCCCACTGACTGTCACCGCACAGTGGTGGATGGAAAAGAAAGCAGCAATCTCCCACCTGCATGACCTCTCTGCCCTTGTACAGGAACTGGGACATGTGGAAATTGTAATTTCAATTGGTGACTGCTTCTGGCTCCAATACCATCCATGCATCCTTTCTCTGCCAGCATCTGCAATCAGTCTGCCAAACTCAATTCTCTCAAAAAAAAGAATAGTATTACCTTTTCTCAAAGGAAAAAAAAAAAAAAAAACAAACCACAAAGTAAAAAACAAGAAAAAAGAGAGAGGAAAAGGGCACTTTGGAATATCTTAAATAATTAAATTGTCACGTTTACTCTGAATCATTTATCTCATAGAAAATATCTACCTGTACTCATCAGTTTGTTCTTTATCCTTTATGCCACTTCTACAAAACTATGCTACAAACACATGGGCTTAAAATGATTGTCTCAGTCATGTTTTATGAAACTGCATGAAGCAATCAGTCCACCTGGGTAAATCCCTGTGACAAAAAAAAAAAAAAAAACAAAAAAACCCCCACCATGCTACTTTCTTGGAAGAGAAAGAAAAACAAAGCTATGATTTTTATTTTATTTTTTTTTTTTTTTACTACTTAAATGCTTTAAATATCTGTGCTAGGGGTAGGATTAACATGTTCAAAATGTTATCTCTGTCCCTAATTTTGTATTGGTGGTAGGTCTGTAGGTCCCACAACTCCTTAGGCATTTCTCATCTTGGCTAGAAATTTCCCAGAGAGATTGTTTTGACTTGCTTATAACTTCTTAGAATTGCCCATTGTGTGGAGATGGACATCCATTCCCTTAGTCTAAACCTTCATTACAGTGTAGGCTGAGATGAATAGGAACCTGAATGCCATCTAGGTTTGTCACCAAAGCATTAGAAGTGATCAGACCTGTAGCTCTTGTAGTAGCAATGGCAGCGTTTAAATGGTAACGGGAGCATTTAAGTAAGCAGCCAAAGTTGTCTTTTCTTGTTGAATTTAAACCAAAACGGTGGTGCTGAAACTTCAGTGTCACAGTGCCCAAACAAGTCTGGGCTCCACCACAGAGCATCAGCGGCATGACAGTAAAAATTCTTCCATTTCTGAAGTATAAGGGACTCAAGACCGGCAGCACCCCGAAATGCAGGCTAGTACCACAAGTTACCTCTTACCGTCAGTATAGGAGAATTATGAAAGAACCTGATCTCAAAAGAACAGACGGGTGGTTATGAAACCATATGGTAAAACAGAAAAACATCCCTGTAGGCAAAGCTGTCAAGGCTACGAAAATCTGAAAGTAAAATTGGTATAAATAATTATCTGGAACCAATGAGGCAAGAAAGAAAGACAAATACTGTCAACAGAGAATAAGGTACAAATTTAAAACCCAAGCTGCAGCAAGTAAGACACATGAAAGCCAACCATTGCTGTAAAGTACAAGATATGAGGAACAGTGCTGAGGTGATTCTGTTCCAGTAGAAAAATCGTACTCTTAAAAACAGTTAATCAAACACAGAATATTCATACATTGGTAGTTAATCTAACTTTACTTCTCAAGTGTTCTTGTTTTCTATTTTGAACACAACTGAAGATGAATATGTAGATTAATCTAATCCTGGAATTAATTTTCATCATAACTGCTGAATATTTGTACACAAATACCATATTGCTGAAACGCACCCTACACTTGTAATTTAATACGTGAATCCATGAATGCCTCTTTGGACTGAATTAGTGGAAACTTTTATACTCTGATGTCAAGAGCTACACATAAATGTTTCCAAAGGCAAGAACCACCAAAATGAGGTTATCTGTGCTTCACATTCTTATTTTTGGTGGCTTACAAAACCCTTGCTGCAGCGCAAGCCTTGGGGCTGTGATTAACCTTTATCTAACAGAGCTCATCCTTTCCTACCTTTGTCCTTCCTGCCCTGGAAGGCTGAAGAAACATCCTGTACCTTCCTCACAGACATGCTAGTCACTCAGGACAAATTCCCACACTCACCTTTTTTCTCCCCTCTCCTTCCTTCCTTCTCCTCCACTTGAGATGAAGCCTTCTTGCCTAACCCCTGAATCCTTGCACAGGCCTCTGCTGTTACTTCTAATGAACCTCTTGGCCATCATGGGGCTCCTTCCCACCCCACTCCCAGGCTGCCTTTCCTGGGTTCTGAACCACAGACTGAGCGCAGTGACCACCACCCCCACACAGCTGCTGACATCCCCAGCAGCTTCCCTGTTTCTTCTCAACATTTGCTGTTTCTGGCTTAAAAGATTATGAGGCCCATGATCAGCTGGATGTCAAACAGTAATAAACTCTCAGATTCATTGCTATACTCAAAATTGCCCACACGAGCAACTATGAAAAGGAGATACTTATGGAGGTGGGGGCCAGGGCCTTTAGCATCCATTCACATGAAATTCAGGAGTTACAGCAAATGGAACAGAAAAAAATGTCTTCTTCCTTGTCAAGACCTCCCAGGCAGGGAAGGCAAACAATGAATATTTTCTCCTCTCTGTACCTTTGCAAGACATTGTTGAAGGCATTTGGCCTCTGAGAAGACCCAAGCTTACAAAAGCAAGAAGATGCTGAAGGTCACAGAGGTATTTCTCATATCCCTGAGGACAGCAGCTCTGCCAACGGAGAGAAAATCTCATCTCTCTCAGCTAGCAGGGTCAGTGAAATTTTGACACTGTACCTCCATGGTGCTTGTTTTGGCCTCAGCTTGAAGGCAGAGAAGCCATTTAGATCCATCTCACAATATCCTACATTGCATTGCAACTAAATATGCATCCATACACAATTCATTAGACTGCTGTGATGGGAATGGTTAGGAGACTGACAAACCAGGCCAGAGTTAAACTTTAAAACAAGCCACTACCAAGTTTATTCAATAACAACTCCTGCTAATGCTGTTTTGCTTCCAATTTGGTTACAAGGATTTGCTTACATGTTTTCCCATGCCTCCTATCTGTAACTACATAAGTTTTTCTTGGTCCCTTAGTGGTCAAATTACTCGCACACCTTTGTAAAATGTGTAAACATTGTGTCTCGCTATCACATTGTCACAAAATACTTACATGCTGTTGTAGATCACACTATTTTAGAGGACTTATATTTGGGTTCAAAGCAAGCAAATATTAATTATATACTGATTAGTACATTTATAATTTATAGACGTCATAGGCGTCTGCTGGGACTGCAGTTGCATAGTCTGCATATTCTCAAGACTGTTTTTTGCTGGCATTTCTTTGATTTTGTACTATTGTTAGACACAAAGTTTTTCTTAAGTGCCACTGGGATCATTTCCAGCTTATAGGGTACTGCTGCATGTGTTGTTTATACCACAGGATATTTGTCCTGCCACAAATAGATTTTCTATTTTTGAAGCTTTTCTTCAGAGGAAGGTGGCAGTCATATGAAAACAAAGGTGTGAGAAATCCACTTTTAGAGACAGTGAGAGGATAGTGATTAATGGTGTTATAAACATACCTGCCACCACTCAACAGTCAAAATGTGGCACATTGGTTTGTGAGATGTAACATCCTCATTTTTTCTGTCTGCGATTTCTTGGACAGAAATGTGTGCCATGCCTGTACCATGCATGCAACATAGAGTTGAACAGACCATACCAGACAAGTGGCCAAAATCTTCTTTTGCCTTCTTTTGCCTCAAAGTTAGGAGAGAAATAGAAAAAACAGCTTGTAAAAGTAGTAACACCTTTTCCCTTCCTTCCCTCAGAAGGAAACAGAGGCATCAAACATGCATATCTTTTTTACAAAATTAACCTTGAGGAGATACCTGAAACATTAAAAAAAAAAGACAAGAAATAAGCAAATAACAAAATGGGCCAATTTCCACTCTCAAGAACCCTGTAAACATATTGGAGAAGGGGAATAACTGTCAGAAAGAGAACAGATAGATAGAAATGAAGCAACAGATGGAAAAACAATGGCAAGGAGCTAGATTAAGTTAAGCAAAAATAAAATTCTAGGAGCTAAACCAAGAGGGGAAAAAAATGGAAGGCAGAAATGGGAAATGTACACACCTTAGAAGGGAAAATTAAAAAAAATTAAAAAGGAGAAAAAGTAGGAGAATTCTAGTGAGACTGAATCATCGTGTATCTGAGGCAAAACAGCCTCAGGGAAAGAATAAGGACACAAAAGTCGTATGGCTTTAATCATGCTATGTAGTTACACTAGTAAAACCTCCTGAGCATAGACTCAGCAATGTGGATCTAAATGTCTTTGTATCGGTAGAGCATATTCATAAAAGAAATGGAAAATCTGCAGGGCAGGAACACAGCTAATAGCAGCAAAGGCAAAGCAATGGTCGGGTTGGAAAAAGGAGATAAGGAGTTGCACATTCTACTTAGCAGTAACAACAGAGCAGCATTTTCATGGTGCCTCTTAAGTTTTATTGCAGAAAGGTTTCACTTCTGCAATCAAACAATAAATTCAGCTTTCAAACAAAGGGTTCCAAACCTCACATGGTTCCCTTTCATGCTAAGATACTTCAGATGCAGACTTAGACTGCGCACTTTCTGGTTTATTTACTTTGCAGAGAATATTTTCATCAGCTTAGGCAATTGCATTTGCCCCTCGCACACATGGTTGAGGTTTCGGGGGAAGACTTAAAGTTTTGGGCTTCTAACTTCAGTCCTCTTCACTGCACATAAACTGAACACTGAAGGCAGATGGCAGGAATACCCATACACTGCACAGGGATCAACTGCAGTCAGTACTGGATTCTGGGGAGGTAACCCAATATTTATATATTTTGAACACATTTTCAAATGCAGTTATAAATCACATCAAAGAGAATGAGATTGCTGTACAAACTAATCCTTTTCTCTTGAGTTTCAGAGCAATTACACTGCATTTGAGGCACCATGGATTTCAGCTGACTGAACTAGTGCCTGGGTGCCAAGGGCATCTTGGTAGATCTGATAAGCCAGATAATTCATGCACAGCTGAATAGCAGTTACTGCTATGCTTGTCCCTTTCTACCATGAATATTTTTGCAGCTGGTTTGCTTTCTTAGAGGATAATAAAGATTCACATGATACAGATCAGAGTCTCTATTATTAGTATGCAAAAGCAGCCTTCATTAATGTCTACTGACAGCATGACTACTTAAGTGATTCAGTCTGGTGTCCTTAGTCACAGCCTCTTGAAGGCTAAGGCTTTCTATATAGCAGCAGGGACCACTTCTACACCAAACACTGACGTGTAGTTAATCCAAGTTCTAATTAATTGGTTTTCTTTTACTGTGTATTCATGTCTAAAAGGGATTTTTATATCAATTTATCACATTTAACAAACCAGTACACAACATAGTTAGAGCTGTTGTAATTATTGTATTCTTTTTCACACCAAGTGAATACAGAGCATCCATTTTAATTCTAATCTGAGCAGGCGCATCACCACAGAAACCTGTCTTGATGCAGAGATCTGAAGCAAGATCCTGGGTAGGTCAGTCTTAAAGACAGGGCTCCACTTCACTACATTATGTATTAATAAACCCAGTCCAGCAGAGCCAGAGACATTCCTATATTACAGAAATGTCCATAATGAAGCATAATCAATGGAGTTGAACTCATTAATAACAGACCTAAGTGTATGTCAACATGGTAACAGGTAAGCTAATAATTATTAGAGAAAAGATACTGTTGGAGAGGCAGATTAGTGCCTCTCTCAGGCTACTAACCAGCCGTTGTCTCAGAGATATGTACAGAGGGAGGGTTACATCTCATTCCCCTTCTTTCAAAAAGACAGGTTCTTTATAACACAAGTACAATATATTTACCAGCCAGGGCTTCTCTGGGCAGAAAACACAGGCTGATCTTCTACATTTTGAGTCACAAAAGTGTTGCCATCAAGTGTGACAAAGGTAATCTCTAATCAGACCTTTATGTGTCAGCTTTCTCTGACTCCTCTTCTGAGTTGCCTGTAGATGTATATGCAGACAGACAATTTATGTTAGCATATTGGCTTGCGTATCTCATCAGGAGAGCTCCTAGGTTTCCAGAAAAGAAACTAAATTTCAGTTCCAGTTGGTGGCTTAGGTTTCTAAGTATAATTTCATTTAACACTAGCACAAATCTACAATATTTCCAAAACTACCAGCTTACCAGATGAGATCATTTGTTTAGGAGACATTAAAGAGTTACCCGTTTATACTGTAGAGGTGAGAAAGCTGCTGGAAGACTTGGGAGGGTTCCTCTTCCTTGGAAATAAACAAGAGGAATCAAAAAGTTCTTGCTACATGTGGAGAAAATGAGCATTTAGCAAAAATTTTCAACGGGACTACTTCAGGTCTGCAGATACTCAGCTAAGCCAGGTTTAAAAGGTCAGGACATAAAGTTGTTTAGAAAAAAAAAGACTTCTAGTTTGCTCAGAAGAGTTAGAATTAGAATTAATAGGGACCAAAACATCACCTAAACAGAGAGTGCCACTGAGGTATGGATTGCACTAAGCTCTGTGCATGCTAAAGTACTGCCTCAAAGCCATTTACCCAACTCATAGTCATTTGTGTATATTATACTTGCTAGACCTATTTCCAGACTTGAGATGGGCATAGGCTATGAGCCATCTTTGTACCACAGGAATCTCTTTTTCCATCACAGTTCCTTGGTTTTATTTACCATTTGCACTGGCCCATCTCTAGATGCATGCACAGACAGAGAGCCAATTCTGCACAAGATTTTATGGGTGACAAGGGAATTCATTGGCTTCTCATCTCCTCTGTACAACCATTTAGTCCCACACAAAACCAGTATTAAAACCCACTTAACAGCATTTGCAATGACATAAACAACTATATAACTGCTAGGGTACCCTGCAGGCCTTTTGATCATGGCTCAGTTATCCTTTCCCTTCCATATCAGTTGTGGCATGACAGAAATTGCCTTAAGAGATACTATTGCTGGCAGTTGCTTACAGCCATGAAGCCTCATCCCACCCCCCCACCCCCCCCAGCCTCTGTAACAGAGAGCAGATCCTTCCAGAAAGCCAAATGATTCAAATAATTTCTTTCTAGGAATCAGAGAGCGCTGTGCAGCCAGAATTTTATTGGTGCTTCTCTTGCATCAGTCTTCTCCAGGGAGCTTTTTTTGTGTTTGCTGCTTTTTGCTTTTGGTCCTGCGATGGCCCCCTTGGCCGTCCTGAGCAGATGTTTTGAGCTGCCATTGGAGGTAATGACTAATTATAAAGTTCCAGCAAAATGGAAAAACTCAGTGTGAAATGAAGCTGCTATCAGGAGCCACTGGGGTCTGTGACCCTCAGGACGGTTTGGTGGGGGGCAGGGTGTAGTATTTTCATGCTACCAGTCAGACCTGGTTCCTGAGCAGCACACCGACAGCGAAGTCCTACTTCTTGCTCCATTGCAGCTTAGAAAAATCCATTGCAGAGTCCTAAATCAGGTCTCCTGTGAGGGGGAACCACAAAGCCCACCAAAATGCAGGTGCAAACATGTCTCATGTCAGAATTGATGGCTCCATCCTGAAGGGTTGGTTTGGCTTGTGAGTGGGGCTAAAGAAATCCTCTCATTGCCTCCCTTGAGCTTTGTCATCCTACAGTTACCAAAGCAAATGTCACTGCTGTGCTGTTTGAAGCAGCTCTGATTAATTCATCTCCCTGATATAACTATGATAAAGCCAATAGGAGTGAAAAGCTTACAACCAGCTGCTAGGCACTGACTAACTAGAAATGCAGAAAAGAGAGCAGGTCTGACTCTAACTGCCCTGTTAAATAGCATAGAGATTGCAAACTGAGCACAGATTTCTTGTTTGCTGCATCAGACCTCTTGTCATCCATTTCCTCTATCATCCTCTGAATTGTAATGAGACAGGGTGTCTTCACTGCCGCTTACCTCCTGCGATTACAAGACATTTTCCTTTTAAGCACACTGAAGAGCTAGATGTGTATTTATGGTATGCAAGCTAGCTTGCTTAGCATTATAGAGGAGAAAACTGTATGAATCCCTTTATGTTCTATTGCTGGGATATGTTTATCATTCCACAATCAAATGTAATGCAAGTTGGCATCAATTTTACTAAGAATAATAAGCCAAAATGTAATGTGAATACATAAAAAGTGTTGTTGACAGCTTGTTTACAAAATCCAGGACCTTAATGCAGATTTTGTTTTAGCACAAAAACGATTAACATAACAAGAATACTGTCTGCTTCAGACAACCCCTTATCCTCAGCTGCACTTTTTTGGAGAAGTCATACTTTCTCAGACACCCTGAAACTTTCCTTACACACAGTCCTCACTGCCTCTAGTCCCATGGATTTCCAAAAATTTTATGAAAGCTTCTGTACCGATAGATATGGCTGTTCTTCCCACTGCTCAGGACAGATGATTGATAGGCTTATTTTATTAAATGCTTGTACTTTGGGGATGCATTATTTTGTAAGCCTCCAAATTCAGATTTGCATGTACAAATGGGGTAATTAGACACACATTTCAGTGCGTCAGCACATTTTCAGGGACAAACTCATTTCCTCTCTCCAGTTGCTGAGGATCAAAGTAATAAAGATAAATAAACCAAGATAAACAATCTTAAATATTCAATCTAAGCCCCAGCTCAGGAAAGCAGTTAAGCAAGTGTTTCACCATTCAAGAAGAGCACAGAAGCTTTTTTTAAAAACAAAATATGCACTTAAATATTTCATCAATAAAAATGTTTTCCTGAATTAAGGACTTTCTCTGAAGAACATCTGCTTAATACATGAAGTTGTGAGAAGCTGCTTCACAGGAATCTACCTGAGCTTTTTTTAAAAATCTGGTATCTTTATTATCCATTATAACAGAAAACATAAACCATATATTTGAAATCCAAGCAGGAGTGTTGCAGGCAACACTACACAAAGAGGATAAATGCAGCCATCTATCACAAAGGTGATAGGTGATCACAGGGCTCTGTTTTAGCTGAGGAAAAAACACAAAGGAATAAACCTAACCTTGTGTGTATAACTTTTATTTTGGTGTTTTCCAGCTCCTGAGTGCTTGCCTTGAAAACTCTTTTAATGTTTGTGTATGAAACAAGTATATGCATTGTATGCATGTACCCATCCCATGAATAGAAAAATGCATTGATGGATTGATTCTTAAATTTGTTCCAGTGCAGAGATGCCAAGTTTGATAAATCTTTTACAAAGGCAACAAAAAAAATCATGTCTAATATAGTCCATAGAAAAGTAATGTAAAATTTAATTATGCTAAGGGAAACTTATAGTAAAAGTTTAAAAACACTTATAACAAATGTTAAATCTAAAATATAAATATTTATAAATTTAAATACTTAAATATCTCCTGTCTATTTATATGCAGAATATATAACATATGTTCTCTGGATTTTGTTGTTATCTAAAGTTGTTTACAGTAATTGATAAAAAAATATTTCCAGTTTCTGTTGGTACTGTAGTATATTTATATTAATTTTGAGTCCTTATTTTGAAACAAATTTCCAAATCTAACCTGCATTGGAGAAAATCTGATCACCTACTTATTTTCCAGTCTGACAGTGGAATAAGATAACAGCAAGTATTTTATTGCACACAGGAACAAGAAAGAATTTGCAAAGACTGTAGGGTCAAGAAACATCAAATTCAAAGTTTTTCATTCAAGTTAAAGGCAGCTCCTTTACTCATCTACTTTATCACACAGTTTTCACTTTCATGATTACATAATTTTTTTATGAAAAATACAGCCATCTTTAGTCAGCAAGTGTTAAGAATATCTGTTTAGCATGTTGCTTTACATCAATTCATGATGTAGCCACACATTATTCATTGAATGCTGTTCAAGCTTTTTTCTCAAATCAGAATTGCAGATGTCCTCACAGACATCCTTGTAGCATTTCACAAACCTCACTCAACTTCTTTTCACGAGAGCCCTTTAGTGGGATAGATGAAGTGAGATGAGGAAAGTTTAACAGTAAAATTCTTCACTAACTTGGAGTTTACAATTTGCAACTGTGACTAATCAGCATATCAGAAAAAACGGGTAGTAAATTCTCAGGGGAAAGCCTTGCTCAGCCTCCAGTGGCTCCCAGATGCACTATATGCACGGCAGATGCTGTCTTAAAGGTTTTAACTGCCAACCTAAGCAGCAGGTAAGATTTTTCAAAGGCTTATGACAAGGTCAGCTTGGAGGATTTTTCTTATAGGACACCTAAAACTATGTCTATGACAGTACCTCAGTCTCTGACAAATTTAAAACCCTGAGATCTGTCGCTGAAACATGAGAGCTCTAAAGCTCTTCAACAGAAAGGATTGTGTGATAATGTGTTTAATATTCATCTTCCCTTAATCTTGTTCTTAACAAATAATTTGAACTGTCAAGTAACCTTATTTACTGGCAATGCTGAAAACTGTGCCTATAATGACAATATTTATTATCTGGAATGTATCTTGTCAAGATTTTGCTGGCACTCACTGTACATGTTGTGCATGCTCACACTTTACATCATATGTAGTAGTTTAACAAAGGTCTTTGAGAGCAAGCAAATTACATTTGGACTCTTCACTGACTTCAGCTGGTATGGTACAAAACCTCAGCTTGTTATTCATATTATTCTTCAGTCTCACATTAAAACTTCTTCCCATTTTCACACAGTCAAGACAGAAAAATGTCTTCTTCGCATGCAGTTAAGTCACACTGCTTGGGCCCAAGCAAACATTTTGCTCAGAGGTCAGAGCATATGCCCACATTAACCTCCAAAATTGTTTTTCTGACCAGCTCTTAAAAATAAATATTCAGTCATGTGTTTCCTGAGATCATGGACTGATTTTTACCTATGGAAATGCACATACCTTTAAGACAGAGAATGTATGAAATAGATTACTTTACCCACAGCTTTAACTACCACTAAAAATCTGGATCAAAATGAAATAACCTATGTGCTATAATCAAACTAGTAGCACAAAGTTTGATACATTTCCATCTAGCGGGTAAGTTACTCCTTAATTATAAAACTTAAAAAAAAAAAAAGAATTATACTTCAGAAGTTTCCTTTTCTCAGGCATTCTGGGAGCTTAATAAATGAATTCACTGGCTATAATCTGTAACCATCTGAACTCAAAAGTGAATGCAGGAAGGACAATGAGAAACAAAATATGCTAAAGCATTAACACTCCTGAGTCAATTTGAGGAGAATCTTAAGTTTTCAATTTATGTTCATGAGCCCCAGCACTGTCAGACTTGCTGTGATTTTTTATTTCAAATCGATGTCTGTAAGTCTTTTCACAGCCCATGCATAAAATGCACACAAGAGGTTATAAGTTGGAAAGTGCAATAGGTGAATATATTAAATAGAAAGATGAAGAGAAAAAAGGAGACTGCACTGCTAACTATGCTCGTCACCGACATTAGGAAATTTCGGAAAAATTAACCTTTTTCCTTATTCTCCTTAACATTCTTTCTTAAGTACGAGGGGTTTTTTTAAACTTTATTGAGCATAAGTAGGCACTGGCCATCTGGAGAAAGCGGCTGGAGACAAAAAAAATTAGTTAGAGTTTTGTTTGGCAACTGGTGTACTGGAGGAACAGAATGTGAGTGAACAAGGAATAAGGTTCAAAATAGCAGACGCCAATAAAGGGAAAATATCTGGTGGACAACAAATTCAAGAGGGAAGGGGGAGACATGGGACGAAGCAGGAAAAAAAGAAAAATCTGTAACTCCTCACTGATTGTGCCTTTTGTTTATAGCACTCTGCAGCTCCCTTCTTCCTATTATCTTGTACAGTTAGAGCAGCTCCTACATCATAGACAAACCAATGTGTGTTGATTTTCTTAAAAATAGCAGCAAGTCTTTTACTCCAGCCGGGATAATAGTAACGATGGCCAAAACCACTTCTTGAGAGGGCTTTCTTTCCATTACTGATTCATTAGGCAAAGCACTAATTGAAACTACTGCTAATAAATCACTGCTGCCTATCAAAGTTGCAACAGCAGCCTGAAAAAAGAAAAAAACAGCATGTGATCAACTTTAAGCATAGTCGAAAACCCCTTTATCTTCTTATTATTTTGAGTAGCCCTAGGACATTGCTAATCCTATAATATTCTGCCTAATAAGAAACGTGTGAGAAACGGTTTCTTCGCTCATTCTCTCCCTCTAGAGCATCTATGGAGGAAGATTTTAATACTTCTCTCAATAAATCTCCAACACTTGTTGATTTCCTGTTGTCCTTAATAAATCACTCAGATTTTCATATGCTGACTTCATCTGAGGTGGTTAGCACTTATTCTGAATTGCTAGGATTTCCTATTGTAAATTCACTTCAGAAATATTAATTTAATGCTTCAGCTATTTCATTATTTTTCTGGCTTAGCTCCCAATCATTTTCTTAACATCCCATTACAACAAACACAGAGGCTCATGCTTAGTATATTTATTTTCTGTCTATTCCAGGTGGCACTTATTTTCTGCCATTTGGAACCTATGAATTCTTTAATGGTGGTTAATGTAGGGAGTAACCATCTGATAGCTGTTATGCTGACGTTTCCACATTTTTTATTAGTATCTTTAAAATAATAGATGGTGTTTGCATATTACTCTAATGCCCTGCTATTTGATCCACAGTATTTGTTTCTTTTGCAAAGCCCAAAGCCATCCATATAGAAAATGTACCTTTTTAAAGCACTTCAGAAAGTTGGGTAAAATCAGGAAACAAATACATAAACAAATCCATTGACTGTAAAAAGCTACACAGAAAGCTATCAACACAGCAGGAAATAGAAGCCTTTTCTTTCTGAACCTGTTCCCATATATTAAATATAAAATCATTCTGAGCCACTGGAGGAAGTCTGCAGTGCAAGCTGTCTGAAGACAGTTTTTGCAAATACTTTGCAAATAACATTTGACTTCTTAGATGAGACCTTCCTCTTTCTGGGTGGTCAAACAATTTTCTTTTCTAACTGTACGTTTAAAACTTGATTTCTTAGAAACAATACACTGCATTTTGATTTTTGTTAAGAAAACTGGAATTACTTACTAGGACTAGGCTTGATGTTAACTGAGACATGGTACAAGTAGCTTTAGTACGGTCTAAAATAAGCTTTTATGAGTAGCTGTGGAACAATCCATTCAATTAGGCAAGTTTACTTTTATAGATATGAACTGGAGTTGGCTTATTCCCCAAAGAATAAATCATTATATCTTTTTCAAGAGAGTTGGCTGTTTCTAAATCCCACAGTTTAATTCAAATATTCTCATAAAAATGAGAAATATTTTTTCAATCATACCTCAGTAATACTTACTAGCAAGGTGTTCACAAAGCTCACTGTGCTGTACAGGAAAACATTTCCAGTTTTTAAACTCATTTTGATTTGATCTGTAATTAAGATAGAGAGTAAATTTATCCAGTCAAACAGCTCTTAAAGAAACTAAACTACCACAGGATAAGTGTTATGGCCCTTCCCTGAAGTTCTAGAGGGAGTCAGGCTGGCTCTGCAATGGTCAACATATTTTCAGATGGTCTAGATTTTGAAGTAAAAGGTTAAATGTGAAAGTCTATGGGTTATTCAGGTTAGCAAAGACAACAGTTAATAGTAAAGAATTACAGAAAATCCTTACAAGAGCAAGTGACTGGGAAAAACTGGCCTGTGACATTCACTGTGGACAGTTGTAAAATAATGTAGATAGAGGAGCAAAAATAACTTTACCTACTAAACAATGTGAGCTAATAATTATCACTCACGAAAAGCAGCTTGTTATTATAAGATGTTCTATAAAAATATATTCCTCAGCGTATTTGTCAATAACAGTTCAAGAACTGAATTCGATCTTAACAATTATTAGGAATAAAATGGAAAAGCAGAAGAAATCAGCAGGCTGCTATGTAAATTCATGGTGTATTTGTGTCTTGGCTAATGTTTATACTTTTCATCCTTTCAACTCAAAAAGCCTATAGTGAAACTTCAGAAGGTGAAAAAAGGGATGAGCAAAGATGTGAGAATATTTCCATATAACACATGAGCAAATAGACTGTGATCTACAGACTGGAAATAAGTCTATAAAATCATGATTTATAAAAAGGATGGCTGTTCATTATCCCTTCCTAACCAAAAGATTTGGGAAAGGTGTTGGGGGAGAGGTGTCATAGAAATTAAATTAGTGAAGAGCAAGTTCAAAACAGACAGCTGGAATATTTTTCCCACAGTGTATAGTTTATCTGTAAAACTCCTTGTGACAGATGTTGAATTTACACAGGTTCAGCAAGGAGCTGGCTAAGCTGGCAGAAGGACAGTCCATCAGGTGCAATGCAATATAAAGATGCCATCTCTCATTCAAGAAGTCTCTGGATCACAGAAATCTCTGAAAGTTGGAACAAAACATCATTTTATGCTTGCTCTACTCCTGTGTTCTTCACAGGCACCCACTATGCCCCATTGACAGAGACAGATGCTGGGCTGGGCAGACCCTTGGCCACACTCAAGGCTAGAGTGGCCTATCTTTGCTAGATAGCTCAGTATTTGGCGAAGTTCTAGTATGTCCCTGTTTCTTTCCTTGCTTTCAGTAATTGCCCCGCTTATCTACTGGAGACAGTTTCTTTTAATGGGCTTTGCTTACATTGCCTTGTAGTGCTATAATTCATATACTGCTGTCTTACTGCATTTTACACCATTCAGAAAGGGTAAATGGATCTCAGAGTAGTCGTATATTTGCACTTACTCTATGGCTTAAAACAAACATCACCGAACAGATTAAAGGGATGTCAATGAAAATGAGAATCCTGTCCTCTGAGATCAGCCATGAGCATACCAAAGATGATACACTTTTACATAATTTATTACTTAACTAGTATTTTGTTCAGCCTTTTAGAAAGAGTTTCACTGCAAATATAAATTCCACCCGCTCTTCAAATTCACTCCATTTTTATGGGATCCTATACACTAGTTATGTCAAGGATGTAGTCACTGTAACTTGTGCCCTTCTCATGTGCAGATTACATTGATAACTATAATGGAAGTCAATGAAAAATATACTTCATTACCTTGAAATGATCTGAAGTACCTGGGTAATTTTCATTTTAGCAGATTGTCTGCTAATGTGAGAAACAACAGCAAGAGGACAGAAAAACATGTTTATCACTGTTATTTCTTTGGTTATTGAACATTAGATTACACTCACGTAAAGCCCTGTGCAAACAAACAGCTTTATCTTCTTTTTACAATTTGCTTTGTCCTATGAGCTCTCACTGAGCTCTTCTTATCTGTGCAAATGAAGCAACAGGATTGTTTAAGGAAGGAAAGCCAGTATATTTGAAGGAAATCCTCAGGAAAACAGTATATCATAAAAAAATTTCGTAGAAGCAGAATGAATTTAGCCTTAAGTTTGGTTGCCTAAACGCATGATCAATATGATTTCGTACTCCCTGTGCACTACTTGCCTTCTTTTGACAGGACAAGTAACATAAGAGAAAGAAAAATCTCATTTGAGTCCTGTTGATGTATCACTTCCGAAGCCTGCAAGATCTCTCTGGCACCAAAGTGTTCCAGAGTATTTGCTAAGATGAGTGAATGGAAATGAATTGCTGTGCTTCTATCTTCCTCCTTCCAGCAAACCGTAAATGCAGACATGCATTTTCATGTCAGCTAATGTGATTCCATTATTAGCATGAGTTTGCTTAGGGTTGGCAGGGGGGTTTCAAGGTCTCAGGAGCAGAATTAGGTTTTGCTTAGGTTTTTTACCCCTTAAAAAGAATAATAAAAAAGAATTAGTAAGTTGTGTTGTGGGACCATAGTCTCATTTTTATACTCCTAAATGACAACACTGTTTTAATGAAATAGAAAGAAAATAAAACGTTAAATCAATGAGTGAAAAAAAAAAAGGAAAAAAAACAATCCCCCAAAACCAGATAAAAACAAATGTGTTTTAGCAGAGCCTTATTTTGCATTTTCTAGGGCTTAATACAACAGTTCTTGCACAACCAGTGACTGCACCAACATTGCTCCAATGTGAGAAATGTTGAGGGCTATAAAATATTTTGTGAATATTTTTAACCAGGGATCAGTGTTAAGCTGATTAGCATAAATGTTTCTTTAATTGAAACAGAATTCCAGTTATTACAGAGGAAACTGCTCTTACAAAGATAACATGTCCACATTGAGAGTGGGACAGGCCAAATTCAATTTCAGACAAACTGTTTGGCAGAGTGACTTTCAAGCTCATCTCTTTGTGTTTTGCTTTGTTTTGATCCAGACTTTTTGCAGGGTTTTGGTTTTGGTGGATTTTTTTTAATAAAAAAGGAAGTGGAGGTTATGCTGGTTCTTGGGAGAAGACCTTGTGATCTACAGCTCATCGTTGTTAGAGCAGCCTCGAGGTTTCTCAACAGTGCTACAAAACTCAGCCCCACCACAGAAGACTTCACCAATGCAGGGGGCCTGAGCATGGATGGGGCTAGAAGTCTTGGTGGGAGGTTTTGGTGCAATGGAGAGAGCTCTTCTGCTCCTGCTCCACACGCTTCCTCTGCTACCACTGAATCTACCAGAAGGGGTGGGAGACAGTCTTTCTTTGAGTGGGAGCCGTGACTCATTTACATTAACCTCTTAATATCTTATTTCAGGCTTAAAAAAAAACATCTAGGTGAGGGATGCAACATGCATATGAGTAAAATGGGATGTATGATTAACCTCACACCCTCTGTGGGAGAGATACTGCTTCTCTCTCATTTACCAGGTTATCTCAAGCACTAAGCACAGGTGAAAGCCAGGTTTGATCATCTCTACCAGCCCCCTGTAATTCAGCCTTGTTCACTTGGGTTGCACTCACCAGCTTGCCAACTTCGCTGACTCAAGATAAAAAAGACCCACCAGTAATTCAGACCTGTCCCACAAAGGTAGTGGAATATGGGGATTGAGACCTTGGATGCCTTACACGACTTAATATTCATAATGAAAGTTTGACTTGTTCTGGCAGCCAATTATACAAAACAATGTGTGTGGTTTAACACATTATTATCAGAGAGAAGGAAATCAAAGCCAAAGTATGATCTCATTCTTCCATATAGTGTATTAACCTACTAAAAGATTTAGAGTACTCCATCACAGAAGTGAATTAATAATTAAATGGAAGATGTCTGGTGCTTTGTCACATTTTATGCCCATACTTTGGGAAGAAGAGGGACATTAGTTTATTTTAAGAAAAAAAGTAGCTTAACGCTGATTAAGAGCTTTAAAATGAAAAACAAAGCCTCCACAGAATGCAATCCCAGTTCCAAAATAATAATTCCTTCCACAGCACATTTTCAGGAGATGTGTTTATTTTTAAAAGTAGATAATGATACATCCTTCATGTGTACAGACTTTCTGCTTAACTGTCTATTATTACAACTTGAATATTAGTTACTTTAATGCAAATAGGTAAATACATTGACAAAGACAAATGAAGCCCTAAAAAGAAATTACTGAACATCTGCTATTGTGAATGAGTTTTTCATCTGTGACTATACTCAGATTGTGTCAATACAAACTTTCAGGCACAACATATTCCCTTGTGATGGTACCTTTTCATCTGCACAATAACTGTATTCATAATTAAATATATGGATTCTTTTAATTTTGATTGCCTAGTTCTGCAAATTGTTCACAAAACAGAAGGTTAAGAATGACCAAACTTGATGCTGATGCTGACAATTATTTTGACTGATACCATATGTTGGGGTTTTACACATCTTTTTCCTTTTATATGTCTTCTTAGTGTTCTGATATATAAACTAAATGAAACAGAAAGCTTCTTTGAGTCTTGAAAGTATAAATTACTATGAGTTCCAACCTACTATGACATGAGCAACAAGAAGATAGCACATCCCGATGGTACAGGACACAATCATCATGGGGAAACCTAACCTGAAACAACAATAAAATAAAGGAAAGATCAATAAGGATACAATAGTTTGTTCTCCAAGCAATTTACGAAAAGGAAGTTTAAGTTATTCTACACACTCCAAGCCTTGAATATGCTTATAGCAGTGCCAAAAGCATGGAGGTACTACAAGTAAGACAATATCCGGGAGTCTAATATTCAAGCTCACATTTCTACTTCTGGCTTATTTAAGAGATAGGTGGTCAAAATTAGCATAATTTCATTGGTTTCAGGGCATCTCTTCCAATTTACTCTGTCCCAGAATCTGGCATGCCTTGTTGTTTCATTTGTTGTTTGTTTGGGTTTTTTTTTCCCTTAGACAATATGCAATTATACTGGTAAAACAGCAATACTTACAAATTATGCAGCATTAGAATAGATTACCCAGTGTGTATCATTTCAGATTAGGTGTGTAACCTTACTATGGCACTTTATAACTTAATCTATGGCTGAAACCCATTAAATTGTTGCCATGTTGATCTGTAGTCACATACAGCTAGTATTCCTCTTCCGTACCTCTCACCAGGTTTAACAGACTTGAATGGACAGTTGGAAATAAACCCCAGGCAGCTGTAGAAGTGGTAGAACTTTGCTGTTCTATCAAAACAGCTATTTGTTTTTCAGCACAGATTAAGCTTTTCAGACAACACCCAGATTTTATAGCTTTCTTTAGACTGACAAACACAGGCAGCGGGGACAGACAACTGGAAAGGATGTTGTGGAGTTGGCCGAGTCCTACTCTGCTAGATTTGTAGGTCTTCCATATGTGTGAAAAGAAGGGAGTTTTCTCAAACTTAAAAGCATTTTGTGTGGTACTGAGGGACTGTGAAGAACCACTGCTGTGATCACACTCAATTTTTTTGTGTTACCAAAATCATAAGGAGAACTGAGAGGAGAAATGATTATGCCACAAACAACCCTCCTTATGTACTTTCTTTTGTCAAGTTCAGCCAAGAATTTCTGTAAACCTCATCAAGGCATGGCAATGATCTCTGAAGTACAGCATTTCATTTATTCTCTTCCTTGAAGTAAGACCTGCTTGTTACATGTGGGTATATTAGTTGTGCTTTTTTGCCTTGCTTGTTAGGAGCCCTCAGGAAGGTTCCCTGTGCTTGTTCCCCTCTGCCATTGCTGATCAGACCACTGATGAAGAGATGTCCATTTAGTAGGTGACAGGAGGACACCATTCTCTGAGCTTGGGTGGACGAATAGCTCCTTTCTTTAGGAAACTACAGCTAGAAGGGACCTCTTGAGGCATTACGTCTGGCCCCCATTTCCTCAGGGTATGAAACCACTTGCATAAAATGAAAATTAAACTTCTCAATGGCTCACTGCCACTCACTCTACTTGTAGCTGCAACACTACTCTAAACCTTGAGATCCTCATGAATCATGTTTCTTTCATTGCTGTTTTGTTGAAAAGCTGACTGAGGGAGGCATAGGTGTGACCAGCAAAACAGAGGTGCTTTCACCTTAACAGCCATTTATTCAAGTTACTGACAAGGGAATTTACCAGGAATGAGGGTCACTGCAAACATACAAAAATAAACAGCCCTGACCTATAACGTTTACAGAATAATTAGGAAACTAATAAAACTAATAAAACTAAATAATAATAATAAATAATAAAAATTAATAAAACTAAAAAACTAATAAAACTAATAAAAAAGAAAAAATAATAATTTGATGGCTAGCCAACTGCTTCTCAGATGCTTTCCTTCCTTCTCTCAGCAAATCTGATCTCTGTCCCTCCCTAATCTCACTTAGATAAAAGTGTCCAGATAGGACAAAAATGCAAACCAGCAATGGCCGTAGGAATAAAAAAGCATGGCTAAATATCCTCCTATACTCTTCAGTGTATCTAATGAATGAACCCTGCAGCTGTATCCATGACAGGCTGGTGAACTGGAGATTGCTACAACTCTCAACCGTCTGTTGTTTGGCAGAAAACAGAATTTTATTGACCTCACAGTTAGCAAACAGTGAGCTGGTATTGGGAGGAGTGAGGACAGCACAGATCTTAATCTCTACTAATGCAACATAACAGACCTCCCTGAAGAACACGCAGCAGCTCAGTAGTGAATGGCAATATAACACCTTTGTGAAGACTGGCAAGGGGAAGGAAAGATCCAAAAAGATTCAATGGTTACTCAACCATTGAAAAGAGAACAGAAAAGCTAGCTCCAGCTTGGAGGAGGTCCGTGCAAGAAAACAGATGAGTTATACAGGGCCACGTATAAACATGCAGGAATTCTAATCATACCCCCGCTATCACAGTGCCAGTCAAATGTGTAGCTGGAGCCAGACTTAGTCAGTCTGGGGAGGAACCTCATTTAATTTAGTGTGAATGCTTGCACAGGGCACTACTACAAAGCCATTATTCTCATTGCATGGACAATTACCCCTCAACTTGAGGCCTGAATTTCAGGCCCACTGGCTTGAGCACTAATGTAATTGGATCAAATTCAATGTCGAATGTGTGTACCAGAGAGAGGAATCATAGAATCATAGAATGGTTTGGTTTGGAAGGCACCTTTAAAGGTCATCTAGTCCAACCCCCCTGCAATCAGAAGGGACATCTTCAACTAGATCAGGTTGATCAGAGCCCCATCCAACTTGACCTTGAATGTTTCCAGGGGTGGAGCATCCACCACCTCTCTGGCAACCTGTTCCAGTGTTTTACCATCCTCATCGTAAAAAATTTCTTCCTTATATCTAGTCTGAATCTACTCTCCTTTAGTTTAAAACCATTACCCCTTGTCCTATCACAACAGGCCCTGCTAAAAAGTTTGTCCCCATCTTTCTTATAAGCCCCCTTTAAGTACTGAAAGGCCGCAAGAAGGTGTCCCTGGAGCCTTCTCTTCTCCAGGCTGAATAACCCCAGCTCTCTCAGCCTGTCCTCATAGGAGACGTGATCCATCCCTCTGATCATTTTTGTGGCCCTCCTCTGGACCCGCTCCAAAAGGTCCATGTCTTTCCTGTGCTGAGGACTCCAGAGCTGGGCGCAGTACAGGAGATAAAGCTCAGTCAGTAAGTATTAGTTACTGCAGAGTTAATCGAATACTTGCGTTGATTCAGTGCCCTATTATTCTATTACTCTACCCATTGCTCTCCCCCAAAGGAAGATACAGCTCCTGTCCCAGGCCACATACAACACAATGTTTAGGTACCTATATTTTCTTTAGTTATATCAAATTTAAGAATGCATTTTAAATAATGTGAAAACTACTTCCAGCAACATTCATTTTCAGCATACTACTTGGAGTCAAAAAGCAGCATGTCATTCAGTTGCTCCTGCCCAGGAAAAAGGATCAGCAGAGTTTAGAAGTCATAAAAACCTTTCTTGCACTAAAACTTCAGATTCGTAAGAAACATAAATTAGCATCTTTGGCATAAAAATACATTTTTATGTGATCTTGTAACAGCATCTGACGTTACATTTTTATACACAAACGAAGGGAACAGGGCAGATGGATCCCGCACTGGATAGCCTTTTCTTCCCTCTGCCTCTCTGCAGACAGGAAGATACACACATACTGCGTGGTACAAAAGGTTCATCCCAACTCAGGGAGTTTTCACTGCTGCAGAGAGGAAGCGGGGTCAGACACAAGGAAAGGATGGATGACAGGATCTGGCATTCACCCCACTCTTCCCTCCTCCTCTTTGTACTAGAAGCTTACATGTAAAACTGAGATCTAAATGAAATTGCACAGCTTAAATATACACAGCAAGCAGATGTTAGTTCAGTGCGAGGTAGTGAGAGCATTTCAAGTGAGAGCCCCAGGGATTTGTCTTGGACAAAGTTTTACTTATTAATAACTTCAGCAATGCAGTAGTGAAAAACTTGCAAATCACCCCAGCACAAGAGAGATGCCAGACCCTGTCGACGAACAGAATTCAGCATGTTCTTAGCAAATTAAAATGAGAATTTGAAATGAACAAGAGGAATCTCTGTGAAGGTAAGTGTGAAGTACGTATTAGAATTCAAACGTGGACACAAAACCAGCAAGGAAAATGAAGCTTTTCACTGGTAATGACCTAGTTATTTCTGATCCTGCCTCGCTGCAAGGTTTCTGGCCCTGTATTTACTTAGAAGAAAAGGAAACTGGTGTATGATTATTCTGGGAATAAATCCCATTTTTATTGAGTACCTACAGGTGTGAATATTAAGGTTTTCTTAGGTTACTAGTTTATCCAATATTATTTGCTAAACAATAATAGTGAAGCCTTTGGGGTCTGAATTGAATTTTCCTGGACAAACTGATCTCCTTGCAGCTCTATTTTGTGATGCTTTAAGAGCCAGCAGGACCTGGGATGTACAAGACCCAGGTTCAGTGCCCTGTTCTGCCTGATTTGGGACATGACATACAAAATGTTCTCACTCATAAAAATCACACCTAAGGCACTGCCTTCCTTGACAGGTTATAATGTGCATCCTCAGGGGGATCTGTGGAAGAACCATGCCTCCAAGGAAACGGGGAACCTTCAGTGATTCCTCAGTGGAAAAGCAACAGCAGAAATCTCCCAAGACCAAACCACTGGCAGTGAAAGAAGCCTGGTGGTAGCCAGGGGTAAGAGTTAAAAAAGAGTTAAAGCTAACTTCTACTCCCACTTGTATTTGCAATTTAATGTACAGTTTAAACTCGACTGGTGGAGTTTGCATCAGACTTAAAATTTTTCTTTTCTCGCTTCATATCAGTCTCATACTGCAAGTTCTGTAGAAGATATAACCTCAGCTTTGCAGAAAAGGACCTGGGAGTCCTGGTGGACACCAAGTTGAACATGACCCACCGATGTGCCCTTGCAACAAAGAAGGCTGGTGGTATCCTGGGATGCATTAGGTAAAGTATTGCCAGCAGGTCAAGGGAAGTGATCTTTTCCCTCTATTCAGTTCTGGTGAGGCCACACCTGGAGTGTTGGGTCCAGTGCTGGGTTCCCCAGTATAAGAGAGGCAGGAACATACTGAAGAGAGTCCAACAAAGGGCAATAAAGATGATTAAGGGACTGGAGCATCTCTCATGTGAGGAAAGGCTGAGAGAGCTGGGACTGTTCAGCCTGGAGGAGAGAAGGCTCAGGGGGAAACTCATCAATGTGATTAAATGCCTGAAGGGATGGTGTAAAGAAGACAGAGTCAGGCACTTCTCAGTGGTGCCCAGTAACAGGACCAGAGACAATGGGCACAAACTGAAACACAGGAGCTTCCCTCTGACAATCAGGAAACACTTTTTTACTGTGAGGGTGACCGAGCATTGGCATAGGTTGCCCAGGGAGATTGTAGACTCTCCATCCTTGCAGATATTCAAAAGCCATCTGGACACAATCCTTGGCAACAGACTCTAGGTCACCCTGCTTGAGGGGGACCTCCAGAGGTCCCTTTCAGCTGCAACCATTCTGTGATTCTCACCCACCTATTTGTTCCTCTGTTATTCAACACAGGATAAGAAAGCATCGTCTGCACACCTGAAGATTGGCATGCAATCAGAAAATATTTAACAAAGGACAGATGACATAATTCTTCTCATTCTTGGACAGTCTCTCATCATATGCAATGCTTTGCTCTGGAAGTTTGACAATCAAGCTTATTTTTAAAAGAACATCTAAATGCCTCTGAAAACAGCCTCAAAAAAGACACTCAGGTGTCAGTATACTTAGAAGATACATAAGGTTATTTCTAAATGAAAGGAAAGTTACAGCTTTTAATGAAGTTTCATAATTTGATTCGCAAAGGAACTCATTTATGTTTCTTTTCAACAAAAGGGTATAACCACAATGTTCATGGATCTCAATGAAAAGAATGCATCATAACCCTCATGAACTGAACTCCAGAAGGGTATTTTTTTTAATGGAAGATAGGACAATTTTACCTTGATGAAGAATAGAACTCAACCAGTTTACAAAAATTATATAGGTCTGCATAGGTTGTAGGCTCATGCAGCACAGCTCTGTGAGCAAGTACTTTTTCTGTACCTCAGCTAGGATTACATAGCAGAGTGAAATCCTTTTTTTGGGGAAAAAAAGGAGAGGACAAAAATACTTTTATAAATGTAAGACTTGTTTGTGAATACTGTAGTTTATGAAGTTCTCCATGTTTTTTCAGCTTTATCCAAAACAATCTATAAATTATTTAAACTAACCATCTTAGGAATATAGCTCATTTTCATTGTGATTATTTGCTGCCAAATTCTCCTATGTAGATATTTTCACAAAAGTTTATTTTGACTTTTCATCCTAATTGTTAGAAAAAGAAAACCTCAGAATTCCTTGGGAAAAAAAAAAATCCATTTTTATTAGCTCTATAGATTAATTCCCTACCTTTTTTTCTTTGGCTTTGGGAAGGAATGGAAACTGAAAGGAAAGATTTTTAATTTGTTGTCTGCCTTACTCTCAAAGCCACTAAGAATTTTCCTCTTGGCCAATTTCTCTGTTCTTATTATGTCTGTGGTCATTTTCCTGTCATCTTATTTCTTTTCTCCCTTTCTTGCAGACCACCTTATGAGCCTCCTGTCATTTTGGTTGTGTCAGCCTTTCCATTATTCCAAGTCTTTGACATACTGATCCAGTTTACCTGAAAGGAAAGTATGGTCTTTACTAACAGCTTGAAGAAAACAGATTCAAAATGTTTATCACGTGCCCATGACTCCTTCAAATCCAGACACCTGTTGTAGCTCAGAAAACAGGTGGCTAAAACTGCAAGTGATCATTAATTCAACATTAAATTGCTGTGAATTTCATATAGTCTGGAATTACATAAAAATTACAGTGTGGTTACCTACTAGTTACTATACACAGGAGTTACTGTGTAATTTAAATCACAGAACAAAACCTATAATCCTATTTTCTTCTGATTGCTAAAATTATAATAATTTCTCATGATATTCTAACTGTTTTGAGTCTATGCCAGGATTTCCCATAGAGCCACTGCCAGGAGTGAACCTGAGATAGGGAAAATCAGATCCTGAGTGAGAAAATGTAAAGGTGTTAGGTTTTGCCTCCCACAGTCTAGAACATCCTTCTGAAGGTGTTTTGCTGTAACATCAACACTTTTATATGTGGAATGAGCAATGGTTTTTTCTTGGCCTTCCAAAACTCTGATTATCTAAAGAAAAAAGTGCAAACTTTCATTGTAAGAGAATAGTTGGTCTGCCTGCTCCACCTGGCAGATTCAAGTGACTATTGATAGAATATTTGTTGCAGTATCTGTCTAGGTCTCTGTGGTACAACCGAGATGAAATACAGGACTGTCAGAACAAGTGACTCTGATAACTATCCAAAACTTATTCGTACACGGTAATCTAGCAACCTGTATGAAACACCATAAAAATAATTGAAAAACACATCAATTTTAGTCAAAAAATACTGTAATTGATTATTTTAAAAATCAGCAAGACACTAGATATTAGATGACAATAACATCTAGCATTTTTTTAGAACTAAACATACAGTTCCAATAGGAAATGGTGAAATCCTGCAGACGGCCAGGAAAGAACAGAGCTCAAGTTCTGAAAGCACAGAACTACCGGTGACATTTTACTGGAGAAGAGCAGCATAACACTGAAAAATTTATGGAAGTTATTTTTCCCACTATGCTTGTGATTCTAATATCCCTTTAAATAAACAAATTGATATTAATAATTTGGCAACGTGCCCAAGGTGTTCAAAACCTTATATCTAGGTGACAAAGGGGGAAAAACAGTAACTCTCCACATATAGCCTTAAGGGCCCCATGGCCAACATAAATATCCCATATTTAAATGAGAAAGAGAATGACTTCAGTCAAGTTCATTGCTGTCAGTGGATGTAAAAGAAGCTAGATTCTGACCTTTGTCCATGTTGGGATGTGTTTTGTTAAATTTATATAGCACGCTCAAATCCAGATTACCTGGCTCTATAGATTAGGCGTCAGTGGGATGTTATTTTAGAGAGAGACACACACAAGCCAATGGCCTGAAAAATACCTTAAACTTGAATCACTTGTTCAAGCATAGGAATAATTGCATCCTAACTTAGAAAACACATTTAAGTGTCTTGCTGGATCAGGAGTCAAATAGACAAATCAAGTGACCACAGATATCTCATCTGTAGTCTTTTTTGGAAGATATCCAAAGGCAGGAAAGCTGATATAATGATAAGACAATATGATTCCCCTGTGTACCCATCTTTGCTTCACCCATCTATCTGCCCTATGGCATGAAACACATCAGTCTCCAACAGATAAGTTGCAGCTTCAAGTAAAAATCTAGTTACTTTTGACATGAATGAAACAATTTCCCAAAGCAACTCACAAGATTGCCCCAAGTTAACACCGCTTGCTTTCTACCTGACTGCCAAAATCTAGAGCGAACCAACCATGTTTGAACATGTCAGGTGCATCCTTTTCCCGAGAATGCTTACACCAACTACCAACCAACCTTCAGCCCAGGCGACAGCCAGGAAAACAGAGAGCAGAGGAAGCTCTGCTCTGTACAGTCTGTTTAAAAGAGTATATTTTCTCTTCCATCAACAGATACTCCCAAGAAACATACACTATACAATGTTAAAGCTCCAAAGTGAGCTGTCAAAACTATAGAAGTTTATCATTAAGCAATAACTCCATTCTTTGTCAGGCAGTGTTGTTACAACTATTTGAAAATAAGTGATTTTATATGCTGTATGTTGACAAAAAGGAATATGTCACAGACTGAATTTTAGCTCTGTCTTTAGTCAGATGTTTTTTCTTGGTTTTGCAATGTAACATACTTGATTTTGTTTCTAACATTTGTGCTCCAAAGAGACCAAAGCATTGCAAACACAGCGTTTATTGTTAGTGCCAATGTGCAGCTAGACAAATTGTTTACCACTACATTTACTAGAGCTGAGGTAAATTCTGCAAAATTAAATATGCACACTGTCTAGCAAATTCTACTGGTAAATTTAGTTTAAATAGTTTCAATTCACATGAGTTTCTTGTCCATTAATGACAAAATTATTTTTTTTTATTGCCAAGACTATTTGAGTCCCCAAAAAGTCCCTAACAATCCATTACTTGGTGCTTCAATATGAAAATCCTAGAGACAGAGTAGACTTTCTATTCATTATTAGGGGAACGTGTTTTACATAGACAGGTAAGTTCCCTTCCTGCCTACTGAAGAAGTAGGACATGCCATGATAAAGTGTGGCATAAAGACTCAAGATGATCTGTTAGATTTTTTGGGTTTATCACCACTTCATGTCACCCTTGGATCTACCATTGTATATTAGCAATATATTTGCTGTCCACATCCTCCAGGCAGACCCCAAAACAACTTTAGTCCTCAATTGTTGCTTCTGGTTTTGTTATGAAAGCTTCACACCATTCTAAAATCTAGGAAATGCAAATATATTAAATTGATTCAGGTCCTTGGGAAAGCCATGCTTATTCCTCTCCCACACATCTGTGTAATGAGGTGTAGTTGTGAGTCAGCTTAAGATGATTAAAATCATCATGGACGACTAGCAGAGAAAATCAATGAAGTATGTCTCCTCTGACAGTACTTTAAGAGACTCATGTACTGATTGTGAGGACAAACCTCAGTATTCCTGGCAGTGAATTGTTCTCATGAATTTTTTGAATGGTTTTGATACAAATATTCTACTAATGAGACAGATTTATACAAAACTAGTGAGATTTACTGTGAAAAAACAAATGCATTAGGACTGCTGAAATAGGTTTTGCTATGTTTACAGTTAGTGTTTCTGTATTTTATGAAACATTTAACATACTGTAAACTCACTTTTGACAATTATATGCTTTTTGCTTTGCAAAAAGCAAATTTGAGGCTTAGCCACATTTTTGTTAAAATACCTTTTTATAGCTCAAACCTCTCAGTTACAGAAATTTCTCATAAAATAAAGTGTTTTGTCTATTTTTGAAACAAACTATCTACAAAAAATTTTTAGGCTACATTATTTTTCTACATGGTCTAAACAAACCAAAGATAACAGATATGGTAGAAATTAACTGTGATTTATTTTAGTTCCAAAATGTTTCAAATTAAATAACCTTTACTTACCCTGTATTATCTTGCTTTTTCTCAGTGAGGATTCAGGAATGGAAGTTACCTGAATGCTATTTCCATGAATGTCCTTAATCCCAGTGCTCACAAATGGTATCTTGGGACACTTCTCTTAGTTTTATTTTTTTTTCCCCCCAATGTGCTCTTTTATTTTCATTAAAGCACAAGATAAAAGGAAAATGACATTTTACAGTAAAGATCAATCAGTCAATTCTTTAATAATTTCAACAGAGCACTCTCAACTATTCTAAAAGCCCTGGACTTTGCTAAAAAGCCAGATGCTACATAAGAAAGAATATGTTCCACCCCATTGCCCTCTCCTCTTTCTCCCTGCTTTGAGACTCCCATTCATGTGCCATAGAATGTGATGATAGAGAACTCATACACAGCAGTTTACCAGGACAAAGAAGCAATGTAATTGCCTTTTGAATTAAAAAGTAGAAGGATGTTTCCTGTGCACTAATGATTATTTTCATTATGAACTCAGCAGATGACTCTTGATAAAAGGTTGTTGATGTTGTAAGGCCACTAAACTTTCCACCACAAACCCTACGCTTTAGGCCACCCAGTCTAAGACAAGAGCAGAGGGTGCAGATTTTCATTCCACCACGGTGCACTTGGAGGCTTTTCTGCAGCCCACCATGAAATGCCAACCAAAGGCAAATAAGGGGGCAGCTGGAACCTCCCAAGCCCTCTGTGCCATCATGGTGCACTGCAGCGTACAGTTCTTCCTACCCCAGAGAAGCCACAGATCTGAGCTCTTATGTGCTTACTACAAGGAAAGATTTTGTTAACCACAGGTCTAATTTTAAGTGCACTGGCAAACTAAGGTTAAATAAAGTGAATCCTATTCTAAGTTTATTAGTTCCTCAGCACGTTAAAGCTCCCATATACAAAGCATTAGACAAATAAATACTCTACAAATATATCCTTCCAGACTGTCACAGATATATACCAATACTTCTTACGAGATGAAAGAGGAGACCTAACGGATGGACAAGATAGAAAAAGTATAGTATAGAGAGGCAGATAAGTACCACTAGCAGCATGTTTTAACATGGGGTAGCTACATGACCAGTTCACAGGTGTTGCAAGTCAATCAGAAGCATCACCTGGGGTTCACTGTCTAATTGTTATGGATGGCAGATAACCCTTAAGGTGCTTCAAGTTGAAAGGTCAAAGCTTGAGAAACTCCAGTTCTCTACTCCTAAAAATGAATACACAAAGTTTTCAGAAGTTTCTTTGAGAAAGACCACATCAGTCCCAGTGTTCTCATCTAACCCACACCACCATGAGCATTATTCAGGCCTGCATTGGCAATAAGGATTACAGAGTAACTCAAATGAGGGGAAAACAGGAATAAAGTAATTAGATTTTTTTAAATTCTGAAGACATCCTAATATCTTCATATTTTCAACAAGTGGGTGAAAACTAAGCTGGTTGTTTCACAAATTTCTGCCTCCCTCCTTCCATCTCCATCCCTGCAGTGGAAGAGCTGGATTGCTGCTCCAGGAATGCAAGGGTGCACCAGCCACCCACCTGGGCATTGCTTCATGGGCCTACCCTTAGCTCATAACATGACGCAGGAGTGTCATGGAAGTTCCATAGCAAGTGAGTTATGCAGGAGGCCAGATGGTCGGGGCCAACCATTTATACCAAGGCTACATGCACCATAGTCTTCCTCCTTTATTGTTTTAGTTGTTTCATTCTCTTTTGAACAGCTTGGACAATGAAATGGTTGGTTTTAAGTGTTGTCAAGTGATTCTGAACCATTCCTAAGTCCCACCACAGGATCACATTATTATCTTTCTAAAACATCAGGATCATTGTTTCGGGTATGTTTATGACGGTTTTCATTTTAGTTTATTTCTCTGAATTTGGCCTTTTCAGCTAAGGTCAATAGACTTTTGAATTTTCTGTCTTAGAAACAGAAGGTACAGTGTTGCATTCTGATGCATTTCAGCTGTAGCATTATGAAACAAAATCGTAAGCAAAAGCTTGGCATTAATATCCTTACAGTGCTAGAGATGGAATATGAATATTTCTTGACTGTTTGGAATAACTGAGAGGGTTTTTTTTTTCCATTTGCCTTTAGAAAGTCTATTCTTTAGATAATTTCCATAGTACTAGGAAAACAATTTACCTGTATGGATGCCACTTAGTTTTGAGCCTCTAACAGTTTTTGTTCAGCCTTCATTATCAGCAGGTAGTAAAGAAAAGGCTTAATAAGAAACAAACTCAGGGAAAAAAAAAACCCTACAAATATGTTAAAAATTATTTAGTAATATATGTTACACAGCACTACAAAGGAAAAAAAAAAAAAACACACAAACAAACCAGAATGCCTTTTCAACATTTCCTGGGATGAATTTTTCCCTTTTTCTTTACTAGACTTTTTCAAGGCAAGTAGAATGAAATGAATCCTAACAAAAAAAAAGAACCTGCAAAACCTTATCTATTTTTCAGGAATAGGTTTTGTACCTTCTCCCAAAAAAGCAGCTCTTAGTCACTATCATTTTAAAACTGATGTCATTGCACAGCTATTACCATTTTAGCCTATTGAACTACTACAGATCTGCTTAAAACTTTAGAGTACTCCTATTTAAGTAACCCTCACTGAAGCTGGACAACTGCAAGTGTTGACCAGGAAATTGTTATTCTAGTAGTTTATTAGTGCTGTTTAAATTAATGCAATACCCCTGAGTGTAAATATGATCAGGAAGATAATAATTTTTAAAAGCTATCAAAAATCACTGCTAAGTTCAAGCACTAAAAAAGCAAAGAATATACTAAATACTACCACATCTTTTGTGTGAGAAATAATATCTAGTTTACACAAGAAAATAAAAATTTATTTACTATCCCATGAAAAGCACTACTTCCTTTAAGCAGTTCTATTTTCAAATGCATTATAATGAAAATAATATAAGCATTAAATCGTCCTTTCTTCTGATCATGTTGGGAGACACCAGGATAGCCTGTTTGACACATTATTTAGTAACAGAGGGAAAATCACCTTGCTAGTTCTATGAAAAATATCAAATTATTTGAGAAAATGCCATGTAAAACTATGATTCTGATGTAATTTCAAATGTCTGTATGATGCTTTGGCAAGCAAACATGAAGCATGGGATAAAGCAGGCTCAAGCTGAGGAGAATTAATATACTGTCTTAGGAAGGCTTATTAGTCAGGGTTCATATGGCAAATGTATATAAGCTTCATACTGACAGCGTTCTCTGAGTTTCCCGGACTTCATGTCTCTTCCTGCCATTTAAGTTATCTTTGTGATTGGATCTCTTGCAAATTGTTTTTCAAAACAATGTTTAGAGATACAGAATTTCTCCAAGCAAATATTCTCAATCCAGCACTTTCTGACTAATTCTGGTAATTGCTAAAGTACCGTATTTAATTAGAAAATCACTTTCTAATTTCAATAATCTTTGAATAAGACTCTTGTTCAGCAACTATAGTGACTGTCTAATCAAATTGAGCATGTTGTAATTAACTGGAAACTTGACATTTGATGTAATAACTATATGAACCTGAAAAAAGTAGGATTTTTTTTTATAACAAAAACTATTTATACCAGCATATATGACATTACACATGTGAGAATTCAAATATGTCTTGCTCAATACAAACAACTGTATGTGAATTTTATATCAACTCCCAGGCAGAATAAAAACAGAAACTGAGTTAATACAGTTTGGCTTTTTATCTCTCCAAGTCAAATTACAAAAAGCATGGAAATCAAGCACTTCACTAATTCTTCTCTACTTACGATCATCTCTACTTTGCTGAACTTGTTCGCTCCTCAAACTCCCCTTCCTCCTTTCTTGCACCAGCTCACTTATGCCCAGCTTAAGATGCACAGTTTGTCAGAATAGGACTATCTTCCACTCGGCTGTTTACAAGCTCAAACCCCATTGTTGCTGGGCATACAGCCTCTGCCCCTTACTGAAGGCAGTGGTGGCCTCACACCTCCCCATAAAATACTTGATCTTCCAGTAATCAGAAAGGCCAGTGGTGGCAATAACTAGCCAGGACCCACAAGTGGATTTAAAGATTGGTTCTCCAGCTAGGGAATGTCATCCAGACTGAAGTGAGAAAGGAGATTTTCAGTCCAGTCTCAAAATCATGAGTCACACCTGGACTCCTATAACTGTGCTCTCATTTCAGGGAGTAGTAGGGTGACTGACCAGCTACTTGTTTCTTTAAAATCCAAAGACACAAATGATCAATTTATGTTTAACTCTAATTAATAATAAGCAGCTAAATAAAACATTCTAGCCAGCTCACCATTGCAATGGCATCAGTTTCTTTATATAGAAGCTCTTGGCCGCAGTCCCTCCATGTTAACCATTCCTCCCTGCATCTCCCTAAAGCTGCTTTGCTGTCTGCTATTCCCCAATTACTTTGGTTTTGCCTTTTGATGCTGTCTCTAATAAAGACCACTCCACACCCTCTCCTGTCTCTTTCACCACAGCTACCCTTACAAAGCCTATTTCTGTATATGTGAGCAAAGAATATATGTTGTGAGACACACCCGTACAAATCTACATCTAAGCTACTGGCTTTTCTAGGACAGAATTTGTTTGACTTTTATAAGTCGTTTGTGTTAGGATGAAATGAATCACTTTCTAAAAGTTATTTCTTGCCATTGACTACAATGAGAGCTGGATGTGGAAATAAAGATATCAACACTGTAGAATGGAAGAGTGAGGTGAGATGAATTTTTACTGACAAGCAGCTCTATGAACATTTGAAAATAATGAAGCCTTATTTCCTACCAATTTGTGTCTTAAGTTTGATTGACTTTCTGTCTAAGCAGAAAGCTCCAACTGAAGCTTTCTTCCATAGCTTATAATGACACTCACCTGCATGGATTTTTTCAGCGTGTAAAGAAGTGTGGGCTCAGACTGCGCTTTCCCTCAGTGGGAATACTAATAGGGTTTCTTTTCCTCTTTCCAGCCATCGACTTTGATTACATTTTAGGGACTTTAATTATATTTGAGAAATCAAGCCTTCTTTCCCCACCATCCTTTTCCCTGTCAAAAATGTTTGATGTTGATAAGCGCATTCTGAAGTTATTAGGTGGGAAACACAGAAACATATTCACAGCAGTATGATTGCACAGGAAACCTGGTGAAAAGTTAGGCTTTGATAGAAAGAGAGGAACAAAAAGCATTTCAAAAGCATTCTTTTTTTGAAACATACTCGTTACAAGCAGCTAACTGATCTTGAGATGTGCCAAAGGCTTACCTTGATATAACTCAAGAATGATTAGAGAAAGGGATGTAGCTTTGCATGTGCTTACACTATATAGTTCTAGTCTCCAACTTATTGTCAGAATGCATAGAGGCATGGGAAAGTAACAAGGAAGAGAAAAAAATGTGAAGTTAAAAGTTGGCATGAATTAGCATACATTTTGATTTGAAATTTCATGCAATCCCTAAGGATTTTTTAAGTTAAACATAGAAACTAAAATTCAGTTATTATGTTACAAAAAAGAAAAATTATTATCACAATTCAATTGTAAATTTCAAAGTGATCTGAACTAGTGTGCTGATGATGATGTTCCCACAGTACATATCTCAGACGCTAATAACAAACAGAAAAGTGAAGTTCCATTTACCAAAATTCTTTAAACCAGCTGTATGACTTAATAAATGATCTTTAACAAAGTTCAAATAAAAGGACCATTTTAATCAGTTTACTACTCAGACGTATACCTACTGAACATGAAAATATTAATGAAGTAGGGAATAGTTTATTATTATTGCTCAAAGTGATAATACTTCTGCATGCAGTTTGTATTCTGAATAATTACATATCCTGAACACTGTTCAGAAATCTCACAAAGCCAAAAATTAATATTCCAGCAGTGTACCTCATAACTGAAAAGCCAAGTTATTCTTATGATGAAGAATAATATCGGCCAAAATGCAAAGAACAAGTGAGCTGCTTGTATGTCTTGGTTGAAATTATTAAACATGAAAAATGTATTTGAGGTTTTTTTCTAAATGCAACTACATCATTAGTTTGCACCAAATATACCATGCTCTGGTAGCTACAATGGAAATAAACAACTTGCACAAGTGTCACTGAAGTAATTTATTTAATTATAAGCTTCAGCACATATTTAGTATTTCAAATTCTTCTATGCATTGACATACTAATTGCTAGCACTTCAAAATATACAGTGACTAAATATACTTTGTGTCAGAAGCATATACTCACTAGATTTTCTGTACAATATTCAAAACATGCAATAATCTTAGTAACCATTTAAGTGAGGAGATACTTATTCTGCAGTCTGACTAGTACAATGACAGAACATCAAAGTCCATGTAAACATATGAAGTGATTGCAGGTTTAACCAATGGCTTTTTGAATGTCAGCATACCAGACATAAAGCTTCTTTTCCTTGGTATGCATGTACGTGCATTTACGGCAGGGAAAGGAAATTAGTTTACCCTGTAAGACAAAAAGCCCTGCAGGGGCAATGAGAAAGATATACATTGCCTGCTGCCTATTTCTCCTTGTAGACCATAAATCTTGTGCAATATTCACAGCATCTGGTGGGGTGAGCTCTACACTGTAATGCAGTTCATGTAGTTCTCCTCCATATTAGTGTATATATATGTATCAAAAAATAGGATTTTCCTCAACTAAGCTGTAAACTACTACAGTCAAGTGCCAATTTCATTTTGGGCCTCAGCTTGACCCTCCACCTAATTTTTTTTTTCTTCAGTCAGTGACAGAAACTTGCACATTTTTTCCAACTATACTTAGTAAGTCTGATAAAAGAGGTTACTTCTTTCTACAGGCCGTGTGCTTGCTATGTCCTCAAAACATGTAGCAAGGTCTCCCAAGAGTACAAGCACAGGATAACAACGGAGGTCCCACACGTATAAACACAAATCACAAAAGGTCAGTTATTCATGGCTGAAGGGAAGCCACCCTCAAGGCCAGGCAGAACTGGTTTTAGGGCATAATAAATAGAGCAAAGAAGATGTATCCAGTGCATGTAAAACACCATATGTATGGTTAAAATGCAAAGGATGTAAGAAAAAAGTATAAAAAGAGGAATAGCTCCAATACGCATGATAGCAAATGAAGAGCAGAAACAAAATTTCTTCAGCACAGGATCGCCCACATCTGATCAATACCACCACTTATCTGTAGCAGGTCCTTCCTCACCTTTGGTAGAGAAAGAGATTTGTTCTTCTCTTTGCCATTCACAAAGTTTTGCTGCCACATCTCTGTAATCATTTGTAGCGTATTATCTTTTACTATATAACTGGGCTAAATAAATTACAATTCTAAGGAGATATGGTTTGTGTTCCAACCTTCCAATTTGATACCGTTACTGATATTTTAGTGCTAAGCTAACATCCATGGAGATACAATATGACATCTATGATAATCTTCTGTTTATATTGACCACACAAGAGGTACAGGGCAGGTTAAACATCTCACTTTAGTATCCTTAGGTGAGATGAATCCTACTTTTTGTATTCATTATTATTGAACAATCTTTCTCAGATTACAAGTTGGACAGGTACCATGTTTTTGATCAGCCCTTTTACAGCGCCTCGCCTTTTTACTGTGCTGGACCTTGGCAAGAACTTAGCTCTGTGGTAACAGCAGCTGCACAACAAACCCAGGTAGAGTAGGCAGCTCTAGGTTGAGAACATGCACATGAATGCAATCCTCATGAAACTGCCTGCACAGTAACCCCACCTTGTACTAGCACCGCATAAATCAGAAGCACAATACGTTTCTAAAGGAAGCCAGAAGAAGGGCTTACCAGAAGAAACACAGTGGTCTTCACAAACTCAATTGATGTCAAAAGAACAATGAAATATTCTGCAATGTGGAAAGATTTTGCCTAGACTGTTTCAGTTCACAATCCTGGCAATCAAGAGCAATTCAGTTACCAAACATTATGCTAGCCTAAGGAACTGATAGATAACTCCTACAGTCTGGGGAAGTGAACTTCTGTTACACGAATTTATATACCTGCATCTTATTTGGTAATGTATGTTTCTGTGAATTACATTTAAATTAAACAAGCACTGAAAGAAAAAAAGGTGGTATCAGCAACCAACAGATGCAGATATTGCTAGATTAACCAGGTCATTTTGGTCCCAAAGTTAGACAAATGGCCCAAGAGCCATTTGCTATTTTGTAAGCAGCCTTGTAATCACCTATCAGCAAGGTATGGCTCCATCTGGCAGAAGACAATTTCTTTCATTAGATTTCTTGTATCACCTCCTGGCTTACACTACATTACTGAAGCGTCTCACAAACTCTGTATATAATCCAACAGTGCCTACAATGACAGCATACAGTCTAAATGTTTGCATTAAGAAAAAATGTGGTCATTCACAGGAAGAGATAAAACTAATGTACAAGAGATCCTGGAAATATCATTAAACTGCAAGGAAAATATTTTTTCTTGTTCAACACTATCATTAGCAGGACTCATATGTGCTCCATAAATGCCTAACCCTTAAAGAGGCATGAGCAACAGCTGAGTTTTTCAAAAGGGCATGGTCTGGCCTGGTTCTGCCCTCCCCCAAACTCACTGAAGAATGCCTATTAGCTTCAACTGAGACATATTAGACAACCAATGTATACTATCAGCAATCACAGCCCTCACTGTTTTGTTTTCAAAAATGAGACAGGGTCAGCCTTGGCAAAAAGAACAACAAAACAAAACCAATTCAGTCTCTGATTTTTCCATCTATCTCAGAAAAAAGGATAAGAGCAATGGCGTGTGACATAGACCTCAGCACAATGAATGAAACGGAGCTCCCTCATCCAGAGCACATGTTCCATCTTCTCTGTGCTTCAGCCAGTCCAGCTCATGGGCCATAGTCCTCCTGATTAATCAGCACACTTAGAGCCTGAGGCTTACTGGACAGTGGTAACAGCTGTTGCCATAAAATATTAAACCCATCCATCTCCCACACTGAGGGCTCCCAAAAAACCAGGTATCCTGCCAGTCTGAGGATTTGTTCCATTGTCTCTGAAGGTGCTTGCAGGGTGTGGAAACATTACCAGTTTGAGTTTTCCAGTGTTTGGCTCCAGGGTCCTCGTCCCTGGATGTATACTGGTTGACACATGTGCTCTCATCTAAAATGAATCAAATCATTCCTTTGGCATGAAAACACAGGGTTGTTGGTTTTCCACATTCTGCCATGGCTGAATTTTTTTTTACAGCAAGATAGCTTTCTTGCTGTCACAAGAAAGCACAGTCAGTACAGTTACACCAAAGGTCATAGCACAATGTAGACAGTGTGGACAGGGCTGAGGTAGCGTTACATCTGCAAACAGAGGTACTAGCAGCAGTCTAGTCCCAGCATCATGGAGCTTAGTGCATTCAGCTTCATTAGCCATGTAATTGTGATTACACTGCTACAGCTGATCAAGGTCAGGAACATCTGCATTACACTGAAGTCACCTGACATGTCCTGGACTGTGGGATTCAGCTCCAGATTCAGTCACCAAAACTCAGATGCCTACTATGTAGACATCTACATGGGAGTTGGCTAAGTTCTTACTGCCGTCAGTGGAGACCAATACAGCAAATGGAAACTGCAGAGGCGTCCATCTCATCCTGCTCTGCTACCTGTATTTTGTAAGATGAGGAGCTTATTACAGATAGCCTGAGGAGAAAGAGATTTTCTTTTTTTTCAGTTGTTTAAACAGACTGACAAAGTTAAACTTGGAGGTATTTATGTCACCTTTCCCTATTTTTCTATTGTTAAATCATGCCCTCCTTCCACTATGAGTTTGTGTAAAGATGCATAAAGCACAGTCTCTCTCTTTTATGGCAGTGAAATTAAAAGATAAGCCAGACCACTGCATTCTCGCCCACTGTCACCACAGCCAAGTGCCCCTAAAGTTATCTAAGACTTACTTGCAATGCAATCTCATTCATCACTCACCCCTAGAGTAGTAAACAACTCTTTTAACCCTTTTAAACTTAGATATTTGGGCTTCTTTTAAAGCAAGGATGCCTTCATTTTGTAACTCTACATTTCAGGGATTTTCTTGTGTTTACTGTGAAATACATACTTCCTGATTTTCTGTGATATACATATGGAGCACTGGAATTGTATGAGGACCAAAGATTTTCTGGCAAATTTTCACTGGGATGCTGAATTAATTGTATCTTTGTATAAAGTAGCAAGTTCTAGGCCAATTCAAGTAAGCATGCATATGTTAGCACTGTTAGAAAAATCAGCTGTTAAATGGAAAGATAGTTCCAATCTTAACCACTTTTGCATTACACTTCCTGCATCAAATATTCATGGCAAATAAAAATGAAATCTTTTTTTGGATAAATCCTGACCCATATTACTAAAAATATTTTTAAAATATGTGTTAATTACTTGCTAGCAAAATATTCCTGTTTTATTTCTAGCTAATTAATTATAAATATGTCAAATAGACTTTGTTTTTAATTGGATAAAATGTTTTAAGAAATGAGATGCCAGGTTGAAATACTAAAAAAAGTTGATCCATGGATATATTAATGTCTCCATTAGATTCTCTAGGGATATACTTTCCTTCAAAGCTGGTCAAGCGAACAGAGGGTATAGTCAGAGATTCTAGGAATAACAGATATTTTCATTCCAGATTATCATTTTTACAACCCAAAATAGCACAGCACCTAGATAGCAAAACATACTTTGTAGACACTAGTATGTGGAAACCTTCCAAGCTGAAGAAAATTTTAAGGAAATTTTTAAAAAACAAAACTGGCTGAACAGGCAAACGTCATAAATTATACATGCTAAATTGCAAATTCAATATTTACTTTATTAAGAGTCAGCACTAGCAACTGCAACAATGATACAGAAGGAAACTACTACATGAGGAAGAAAATTCTCCTCTTATTGACTAACAATTTCCTTATTCTTGTGAAGCATTTTAGGGCGCTATTTGAGGGGTCACAAAGCTAAAATATTACCGAAGGAATCATTAGACAATTTTTATGCAAAACCCACCAAATGAAATATTTCACTGATGTGGCTAGCAAACCATGTAGGGAAAAACATTTTTAAAATGCCATGTATTTCCCAATTTATATTTTTGGCCCCAGTTTAGCAAATTACTTAAACCACCTGTATCTTTTTGATTTTAATGGATGGTTCCCATGCTTAAAATTAGGCATATTAGTGGGCAGGGATCTAGGACTTTTCTTATTTTTGTGCATCAGTAGGAATTTGAGTTATGAAGACAAATGATGTCATGCAATCTATATGACTAAGCTTATGAGAACAGAAGAGCAGATTAATTTCAGATTTACTTTTCACTTTTAGCAGAGCTTGTGTTGAGAGGACTTGCTCTTAATTTCAAATTCTTCCAATTTGTGCTTGTCATCATTTTCATCAATTTTGAAAATATTATGGAAATATTTCTGGTTATCCTGGGTTTAATAAAAGCAATCTTGATTGTAGTCACAACCTAGAATGACTCATGAACCTGAACTATCTGTAACAAGTCTTGGCAATGGTAAAAGAAAAGAAAGATCACAGTTTATGTTATTAAGACCCTGGGAAATAACCAGACAGTATTTGATTTACTGTTCTTGCACCAGGACGTTTTTGATAATTTTAATGTTAAATGTCAATTAAATCCCTAACAGCTTTGCCATTGGAATACATACCTGAATGTGTATAAAGACAAAGTGTTCCCTTTTAACAAACATCATGCTTCTATGAATTCTGTGATTTATGACAAGTATCAGCACATACATAGCAATGAGAATACTTTCATTTCAAAATACTGTATAATTTTCAACAGGAATTTATTTCTGATAGAAAAATTTCAGCTGCTTTCCATGAAATAAGAAGTTATACATAAACAGTCATATTTAATGGTGAAATCTGCAAACATTAGGTTCATATCTGGAGTTTAAGTGACTAGATGATCCTCATCTAAGGAAAAATAATAGATCACTTCTTTAGAAATTTAACAAGGGATGTAGGAAGCCAGGCAAAGAACCATTAAAAAGGAAAGTCAGGGTAAAAGTTATAAGATTGTTATGAGTCTCATGGAGAATAATTCTTCTGGGACCACAGGTGCCTCCATGAGCTATAAACATAAACAGCCAATCTTTCATTTCTTGTGCAGCAAAAATTCCCACTAGCCAATAAAAATTTAAGGTCCCCATTTTATGCATGATCAGACTTGAAAATTATACAGATTATCTCTATCAAGAATGCATGACTCTTACAGAAGTTATTCTCATCAAGTTTGAAATTTGCAGTAGGTATGCAGTATAAGCTTTTTATTTTAATATATTCTCGTCTAAATCTGATAAATGCAGAACTTAAATAAAAATACGGTACGTGACAACAGAAGCATGAAAATGTATTCAAAATTTTCTCTGGGATGAGAATTTTAAGGTGAAGCAAACATAGCAAAAGCGTTATTTCCAACACACTAAATGGCTGACTGGTAAAGAATTGTGGGTTGTTAACTAAATATACTTCACATTTGGGAATGCAAAAACAAGTCAGTGTCCTTCCATTTTTATCTCCTAAATTCACAGGACAAATGATGCCTGCTTTCTGCACATATATTTTTTATGTAAAGTGAAACACAACGACTGTGACTGGCCACCTAAGCATCCATGCGCAATCATCACCGAGACTGCACCAATAAGGCACAGCAGGAGAATTCCTTCCAAGTCCCCGTATTCCCAAGGAATCAGACCTTGATCAGCCTATGGTTGCACTCCCCTATGAACTGCCCTTTTATGGTCATTCCAGTGTTTGGGGGGAAAGTGTACACGGAGAGAAAGTAACGCAAGGGAAGGAGAGCCGCCCCGCCCTGCCCAAGCCCAGGTCCTGTCCCGGCCTCACCATCCAGCACCAAGGGCAGCGCCCTCCCCGCCCTCCTCTGCTCAGCGGCAACCCGCGCCCAGCGACCCAGCGTCTTGAATGCGAAACTCATAACAAGACCATCAGCCCCGAAAGGGCAGGTGGTTGGCTAAAGAACGAGGTTACCATCTAAAGTCCCTTTCATTTATTTAGCCAGATGAAATATAGATTTGAACCCGTCTTAGGCAGATCTTGCTGAAAAGTCCTGACCATTGACCCAACAGCCGCACAGGAGCTTGGGAAGCACTAGGTTTTTATCTCTGCCTTTCTCATTATTCTCATACATCTCTACGGGAGAGGAAAACACTACCTGCTACTAGGCAGGAAATAACAAGGGAGGAGATATGAATAGAGGGACAGTAAGGGACAAGAAGAAAGAGAGAAAAATGAACATAGATGAATGTGTTGCAGTATCTTAAATTGAGTTTCAAGGTATATATTTTTTCAGTGTACATAGTTTCTACATTAATATGTTTCTGCCTAGGTTATTGCTTATTTTTCTCTTTTGCATTTCATTTGAAGAATTTTTGCACTATGTCAGTATGTGCATGGTGAGAAACCTATGCTGGGATTCAGCTCCAGATTCAGGCACATGCAGATGGGAACTATATGTGAATTTTTTTTTTTTGTCTAAGTTCCCACGGTAGACTGTGGGAAATCCAGTTAAGACAGTAAGCAGTGTGTAGAACAGATGTGTCTACTGCAGGATGAAACAAATGGCATGTTAGATTCCTTTGAGTCAATTGTGAGATGCTCAAATCAGTTGCCTAAACAAAGGCATGCAGTGTCATTGGAGATTGTCCCACTCAGCTTCCAGCTGCCACTTGAGGATGCCATGGGTCCATGTATCTTATGTCGTATCTATCAGACCCATGAAGATGTCCTGGATACAGTACTAGATAAATATGTGTGTTTAGGCAAGTGAATAAAGCCTTACATCCCCACTGGGACCTCCAATGGGAGCTTAAATTATTAGCCCTTATCACATCAGGTATTTTAATTGAAGCTGAATCCCATCTTAAGGTAAACTATTGTATTGAGAATCAAGATACTTTTGCTACATGAAGACTAGTCAGCACAAAAAATTGTATTAGAATAGTGCATTTATTCACTTTTTTTGTTCTACACTTTTTCTGGAATAAAAATAACCCAGAAAATTTAGTGCTTGCATTGGTCAATAATATTTGAAGACTGCATTAGAATGGTTTGAAGACTAAGTTATTTCAAAATTGATGTGGGTTTGATCTACTTGTTTTTCAATTGAAGTGTTAATTAAAAACCTGAAATATTAACTTTTAATTAAATACGCTATATTAATGTAGAATTACTCTCAGTTACTATGCCTTTCATAGACATTCATGCATAAATTCTACTAAAAATTGTCAAGATAAATTAATAGTATTACCTTTTAGCTCTCATGAATCAGGAAGTAGTAAAAGTAATGTGTCATGTATCAGTAGTTCTTTTGTATATGTGCTATAGTGCAGCCTTTATCTAAGAGCTGCTAAAAATTAACTATATATATGGTTTACCTAAGGTATAATTTGTATTATTTAGATTTAAGACACAACAGTATAGGGTCATTTTTAGTCATCTGAAAGAAAGGAACTTCCAGAAGGTAATTCTTCCTATCTGAGGATATCCTTTTAAGACATCAGGACAAGTCTTCCCTTTTCCTCTCCACTGACTACAGAAGGAATATAAATGAATAGGCTGAATTAAATGGATGAACTCAGGTGCAATGAGTCACATTTCAAGTCAAGTATCCTTTCTCTAACAGTTGTCTTGTTGTTTACAAGGAAAATGCAGAAAATTCTGGAGTAACACAACCATAAGGAAAATCTGTAACTTCTGTGAGGTGAAGGTTCACCCAAAAGGTGACCCGAAAAGGCACTAACCCAGCTAAACTTCTTTTAAGATAATATCACATAATTCATACTCATGAGTTTAGGTATACAGTTTTTTGTGCTGTCCCTTACTACTCAATATATACCAGACAGAACAGCCTGTAGACACTGGCCCTGTTGGTAAATCATCTGATTTTCAATTACACTGCAAAACTTCCATAGCCCTGAGGGCACTCACAGGCCACACTGTCTTTGCACAGCCCCCTCCGAGCTCCTCCACTGCTCATGGAACAGGCACCCCTCTCTGGGGCCCCTCCACCCAGATGTTCTTAATGTCAGAAAACCATGTTGTACATGAGACAGCAGTGTGTTTCAGCAAATGGTGGATTTTTTTTTAATAGTCATCTGCATTAAAAAAGAAATTCAATCATTTTTCTATACTACAATAGTTCAGAAATTAACAGCTTTTCTGAAAAGTATTTTTGAAATTTCTACATAATCAGAAAACTTAAACATTTCCAAACCTGTAATTCTACTCCATCTGCAACAGTAATTACAAGCAGCACTGGCTTATCACGTTTTTCTTAATTATTTCAGTAATGGTTGTTAATTGTATTTATTAAGAGTCATATTCACTGTCTCAAAACTTACAGAAAAGCTGACCACTCATTTTGAATTAAGTTCTGTCTTTTCCTATCTGAATAGTCAGAGAAATTAATATTTTTATGGCAGTTTATTCTGTGCATACAGAAGTGTCAATTATTTTTAACCTCTAAACTAAGAGAAGGTACATTGTCTGTCACTGAACTTTTGAGTTTGACATCAATTAAAGTTCTCCCGTTAAAAAGGAATTATTAGAACAACACGAAGACTTACACAATCAATCTGTCAAAAAGATATTCCTGTAAAACCTTCAAAAAGAAAACCTTTCTTGTCAAACAGGCACAATTTGTAGGTGGCAGGCTTTAACTTCAAAATTAAAGCCCAGAGATCCCAAAGGCCCTACTTTGCTCCCATGTCCATGACAGATAAGAGCAAAAATTTTTTTTTTAAAAATACTACATTTAAGTAACAAAATGTGACTATGTACTATACAGGAATACTACCATGTTTCTCATCATATTAGACACTAGGCCAAATAATCCATATAGTGATAGGTCTAAAAATGAGACATAGTCTAAGCTGCCTTTATTCTCACACAGTTTATTTAACTGTAATACAGAAAATATTATATTATATTAATATACTAATGACCACCTTCTGGTTGCAATAGTAAATGGAAACAGTGCATGGAAATATCACTATCAACAACAATCCAAAGTCTTCTGAATTTAAATAAAAGACACCACTGATTACAATGAGTTCTCACTGAAGCAGCAAAAGCAGAGGACGCCATAAGCAATAAACCTATATTTGGCTGTTTTCCCAGTCACTGCAAATACTCTTTACTACAAACAGCCTTTATCGATATGTTATATTTAAGAAATAAAATGGGATTTTTTTTTTTTACTTTTGCTGGTTTTTGGTTTTTGCTGTTTTGGAATGTCCCTAATTTTTTTCTCTCTCTCCCTGGTTTGATTATTCATAGCTATACTGCTCACCTTCTTTCTTTTAACATTTCATTTATCACTATCACTACACACAGACCTCCTGCTCTTGCTGAGAAAAAGCACACTTTTCAGACTTAAAAAGCTCCTCATTACACTGGGAGAAGTAAAAATGTAATTCAATCTATTCCGAAGTGAATCCCGTTCAAGACACACGAAGTCTCAGTCACAATGAGACGAATCAGTAAACAAGGTTCCTATGAATAGTGGGGACAGCATCTGAGCAGCAATCAAATTAATTTTTTCAAACAGTCTGGCCAGCATCTGGGTAAGGCAAATATTCACAATTATTTAACAAACTAAATAACAGTGTTTCAGTACAGCTTCTGCATTTGCTTTTCAAAAGGCAAGAATTTAGGCAAAAGGCAGCAATTTAGAACCTCCCTAGAAGTCACTGCAAGAATAAAACAAAAATGGTAAGATCAAGAGAAGGATATGCAGTAGCCACTGTCTTTCTGACAGAGAAATTGGAAAAGAGATGAGAAAAACCTTAAACATATCAAAGTCATGAAATACACATGGCTGTGAAACCAGTGTAAAAAGACAAAAAGGCTTCCAGCAAGTCCTGTTCCATAAACAAGTCCATACACAGAGAACTTGGAATATTTAGCAGGATTATTATTAGCTCATTTTTAACTGTTTACAGGTGGGCTACTTGCACTGGCCTGAATGGCCATAGCACACAGCTGCCCAAAGGCAGAATCTGATCTGACCACCCAAATGACAGAAAACACAGCTCTTCAGCTTTGCATAAGAGAAAGAGCCTTGGGTTCAGCCATGCCAACTCCAAAGCTAACCTCAATATGATTAACTACTTTTGGACCAGGTGTCACTCAAGAGCAAGTAACTAACCACAGTCAGATTTTTTACTTGTCTGTGAACATATGTTTTAACCTACAGGATAGTATCGACTATAAGGCCCCAACAAAGATGGAATCCCTCCCAGAAAGTCAGAGGGAGAGGAAAGGGCTTTGTACCTCACTGAAGCCCTTATTTACTGTTGCATCAAGCACAGGAGATGGATGACTCCTAGAATAACAAATACCATGGAAGGAAAAAAACTTGTACTCTAATTAAGGGAGTAACAAGATTATCTCCTGACTAAAGAGAGAATAGGAGTTTACAATGAAAAATAAAGCCAGTCTGCACTAGTTGAACCCTGATGGTCACAGGGAGAGGGGGCACAATAGCTGATGTGATTTCAGAAGTAATCTGCACATTCAGAAAACTATAGTCGTAACAGCATGGACTTGCTCTTTTTTTTTAAGGTTTCTGCTCCATTTCTTATAATATTTTACCACTGCAGTTTAAAATACACCAAAGGCTTCCTGCATTTGTGGCAAACATCTCCTTTTTATAAATATATAATATTTATATATATAATTTATATAAATATAAATTTAAAATTTATAAATATTTTCTAAAGAAAATTAACGAATATTAAGATTTTGCATTAGATTTTTTTCCCCGTACAGCTCTTTTACCACTACACAGCACACAGGCCAATTGGCATTACATCTATCAAAAGCAGACCCTTTCCTTTCCCACGTACTACATGAACTGAGATGGTAACAGGAAGAAATTCAACCCAGTTGTGAGCTCCAAGACCGGGGGGCGGAAAGCAGCAGACTATTTCAGTCCTACTTCTCTTCTTGCCAGAAATATTCCTCTAATCTTAGCTAGCAAAACAAGCTGGCAACATGAGGTGGGCATGATCATCAGTGAGTAGAGTCACTCAAAAAAGACTGTAGATACTCTCTTCTCACATGGACCTACTCACGACTTGTAAGGCACTAGCAAAGCTTTCATTTAATGATCTGCAATGAAACAGGAATGCTAGACCACAACAGCAGCAGAGACATGGACACACTAGTTCTTGACACACGGCCCGCATTCTCATTAGCACTACAGACATTGATGAATTATCTAGGAAAATAATGCACTGACCTCTTTTAACTACAGAATATCTCTCTGATTTAATAGGCTCCAGGGTTTTTTTTAAATTTTTAAATCACAATCATGACAAGCCTAACAGCATAATGGTACATATGACCTTCATTTTGTGCATTTTAGCATTTAACAAAAGCATATTTACCTCAATGCAAAAGTAGAAAGGCTGTGTATTAACTCCTGCATTGATGTTGTAGTATAATCAACTACAGAGCCTTCCTCTTTTCACTCCAGATGCCCCTAAAACTGGATAACACCTATTTCAACTATGTCTTGTAGCTAACCATGAAATTCTGTACATTTAGACAATACCACTCAAACTAGTTTTAGAGGATCTGGTGGAAATCAAACTCAGTGAAATGAAGTTAGGTAATTTACTTACCTTTTAAAAGCATGTTAGAAAGGTGAATATTCTCAGTTGATTTCAGCCCATATTAGTAGTGGTAAAATATGAATCCTCATGGCCAGACATGTCAGCAAAGAAAGAGTTTTTATTTAAACTCCATCACTTACCAGTGAAAAATTGTTCTCTGCAGATTTTTCTAGTAATTCATTTTTTTTAGTTTTTACATGACTACTATTTAAAGAAACACTGAAGAAGCACTACACTGTTCTTTGGAGCAGACATTCTGATTTTAAAATCCACTTTTCAGCACAAATCATAATCTGCTGCTGAAATCCTGGGCTTTGGAGATACTTCAAGAATCTTTTCATAAAAATATGATTCTGTTAATTTAAAAAAAAAGAAGTATGGTGTGAAAGTTTCACAAAGCACTTCCCAAAACCTATCTATCTCATCCACCTAAATATAGTAAGACATCTGTCTCTTCGGTTTCCTTTACAGATTATTAGAAAAACAAATGCAAAAACATGAGTAGTCTAAACAAAAAAGTCTATAAATAAATAATATCTTTCTTACTGCAATATTCACTTGTGTAACAACCATCATAGCTCTGTAACTTGAAAGAGGAATTAATTCAAAAATTTACACACCCTTGTCATATGCAAAAAGTCAGCCATGGAAACAACAGCATAAGAGTCGAGTCTAAAGAAAGACAAGATTTTAAATCTTTCACAAATGCCAAGTCAAGGCAAGAATGAACATCTCCTTCACAGATATTGTTTAAATCCCCATTTTAGAAGAGAGAATTTTCTATTCAGGACTGCTCTAATAAAAATATAATAAGTATGATTTCTTATGTATAAGTTAAAATATGAACCCATGGAGCAAGCTAACTGTGGGTTAGCTACAGGAATCATTCCATCCTGATGCACATATGATTTAGTTCACGTGTTTCAATATTCATCTGTATGTCAAAACTCATTAAATTTAACAATTCAACACAATGGCAGTAGAGAAGATGGCCAAGACACATACAGGTGAAGAACAAGAAGCTAGGTGTTAATAGCAGTACAAGAAGCCTTGCTCCAAGAACATGAGCAGTGTGAGTCTCTCAACAGGCTATGTTCTAGCCATGTACCAGCTCCAAGCTGAAATGAGACCTGAGTGTACAATGGCCTCTCCCATCTTTCCTTCTCTCTCTTCACCTCTTCTCCCCCTCCTCCCCGCCTCCTGCCCTGATTTCTATAGGAGGGATATACAAAGGAATTCCAGACTGGAAATGCAGCACATTCCAACCCATTTCTCAAACTGGAAGATTCAGGGACAAGGACCCAGGAGTGGCAGACCATGTTACCTCACATCTGCACCATCCACCTTTAAGTCACTTCAAGTACACTCAAGTTTTTCTCTAGGACTCAAAAAATTACAATTTTCTTCTTTGTCCTAGTTTTGCAGCTGGCCTATCATTTCAAAATATGAACTAGGCAAGTATGAAGTTTTCTATGAAGCCAATTTAACATTTTTGTTTGCTCTAAGCAGACACAAGCCCAAGTTCATGATAGGAACACATCTTTTTCTGTTTGCATGGATCCTGGTGATGGGTCCTGGTAACAGGAGTACCACAAAGTAGTGGAGAAGATGGAACAAGAAGAAAGTAGTCATTAACTGTGCTGGAAGTTAAAGAAAGCCTATACATGTTTGAAAGTTGATGATAATGGCCAGAGGTTAGCTAAGCAGATGAATTTATTGTTCTATTATTAAAAATGTGATATAATTTCTTCAAAATACTTTAGAAAAGTGTCTGTTACAAGAAGCCAAAAGACATTGCTGTCATGTCCTTGCCTTTTCCACTCTCAGGAAAAAAGGACCAGTATTTTCTTGCTGGACTGCATGAAAGCTGTCCCTTCATGTTTCCAGAATGCCTCAGCATAACTCCCAGTTTCTTTAATCTAACTTTTCCCTTCCTACTCTCTATCTTCCCCTTGCCACCTGTACTGAACATGAAGTAAAATTAGAAAACGTTGGTTGGAATAGACAAGAAAAGGGTTCGTCTTGCCAGACTTTACCTATGTAGGAGTTCCAGACTCCCTCTGTACTCAATACAGCTGTAAGTATGTACACAGAGAAAAATCCATCCCATGCATTTTAAATACAAAGCCTGGAATGTAATGCTCTCCAGGTGTGCTTAGGCAAATTTGTTTAATGTAGATTAACACTGTAGAATACTATAGATTAAGTAAATTAAGTCTTGAAAGATGACTCCTATCCCAACAGGTTGTATCAGCCTAATGACATAACTAATACAGATGCATTGGGGGAGAATTTTATGTCTTTTCTTCCATGAAGGAAGACACAATCCAAGATATCTTCAAAACCTTTGCATAAAACAGTTTGTATAGGAGTAGAACTGTACAAAACCAGCAGGATATCCACTTTCCGACACTGCCAAAAATATCTAAAAATCATTACTGTTAAAATTATTTTCATTCCAAGTGCTGTTGGGAAGTTATTAGGTATTGATTCAGTTGGTAGCCTGTATTTAGAAAAGGTGACTAAGAATGGGTTATGGTCAATGTTACAAAAATACAGATATCTATTACATTTACCACTCTCCTCACTGTTCATTGATTGGTTTTAAAGTGTTAAATTACTTTGTACTGTTTGTGACTTATGATATCCATTGCATGCAATTTCTAACAGAATACTCTATAAACATGATCGCTCCTATAACCTGTACATCTAGTAGGAGCACTAGTGTGACCATAAATTCTCTAGTAACAAATCTAATTCTTCCATCCATACTGGATGCAACATGTTGGAATGGAAGGACACAGGCTCTTTAAGAAGGACAGGCAGGGGAGATGAGGAGGAGGTGTCACCCTCTATGTCAGTGACCAGCTGGACTGCATGGAGCTCTGTCTTGGGATGGATGAGGAGCTGACCGAGAGCTTATGGGTCAGGATTAAAGGGAGGGCAGGGACAGGTGACATTATAGTGGGGGTCTGCTACAGGCCACCCAACCAGGAAGACCAAGCAGATGAGGTCCTCTGCAGACAGATAGGAGCAGCCTCACGTTCACAAGCCCTGGTCCTCATGGGGGACTTCAACCACCCCCGTATCTGTTGGAGGGACAACACAGCAGGACATAAGCAATCCAGGAGGTTCCTAGAATGTGTTGATGATGACTTCCTTCTCCAAGTGATAGAGGAGCCAAAGAGGAGAGGTGTTATGCTGGACCTTGTTCTCACCAACAAGGAGGGGCTGGTGGGGAATATGAAGCTCAAGGGCAGCCTCAGCTGCAGTGACCATGAAATGGTGGAGTTCGAGATCCTTAGGGCACCGAGGAGGGTGCACAGCAAGCTCACTACCCTGGTCATCAGGAGAGCAGACTTTGGCCTCTTCAGGGATCTGCTTGGTAGAGTACCATGGGATAAAGCCCTGGAGGGAAGAGGGGCCCAGGAAAACTGGTTAATATTCACTGATCACCTCCTCCAAGCTCAGGAAAACATGGACCTGTTGGAGTGAGTCCAGAGGAGGGCCACAGAGATGATCAGAGGGCTGGAGCACCTCTCCTGTGAAGACAGGCTGAGAGTTTGGGTTGTTCAGCCTGGAGAAGAGAAGGCTTGGGGAGACCTTATAGCAGCCTGCCAGTACCTGAAGGGGGCCTACAGGAAAGCTGGAGAGCAACATTTTACTTGAGCATGTAGTGACAGGACAAGGCGTAATAGCTTTAAATGGAAAGAGGGTAAATTTAGATTAGCTATAAGGAAGAAATTCTTCACACTGAGGGTGGTGAGGCACTGGAACAGGTTGCCCAGAGAAGTTGTGGATGTCCCATCCCTGGAAGTGTTCAAGGCCAGGTTGGACAGGGCTTTGAGCAACCTGGTCCAGTGGAAGGTGTCCCTGCCCACAGCAGGAGGGTTGGAACCAGATGATCTTCAAGGTCCCTTCCAACCCAAACCATTCTGTGATTCTATTATGATGTTTTTCAGAATAAACCAGGATCAGTATCCTGCATATCAGCTAACAGTAAAAATTAAATTCTCAGCTAGTTTTAGTGTGATCCAAAACAGTCTTTCTCTCTATTTTTATATGTGCATTTATTTTCCTTACTTACTTTAGTGATATGTAATGTCAGTAAACCAAAAATATCTGCAAGAACTGGATGGATAACTTTATGCATATTATATACACATATAATATTGCACAAGAGGAAAAAGGTATACCTGCAAACACACCAGTAACGTGAGGAGTTTTCATCTATGCAACATTTAGGGAAGAGCTTTCAGAATTACATTCATTACTCATTTGCATGACAGACCAATATTCTTTAGACCTTGTCCTGTAATCCTCCTGAATTTAACTTTTCAAATTTATGAATTTCTGAACACCTCAAAGATTCTGAGTTCCAAAGAACCACTGATTTGCAAAAAAACCCCAACCTTCTCCACAGATTGTCACTGTCCCATTTGGTGCGGACTTTCTCCCAATTTACATCATCTTGAAACCCACACAAGCGAAGTTCAATACACAGGTTTTGGAGAGTCAGTACATATGCAAAATAACAGACTTTGGAATGCAAGGGGTGGCTTGGACTTTTCTCTTTATTTTTCCATAACTGTTTATATCAGGGAATAGTCTGGATTTCTCGGCTAATATGCTGTAGTCATATGAGGCTAGAAACAGTAGCTTTACACTAGTGTAAAAGGGAAAGATATCCTGAAGTCCTATAAGGCAATTCAGAGATTATATATAGTGCTGGTTTTGGCTGGGATAGAGTTAATTTTCTTCATAGCAGCTAGTATGGGGCTATGTTTTGGATTTGTGCTAGAAACACTGTTGATAATACAGAGGTACGACTGGGGAGCAGCTCTGCGAGAAAGACAGGTCTGCGAGTGGTGATATGCGTGTGAGCCTGTGGGAACCCCAGCAGCAAAGGCATCCAACAGCTTCCTTGGCAGTATGAAAAGGGGAACAGGACTTAGATCTAGGGAAGGTATTGTTCCCTTCTACATAGTGCTCATTAGACCATATCTAGACACTGCATTCAGTTTTGAGTCCTCCAACACAGGAAAGACATGGACAAACTGGTAGGACCTCACAGAAGGTCCCCAAGGCAGTGGGGGCTGGAACACTTGCCCCTTGAGGAGAGGCTGGGGGAGCTGGGCTGGGTCAACCTGGAGAAGAGACAGCTTCAGGGGTACTGGCAGTGCACCCAGCACCTACAAGGGGTGACTGAGAGGTTGGAGCTTGCTCCTTATGGTGGTACGTGGCAGGACAGTAAGAGAAAACTGGCACAAGTTGAAACAAGAGAGAAGAAACATTTTCCCCATAGAGACAGCAGGCAGTGGAACAGGTTGCCCTAAGAGGCTGTGCTGTTTCTGTGCAGTCCATAGCTGACTCTGCTTTGAGTCCAAGGCTGGATAAGAGACCTCATAAGGTCCCTTCCAACCTGAATTTTTCTGTGATTTTTCTGTGATCAGATACTACTTCCACGAGCTTACCCCATAATATTAAAATTATATGTATGCATCTGGAAGATCAGTGTTTCCTATGGAGCCCAATGAAACACTGGATCATTGCAATTGCATTTTAAATGTCCTTTTTCAAAAACTTAAAGGATGAAACACACACATTTCATAGACTTTAAAAGATAAAACCATAATAAAAGTTTAATACCTGAAGCACATAACCTTATTTTAAGCTGAGTAAGATGATAAGTATTTAAATCCCATTTACCTTTACTGGAAACTAATTTGCTGATCCAAAAGACTTCACAGCAATAAAAGAAGAAAAAAGCAATAGTTGTATGTCCACAGGCCAAACAATTCAAAGATATTGGCTCTACTTAGAAGACATATGAGCATTTTAAGCTCCATGAAAAACTTCACACGATACAGATAAATCCTATTTCAAGTTGGAAAAGGAAATATCCTCATATTTAAGGGCTCAAAATACTATTTTTCCCTCTTTTTCCTAAAAATAAACAAGGTAAACCCACATTCATTTACATTTCCACTTACAGTGCTTCTTGACCTTAAAATCAAAAGAAACATTAAAAAAAAAAAACACCCATAACTCAGGAATTATTCTTAAAACGGTTTGCACCACACTATTGCAGGAATACTTACATTCATGGGGTTTGACACAAGCTATGCAACTGTTTAAAATAAACAGCATTCACTTTATTCAAATGTCACAAATGTCAATGTAACATTTGTTTGAGAGCAGTCGTTAGATCAACACTGACATTTTAAAATCTTGCAATGATTGTTCTTGGATAGTTGAAAGAAAACTGGCATTCTTCTTAACAAACCCAGCCTAGAACCTAATATTGAAAGATGAATACATGCTGAACTACCTTTCTACTTCTTTGAGTGATCAGCTGAAAATTAAGATTGTTTATAACTTTGCCTTTCCTAGCATAATAGTGAATAGGATGTTAAAATCTAAGTTACATTTGTTAAACTCGGTTGCCTAAGTCTGAAAATAAATAGATATTTTCATACGTAATTGGATTTTAAATTTATTATTAAAATGAGCTATTTTTAAAAAAAACCCTTCTAATATTTTCCTTACACATGTAAAGAAATCAAGGTAAACATGAAAATAAGCTGACGTAGTAAACCTAAAAAGATATGGATTTTTAAAGAGAAATTTTATGAGCAAAAGTTGTGAAAAGTTAAAACTTGCTCAAATTGGAATTGTACATTAGCACGTGTTTGTTGAGAAGGCTTTGCTCAAGTGTTGCATTTGCACTTATTTGAACAGAAGAAATCTGTTATCATGTCAAATATCAACATTTAACCCATGATCAATTACTCTTCCTTACTGATCCGAAGAGTAGTGGGAAATGAGGTTGAGCTAACTTGTGTATCATAATCATTAAACCTTTACTCAACAGTTCACTGAATCTTCGTTAGATACTTTGCACATCCCAAAACTCTATCTTCTGGAGCTGCAGTTGATAAGAAAGCCCACAGGTGAATCGTGTTCAGATGTTTGGATGCCACATTGCTCAACTGAAGTCTCCATCACCAAAATTCACACCCAAAATTGTAGGGCTGGTTTTATTCTGATCAGAATCATCCTTAAAACAGCAACAGCGTTTGGCATAGAGTGGTGTTAATAGCAAGAAAAGAGGAAAAAATGACACTAAATTAACAGGAATGAAAAGGACTACAGCTGTCTAACACATTCAAGTAGAGACATTTATATGTCTTTACAGAGCCCAGTGTGTTTTTAAAACAGTTATTTTCAATAAGTTGTGTAAATAGGATGCACAGGTGGTAGCAAAGAACATCACATTTGTCCTCCCACATGCATGAATGACAGTTCTCACGGGAAGGACTGTTTCACAGTCTTTATGGGTGAGTGCTCTCAAGCAGGAGTAAATGGGATATCCTACTGTAAATATTTTGCTGTGAATATCTCCCAAGACAAATTCTATGATGAAAACAAATTCTTTCCTAAGCTGTTATCAGAAACCAATATTTTTTGACACTTCCAAATTATTTTTACTCCCAGAGAAGACAGAGAATATTAATTCAGCTCTTCAGATGAACATATAAAGGGAGAGAAATGACAGAAAAATGGAAAACCTGAAAATATGCACAATGCTTTCAGGATCATGCCCAGCTAACTTTATGACCGTAATCTAAATTAAGTCCTTAGGCTCATACCCTGTTCCTCTGGGCAGAATGATTTCCTCATGTATTAAATCATCTCTCCCATATTCTTATTCCATTACATAAAGTTATCCAATCCATTCTTCTCTTACCTATATATCCTACATCATGATGTATTCACAGCCAGCCAAAATTTGCTTGAAATAAAATTAGATTATTTCCCATAACACCCACTGTCTTTTTGTGTCAAATAGGGTCAGCATTTATCTGTGATTTTTTTTTTTATCACATCATGCATCACAGACACACAGGGGTGATTGGTATTGAATTACAATAGGATGAAGGAACATGACATTTTATGTTTGAAATACTATGTATCTTTATAAGGTTATAAATGTTTCGCTTAAAGAGAAAATTAAAATCAAGCTGGCAATTTTATTAGCAAGTGGAAACAGATAATTAAAGCCCCTACAGCAATAAGAACTTCTTATGCTATGAAGCTGGAACCAAATTTTTCATTGGTAACAAAAAGATTTCTGTGGGTAATTTTCATATTCCATAGGGTGGAGTGACCTAGTGGAATGCTATATTGCAACAAACAAACTCAGATATATTAGTAAAAATTTAAAAACTAACAGAAAATGAAGCATCTAGATTAGAAGAGACATCTGCAATGCTATTTCTTTTATCTTATTCCTCAAGAAAAATAAAGCTCTCTTGATTATTCTACAGTCTTAATTGATACAAAATCACTATGTTAACCTCTGGAAATCATTCAGGCAACAAGACTATACTGTCCTTATCCGACCATTTGTCAAGAGAAATAGTACTGTCCTACATTTGCAGTTTTCCTTTAGGTTAAGCTCTTATTTATGAATTAATGTTTCTCTGATAACTAGACTAAAAATCATAATATGCATATTATCTTTCCCTGCCTTCTGCTTACTCACATATGCTGTCCCTGAGCAATTACCTTCATACTATTAACACATCTGATGTCTTCTAGAGGGTCAAGACTACCAAACAATTGCTCTTCTCTCCAGAGGCATAATGCTCATTTATTTGCACAGTTTATCCTTGACCATGTACAGCAAATATCCCACTGCTCTCTATCTCCTTCTCCAAACCCCACTGACTCACAATTATTTCTATTTTTACCACTTAAATATTTGCCCTTGTGTCCATCCTCCAATTCACTTACTAGATCACATAGCACACCAATTCCCTTTTATCACTGCCCATTGATGATATGTCAATTAGAAACACAATGTAGGAAAAGTAAAAGAACTCAGGGGAGATGGGGAACACGACACCAGATAGACTCACACTCAAGTAAGTAACATGAAAGCTGAAAGAGACTTGGGTTTAACAGTGACTAGTGAATTAAACAGGAATTTGAAATGGCCTAGATTAACAACAAAAAGGCAAATAGCTCCATATCTTGTATTTAATATTATCTTTGTAAAATGGGAAAAAATAAGAGGACTGTGCCTGGAATATTGTGTTCAGCTCTGCCTTCTGAATTACTAGAAGGATAATGAATTAGGGTACATATAAGATTTTTTCAGGAGGAAAGATTAAAACACATAAATACAGTTTGATGAGGAAGTTTCCAAGGTGGAAAAGGAGTGTAATTTGGCTGGACTGACTCCAAAAAATGCAAGAGCATCTTTAAGCAAGTTGCTACTTCTGAGCTTGATCTTCCTAGGACTTTCAATTTTCTTTTTGTCTTAACATTGCTTCCTTTTCTTTGAATTTGAGGTAGTCCCAATGAATCATCCAGTGGCAGTTATTCATTATTTGCCTTGAGATTTCTGAGGCTGATTAAAAGCTGAATCCCAGAATGGCTGAGCTTGGAAGGCACCATTGGGGATCACAAGCTCCCTGGGGAGCACCACTAGTGACTGGCCTCCAGCTGCACTGTGTACTGCTGATCACAGCACTGAGAACCTCTGCCTTCTCAACGTCCTTTGTCAGCAGGTTATTTCCCCGTACAGTGGCAGGCTCACATGTCTCCTAATCCTCCTTTTGCTGCTGATATACCAGTAGAAGGCCCTTTTTGTTGCCCTGCAACCATGTATAACAGATTCAAAGGTAAAAATATTTTCATGGTGATAAAGTAAGTTTATTACAATATTTGTATATTCTAAAGGACATGGGAATCTTATTTCAGTGGAACATAATGAAGTATCAAGAAAAGCTCACGAAGGCCAGAAACAGCAAGTTGAATTCATAGCAACCAAGGGACTTTTTCTCACAGGCAATCTTGCACTTCCCCTTGTAAGCACTGTTCAGAGACAACTGGTTTCTACATGTGTTCACGAGTAATGTGGGAGAAGGGAACAAGGCCTGAATGCATTCTGGGTAAGGTACTTGGTGACACTGACCAGCACACTTGCAGCCAGGCATGTATGGTTGAGACTTGGTATCCTCTCAATCAGCAGTGTATTCTGGACACCAGGCTGCTTTAAGGTGCTTCAACACAGGGAGGGAGGTTCTATGTCTTTATCCCTCGTTTCTCAGTATAATCTTTCCTACCTAATTGCCATCCTACTGGGACCTCCTTACAGGCACAGCTCTTCCAGCACATGGGCCTGAGTTGCTTGGATGGTGAAGATGGGACACCAGGGCTGGCTGTCTTCCCCTTATGTCTGGCTATGTCCAGCAGTCTGGAAGGAGATGAGTTCCCCCAGGTTCTTGGGGAGGTAGGACTCTTGAACCAGGGAAGGAAGCAATTAGATGTGGATCTGAAGGGGGACCTTCTCCAGGATGCTAGATTTCTGACAGACTATAGCATTCATGATCATTCAGCCACGCACCCCCCTGGCACAGGATTTCTTCTGCTGAAGGCACTGCAGATAGATAGAAGCACGTCAAGCTGGGCAGACCACAGCATTCAAGGCAAGTTATCACACCTGACCACCTCTGGCTCTGCCTGGGCATCAGAACAGCATTGTACAACACACCAGCTGGGCTGCCACTGCTCCCCTCAAAAAAAAAAGAGAAGAGGAACCTCGAACCTCACCAAGTGCCACTGCGCAAAATCACACACGGGAAAGGTCATAAGCCCATCAGCCTTCTTACAGGACACAGAGCCTGGTTCTTGCCTCTTCCTTTCTCTCCCTACACAGAGTCATCATGATGCCTCTCACCACTAGGCACCCACAGTCTCCAGAGCCTCTCCACCCCTGTTGTGTCAAGGTGTACTCACCAGACACACTTAGCAATCCTGCCCAGAGTTCCTCCTCAGACTACCATGCCAAAACATGGTTTGTAAAAAAGCTGTTTCTAGCAAAGGGCCCCCTTAAACATAGTTGCATAATTTTGGCTTAACATGCAGGCAGGGAGGAAAGGTATGGGAAGTAGTGTACTGTGCCCTATGACCCCAGACGCCACCCAGGACAGACATGTCATGGGTTTCCTGCACAGAGACACGTGAGAAGGACAAAACAATACCAGCCCAGGTTGCACTGAAGACACCTTAGCAGAAGTCAGGCAGCAGAGGGCCATCATCTCCCCATACATGGTATCCATGATTTTTTCCCTGATGACTCACAGGGGTTTGCAAGATGAGAGAGTAACAATCTGTCTCTACACCGGTAGAAGCACCACAGAGAATCCTGAATAGGGATATGAAACCTAATGAGTGATTTTGGGCAGATAGGGAAGAAATGGAGAAAAATCGCTTCATGCTTTGAGACAACCTTCATAAATAAAAGTAAGCAATATCAAAATCCTCAAGGGATACATGTAACACCTCTTAATGCCAGGAGAAGCCTCAGAAAATATTGAATTGAGGCACATTCGACTGAAATAAATATTTTCCTAAGACAAATTATAAAGGAGCTCATGATCTGCCGGCTCGGTGATTGAGAAGAAGCCAGGGAAAGTGGGTTTTTATGTTCTTTCTGCTAATTAATATCCATTGCTATCTTCCTGTGACCACTCTGGGTTCAGTTCTCACATCTTTGCTCACAATGACTAAAGCCTTCCCCAGTAATCATCTCCACTGAAAGCATACATATAGAAGGTAATTTCAGAACATCTGTGTATTGTCTTCAATATTCCCAAAGAATACATTCCAGTGAACACTGCTGAAGAGACTAGTCAGGCTTTACATCCTTGTTTCTGCTTAGATACTCAGTCAGTGTCACGGAAGCTTTAAGAACATTACATTACAAAATCTGCATACAAGACACATTGTTAATGCTAAATACAAGTTAAATCCCTAAAGGACAAGCTGAACATCTGCAAAACATGAACAGAACAATCCACAAGCCCACTATTGCTGTACCATCATTTTGTACAAAGGCTTGACTTCCAAGAAATCTGTTAGCTATCACTGTATACTACGTAAGACTGTACTGCAGTCTCAAAGGTCCTGACAACCAAAACTTTGATTTGATAGGCATTCTGTCTTTCTAAAACATATCATCAGAATACTATGGATGAAGAGATAAACTGTTATGAGCAGCACATGCTCATAGCAAGAATTTTAGCAAGAACAGTTCAGATCATCTTTCTTTTTAGGGTTATCATTGGCTCTGCTCCAGACACTCCCATATGATTAATCATATGAATTACACAGGTTTGAAGGCTTTGAGGTAAATAATATAAAGGGAAGCTGATAGAGCTGAGAAACTAAAATAAACAATGTAAAGAAAAAAGAGAATAAATCATTGGTGTGAACTTAACAGTATCCTTTGCCCTAAATATGTAGAAAAATAAGCAAGGGATTATGTTTTAGTTAAATCAACTACATTTTAAACTTTAACTTCATGTCTAGTCCTCTATTTGCCAATTTCCATTCACACCTTTCAACCACAGTCTCAAAAACTGGAAGTGTTTGGAAAAATAAACTGTTGTATGCATTAAGTACATTAGGTACATCTTGTCCCTTAAAAACCTGCTGATGAATGACCTGCAGAGGAACTTCCATTATTAAACAACAATTCTTAATTATTAATTAAACAACCATTAAACAACAACTTGAGCTGTTACTAGTTGCTCATCACACTTCCACTCATAGCTGCTAAGCAGCTGGTCAAAAGTAATTGCTTTTAGATAAATAGGTTTACTCATGGGATCATGGAGTAAAGTTCTACTCAGTCTAAACTAGGACAGCCCACTTTCTCCTGGTGATGGAACACAGGTGAAAATGTGCAGATAAGAAACTATGTTTAAACTGTATTTAAGAGCAAAGCAACAATTTAGTATCACTACAGAGCTGAAGATAAGATTGAGGGTGATCAAAGCACAAATTTCTGAGGCTTTGTTTCTCCTGGGATTCCACTGTGCTCCCACCACCTTTATGCATTCTATCCACAGTATGCAAAAATAAAGTGATCTGCCCTCCACCCACATTTCAGTTGCCAAACACAAATTAGGAACACAGGTCTATTTTATAGACGCTTTCTCCAGATTTTCTCCTTGGAAGATCCATTATTTGCCTAGAGAAAAAAAAAAAATGACAGATTTAAGGTAAAAAGTTTAAAATTGTACCTGAAAAACTCCATGAAAGAGAAGCCATAACCATGCTGTTCAGCAATTCCTGCACAAACAACATTCGCGGATGCTCCAATCAATGTTCCATTACCTGCAGTTCAGAAAACAAATACCAGTTTATAGCTGCGATCTGTTTCTTATCCTTCCTCTGTTTATTCTGTGCTAAAATCCTAAGATGTACTAGTTAGAAAAGAAAAATCAATTTCTGTTGCATAGGCCTGAAAAGAAACATAGAGACAGTATCTGCACTTCCTATAAATAGCTTCACGCTTTGAAAGATAAGCCTGGTATCATTCTCTGATTCTACATAAGCCAGAAAAATAGGGAAGGAACATAACACCAATCTAGCAGTTGTCAAAATGACACTAGAGACTTGCATTCAGATAAACTTGCTGATTTTTTTGTTTTACATACAAGAAAGTGCCATCAGATGATCTGAAAAAAAGGATGAGATAGTTTCAGGGTGCTAAGAAAAATGGATCCCTTTTTTCCTTACACAAAGTTGACATAGACAAATTAGTGTCTTTTTTATAGAGAGGGTAACTACTTGCTAAGATTTTTTTTAACATAAATTTAAAACACAGTAAGTGGGACAATGGAGGGGAATGGATCTGTTTCACATCTCTCTGCTAAGGCAAAAGGATCACCACAGATACAAAGTTTGCTTACCAAACCACAATGGTTCTTTAATGCATAAAAGAACATAACTTTATTCAATGAACTTCACCAAATAACATACAGGTCCCCTTAAGAGAGGAACACATCAAAGGAAAATGATATGCCATGTTTATAACATGCATCTATCTTCTTGGAAGAACTGCATACTTTTCTCATAAGCCTTTTCCAGTAACTAATTTATTCCTGTGTTTTCTCTAAACTTTCAACAATGTGGCAATGTAAAGAAGTCAGGTATTCAGAGCTCAGAAATACCAACCCATTTTCTGTAGCTTTCCCATGAGTCACACCTCAGACTTAAGAAGTGTTGTATACTTGACTTAAAAAAGCAGATGTCTGCAGCAAATATTTCTGATCTTAAGCATGACTTGGGAAGTGACAGTGACTCCCACATTCTGTTCCTTAACTGAAATTTTGAACAAAAGAGGTAACAATCTAGGAGAAATTTTTTTTATACTATGGCGAGTCATCTCTTTTGCCATACATCATTATATTAACAATCCATTATTCTAAGCACAAGTCTTCCTTTGCTCCCTTTGGCACATAGTTACTCTTCTCATTTTGGACCTGTTAAATATTAGTGCTCAGTGGAGACCAGTCTTCTGGTCTGACTGTGAGAGAAACAGATCAGAACGCAATTAATGCTCCCGTTAATTACTTTGACTTAGTAGATGTTTCAGGTCACACAGAGATTGGTTCACCAAAGAATAGGTCAGAATAAGGGCAGAAGGATTATTCCCCTAAGTATTCACACATGGTACCCACATGGCCTTCTGCACCTGAAAGTGCACACAAAATGAGCAGACTTCTGAAAATATTCTTAAAAAATAATAGAACACTCTTAAATGCAAATAAAATGAAGTGACAGAGTTCAGAATTAAGGAAAAGGAGAGAAAAGATGTGATGTTGAAACATTGGAGGAAGGAAGACCTTCCTCTTATTATAAGAAAAAGGGAAGCAGAAAGAGCTTGATTGCAATATTTTTGATCCTAGTTTGGATTCAAAGTCATATCAGAGTCAGTGGATACTGACATACAGGTTTTTGACTGGTCATTCTAGGGACAGAGCAACAACTTTGAGAAACAACTAAACCTCCAAAAGTCACTCGACTTCTTTTTTAAAAAGTTGATTTCATGGAAGCCAAAGCTCTCCAAGAAAAAGCCCTTGTGTGGCCAAGTTAAAATTTTCCAATGGAGTTCAAAGTGAAAGCATGATTCTTATTCACTCCAGGATGGCCGATTATCATCAACACAAAATAAGCAGTAAACAGAGATTTTCATCCTGGAGTAGAGATCTGAACATGGATATCCATTATCTCAGGTGAGTGCCCTAAACAACACCTATTAAGAACGGGAGACTGGTTTTATTTTCTCATCAGCAGCCTCAAACAGCTCGTGAGCTGATCCCACCATAGAACAAGAAAGAAACTGAAACCTTGCAGACAATGCAAGATGAGAAAAACATTCCCTCCCACTCCCTCCAATCCCAAATAGGTATTTTATTTTATATCTTTAATTGTCCCATTATTTTTTTTTTCATTCCTATTTTTTCTGCTCTCCCAGGACCTACGCTAGGTGAGCTGCTTCCTACTTATTCTGTTTTTAAGGCTTTGAACTTGCAAAGGAGCTGGTGCTGGGTGCAGAGGTAATCTCTGTCTATGAGAAGCTCTGCTGATGTTAGTGGAACCACACATTAATAGAAAGGTATATCCCTATGGACCATAAAATCATCATGGAGCATTCTTGTGAGACACCAAGGGCTATTTGTGACCTAGGCTTCTTGTCATACATGGTGAATCATACACCCGTCCACACGTTTCAGGTGTGGAGAGAAAGGATTACTAACCTTATCAGAGGGCCAGAAACCTTTAAAAAATGGTGTCTAAGGTAGCACTGGTCATTAGGAACTGCACAGGTCATTTCCCTTCCCCTGTCTTTGCATCAAAACATATTTTACTTATTTTAATGCATGTTTAAAGATATGAAATTGAACTTGGAACATCAGCATTTGTGGTAGGCTCTGGCATGAGAAAGCCAACACACAAAGCATGTGGCTTAATGTAAGAACAGAACAAATGAGTACAGCTGTTGTTATTAGAGGAGTCAAGCAGGAACACTTAAGGAATTTTCAATTCCAAAACTAATCAGTAGTCTACAGCCTCCAAAAATTTCATAAGAGGCTTCTGCTCTACATGTAGCACAATCAGACATCACATTATCAGAATAATATTACTGTAGACAAGGAATATAGCTCTGGCTTCAAATTAAAGAAACAGGACTGAAACTGCACTTGTCCCATGGCAGTCACTAGATACAGTTGAGATCTCCAAACAGCACGAGCTCTCCTATACTGTACGTGGACTATAGCAATGCCTTCACATAATGAAGTATTATGGAAAGAGTTTCTGCTTCAGCAGTGAATTGATTTCCCCAAGTAGATTTCACTTGAGGGGAAATTGTCACCTTAAATGTTATCTGAAAGGAGCAGCATTTGTTTTTCATTTGTTTGGAGCATGTGTGCAGTTTAATAAGGTATCGGCTCAGCAGGCTTCAAAGAACTACACTGAAATTAACAACAGAGTCAAACTTTTGTTTCTCCTCCCAGAACATCTGTCTCCAAGGCAGGCATTTAACTCAGTAGTGAAACAGCAACACTGTGACCTCTGAATCATGGTAAACCTCATACTAGGTTAATATACGTGGAAACCTACACACATTAAATTCATTCCAATTGACGTAAATGAAGAATAAGCATTTTCTAGGATTTTATCCAATCTTGACTTCATCTTCACATCATCTTCAACCTTAAAAATAATTAAGCTTAAAAAGCATAGCAAAGACTCTTACTTGCTTGTTTGTATGCTCAAAATATAATAACACACAAGTGAACTGTATCAAATAATAACATTGTAGTAACCAATCTGTTTTGATGACTCCTATTGTATCTTTTTTTGATTACTCATACTGTAACTCATCCTTTATCACAAGGCAGACAGTTATTAAGAAACTGGATTCATTACAATGAATTAATTTCTAATATCAATAGTATGTGATATGTATGAGGTAAGCCATACATTTTATCCTACATATCCATTCTGCCTTTTATTTTTAATATTGGCATTATTGTCAATACTAACTACGCTTAATAATTCATAAGCATGAAATCAAGAAAGATCTTTTTCTTAATGCAAAAAAAAAATTCTCACTTTGAAGTGTGATCATAGAAAGATACAGACATCACCTAAAGAGCTGCTGCTGCCTAGGCTACAGAGAAGAAAATGACAGAGGAATCCTCATGGATCATACTCATTTTCCCATGGACCATACTCATTTTCCCATGGACCTGCCCTGGCTTTGCACAATCATTGCAGAAGCAGAGTAGAAGGTCTTCTGCTGTTTCTGTCCAGAAAAGGTGACATAGAAGTATCTTTCTGATATTTCTCAAGGCAAATTACTTTGAATATCTTTAGGGAATGTGAAATCAACTCAAAGTATAAGAAAGTATTCAACAGTTTTAGTTAATAAGAATAAATCTACCAAGAAAGATCCAAAACCCACATATTAAAAGGTGCCTTTGCATCTCCAGCTAACTTAGAGGTACAAGCAGGAAGATGTTGAGGTTTGTTAAGCCTGATTTGATACCTGCCGTATTTGACACCAGCCCTGCTTCTTCCAGCCTTCTGCTTCCATTTGTAGCTACTTCTTCTCAACCCAGAGTTCAGTTATCACCCTCTGCTACATTGCTTCTTCAGAAACTGCCAAATTCAAACCCAGAACCTGCACACCACACATAATGCACCTCCCTTGGGCTCAAACAGCCTCTCACTCAGTAAACAGAGTTTGCCCAGGTGACTATAATCTGCAATGCACTGAAAATCAATGCTGGGAGAACGGATTAAGTTTACTAAAGGAAGGGGCTGGGAAATTGGGGAAGACTCATAACAAGAAAAGGGAGAGAGTTTGTATCAATAACATGTTTCCTCTCACTTTAAGCCTCATTCTCAGCTGCTAATTTTTACTTGTCAGCAGCACATCTATTATATCTAAATACCATTCGTTCTAAGGTGTCTCTTTGGTATTGCCCCCTCAAGAGCAAGTCTAACGCTTGGGTTTGCTGCATTAATATGTTTGCTGAAGAATCGCCTCAAAGTGCCTGGCAGGATTAGTGTTTATTACTCAAAGCACTGAGAAATCAAAGGGAAGGGATTATCACTAATAAAGCTATTTGCCCTAGCTTGAGTAGCCTTCATAAACAGTAACTTTCTCATATATAATGGAGGTAGTACCTTGTGCAACAGCAAGCTTAAAAGTGGATTGCTTACAGAAAGTCTTGCTTTTGTTGTGAGCATTACAGACCACTTCCCCTCCACATGCTCTGACAGTGGATAACAAGCTACACCTATGCTTAACCTCTAGACTTTCTGCATTTTCTCTTACCTGTATCTCTGGCTAGCTAATGCAGAAGCAGGAAGTCTACCTTGTTTTCATGTCAACACAAGCCCTAAAAACAGCTTTTCCCTGACCTTGGGCAAACATCTGTGCAAGGCCAGTTTGACACAGGCACAGCTGTTTGCACTGCTTTGTCCCAGACGAGGGCTCTCACTCTGAAACCAGGAGTTTGCTACAGAATCAGGAATAATTTTAGGGTGAGGATTCTCAGCCCTGCTTTTTCCTGTAATCAAACCATTCCATTATATTGTCAAAGCAAAACTTATTGAAGGAAGACAGCTCCTTGCTTCCCATCTATTTTCAAAAGAAAACTGTGCAGTCTCTCATACACTTCACATTGTTAAATGTAGGTAGACTGACACGTGCGGCTTCCTTCCCATAGCATATTCCATTTCTCTACTTAAAGCACAAACTGAGCAAATGTAATAAATCTGGCTGCAAAAGTGAACGCTGAATAGTTATGGTTTTGAGTAGCCTTACAGGAGACAGCCTTCGTAGCTTTCAGAAATTTTCTGTTTCACACAAAACTAATCCAGATTTGCCTCATTAAACAAAGCCGTTTATATTCACCTGTTAAATGTCTACAAGTCCTGAATATCTTTTAATAATTTTTATGTGTAAAGATTAACAAGCCCTGGATAATCAAACTTTGCAGTCAATAAACAGCTACAGAATCAAGGCCAATTAAACCATTAACAGTCCCTAAACTAACAAGGAACCCCAGGTCATAGGCAGTAAGGGGGAGGAGGCATGCATGAACTCATTCAACAATGTTATATGTTATAGATTGCAGTTGTACAATATCAACATTTTTTAATTTTACCCATTTGGAAACATTTTAAATGGGATGTTTCTGCACAACTACATACACATGGAGTTTATAGGAAAAATTAAAAAAAAGAATTTAAATTAAAGTTTTGAGTTAACTTATCTAAAACACTCATTGAACCGCATTCAATCCAACACTTTTAATCAGGTGAACTTTACCATTTTTTGTCACCACTACTATTCCACCAGCAGGACAGTTACTGTAAATATTGCACTATACAATGCTCATTGCCTTCTTTTTGCTCTGAGAGGAAAAGGTGAAATTTAAATTTGTTACTTTTCTACCAGAAGTGTGAAATAAATGAGGCAGGTTGCTGAACACCCTGCACTTGTTACTTTAATGACATAAAGAAATCCATAAGCTTCTTTCAAATCCAGACATCTGTAAAGGAGACATAAAACCTGAGGTGATCACTAAGGTCATGTCTCTCCTCGAAGTCAACTTACCCAGTACAAGGGTAAAATAAACTAGTATAACGAGGGATAGTGTCAGCAGTGCACTCTGACATGCCGTTCCCTCATGCACTGAAACACATATTCAGGTAGGTTCCATATAAAGCCTTTAATGCTGCACACAAGCCCCAGCTTACACATTTTTTTCCTCTGTGATTTTTAGATTCAGAGGCTAAAACTATGTCAGCTCAATTTCACAACTTGTCCACACATGGCACTATTAGACACCAAATATTGAAAAATAGTTCCATGTATGGGATAAAAGTACATTATTCAACTTTCTCATAATTTACTTTGAAGCTGAGCAGAACAAGATAATATCCAATAATTCAATAATACTAAAAAAAAAAAGTGTCCCTCCATTAAGTTATTTTAGAATATCCAGCTGCTTTAAATTCAGATTCCAACTTAATTCAAATTGACTTTCAATTGGAGCCTACCTGTTACGTTTTGCTATGGTTTAAGTGCCTTGTTTAAAACAGTTTCATAACTCCTGCTAGTGACCCTCTGGTTTAGGTGTGCCAACTGCAACTGTGCTATATATATTTATTAATATATGTATAAATAATATCTAGGGCATGGTCATAACTTTATTCAGCATCATACAGTGTCTGATTCATCAATATGAATCAATATGAATATTGCAGATTGAGGGATTTTTTCCCTCCTCTCTGCTGCACCACTCAAGGTGCAGAAAAGGGGGTATTATCTGGAAAGTGTCTGCAGAGGAAGGAAAGCAGCTAAGTCAGTATTACCTTCTGCACTTAAGTATTTTAAAGCTTGCTATAGCTTCCTTATCTTGTTCTGTCTGATAGTCCAAATGCCACCTTCTAACTGAATGTACCTCTTCTGCTGACAGCTATGCAGTCTGTATCTTGTATTGCAGCAACTCACCAATACAACATAATGAGTTTCAATGTTTTATATTATTCTGAAAATAGAAGTGGCCAAGGTTTCTAGAAAGAAGTTTCTGTAATTTATGATAAACAAATGCACAAAGCAAGTAAATAAAATTAAACAAAACTCCACATGTGCTTTGTAGGAGTCTCCGATGTCATCTCTGATCATTATCCTATCTCTAATTTGCAGAACTTTATAGCATGCAATTATTTTACACAGATTGAAAACCATTAATACAAGCATTTCAAATTCACCAGTAATGCAAGCATTATAATCAAGTGAGCTTGATGTTTGGTATAAATTCTTTTTCTAAATCAATGTAAAATAGAATAGAATTCTACATATTACACATAGCTCTCTTCTTTTCCATTTTAAAATCTAAGATTTACCATCCAAACTATAAATCCTCATCAGTACAGCTGAAACGGCATCCTTTACCCCATGTACTTCATATTTCACCCTTAATAACATACATACATCTATATATGCATGTCTGCCAGGGTAACTCTCTTCAAGCTTAGAAAAATGGCCTTGCTGAGAAAAATTGACTAGGTTCAGTTTGGGGTTTGTTTCCATATTAACTCAGTGTCTTAAAGCCAAGAAGGCGTCTGATATTGCCTTAATACAGACAAAGGTATGTCTGTCAAATGTACCCACTCAGTTTTAGCCGTTTTTACATTTTACATTCACATCTTTCTTCTGTATATCTTCCATGCCACAGAGGATTATCTTTGGTAATCTTAAAGATTAGAGAATCTCCTTTCTCTGCAGGGGCCCTGGTAATGAGCCTGGCTTTCACACTTTGCAGCACTGCTAGACTTTAAGAACTTGATACTGAAAAAGCGTGAAGATGGTCCAGAGTTTGAATGTTATGAATAAGCTAAGGAAAAGAGCAGCTGGGTTTTAATAGATGGTTACTGATTCTGACTGTTCCAGAAAACAGCAAGAGGACAGTTCGGGCACTCAAATGTCAATAGAGAGAAGAAAAGATTCCTTGTGCTTATATCTGATGATGCTGTTCTTTATGCTACAACAAAACCCAAAACTTTCAGTTAACACCTGAATGAGTTCTTCATTAAGAACACACAAGTAGCACTGCCATTTAATGGATGGCAATCACAGTTTATGTCCATGTTACTTATTTCCATTATTGCAAACATCCTAGAAACAATGCAAAGTATACTCAGAAAGTTAGATATTAGTGTAAGACATGCAAAATACCTGCTGTATTTTGCTTCTAGATCTGTATAATTTAGAGGCATGATACTGCTAAAGACTGCACTGGGGTCTTTAAATAAAAACTGTGAGACTTTTCCTAAATTTCCTTATTTGTTTTGCCTGCCTTTCAAAGTCAAGAGCAGCAACATCCTTTTCCTTTTGAAAGATCTCAAGTCACTCTCATTCCCTATAACACCACTCTCTGATTTGGATTCAGTTTTATATCTATAGACAAAATACTTATCTAAATCAGGGCTGTCTCACCCACAAGACATAAAACTGAGCCCCAGGATTTCTCATCATTAAAAGACTTCTTTAGAAACAATAGGAACTTTCAACATCAGTGTCCTGGTTAAAATCAAGGTCAGGTAGGTATATTCTCTCCACCAAAAAAAAACTCCTACAGTTTCAATTACACATTGTATACAACAATTAAGTTCATTAACAAAGCTGAATAGTGCTCCTCTTTAATAACTGCTATATTTTTATGCCATATATTTGGTTCTTGATAGACCTTTCGAATCTTTCAAATTGAAAAGTATTATATAAATTTTATCTATTGTAACTATAAAAGAACTTCAAGGGATCTACAGCTATACTTTTTTCATAATATTAATTATTATATATTTTAATCCATTTTACGCTTTATTGAAGGCTATGTCTTTTCCCTCATATTGCAAAGAAGGAGGGTCGGTTTAGGAATATAAACAATCTTTCTAGGTTTATACCTTCAGTGTGTCTGAAGCTTTAAAACTAGTTTAGGATTTTATTGAGCAGAGTCAGCAGGAATAATAAATCAGCGATACTCCACTGTGCAAGGCCCCATCGGCATCATGGACTGAAGGAGGGGTGCCAAGAGGCAGAATAGCTATAGCACTGGACCACTGAGAGAAATCTCACTGTTTAGCTACACTGTGGGTTGCACTCCTTTAATAGCTGTAATTAGCACAATGTCCTGTGGATAATGGATTTTATTTACACCTGGGTTTTGACCCTGTAAGGTTAGAAGAAAGTGCCAGCAGCCCCCTCCTCCTACCTCCTTTCTTGAAGTAGAGCCTACAGCCTACAAACTGCGTGGCTGGAATAATACAGTTATATGCATCCTAGAGATTGCCTCTTTCTGCAGAACTGTGACAATGATGACTTTCAGGTGTTGTTGTCCAGGAAAATGCACAGCAAAGAAAAATAGTGCAAAACTATAAACTGCAGAAAATGTCCCCTTTGGACCACAGCAATAGTCACTGCAGCCAAGAAATACTTTTTGCACTTTTCTATGTTAGCAGCTGAGAACTCAAAAGGTATGGACTTCCAAATATGAATTCAGTCACTTTTTAACTCAAGTCCTTTTTTTTTGTCTTTTTTTCAAAAACATTCTTTTTATAAATCATAAAAAAAGAAAGAGATGAAAAGACAAATAAATGCCAGCTCTTTAAATGTCAAATGTACAAAATCCCTTCAAATAATATCTTAGCTATAACCTCTTCAGCTCAGTAAAAAATCTAGTTCTACACAATTGAACAGTCTTAACAGGTGGATTTCTGACTGTGCACTTACTCAAATTGAGTTGAATCCATGTTTCGTGTTATTTTAAAACTTACGAGCCAGTAGAAGCAGTGCAATTAAAACTCCTCTTGTTCTGAAATTGTTGGAGATAGCAATCTTCATTTGTCCTCCAGAATTTCAGGGCAGCATTCCCTAGACACTATTGGAAGGTCTACATACAAGTCAATCTCAAGAGGTACCATAATTTCATCAAGTACTAGAATAGGAAGCATTAATGAATAATGCTTTATTCAATGTCCTCTGCTGCAAAAGAAATACAGATGAGGCTTCATCAGAACGCCACAGAAAACAAGAGAAGTTGCTTGCTTGTTTGTTTCTTTTAGCTCCTTTTAAATTTCCTGTTTTCTTTTCCTTCATGGTCAAAACATAATTGAAATACTAGTGGATAGTACATAAAAAACCCCATGAGCAATACAATTTTTCCAGCTACTACTTAATTATTACTACCATTAATGCCCAGACATACAAGAACTAATAGGGTCATCCAGAATTCAGAATTGACAAACCAAAAGGCCCCAAGGTCCAAATTCATTTGACCTGTCTTTGAGGACCCCTCTCAGCTACTAAAGTTCAGCTCATTAGGGGCTCCAATGTGCTCTGCAGAGAGCATCTGGCATTTTTGGTGGATGAATAAACATCTGCCTCCTGCACATGCCAGTCTCCCCATCACCAAACACAGAGCCTGGGGCAGCCAGACTCCTAACTTACAACTTAATTTGAGTTCTAAAAGATATCTGGGGCAAATATAAACCTAAGTTTCCAGAACCAGATACCCTGAAAAATTACCATGTTTATTTCTTAACTGTATAAGATTGACCCGATCTGAGCAAGAAAACTTCTGCCAGAATAGAACCAGCAAACTCCAAGGAACACCCAAAGATTTCAAAATTGTGACCATCTCAGCAGAAACTGCCCGCGGTCATCACTGTCCTTGGTTTTCTTGATTAAGAGACAGGATTTTTCATCCCTTCTCACTTTCAGAGACACATTTTACAGAGCAAAGAACATCTACACAAAATTCAGTTACTCTTTATGTCTGAGCCCAATGCCATTGTCCTGGTTTCAGCTGGGATAGAGTTAATTTTCTTCCTGGTAGCTGGTATAGTGCTGTGTTTTGGATTTAGGATGAGAATAATGTTGATTATTGAAACACTGATGTTTTCGTTGTTGCTGAGCAGTGCTAAGTCAAGGATTTTTCAACTTCTCATACTGCCCTGCCAGCAAGGAGGCTGGAGGGGCACAAGAAGCTGGGAGGGGACAAAACCAGGACAGCTGGCCCAAACTGCCAAAGGGATATTCCATACCATATGACACCATGCCGAACAAAAAAGTGAGGGGAGTTGGCCAGGGGGGTGAAGCCGCTGCTCGGGAACTGGCTGAGCATCAGTCAGCAGGTGGTGAGCAATTGCATTGTGCATCACTTGTTTTGTATAGTCTTTTATCACTATTATTATTTTCCCTTCCTTTTCTGTCCTATTAAATTGTCTTTATCTCAACCCATGACTTTTACCTTTTTTCCAATTCTCTCCCCCATCCCACTACAGGGGGGAATGAGTGAATGGCTGTGTGGTGTTTAGCTGCCTGCCAGGTTAAACCACGACAGCCATGAAAGACAGAAGTTTAATAGCAACAGCTTTGTCTTTTGGGAGGCACTGCTGAAGATGACAAAAATGTGGCAGTTACACTGGCAAAGGTCTCTTCATCTTGCTTGAGACTGACTCAATCTTTCTTTCATTTCCAGGACAACAGCTAAAGCAATGAACGAAAATTACTGTCTTTTCTCATCCTATCATCTTCCAGCCCCATAGCTGCCTGTGCACTTTGTGACAGTAGAAAAAAGTAATTGCACCCACTGGAAATTTTTCAGGACAAAATGTTGTACAGCATTTTCCAAGACAGACACAAATGCTGACACTCCCTTCACAGACACATAAGCATACAGCAGTGTTTACCCTGAACCCCAGAAATGCTATCAAATTACCAGAATTGAAGCTCTGCATTATGTAGTAAACAACTAAACTTAAAATAGGTAGTTATAATGTATTATTTTATCAGACTCTTCTACGAAATGTCGTTTGCCAAGTTCCTTGGGTTGCATGAGCAGTGATAAGATCCAATCTTTTGCCTTAAGCACCAGGCAGTAATGATATAATTGTCATCTACCTCTTCCACAATGGGATTAGCCTACCTTGAGAATTCCTTCACACCACTTCAGTGATGATAAGACTTTTCTTTAGGAAATAATTTTTAAAGGCCATCAACACTTTCTTTTTTAAAAAAGAAAAACCCTTTTTCCCTCACTTTTGGGGGAGCTATGAGACCTTTTAAAACAAAAGCTTTTCCACACTTTTCATTCCCTAAAAATAAGCTTTAGTTTTGACATGGTAAAGTCAGAAGCATATTAATTTTCAAGCTAGCACTCCTATGAAACCTTTGCCAGTACAATTTAGCATATGCTCAGCTTTATCCTAATAGAGCACAGTCCAGAGAGTTTAAGTGTTTGCTAATAATGATAATGATCTAACTTTTTATCCAAACATTTGTATGGAGACTATCTGAACACCTGGGCACATCCTATGGATCTGTAGTGATTTTAATTCAAATAATTCCCATGGTACTGTTTATATTTTCTCTTTTGTCTCATACTGCATACACACAGAAGCCTCTGCTAAAATCCCAGCAACCCTTCAATAAATCAAATTAAAGGAATTTGGGTTAAGATGATAACTGATAATTTAGGAAAATCATCTGAGATCTGTAAAGGCTCCAAGGCTGGTGAAGTGCCTCCCACTCAGAATATGTCAGTGTAATCCGGCCAACTTTATATTCCTTTTACTTTTTTTTTTTCTTTAATCTGAAAGTTTAATGAAATCAGAGTATGTTCAGTGATTAGCAAATTGTGAAGAAAGATGATATTTTTATGGCAAACATCTGTATAAAGATATGCTGATTATTTAAATCACTGGTTTTAAAGAGGAATAGATTAAAGTCACAATATAATGATGAGTAATGATGAGTACAAAAAGATATTCCTCAAATGAAGAACCATTGTTTGGTATAAATTGTCCTGCCTTTGCAATATGCTTTTAAAATTCAATCTGTAAATTACATCATTATAATCTTTGTTAGGCATTAAGGTCACTTGTACTAGCAATCACTTAGTTAAATAAACAAACCAGAACTTGTATTACACACAAAATTGGTTTTAGTTTTAATCTCTGTAAAGTCAAGGAAACTATTTGGAGGAGCATGGAGAGGGAGAAGGGATGGATTCATTGCAGAATGCCATTTTATCCATTTTAACTTTATTTAACTTAACTACATAAATATATAGGCATCAAAACACAGCCCAATACAATGTAATTAGCATTAAATTTCTCAATAGTAAAAAAATAAGACTAACTTTATTTCTCATTAAAAATGTACAAATTTTAATTGCACTTAGTACACTTGCTATTTGGAAACGTGTTGTAACATCTTCATAAGCCATTTGCAGATGTAAAAAAAAAAAAAAGTAATCAAGTATAAACATTAATTTAAAAACTACCAGATGGCTATTCTCCTTTATCTTTATAATAAATAGAGAGGAAATCCTGGGCCTACAATACATACACAGTACATTTTCAATGAAAAAAAAAGAAAAAAAGTAATGAAACCATCTGCTTGTTTTGTGCTAAGGCACTGACAATACAAGAAATCCCAGTTAACACCAAGATGGGCACTAAAAGAATGGCTATTCGCTTTCATTATTAGAGGTACGTTTCCCAAAGACTTCAAAAAGTCTTTCCTTAAAGTAAGGAGTGCTAAATAGGTCAGCAAATGAATACTCACGCCTTTTCTGTGAACCAGCCAGAAAACCTCCCAGTGACTTCAGTAGACTTTGAATCAAGCCTTCAGATCTCAGCTGTTACACATTTTCTGCATCTTTTCAATGAGCAATGATGGGTCTCTGTTCTGAAAGCTAAATGTATCTTTGTATTTTCTCTCAGAAAAGATCAGAACCCCATAAGTACCATCTGGACTGCTTCTTTGTGCATCTGTACTTTATGCAAATATGGTCTTCAAACACGGACTGCAAAAAGCCTGTTGTAGCAGCAGACAGTGACTGGGATCCTTATCCAGGAGTCATTTGAAGTCAAAAGGAGCTGGATGAGGCCCTCCCTACGCTTTGCATAATAAAATTATTGAACCTATTGTGCCAGTTTATAGATGCCATAATTGCATATCTATTACCTTATGTCAGCTTTCTGATATAAACTCTTACCTCCAAGGCACGCACCCATGGCCAACGAGAAGATTAATGGTTTCATAGGCAAGTTAACATCAGGATCTTTACTGAGGTTGAGAAGCACAGGAATCTGTGGTTTAAGAAAAAAAGAGAGAGGGATTCAGGACATATTAGCCAACCATCAGCACTATATAAATAAAATTCATTCAAGCAAACAACTTAAAACACCAGCAATTCCAAAGAATAACTTGGGTTATTTTTTTTTTTAATTAGTATCTTTGCATATATTCTTGTTCTGTGCTCACTTTTCCCCACTGGCTGTGCTAGTCCCACAAGCCAAAGAGAAGATATCAGCAACATTAGGGCAAACCTGAGACAGGTACTGCTGACAAAACTGAGGATCTCTTAAGGCTATGAGTGCCTCCCATTAGATATGACTAGTTCAGCAAGAAATTGACAGTGACTATAAATCAATCCCCCCTCCATTTCTTGAAACCTAAAGGACAAAGCTATATCCCCTCTTCTTGCTGGAAACAGCTGTAAAAGATGTCCGGACCTTCACAATGAAGGTGGCTGTAGATCAGGTGTCAGTAACTAAAAAAATTCCTGAATCCTTGTTATAATCAAAATTGTCTGATCTGTTAGGGAAAAATTGAGAAAGATCAATGTGGCAGGCTTCTGAATTCATAAGCAGAGCTGAGTTATTTTACTTATTATTCTAACATGATATTTACCAGATAATGTAGATTTAGTTCACTGGGGAATATTTGAAAGTTTTATGAATATAATTTAATCATTTTAGCAAATAAAATAAAACAAAACCCCTGAAAAGTCAAATGAAGCTTGCAGGGAGACACAATAGACGTCATTAGGCAACTGATATAGAGCCCAAAAATACAGTAGGCAGGCTTTCTAGTAGCACTAGATCTCAGTCAGTAATACCCTTCAAAGCTAAACAACTTTCACCTTAGTTGGGAAAAACTGGTCTGAGTTCAACTTAATTGTGTAACCAACTTGGTTTGAAAGAAAGGTGTAATCAGTATTGGTGGAGAGAAGGTCATTAGCAAGGGGAGAGGTGATAATGTTATTAACCTGTTTTTAATGTGCACAGATGTTTATGGGACCAAAAGGGAGAGAGAAAGAATAAGCAAACATGGAACAGCAAGAGATCAAGCAGGAAGGAATTTGTGGAAATAACTGTGAGATGCCTTAAAATTAATGTTTTCTCAGAGTCCAGGATTTTCAGCAGTGAATAGAGTTATGACCTTTAATCTCCATTTGTCATTTGAATGTATTTCACAGGTCCCCCTCAAGGGGTATAATCTCAGAGATGGAGCAGCTGCTTCCTGAAAAATATTTTCATTTTGATGGCTGAGTGATGCTCACCTTTACTGACTCCGTGTGTTCTTTTGGTATGGAGCCATATATAGGCTTTATGAAGAATTACAACCCTTTCCCCCTCCCTCCTGTCAGTGGTGCTAATCATCCCTCTTAAATCCTCTAACTGATTAACCTAGATAAGTTAATGTCTAAGCAATTATTCTTGAATTGTACATTGCCTGAAGATGTCTATTTCTATTTTAAGGCCTAAAGAAGAGTCAGCATGCCCAATATCTTGTCTTTTTTTTTTTTTCCTTGAAATAGGCATGAAAGATTTCATTTCTTCCCACAAACTTTGTTTCTCTCAAACCATCACTGCCAGAACACGATATGCAATTCAAATTGGAGAAAAGGAGACTCAGGGGAGACCTTATTGCTCGCTATAACTACCTGAAAGGAGGTTGTAGCAAGGCAGGAGTTGGTCTCTTTTCCCAAGTAACAAGTGATAGGATGAGAGGAAATGGCCTCAAGTTGCACCGGGGACGTATAGATTGGGTATTAGGAAAAATTTCTTCACTGAAGGGTTATCAAGCATTGGAACAGGCTGCTCAGGGAAGTGGTTGAGTCCCCATCCCTGGAGGTACTTAAAAGGCGTGTAGATGTGGTGCTTAGGGACATGGTTTAGTGGTGGACTCGATGATCTTAAAGGTCTTTTCCAACCTAAATGATTCTATGATTCTATGATCTGCAATTAACCCATCCCTGATGTCAAAAATACAGCAAGCACTAACATATGCAGGAAAAGAAACAACTCACGCATCTAAAAGGGTGTTTTGGAAACAAGATCTCTAAAAATGAAGCAGCAAAGAGCCACTGATAGTGGTGATGATAATAGTTATTTTTATGAGCCTGGATCTTCTCAGGCAATTTAAGTGTAGATGTGGTGCTTAGGGACATGGTTTAGTGGTAGATGTGGTAGTGTTGGGTTTGTGGTTGGACTCAGTCTTAAAGGTCTTTTCCAACATAAATGATTCTATGATTCTATTTTATATTTATTTCAAAACAACGTTGTGTTTCAACATAGAACAAAATTTAAACACAAATACTGAAATCACAGGATAAGCCATCTTGCTCAACCTAATTAAAGCATTTTTTCCTACTGTGTAATTTTGTCCAGAGAACTAAAAATGATTATTTAGTTCCTCAGAATTATTTGCAAGTATCCTGATGTACTACAGTAACTCACTTGTTGCAGGACACAATCTTGAACTATGCAGACTAGCAACACTTTTTTAAATTAGACTCCTCCTTCTGCATGTCCTGCCCAGCACAGAGAAGGTGGGTAGGTAGAGTGGATTAAAATGATTATCCAGTTTTCTTGCTGTTGAGGTCAGTCCTAAAGCTGTTGCCAGCCAGCACCCAAGTGCAGAGCAAGTAATGCCATTTTCACACCCCACTAGTTGGAACCGTGCAGGAAACAGAGCCCTACGGCCCTCCAGGAGCCCCTTCCCTAATTACAGCTCTGTGAAGGACAGGGAAAGCAAGAAGCAAAACAGAGATCCCAGACAGAAAGACCATGAGGTAACTCTGCTAGGTATTTGCAGCCACATACGCATAATACTCCCATCAGAAAATTTGGTTCTCTGTTTAGTGAAGGAGCTCAGCATCAGGAGCTCTCAGTGTCCTGTAAATCTTTATTGATTGAAGACACAGAAAGCCCCTGGAAGAAAGTCACTGAACAAAGGTTTCAACTCACTGCGTCTTCTTTTAAACACAAAGATACATTGCAATGTATCAAGAGAAGGTGCAATTGTGTGTGTAATGTGCTTGAATCTCCATTTCTTAATTTTTTAAACCCAAAAAAGTATTTTAGAAGGCCAGATACACATTTGACCCCACTGGTGTTATTGTTATCTCCTTGACATAACACTGCTTTTCTTCCACTTAGAAATACTGTAAATTCTTTTGAAAAGGATTCATAATAATTAATTTCATAATAATAATGGGCATTTCCCATTGCTTCATCGTCTCCTTTTTCAATATATAAGGATCATGCACAGGGTCAGTTATAAAGGAACCTGCCTCTCTGTTTTCTCCCCAAATCACCTTTAACACTTTTTGTCACATTCACTCATGCAATTATGTGCAAGGCAACATTTTTGCACTATCAATACCTCAAACCTCAGCTTTTTCTACTGTTACAGTTAACCTGAGCACTAAAAAGAGAAATGCAAAACTTTAAAGGGTTAGAGGGAAACTTTTCACTGCAGTTTTCAATGTTTTTGAAAAACTGAATTGGTTCTACAACTGTTTCTGATTCAAGCCATAGACATTTACAATAGCATCAAAAGCACTGCAAGTTAGGATACTTTGCAAACTGAGATATAGTTGCCTGCAATACATACTGTACAAATACCTTTGTCATATTGATTTAAAATATTTGGAATGCAGATTTTTTTTTCATAGTTTTATGAAGTGCTACTCCCTAACAGAGAAAAAAGCAAAAGTTAAAGCTTATGAAGCCTCATGTTTCCTTCATTATTCCCTCTTCAGATTAGGCAAACAGCACCTTTATCATTATTAGAAGGAACATAATAACGTCTTATCAGGAAAATAGATTTCATTTCTTATACCGTTTATTTCAATAACCTTACCAGGATAAATCTTTGTTTGACTAGCTTCTAGAAAACTTGCTAATTTTGCTGGAAAGTTCGATATTGAACCAGCCCACATTGCTGCTTGATTGGCAGGATTCAGATAAAATGAGTGATATAGCTCAACAGAGCAAAGCCAACTCTCTCTCACCTACCACCATTGTAAGACTATCTGCCTCCAGTAAAACAGAAAAATGCAACTGTAGGAAATAATGACTGTACCTGGAAAAAGGAGAATGTCCTCAAAGACTTGATACAGAAAGGAGTCAGTCATTAATCTTGATTCTATATAGGGTGTTATACGAATTATATATATAGGATGTAAGCTGATGCACAAAGAACAAGTGTCTACAAGTGTCTACAGATGTTGGCACATTTGTCTTTATAACTATCCTAATTGAAATCAATCCCTGTGATGAATATGTTTGATTATACCATATACTGTGGAAGTACATAAGATGCGTTACAAACATAAAAAGAACAAAAATGGAAATATGTATATTTTCATCTTTTACACTGTTTTTAATCTTGAATCACTTTTGCAAGCTTTTAAAAATGGAATAGGATTTTATTACTGTTCTAAATTACCCACCTTCCCTAGAAAACATCATCTATTAACAATTAATATTATAAGAAATTAATTCAGACTCAAAAAAATATGATTCTGAAGGACAGCACATTTCTTCTCATCCCTCTTAGCTCACTAACATCCTCAAAATTTAAGCCAGAAAAAACAATCAAAAAGAAAGGAAGCTCAATTTTTACTTTAAATCAAGGCTTTGAAAAAGAGAAAACTGAGAGATTTTAACTAGAATTATATACACCAATTACTACTAAGCCAAACTTCATAAAACACTGTTAATTTTCTCATAACAATCCTTGCATTTATATTGTGGTATGCAGTCCCTTTTTGTTGGAAGAGACTGGTGGTGATGTTTGCACATCACAATTCTGTTATCTACTTGACAGAGAGAGCCTACTTGGCACGTCCCAAGCCTTGTTCCTTCTAGCCCTGTTTGTACGAAAGTGGAATGGAGGGCCTTGAACATTTTGTTTTCACATTTTTTTATCTTATATAAATAAACTGCATTCCTTGTAAGCAAAACCATAACCAAAGAGTTAACATTTTCACACCTTGCTGTCACAGCCTCTTTTCCAAGACTCCAAATTACCCAAGAACAAGTTGAATCAAGACCTTTATCCTATTCGCCTATTTTTACGACAAAACTTTCTCGTGAGCGTGGCATTTCACCAGTCAAGGAGATGAAGAAAGAAGACCTTCTTCTGAAATACAAGCAGAAATGATGATTTAGCTTTACTAGCTGTACCCTGGATATGAGGAGAGGAGACCAAACTGGAGGGGCACTGGTCCTGCTCTATCAGTGAGTGTCTCTTCCAGGGATGGCAGGAGACTTGTAAGAAACAGCAGGGTGAAGTGTTCTCAGCTACTTCTGCTTCCCAAAGATAACACTTGTACAAGTAATCACACACCCCCATTGTGCAAGAAGGGTAACAGACAACTTTCTCCTGTACCTATGCAGTGCAGTATAAACCATCAGGTCATATGGCCCATTTTGTCTATTTGTGCAAAATGACAATGAAACAGCAATTTGTGTTTTTATTTTAGGGACTCATTGCTGCTCTACACCATGGGATTTCATGGCACTCACTTTGCTAAGAACTGCATGTGGTAAGTACGTCTTCTGTGAAAAGTGCAGAGAATATGCATTAATACAAAAAACCTGTTTGTAGTTTTCTAAATGGTTGATGATTGTTCTATCTCTATGGCTATGGCCCAGTTTTACACATTTATCAAGCACTGAAATGCAGGGCATCATAGACAACTCTGGTAGGGCAGAAGGCAAAGAAGATCCAAAAATAAAACTGGCACTAATAACATGAGATACATACAAAATATTCAGTATGCAAATGAAAAGACTCTGATAGTTTTAGAGGCAATAAATAGTGGGCCGAAAATTATCTGGTTTCTAACAAAGACCTGTCAGAGACTAAGTCACCTTGCCAGCCAGGTGGTTAATGGAAATTGTTTGTTACTCTCTGTTGAGGAAATAGTGTTTAAACTCAGCTAAAACAAGGATTTACTATAGCTATATTTTTAATTCTGGTAATAAAAGAAAAATATAAACAGATGGCTCCAGCATATGTGGCTGATAAAACATGTCAATTAAACTAAAGAGCATACTGGTAATAAAATCATGTCACCTAACACTCTAAGGGCAGAAATCTGTGGCTATTTAAATGGCAATACTAGGAAAATGCAGGCCTTAAAAACAAATAAGTCTGCCTGTCAAGGAATGTCATTGTGAGTTTAGCCTGTTGAAAAAAGAGGAAAAATATCAGAGGATTAATAGCATGATACATAGAACATCACTGCCTGATTCACCACATTTATTCTTCAGACAAAGAAAGCTGGATAGCCAACATGAAAAAAACCCGTGTCATTCGTGAATTAAAATGTGTGAGACTTAATAACTAAGCTCATGGTTTATTAATTTTTTATGCACAGAACATTTTGTGGGTGTTTTTTAAGCAACTCTCAGGTATATTTATATATATTAGATTTGCTGCTGGCAACATAGTCTTTTGCATACAGTCAGAGTTCACGGAGTTACCCACAAAGTATATCTCAAACTCGAAATATTTTGCTATAGTACGTTTTTTACATATTGACAAAAAATGATTGATTTTCCTACCACAATTGCCAGGCATGCTTATGCAATGAAGTGCAATAAACACTCACTCATATAAACATCTATTTAATTAGGGAGCTGGATCTTCACTCTCCAATGCTTAAAGAGAAGGGAAAAGTCTTGGGATTACAGTTCATCAAGCAAGTTTCAGTCTCATCTTGCTTTGGGGCAGTTGATGATCTTTGCATTCAGGACAAATTACATGAAACAAGCAATTGGAAGATACTCTGAAGACTGTTTTGTCTTTGTGCGGCTCCAATGCTTTATTTTAGTTTAACACAAACAGAATTTCACTGAGACAGAAACAGTAAAAGTAATCAACCTATGATGAGCTAAGTGCCCTCAGAAACTCATTCCACTGTTTCATGTACACAATTATCATTCTACAGCATCCTCTGTAGCATAAAATACTTGCTGTGTTCTGAGCTCTTTACAGAGATTTCAGTTTACCGACCTCTGTACATGAATTCCATACAGTACTGACATATTTGATGGTGGGGTTATACCAGATTTACTCTTGTCTAGAGCAAAGAAGAATTTGACCAACAATGGTGTTGCACTGAAAAGGTATTTTCAGGGTAAGATGCTTCAAATACTAAGCTAATCTGATTTTTGTAATTTCAGAATTTTTTATTAAAGAAAAGTTCTTCTCCATGATGCTGGTGCTGAAGGCTGCTGAAAAGCATGAATGTGTCCAAAATGTTTAAACACATTAATATTTTGCACCTTAAAACATTTCCATCTTAATATAACTGAAAATATTTAGGTTTTGTTCTTAAGACTGCAGATAATGTGTTGTGTTTATGTTTTAGGATAAGCAAGAATCCTAACTTGTCTATGTAGATACTTAGCAATTTTTGAAAATGCTTAGATTTTCTTCTAGGAAACTATTTTCCTTATCTGTTTTCATTACTTCAATTCATAAAACAGTATATTTCCTAGAATTCTTTGTAATGCTGGCTCAGATATATTCATATTCTAATTACCTTTTCAAAATATTGATCTACAGCTTCCACTTCCACATCCCGTTAAGGTAAGAATCAGCCAGCTATGAATTTTAATGCTGTCAAATCTGAAACTTAAAATGGACCAGTCCACTTTATCCAAAAGTGAAATTTTTAGTCTCAAGATCCATTAATTAGGCATCCACATTTTTTTTCATTTTTATTTTTTCTATACACAAAGAAAGTAATTATGAATCTGATTATCCTGCTAGTACAAAGAAGCTGAAATGAAAATTTGGACAACCATCCTTCAACTTGTTGGGTTTTTTTTGAAAGAAACACAGTATCACAGTTACAGAACTATCTGCAGGTTTTTCTCTTTTTCTCCCCTCCAGCTATGTGCCTTGTAAGACAAGCCTCAGGCCTTTTTACATGCTATAGTGGAATTCTGTATTTCTTACATTTCTCAGGCAGGTCCTGGGTCAAAATACTGTACATATCAATTGTATGGGCTACCTCTACATTAGGGTGAAAACACTCTACATATCAATTATATGGGCTACTTCTACATTAACAAGTAATGTGTTGTAATAGGAGACTGAAAGAGTTGGAGCTGAGTCTCTTCTTCTATGATGCCTTCAGTCCAGGTGGGGGCAGTCACCTCACATTGGAGACCCTTATTTCTGTCCCCTCTCATGTCATTTCTGAGTTACTACACTGTGTGTAATCCATCCCATCTCCTTGCTCCAAGTCTGGACACCGTGCACTGCACGGTGTTGTAGGGGATGAATGGAAGACCTTATCCAGCAACACAGAGGCAGTGTTGGGGACATCCCATGAATGAACTAATGCTTGTCTTCTTGCACCTTCCTACTGCTGAGGAGCAATGGAATGGAGCAATATGACTTTCTAAGCACCCTTGCCATCACAGTAGTTTTGCCTGCAGTCAGCTGGAGACTGAAAACCAGAAGAGCTGAGACTGGCAAGACTGTCTCATCCATGGAATATGGGACAAAAAGCACTGGATACTCACCTTTCTAAGGCAGAAGAGACTCTGTTAGTGCCCTTGACTGTAAGCTGCCACCAAGCCTTTCACCCTCTTTGCATGATATTTGAGGAATCCCTATCCAGGTACAAGTCAAATAGATTGTCACCCTGTGAGCCCCATTTCCCCTAACTCCTACTGATCAGTGGCTCACCACCTTGGGGTGAGCAAATCCACTATTGGCAGAGGTCTCTGATGCCATCCTCCAAACACTCTTTTCTTAGCCAGAGCATGCAGCTGATACCTGCAAAACCACCTAGATTTTTTGTATCTGTAGGTTCAAAACATGGGAGGAACTTGATGGGTCCCATATCCCTACCCAGTACTTGATCCATCAAGACTATGACTGCAAAAATCACAAGAGCTATTGCCCCATTGTCATACAGACATTTGTTCACCACTGAAGGAGATTTGTGAACCTCTTGGAGGGCTTCACTGGAGGGAGTCAGTACATCTGCATCTTCCATAATTACGAGTGCAGGCTCAGCTGTGAAGCTGGCACCTTTTGCCAAGAAAGGACAGGATCATTCATGGCTACACCATAGCAGGTGCCCTATACTCCAATATCACTAACGCATGTGAAACCAAACTCATATGTAGAAGCATGTCAGCTGGGTAACTGTGTGAATGTGTCAGTGAACTATGTGGCTGAATAAGTGAATTTACTGTGTGGATGGTTTTCTGCTATTAATAATTACAGCTTGTTTCTGTAAATAGCAAGTCAATAAATAAACAGAGATCTAAGAAATAGTTGTTGCACCGTGTGTTTATTACATGCACACACACTCAGTCCCTGATTAGCGAAAAGCTATTCTACAAAAGAGCTGAGTTCAATATATGTAATACTCCTCAGCAGCACTTCATAACTTTGACCTATGTAGTGATAAATAGCCTTCCAAAATCAAATATTGCTTGTTTTGACAGTAGGAACCCAGTGCCAAAGAAACAAAAAAAATTTTAAATGAAAGTTTATACAATCTTACATAAGAACTTGGGACTTAGTTATTTAGGAATTTTCTGTAAGTATTTTCTAATATAGAATGACAAAGACCAAAGTCCAAGCCCGTGCATTGAGCTAGATGATGCTAGGTCTCGACTTTAGTCTGCCGTATAACACATTAATGTCTTAACACCTCAGCTAATGGCTGCTCTTGCACAGGTGAGAATATGCCTGCATTTTTCTTTCTTCCTTTTTCATCTCTCCACCTCTTTTTAAAGAAAAAATAATTGTAGCAGTCTCTTAGGTTCAGCCCAGAACAGGATGAAAAAGATATACATTTGAAATGTCTAAAATCTTGCCAGGAATCTCTTCCTTTCCATCCATATTTCACTCTCTCAAAGACACAAAGGAAGTGGTCTTCAAGCATCCCAAAACATTCCTGTGTTTCAGTCCCATTCCCCAAAACATACTTCTTTAAAAGAGGGTTCCTTTCAAAGCTTGTAAAAGACCCTTTGGTTGATGTGCATGCAGGTGTCTTTTGGTATTGCTCCAAACCAATTTTCATAGACTAGCTGGATGTGAGGGAAAACCATTGAAGCTATGATTTCTGCATTATTCCTTAATAGTCCTCAAGTGTTTGCTGAGAGGTGACTCATCCTGAACCAATCTTTCCCTTCATGCCTATTGCTTGCAGTCTGTTGCTGTTAAATCAGTATAATTCCACAGGAAACACCATGGCAATCAAACCAAAATACCATATTAACATATAATTATAAGCAGTTGCAAATCTGTCCAACGTATCTTATGACCTATAAGAAGTGTCTTAAACCTTGACACAGGTTAAAGGTGGACATGACCACACGATAACAATGGAAGAAAAAATTATACTTAGCTGAGAACAAGCTCTAACAATGAATCAGTATACTGTATACAGTATACAGTATAATGAAGGGATTATTGCACTTTAAACAGAGAACTTGATTGAATAAACCTATCTGATCATGCCCTAATTTGTTATAATTTGATATTTTTCTGATATTAAAACTTAGCTGCTGATACACATTTGTTACGATTACTGTTATTTGCTGTTTTTTAAACTAATTACATAAGTAAGGTAGCAATAAAAGGTTCAGGTGTTAAAAAAAGCATTAGTGTAACTACGGTGTGCATAGAGGGAAAATGTAGACAGCAGCGGGTGGTTAGTGACAGTTTCCATCAAAAAGACAATCTTACTTTTCAGCTACAGATGTGGATATAACAGGCAAAGTGCAAAAATACAGCTGAAACAGTGGATCTAGTTACACAGCACACTGCAACTGCTGGCAGCAATGGCCAGCTAGATGTCTAAATGGTATGAATAAGATTGTAATAATGATTCAACCTTACGGGATAAAATAAACTACAACACAGCAGAGGTGAAAAAAAAAACAAAAAAACCCAACAAATCAAGCTCAGCTCCCTTGCCAGCACCAGAAGGAGGATGTGCAAGTGCTGCGCAGACCCCTACCATTGTAGCTGTGAAGGGGATATTGTCGATCACGGAGGAGGCCAAAGCAGACACCCAGAGCACTAAAATAATGGCCACTGCCAGGCGCTGGTCCTCAGGAACCACCTGGAATTGAGAGAGGTCAAATTACAACTTTGATGAGATCAGTGTTGCTCTGTCCCCCCCGATGGCATAATTGCATGTTCTCCACAGTTTTAATTTATCAACATTTATTATTCCTTCAGGCTGCGAGATAAGAAAAGCATCTAAAGAAAATAGTCTGACATTTAGTAGCATGATATTGTTCTTTTTCCAAGAAAATTTGAATAAATAGAAATACAAAGACTGGTATTTGTAATAGTCATACTTACATTTCACACAAATAAACAGTGCAACTCTAAATTTTCCCCTTTTACTCTTTATATTTTTCTTGGGGTTTTTAGACTACAGAAAAGTCTTCCCTTTTGCATTTATGGCTATGTTTATTCTAGCTGTGGACAGATATATACATATTAAATATCACCCATGCCAAAGTATAACATGCTTTCTTGATATTGCTGATGCAGGAATGTAATCATTAACATTAAATTTAAAGTGAAAGTATTATTAATTATTCTATTGGACTAAAACTGTTTTCCTTACCTGTTAAAAAACTGTCAATATTTTAAACATACCTTTATTAACAAAGCTGTCTGCTCTCCTATATAGTCTATTAAGTGCAGATGAGCCAAAGCCTACAAAAAAAAAAAAAAAAAGACATTGATATTCATTAGTGAAGCACCTGATGCAGTTACATTTTTTTCAGTGGATATAAGCAAATACAACAATTCCTTCCTATTCACAAGATATCGATATTCATCTCATGCAGCTTCTACAGCAACTTTGCAATTGGTAGGAAGAAAAGACACGGCAGGAGTTGGTAGCTATATTTGCAGAAGTGGGTTCATTGTGCTGGAATGACTGGGGGAATTACTTAAGAGTGTGGGGCACAGGCATCAGAGAACGGCTGAAATTTAAAGATGCCACTCTTCAGTGGATACATGTTTTCTGAATACCTGAACACAACTGATTTTAAACCAACTTCCCCAAAACCAAAAGGTCAGATGAAATCAGGCATCTTGTGCTCCGTCTCAGACAAAGAAAAGAGAAAGCAAAATACATGTTTCTGTTAAACAGGTTTCTCAGACCCATAAAAAAGCAACAGTACCCATCTGCTAAAATGAGCCCAGAGATCTTGGGTGAACAGAAATTGGCACAGAGGCAGCAGCACCTGAAGGGCAGGAAAACCAGCTCTCCAATCCCCCTGCCAGGCACCCGAACTGAGGAGGCGAGCCCTGTAAACACCAGGCCCAGGGCAGCCTGGACCACAGTGCTTTGTCCTCCCTGGGAGACCCATTCCCATTTGTACAGGATACTCAGATAAAATCCCATACAATCATGGTCACTACCATGGATGAAAAGACATAGCAAGACTCCAGCCTAGTGGTGATGGCTTTGATCTCTCCTTGGGCAGACAGGAGAATATAAACTGAGTTATTCACACCCCGGGAGAATGATCTATTCCTTCAAACTACAAGGTAAAAGGGGAATTTTAACTCATGAGAGCTACCCTTTAATTCACTTTGTTTTTTTCTTTTCTTACAAGTGTCCAGAATGAAGTACTATTTTCAGGTTGAATGGGGTATATCTGTTTTATGACTTTTCAGTTTCTTGGGGGGGAAAAATCACCATTTTTGGTTCAGCCTGGACCAAGCTGATTGACTTTCTTTCATTTTTTTCTGCCATGACAAAGAATCAGTCAGCTGTGATGCCTCACTTACTGACTCCATTCCCACACAGAGCCACGGAAGTCAGTATTCACACAACACAATTCTGTATAACCCGCACACCTAGCAGTCAGACAGAGTCCTTCAGAGGCATCACTGGAAAAATACCATTCAACTCGCACACTGTCAAATTCCATGACAGAGATGGACAAAGATCCTAATAGGCACCGATCGGTGTGGTGTAAGACACGGTAATGTCAGATTGACAACGGGGCTGTCATTCAGACCAGCAATTCCTGTACCTGCAGCTCGTTCAGGCAGCAGCTGAGGGCTGGTGGTTTGGGTATCACCACATAGGACATTTGGCCCAGAAACTATATCTCCTTTTAACAATGCATTGCACCAGAAAAGGTATATCTACATTTAAAGACACAGCACACAGAAAACAAATGATAAGACTTTTAAATACATACACATACCCCTTACATTAAAAAAAATGGACATTTTTTCATTACTTTAAATTCCCAGGAGAAAGTTTCCTAAGAAATGAATTCTTGGTAATTTTGAGTTACCATTTTCATTCTAAAAGTTATTTGTGTTGCTTTGTTAACTCAAAGGTTATGGAAGTGACTTTCAAAATGTATGTAAAAACAGTATTTTTAATGAACTGTAATATTTTTTCTGCAATTGCTTTGCATTCACACTTTAAAATAAACTTTTTAACACATAGCTGTCAGCAACCAGAGCTCAGAGTTACATTCAGCTAACACTACTGCCTTATTACTTAATTATCTATTAACACAACGTATTACTTTTCAGTAACACTCGAAATTTGTTCTGGAATCCAGACATGGTACTACAAAAGAGATATTCAGGAAAGAATATCCCAATATTCTGCCTGACCGGACTAGGGGCCTTCTAGGATGGAGTGACTTCATCAGTGGACAAGGGAAGAGCTATGGATGTCATCTATCTGGACTTCTGTAAGGCCTTTGACATGGTCCCCCACAATATCCTTCTCTCTAAATTGGAAGGATATGGATTTGATGGGTGGACTGTTTGGTGGATAGCTAACTGGCTAGATGGTCGCATCCAGAGGGTAGTGGTCAATGGCTCGATGTCCAGATGGAGACCAATGACAAATGGTGTCCCTCAGGGGTCCGTACTGAGGCCAGTGCTGTTCAATATCTTCATTAATGACATAGACAGCGGGATCAAGTGCACCCTCAGCAAGTTTGCAGATGACACCAAGCAGAGTGGTGCAGTCAACATGCCTGAGGGACAGGATGCCATCCAGAGGGACCTGGACAAGTTGGAGAAATGGGCCTGTGTGAATCTCATGAGGCTCAACAAGGCCAAGTGCAGGGTCCTGCGCCTGGGTCAGGGCAATCCTCGGTATCAATACAGTCTGGGGGATGAACAGATTGAGAGCAGCCCTACAGAGAGGGACTTGGGGGTACTGATAGACGAAAAGCTGGACATGAGTCGGCAATGTGCTCTCGCAGCCCAGAAAGCCAACCGTATCCTGGGCTGCACCAAAAGAAGTGTGGCCAGCAGGTTGAGGGAGGTGATTCTGCCCCTCTACTCTGCTCTGGTGAGACCCCACCTGGAGTGCTGCATCCAGCCCTGGGGTCCTCAGCACAGGAAAGACATGGGCCTGTTGGAGCGGGTCCAGAGGAGGGCCACAAAAATGATCAGAGGGTTGGAACACCTCTGCTATGAGGAAAGGCTGAGTTAGGGTTGTTCAGCCTGGAGAAGAGAAGGCTGCGAGGAGAGCCTTTCAATACAGGGGCCTACAGGAAAGATGGGGATAATCTTTTTAGCAAGGCCTGCTGCAACAGGACAAGGGGCAGTAGTTTTAAACTAAAGGAGGGTAGATTTAGACTAAACACAAGGAAAAAAAATTTCACGATGAGGGTGGTGAAACACTGGAACAGGTTGCCCAGAGAGGTGGTAGATGCCCCGTCCTTGGAAACATTCAAGGACAGGCTAGACAGGGCTCTGAGCAACCTGAGCTAGTTGAAGATGTCCCTTCTGATTGCAGGGGGTTTGGACTAGGTGACCTTTAAAGATCCCGTCCATGCCAAAGTATTCTATGATTCTATGATTCTATGAAAGAGGGAAGGGAGTGAAGGACACGCACATCACTCCTGCAAGACAGTCAGTCTGCAGGTAGCCCATCACTTTAGAGATGATGACAGTACTAACCACATAATCAACTTTAGGATGTCTCTATGATATCCAGGCCTATCGCCTGCAGGCGCCTAAGTGAAAGTCAGCAATTAGCACCCTGCCACTGGCCTCCCCTGGGTGTAAACCGCACAGAGGTTCTCCTGGATCTTCCTGTGTGTTCTAAGAGGAATAAGTATTACTGCACTAATTGGTGCCTTCAAGCATACTAGCTCCTGTCTGACAGCTCAAAATATAGTTTTACTACAGAAAAACATCATGTACCATTTTAGATCAAAGTTTAATTTATGTACAAAAATTTGCATGAAACCCTCTTATGGACAGCATGTCATTATGACTGTTGTAAATAAACTCTGCCTGAAGGGACTAAGGTAAAATGTCGATTTTTACTATAAAATTGAACAAAATACTCTATCCCTGAGAGGCACAGGAACTTATGTCACAAAGAGACAAAAGAAGCAGATAGATTTTATAGCCTGTAACAGCCAGTTGTGAACAACGACTAAAAAGACAGTTGGACAGTTGTAAAGATGAATTACCCGAAGGACACAATAGAAAACAAGTGAGCTCCAAAGGATTTCCAGCTTTTTGATTGCAAAAGATCTACCAGACTAGACCAATAGGCAGGCAAAGGCAATACCTCCAAGAGTTCCCCCGTGGCTCTGGAACTTAATTCACATTTTCCAAAATGACTTGCAGCCTAAGTCCCACACAGGTTTTTAAATGTGCCTTGCCATAGGAAAGGGAACATTTATAGCAGTAGGAAATAGCTTCATACTGGGAACCCTCTAAGGTGAAGGATCACCAAGGGTGACCCACAAGAATATGAGCTGACAACTGCTGAGTGTCTAGCTCATGGAAAGATTTCTTATACTTCAATGCATGTCTTTGTTTTGACTTGTTTCTTCTTGACATTGTTAACCTAAAGGAAAGAAAGATGCCTTGGCAAGGACTGTCATCTCCTGCTAATCCAAAGGGCAATAGATTCAGATCAAAATTAGCAGCAATGATACTTAGAACATTTTCTCATTCATTTATGGGGAAGAATTTAGTGTCTCTCACTTTTTTTCTTGATTATATGTACAAGTTTCTTTCATGACCTTAAACTGCTGTTATTCTACAGAGCCAGGAAAAATATTCTTTTGTTAGTAAACTATTCATTGGTGACCTGAGAAACCATAAAAATGAAGTTCAGTGAATTACAACAGTCGTATCCAAAGCCTGGCAGTAAATGGTAAATAACTTCCTGCGTGTTTCACTATGTTATTGTGCAGTCACACAGCACTCAAATCAAAACCACTCAATCCAAGCTAAAACAATAAATACATCAGGGGTAACAACTAATAAACTGCTACAGCAGCAGCAGACAAAATAAACATGGCTTCAATATGGATTCCCTATCAGAGCTAGAAAACACAAGGATATATAGAGTGTGGTAACATCATAGAGAACTAAAAATTGCCTGTACTAATGGGTGGACAATAAATCAACATTTCCTGATGAATTTTAGGCCTACTACCTTGCAAAGAAGCCTAACAATAATCAGAGTTTCCATCCACCTTCTCAGAAGTTACCAGATTTTGATTTTGACTTCCAGTTTGGCATTAGAGTTAGTTGAATTATTTGCTGTTTGTATTTGCTTCAAATTTTGTCCCTTTTACTGTTGGTGATTTTTTTTAATAGATCCCAATTTACAAATTCTTGGGCTCTCTGCAAGTACTGGGGGGGTGAGGAGGAAGGAGGCTGTGTGAGCAAATTTGTTATTACAGGCTTTTCCCAAGCTGCTCACTCAGACAATTCACTAGCCGTGGCAGTGCCAGTGGTCACTTCGGTTTTCTCAGTCACGTTTAACATTTAAACCCAACAAATAACAACAGAAAAACATCAGCATTCTGGGGAATGTACAGAAACCTAATTGACAAGTAAATGTGAGTACTCATAGGAAGAATTATCCAAACATTTGGGGTAAAAATAAATCCTCTCAGGGTATACAAAAGCATCAAACAGTAAATAAAATTGGATACAAACATGCTGGACTGTTTCTAATAGTCAAGCAGACAAACACAAAGAAACTACACAGCACGACATCCAGGCATTTCAAGTACTGAATATCTTTTTAAATTACACTTGCAAACAGAAATTCAGTGATATTATCCTTTCAAACCATAGTCCCGTGAAATCTCTTAGGCCATTTGGTAGCCAGCATGTAGCAGACAGCATTAGGATCAATTTTCAACTCTAGTTTATTCTTCTTCTTTTATTTTTCCTATCACTTGTCTAAATAATTGCAAAACAAACACAAAAATACATATAAACTATCTGCACACATAGACGGCTGACAAACCTGCAAACTAAAATTCCACTTGCATGAAAATGATTGTGTCAGATACATTCAGCAAATGCAGCAGAAGGACAGAGAGTGAGGCCAAGATTACAGTGAAAAATTAAATCTCAAAGAGGTCCAGCCAACTTCCACCACTGTGCAATTTCTCTCTGTACTATCATGACTACACTCGATCTTCAATATTCCAGCGGGACTGAATCTGCAGGAGGCCTCTGCCCAGGAACATAATTCACATTTTAAGTCAGTTGTAACTCTTCAGGCTTTAGAGATCAGAGAATCTTACCTCCATGAGAACAAACAATGCTGCAAAGAAAAGGAGGGTTGCCCACTCAACTCTGTTCAATATCATCTCAAAATCATGGCTGTCTGCTAGCACTAGCAGCCAAATGGCTCCCAACATGGCAATCCAGCCTGCATTAGAAAAAACAGAACAACAACACTTTACACTTCACAGACTTCCTATGTGCCACCAACATAAGAGTTACAGTATTGCATTTTTCAGGGCCTTGAAGACTCACTGGCTATGTGCTCTAGAAGATAAACAGAGGAAGGGAAAAGCTCTTCAAAACAGAAGAGGGACTGACTTTAAATAGAAAAACAGGCTCTTTCCAGACAGGATCCCTCTATACATCCTGAAGTGTTTTAAGACACATATTTTGGTAACTGATTAAGAGAAAATGCAAATCAAATGCACAATCAGCCAGAGAACGTAATCAGCGATTCACCTGTCCGAGCAAGGCTCACTTTCTCTCTGCACAGTTAAAATGCTTCCTGGAGCTGTTTGATTCCTCTGACAAATTTATCTTAAGCAGTGGAATGGGATTTCAGACATGAAACAAAAGGGGGTGGGGTGGTTATTTCCTCAGAATGATGCTCTTCTTTCTGTCTGTCTTTTATATTTTTTTCCTAAATAGCAGATTTATTTTTTTTAACACAAAAAACTAAGATACATAATTTAAGGTTTTTTTAATGGCATGGAAATAAAGCCTCCCAGCTCATCAAGTTCTTTCTCTCTTTGCTATGACTATTTCATACAACTTATGCTATTTCATATATTTGCAGTTGGAAAGTGATGGATTCACAAAATTGCAGAAAAAGTGAGGAACAAAGAATAACAATCTTTGCTGGCAAACAACTTTAAGTCACAAACATAATCAAATAACAAATGTAACTTAGGTAGAAAAGGTCCCTGCTACAAAGCAGATAGATGAGTAAAGTGAGCCCTCTCCAAAAGTCTTCAAGAACCTCAGTTGTAAGAAAATTCGAAGGTAGGAGATGAATTCAAGTTTAAGCCATTCAATTTACAGCTTGCATGTAAGTGTTTTTCTGGTAGGTTAAAAGAAGAAAGAGATCCAAAGACATTCAACAGTTTAAAATCAATCTATATCCCATTTAAATCCTATTTAAATATAAAAGACATAAAGAGACCAAAGGTTCTCCCTCTTCATGAAGCTTTAAACATTAACTATTTAAAAAAAAAAAAAAACAAAAAAAAACCAAAAAAACCCGAACAGTGTCACATAAATATTCCCTAAGTGAAGAACACGTTTTGCTTTCTCAAGTACATTTTAGGAGTTTTCAGTGACGTACTGTACTCTTTAAATGAGAATTTCAAGTTAACTGTGATCTGTAAGGAACATCTGCTGAAAATATTGCAATGGGGCAACCCGACCTGCCCAAAAGCTGAAACCAGCAGCTCAGGAGTTACTCTGGCTGGTCTGTTTGGTAAGGAGAGCTAAACCAGCCAGCTTGACACTACCTCCAGCTTTCATGCTCTGAGGTGGTTTTATTTTCTGCTGTCGTATCTACGCAGCAGTGAAATCATGCTTCTTGCATTTTTTGGCTCCAAAACCAAAACGCTCTCTGTGACACAAACTCTTCAGCTGATGACCCATTTCTTTCCTCTGAAGCATCTCCAAGTGCCATCTCCCCAATTCAGCTCTATTCTTGATCCCCCTAGTCTGGCTTCTGTCCTCTCTGCTTGGCCGAAACCATGTTTTCCAGCACTACAAATGACTTCTCCCTTCCCCAGGCCTCTCCCCATGATCCTTCTTGAAAAGTTCTGACACAGCTGATCACTCTGGTCTTGCTGTTTCCTTGATAAGTGGCTGTCACAAGATTTTTTCTTTAGTCTGGTGCAAACCTGACCTACAGGGAGATGCAGGGAAATCCTTGTAAGGAAATAGGTATGAAGGACTAGGAAATTTAATGGTTTGTCAGCAGAAATACCACCATATATGTTGAAACAAAGCCAAAGCTAAGCAGAGAGCTGAAAACTGAAAGAATTTTGTATCCCAAATTTCATAGCTTCAGCTCCTACATTATTCCTGATCCAAATTTTGATTAAAACCTGATCTGAGTGCCTCACTGGATCCAAAAACCATGTCTCACAGCCAGCTCTGCTCACCTCCAAAGACAGAAATGCTGCCATGCTGCAAGCTGAGCAAGTCTTTTCGCTGCTTTGGTCACAGTGATCTAATCAGACTGTGTGGTCAAAAATAGCTTATGCATGAGCATCGTACTGCAGGGGAGGAGGAAAGCAAAAACAACCACAAGAGAGCAGGGTGGGAATAGCTGGTCCCAAATTTTCTTGTGAAGAATGACTTTTTTACCACCCACTGGAAAGAGGCTCCAGGACTGATCTAAGAGTGGTAATACTCTGTACTACTCAGGATGAATGCTGGATTGTGGCATAAACTGAAAATGTGTAAATTTTTTTTGGTGCACCGGACTCTGGGTATGTGTAAAGACTTCGCAAAAAACAGTTACAAAACACAGGGACAGGAGTGCTCCCGGAGTTCACAAAATAGCAAAGAAAGTGAGGAGAGAACTGTCAGTTCCTCTCTACCATGCCTTTTTGCTAGCATAGTCGATTTACTGTCTTTCCAAAAACGAAGTGAACCTGTCCATGCAAATTAGATAGTTATTTTCTCTGAACACAAAGAAAGGTGTTATGGAAATGCACTGCCTAATTTTCTTCTGACTGTTGTCTTGGCTGTTCTCTGAATTCCAGTAAAAGAACAGTGGGCCCAGCTCCGCCTTAAATAAATAAAAACGATGGCAATTCCTGTTAGAGGAATACTGCAAGGGGACATAGATGTGTGCAGATCAGGAGTTTAGCAGCAGAATTTTACTGCTATTTTGTACAAACGTAAATGACAACGTTGTCACATACATTTTTTATGTAAGTACAACAAAGCGAAGAATTAAAGAACAGCAATTTCTGAAGAGTTCTGAAACGATCTATGATAATTCCTTGGCATTATTTCTACCCTCCTGCCTCCAATGAAAACAAATCCACTTGAACATGCTGTATGGAGATAACAATTATTTGCTAAAGCTAATCAAATATAATTGAATTGCACGAGAGGTGGATAGAACCAGGCATTTTCCAGCACCACGAATGTTATCAGCATGCATTAGCTCCATACATGCAGCTTTGCATGAGAGAACAGTGCCTTGCTTTTACAATATTGTTCCCTGGGAATGTGGACAGGCAAGGGATGTGTCCTCCTGCAGTGCTCTGGCAAGTACAGTTCCCTGGAGGCTCAAGCACATCAGCTGCCAGTTCTGGCTGCACAGAGCGTATTTCAGTCTACACACACGGTCTGTTCAGAGTATATTTGCTTTCCTTGCTAGGCCTGCAAAGAGGAGGTACAGTTACCCATCTCTCAGAGGAAGGACACAGGATGGGAGTGCAGAAAAGAGGAGAGGAAGGAGGAAGTCTCTCAAGGAATTTGGGGGACTTCATGCAAAATCTCAGTTCACAATGCCTTTTAGTACCACAGTTTGACTTCAAGCACCCTGCAGCCGGATGAGAGTAATGTCTTATTCTGAAGCCTGAAGGCCACGGTAGTTAGTGTATGCCATAACTGCTTGACTGACCGCTCTCTGCTGAACTGTTCATCAAAGTTAACTACAAAGTTAACAAACATGTGGCAGCCTGCCTTACTAAGTGGGCAGGTTTTCTAAGGCTTTTCCAAGGCCTAAGTACGCTCATGACTGTGAACATACTATATCAGTGTTTTATATACTTGGGTAGCTTTGCATTTGCCCTGGATTCAATGTGAAGGTATTCCTTCCTTTTTGAATAATTGAAAGTACTAGGATATATTAAAGACTGGCTGCTCTGTTCATTTATTTTCTAGCTTACTGGGCCACAAAAGATAGCCAGGAGGAAGATAAATAGAAATAATTTCAAAAAATAACTTCTCATTACTATAGTGAAAGCAAAGCCCATTTGTAGTTCCACAGACCGCTTCCTTTACTGCCTTTTAGTGCCTCTGTTTCACAACAACTGATGTTCTGGAAATATAACATGGAGAGAAACTGAATCTAAATTCCATTGCTGCACTGATATGGTACCTGTTGAAGACAGTGACAGCTTCTATTTATTTTAGGAAAAATAAAATGAAATTTTATTACAAAATGCACCTTGCAAATTTATAATGCATTCTTCATAGAAAAGATTCCCATGTCTTCTGCTTGGGACCAGAAATAAGGTACAGTAGAAATAGCTTGAGTGCTTTTCTTTTCTCCTACGCTTTACCCAGTAGGGTAAACCACCTTTGGAACAATAAATTCTGCTCATGATGAGCAGAATACAATTCCAATCCTACTCAGAAAACCCTTATTTTGAAATTATCAAGCAGAAGAACTTGAAAACAGAAAACAATCTAATAGAATCAAAGAGAAGTCTACAATATGTGGGAGGAAGATAGGTGAAAGAGAAAGAAATGAAAGTAAAAATTACTGTATAATCTGTAGGACTTTCAAATGCTCATTAAGAAAAATTTGTATTCCTTAGTAAAAGTAATTTTGTCTGACCTACTACCAGCTGAAAAGCTAATAAGCTTCCTCCTAACAATGTGAACATGTAGACACTGTATGTTCACTTTACGTGCACAGAATTTGAAATAATGTAGTTGTTAATACTGAGAGTACACAGAAATCCCACTTTTGTGGAAACTGAAATGACACTTGAGACATATGCACTGAAAACCACAGCTGGGATAACATTGCATGAGCTTGATGCTGGCCTGGTCAAAACAGAGCGCTGTTCAAGAGACACAGGCACAGGGTACCACATTTAGGTAGGAAAAGTTAAAACTGCTCAGATCCAGGCGGGGGAAGCAACTGAATCTCCCTAACAGTCCTGCAGAAAAGACTCAAGAAATACAGTGGCTCACAACTGAACATAATGGCCCACTGAAATACAGAACCAGGACTATAAATGGTAAATCCTATGAAGCAACCTCTGCTCTAGTCATCCCTGGTAAACCCTGAGAAGATATACTTTAAGTAAGATGCATACCCTTCAGGAAATCCAAGGCAGATAAGTAAGCACAATCAACACTCTGAAAAGTTGGCTTCTGAAGTAAAATTTAAAGAATCCAGGATATTTAGCTCAAAGACAAGAAGATAAAAGGGGTCCTGGCAAGTTTTTGGGTAGGTATCAGGCTGCTCCAGAGGGCAGAGAGCAACCTGCTTGTGGTGGCAGTAGTGGGTAGACCAAGAGGGAGTGAGGAGGAGGTATAATAGCAGCGAGGAAGATTCAGGCTACACAATATTCAGGGTCACATATTTATAGTGGTCAGGGTCACATATTTATAGTGGTTGTGAAATAAGTAGAGTTTTTTTCAAAAATGGGCTAGACCAGCTTCTGCCAGATGAAAATATAATACTATATGCAGACAATAGGATGGGCATCCCTGAAAATCATAGAATCATAGAATCATTTAGGTTGGAAAAGACATTTAAGATCATCAAGTTCAACCATTAACCCAGCACTGCCAAGTCCACCACTAAACCATGTCCCTAAGCACCACATCTATACGTCTTTTAAATACCTCCAGGGATGGGGACTCAACCACTTCCCTGGGCAGCCTGTTCCAGTGCTTGACCACCCTCTCGGTGAAGAAGTTTTTCCTAATATCCAACCTAAACCTCCCCTGGCGCAGCTTGAGGCCATTTCCTCTTGTCCTATCGCTTGTTACTTGGGAGAAGAGACTGACCCCCACCTCGCTACAACCTCTTTTCAGGTAGTTGTAGAGAACAATAAGGTCTCCCTGCAGCCTCCTCTTCTCCAGGCTAAACAACCCCAGTTGCCTCAGCCACTCCTCATAAGACTTGTGCTCTAGACCCTTCACCAGCTTTGTTGCCCTTCTTTGGACATGCTCCAGCACCTCCATGTCCTTCTTGTAATGAGGTGCCCAAAACTGAACACAGTGTTAGAGGTGCGGCCTCACCAGTGCCGAGTACAGGGGGACAATCACTTCACTAGTCCTGCTGGCCACACTATTTCTGATACAAGCCAGGATGCTAGTGGCCTTCTTGGCCACCTGGGCACACTGCTGGCTCATATTCAGCTGGCTGTTGACCAACACCCCCAGGTCCTTTTCTGCCAGGCAGCTCTCCAGCCACTCCTCCCCCAGCCTGTAGCGTTGCATGGGGGTGTTGTGACCCAAGTGCAGGACCTGGCACTTAGCCTTGTTGAACCTCGTACAATTGGCCTCGACCCATTGATCCAGCCTGTCCAGGTCCCTTTGTAGGTAGCCTTCCTACCCTCCAGCAGATCAACACTTCCACCCAACTTGGTGTCACCTGCAAACTTACCGAGGGTGCACTTGATCCCCTCGTCCAGATCACTGATAAAGATACTAAACAGAACTGGCCCCAGTACTGAGCCCTGGGGAACACCACTTGTCACTGGCCACCAACTGGATTTAACTCCATTCACCACAACTCTTTGGGCCCGGCCATCCAGCCAGTTTTTTACCCAGCGAAGTGCACGTCCATCCAAGCCATGAGCAGCCAGCTTCTCCAGGAGAATGTTGTGGGAAACCATGTCAAAGGCCTTACTAAAGTCCAGGTAGACAACATCCACAACCTTTCCCTCATCCACTAAGCGGGTCACCTTGTCATAGAAGGAGATCAGGTTAGTCAAGCAGGACCTGCCTTTCACAAACCTAGGCTGACTGGGCCTGATCCCCTGGTTGTCCCGTACATGCTGCGTGATGGCACTCAGGATGATCTGCTCCATGACCTTTCCCGGCACCAAGGTCAGGCTGACAGGCCTGTAGTTCCCTGGATCCTCATCCCAGCCCTTCTTGTAGATGGGCATCACAGTTGATAACTTCCAGTCGACTGGGATGTCCCTGGACAGCCAGGACTGCTGACAAATGATGGAAAGTGGCTTGGTGCAAAATATACATTCTGAAATAATGCTGAATGTTTATAAGTAATACTTTCTGTCAACTGATAAGCACTGTTTTATCTTTAATCTTTTTTTATAAAGTTGCTCTCTTACAAAGCAACTTGCTGGTCTTTTGAGCAGTCTCTTTTCATAGACTTAACTTCATAGAAATAATTTTTAGTTGTTCTGTGCTATTTGTAGCACCGCAGTTTAAAGCTACTCCTTGGGGACAGAACTGTGATGATGACAGCCCAGGATAGCTTGCGCTGCAACAGAAAATACTTGGTACAATACAAGACGATTAAAAGAACATGAAAAAAGTTGGTGGATACTATAATCCCACACAAGGCAAAATAAGCAGAAACCTATGCTGATAGAAGGTAATTGCGATTTTAAAACCCAGAAGTGTAGCATAAAGCAAGGACTAGCTGCTCTGCAATCACAGATCAGCACAAGTGCATTAGGAAAGGACGGGCTGGACTTTGTTGCATAGCTGTAATACCATGAGGTATGCAGAATGCATATTTCAGAATGCAGAAATCACATTCACTGTTGTATTGCAATGTCAACACCTAAATTCGTTAATTGTCCAAATGCAATTTCATAGATGAGATAGGATGGCATTCAAGATAGAACACTGTAAGAACGAAACCCTGGTTAGAGTTTGCTATAGCTAGGCACTGCATCTACAGGGAAGATGTGTTGACAGATACATAGTCGTGTATATTGCATCAATCCATAAGTCTAAAAAATTTAGAATTATCTCAGTAAAGGTCACTGCAAAGAAACACACTCTATTGCCGTAGCCTCATTGACTCTTGTGAACCAAAAACAATTTGAGAAGATGCAAATATCAAGATAGAGGAAAGGTCAACTTTTCCAGAAGTAAGCAATAGCAGATACAATAGCAAAAGCTGCAATAGCAGATACAGCTGTTACTGGTTCTTGTTTTTTTCTCATCAAGCGTATGGGCAGCTGCAAGGACAGAGGATATTTTCCATGCTTAATTACATGTTTGTAAAGAGGACTGTGCAACTTCAAGGGCAGAATTTTTTGAAAACTATCCTAAAAGAAATTAAGAAAGACTGCGAGGATCATGGAAAGCAGATTTCTCTTATTTTCAGGAAGAAAGTGTTATGTTGGGAAGAAGGAATAACTAAGATCTGGACAAGACTTTCTGAGTGCAAGTCAATGCTGATGGCATCAGTTTAGCTCTATTCCAACATTCTCATTATTACAAAATAATTGTCAAATTTATTTTTAACTCATATTCATATACATTGTACCAGGAATTTTTTCAACATCACTGTGAATCAACGATGTACTAAGTCTCTTAAATACAGTTATGTCCATTCTCATTTTAAAACAACAATTCATATCTTCATGGTGCAATCAAATCTCCATACTTCATACTCAGAGGCCAGCAGGCCAGTTCTATGCAGTGCTCTTCTTGACCTCAATGTAAAAGTACTAGACAACTTAAACCACCACTACTGCATGCCAGAACAGATAAAATAGTAGATGAATGAAGCAAAGGCAGGGAGGCGAAGAGCACTAAATGAGGACAAATATGCCAAACTCCACTGACAGTTGTAGCTGACACCACCTGGGGAAAAGGGCTGCAGATCAACCCCTGCAAGCACAACTGCAAGGACCTGGAAGGGTGTCCAGAAAGGGTTGAGAACTTTGAAAGAGAGGTGCCTAAAAACACGGCTCTAATCTTACTACTCTTACTACATTAGTCTGGACACTGTTGTAAGATGCTACGATTTGTTGCTCTGTTTACCATTATCGGGTCAGGAAATAAAAGAAACTAGTCATGGAAACCAGTGTCACAGCTTCATGCAGGTGGAGCGTTAATGGAAAACTGTACGAGAAGAAAAAAGTTGCCGCAGACAAGAGCGCACAGGATGAGTAATTGCAGCTAAAAAGGGATGCATAGGATGACACCAAAGGCCCCAGGTTTATCAGCAACTCAACAATGGTTAGTTATAGGTGACAGAGCAAACTTAGGAGATGGTCCAAACCCATTTTAGGGGTAACAAAAAGCACAAGAAACAAATATGTAACATACATACAACACACTGCATATGATAAAATTGGGTATAATGCAGAGCCGAAGACCAAGTTTGAAAAAGTGAAGTGTAAAGCTTTAGAAAATATATAAAAATCAGCTCAAGTGGACCCAAGCACATGGAGGAAGAAAACATCAGCATGAACACTATTCACCTGCTGGTAAAGAGGAGGAAGACACTCCTATCATGCTCATCCCAGCAAAGACCTGAAGATATCAACACTTTGTTGTGGCTCCTCCCAGCCTAAACTCGTGAACATTAGCACCCTGCAGAGCATCAAAGGGTGACCCTAACATCAGAATATAAGGGGGACATACTAGAAGTATTTTGTTGTTTTGGGGTTTTTTTGTTGGGTTTTTTTGTTCAACAGTTTTAACTGTATATTGTTAATGAGTTTTGTTTTGTATTAATTGGATAATTTGGACTGCAAGTATTAGTATTATCGTAAGAGGAGTAACAATAACTGTTTGTTCTGGTTTGTTTACACTGATACAACTTTAATTAGACTAACAATAAATTCTTACCTCCAGGTATAAGAAATGGTCCCCTTTTTGCCCACAATATCACAAGCATAACATCACCACTAATACTTTGAAAATGAGAGCTTACTGCCATATACAGAAAATGCATCCCTAATCCAAATGTTTTGGGGACCAAAACCATCTACTTTACTGAAATGTGTGAAGGAGTTTCCAGGCAACCACAGAGTATTCCAGATGATATTTTTAGCTGTATAGAAAAGGTTCATAAATGTTGCTTACCAGGCTTTGCATCTGGTTCCTTAGTTTATCAAGCCATGTTGGAAAGCTTTACAAAGTAATAAAATAAAATAAAAATACAAGGAGGAAAAAAAAAATACAAGGAAAAGAAAATATTGGCTGTGACAGCTTTAAATACAGTTGATAATTCAGTATCATTTGAGCCATTACTTAGCAGTCAATACGTACAAGCTCTCCTAGCTAAAACTGATTAATATCACAGATCCTAGATAATCTGGAGATAAATGTTCGATTCAGTGACAAATTAAAGAGTAAATGTGCACTTTTTAAAATGAGGATATAGTGATATAAGACATGAAATATAAGATGTGCTAAACTTAACAATGTGGCTTTCGGCTTTAAGCCTATGTTTTCTTAAATCTATGTCATTCACCAGTTTTTATAGCTTAATAGCTGTCTGTCTCGCCAGGATTTTCTGTTTTCTTAAGCACTAAACAATTATACACCAGCTTATTAAATTGATCTGTTTTTTCAAACATTTTATAATATAACTCCTCAGTAATACTGAGTAGCTCTATAATGAACCTTTCATTTTAACTACTGCATAAATTAACCTGAAGCCAAACATTTCCAAAATATGAACACTTTCTCTTTTCCTCCCTCTCTATAGGTACAAACACTTAAATTTTTAGAGTCAAGTTTGTTTGTTTCTGCACATATCATTTTATTGTTTGTAAACAGTGTCAGATTTATACAACTCCACTGTCATACAGGATAGTAGCATAACATGGTTTAACCTATTTATGGCTGATAGCAGATGAGAAAAAAGTTCCAGAATAACATTTTACAGTGTAAAAATAAGAGCCTTGTGGATACTCCTGTGTTAACACCCCTTGCAGACTAATGGGATCTGTCCACACCTTTCTCAGCCTTGTGCTCCTTCTCCATGACCATTTATAAAACTTTTGGACTCGAGAAGTTCTGCTGCACACTGTGAGGCAGGATCTTCTTCATGGAGCTACAGGGCAGTAGTTCAAGTTTAAAAACATTTTCACCATTCTAAAGATATCTTTTAGCACAAGTTCAAATGCACATATATACTCTGTCCCAGGCCCCAGATAAAAGCTGAGGAAAAAAGCTTATTAGAGTTCTTCTTAGGCAGCTTCCTAGGCTGCACATTCAGAACCAAACCACATGGACTGCATTTATTTCACTTATGCAACATTAGTTCTTTTTTAGCTTATACGATTAAATAATTTAGTCGAAGATCTCTAAGTTTAAGGTTTCTGTCTTTGGTTACAGCACTGCTAACTCCCGTGCAAGCTTTTACACATACTGACCCTGCAGATCTGTCTCAAAGTTGTTAGGGAAGAATCATTGCTGCAGTGAGTTCCTTATTGAAAATGTTGCAGAAAAGAAAATAGATGAAGTTAGTTGTTAAAAATCTTAGTAGGCTGCAGTAATGGAAAACTAGCTTCAGTGTTTCTAAGCCAAGTAAAGATTGATATGGAACTTGCGACATTCTGTGATTCAATAGCAAATTTAAGCAAGTTTGTGAAGTTCTCTAGGGCAATGCAGCCCTTTCTTCACCACTAAGCAAGCTACCAGACAAGGGCCACTCAGTTCCAACTCTATTATAATTATTGGTTCACCTAGATAAATTACAGCGTAAGCTGAAAATTGCGCATATCCACTTAAATAAAAGCAGGATGAAAATCAAGAGAAATTATATGGGAGAAACTTCAGATCCAGTCCACTTCCCTGAATTTGAGGTGTCACTCCTCTCTGCAGCTTAAGACAAATTTTTTTCTATAATTTGCATAACATTCTCTGTAGACATAATTTGGGGGGTTTTGTTCTGCCGAATCCCTTTCCAATTAAGGTATTTAATTTATCATGTGAATTCAACAATTTTTCTGTAAATTATGGAAATGAGTCAGAAAATATGACAACTGGTATCCAAAGGAGTGACAATACAACAGGAGTCTCTTGCATCTGCAGAAACTGAACACATTTCTCCTTTAATGCAGAAACTGAACACATTTCTCCTTTAATGCTCTGGCAATAAAATAAAAAGGAGCTCTGCACAACATGGTCTACCAAACAAAGAGAAGTCAGTTTAAATTAAATGAAAACAATTATTTCCCTACTTTTCTCTTATTTCAGTCACAGTTTTAAAATGTTTCAATGATGCAAGATACGACTAGTTAAGATAAATTGCAAAAAGAGAGTTTCAGATCCTCAAAAGTCTCTGCAGCAGAATTTACAGACCAAGGCCACAGTCAGAAGTTAAACCACAATGAATATAGAAGACAAGACAGAGTTTTTCAAGAGAAGCTAGATTTAACTACATAAATGAGGTCTTATCAAATAAGATAACCTTTGTCTGTAAATATTGAGGGATTTTAGCTTTAGAGAGAGAACAACAGGGAAAATTTAGACCTAGGATGTTTGCTTGACAGAAGTGACATGGAGTGCTGATTTATAGAACTTGTCCTACTACCCAGAAAGGTCATAGTGATTACATTAGTTAGTTAAAAGAAGAAAACTATAAATTTTTTAAAAAGTTCATAGGTTTGGGGTTTTTTGCTAACATTGTTTTTGTTAATAATACCAAAGTTGATTTTAGTTAGAAGTGAAACCTCCAAATGATCAATTATCCAGCCAAATGCCCATCTAGCTGTTATGCTTTTTGTTTTTAAGTATCTATGACTAAAACTTGGTATAGCTTGAGAAGATGCTCTCTGGCATATAAAGAGTGAAGTGACATAGGGTAAGGTGAATCATTTCGTGAATTAGACCTTTAACATAGGTCAGATGAGTCACAGCTGTTGATCACCTCCACTGCTTATTGACCTCCTTCGGAGATTATTTTAAGGGCAGCTGAAGGTAATTACCTTAAACATTGATGTCTGAGGGATCACAGATCACCAAAGGTACCAGAATGGGCTCAGGCAATAGTGTGAAGACATAACCCCTCTGCAGAAGCAAAAAAAAAAAAGCCAAGATAGCTCCCTCAAGGTTTATGATTTGAAACTCCATCTTCTGCTGGGGCTGGAGCAAATAGCAGTCCTAAATTATGGAATTCAGTGAGTCCAAAAATCTGTCCCTGTTCCCTTGCAGAAATAATTAATTCATCAAAGGAACACGAGAACAGCCATAGATGGTAATACCAAAGGTTCACCTATGCAAGACTCCTGTCTCCAACAGGGAAAGTAGTGGCAATAATGTGGGAATAAATATACAAATAAGGCAAACATACAATTGCATTTCTCCTGGCATACCTTCCCAGCTTCCAGCAGTCTGCAGCCAAAATAGAGACAGTAGCTCTTCTCTGAAATAGGCAATATTTCTTTTGTTTGCTCTTGGGTTTGCACCTTGTTTCTTGAAGATGGGAGCAGCAGAGTCTGTTGCAACCTTCTAAAAGGAGGAGAGGACCTTCCCCTGCCTCAGAAACTACTCAGCCTGGCCCTGGGCAAGAGGTGTCCAGAGGCGGAAGAGAGCAAGAACAAGGGGGTCTGCAAGGAGCAAGGTGCCTGCATTGCGTGCAGAGACCACTGAGAGGGGCAGACAAAAGCAGGGCCACAGAGGTGATGGGTTCCTTTTCATGGATACTAGAAGGAACTGCACAGAGTTCACAGCAGCTCAGCAACTCATTGAACTGACTGAAACCAAACCAAGGAGGAAGGACCTGCCCCACAGAAGCAGAAGGAAGTAGGTTATAAATTGATTTTGTGCATTCTTTCTGAGCCAGTCACTTTGAGCATCCTCTATTAAAAAAAAAAAAAAAAAAACAAAACCAAAAACAAACTAGTCTAAATTTCAACAAAATCTTGCTTTATTTTACTTTTGAAATCTTTTGTCTCTTTTGGGGGATCTCATCATAGTTCAAAGCTCTACACATGCCTGCCTAAAAGTTAAAGTCAAAATAGGAGCCAAGTACAATCCTCAAAGGGGCTTTACTTTCACCTTTTGTCATCTTTTCTCAGATGCTTTATCAATGCTTTATCAATAAAGTAAAATCACATGGGGCCAAATGAAAACACTGTAGAAGTCCTAAAGTTTGCCATATCTGTTTATTTAAAGTCTCAGTACTAATCTTTCATTAACATAGATATTTCATAGAATTAGGCTAAATAAATTGATGAACAGGTACAAGAAAACTAAATAGGAAAGCGTTCTGCATTTTAAAAGGCAGCTAAGTATGCAAATTTTATTATTTAAATTAAACTGTCAGTTCCCTCAAATTATATTAATGATATCAAGTTCATAATGGAAAAATTGTATCAAGGCTGGGGACTGATAAAGAATTCCATAATCTTTTAATTGCATTTGGTAGAGTGAATTAGAAAGTTATTAGATTTCTAACACTTAAGCCTCTGTATAAAACATTATTCTGGTAGAAAATTAAACACTGAACTACAATCTACTTTCATTTTTATGAGAAAAACATATTGAACAAATTTACCCAAACCATCAGAGTACAAGATGTACTGTATTTTAGGAAATTCATTTCCATGCACTGGAGGACTAAAATCCATAGAGACTTACAGCAGCACTACTTCAGTAATGATAAATAAGCGACAGCTACCATCAAGATAGTGGAATTCAGGAATCACCAATGAGATGTTAGTAGAAGTTTGCAAGTTCCATTAATTGTTAATAGAAATTATGTGTATGCTTTAATAACATTTATTCATTAATCGACAGGTTTGCCATGAATACAGAAGAGGGAGAAATTATACAGAACAAATACAGCCCCTATTTACTTTCAAGGTTGCAGTTGAAGATCAGCTAGTGAATAATAGAAACCTGCACTGTCAACCATGCCATTTGTTTTCAGTTATTTTACTGACATAAAGTAGAACAAAAACCAATCATCATCAGTTATTAAGTTTCTTTTAGTATTGACTCCAACTGCTTTGCAGTTTCAAAATAATATCTTACCGGGAGCATGTGCAACCGGTGCTATGTGGTCTTTACTGACTGTCTGTGGCTTTTCAAAAACACTTATAGGTGTTGGGTTTAATTCAAAAAATCCTACGTGGTTCAGTGCCCACTTATCTGAGACAGAAAAGCAAGGGTGAAAATTGATTTCTTAAATTGTCGATGTGAACGCCTTCCTTATGTTGTTAGCCACTGTGACTTCAAATGCCTTCAAATGTCTTCAGTTTCTGCATCTTCCTACACCTTAGTAATATAACACTTTTGCTGTTATACTACATCAGTAACCTTTTAACTTCTTAACAGTCAATAATCTTTATGGGCTGAAATCACCCATTTCCATGGCAAATACGCTGGAACAAGGAAGCTGCCACAGCAGCTGTGACACTGGCTGAAATGGGGAAGAAAGCCTGGCTGACATGGCCCCTTTCCTAACCTCATACTGCTCCAGGGAACCAGGACTTCCACTGCATGCCAACAAGGTCCTCCTGGCTGTATCGACACTGTTAGATAACTGCTTAGCCCAAGCCCACAGCAAGGTCCTGGTCCCCCAGAGTCCCCCCTTGTGTAAGTCTTGCTTTGCTCCCAGAGTCCTTTGCAGAAACCCAGCTTGTTTCATCCGAGATAAAAATAAGCCAAGGTGCAGTTCTAGAGACAATTCATTTCAGGGAATCACACCCAAACAGCAGCATGGGTGAGTCTGGATCAGGTTTGGGTCCCTCTGCTCTGTACAGTTACTCCAGTGTTATCCCTGGTGGCTTCATGCACTCAAACTGCATCACATGTACCAGATAATGCAACATATGCCCTCAGCCTCATAACCTTAAAACACAGCTCTGCTAGACCTTCACTGCAAACCTAAAAATTAACCCATACATACAATGTCAAGAGGAAACACAAGGCCAATTGTTGGGCTTTGGAGATACGGCCAGTCTGCTCTGAAGGGACAAGGTCTGAGCAGTGTGGACACAAGCCGTCCTGCACCTCTAAGGTCTGAGGGCTGGGGATCAGTCCCTAGAACAAATATGTTTAGCAGCAAAGCTATACCTATTAAAACACGTTGCTCCAGACACAGTAACCCATATCCTCCCACTGGTGATGGCAATACGCAACACTGGTGTTTCCCTAGGTCCCAGCAGAGGGGACAACCTTCTGTTACTGGTACCTTTTAAGGCAGTCAATACACCAGAAGCAGCAGTGGCAGATATGGAAGGGCTTGTTTACAACTTGATCACCATTGTACAACTATAACTTGCTCTATATTCTGCATAACGAAAATGGATTTCAACATAGTATCTGTGTATATGATGATTCAATCAATGATTTATTGATTATGAGTTATTCCTCTTCATGGCTGTTGCATCTTTCAGCCACTGGGATGGATGTACACAGTGCGGGAATTCAGATTGCATGAAAAAACATAAATCTGAGATTCCATAACTTTCAAGTGCTCAGCAGCCAAAAAAATATTTTTAACTTTTTGTAGGGCAATGCACAGGTAGGTTTTATGACTGTCCTTCAGTTAAATATGGCTTTAATTTGGTTCTGTTTTTAGGTTATGCAGAGCCTGTCCTCATACAGATATACAACTATCTATATAAAAATCTGCACATATAGGTATATACATAGAAATTATGCATGTAGCTACTTTCATTTCACACATATACAGTGTCTTCCTGATTTTATTTTGGGAAATGATTTATTCTAGTGATAAAGTAATAGACACTGGAATTTATACAAAGAGTTATCTATACTTAAGAAATTATGCCAGACTAGTTTTTCTTCCATGGAGTGATTATTTTCTGATCTCGAAAATGCATCTTGGTCATTCACTCAAACCTACAGTTCAATGATGCCAAGGTCAAATTTGCTCATTCCGTAATGTTTAGCCAGCTCATTAGTATCGGGAAGTCAGAAAAATGAAGTCACGAGCACTCTCTGTTATTCCTCCTGGGGTGACTGGAACGTGACTGCATTTTGAAAACCTGTTCTGAGAAACCGCTGTTCTGATTAACCTGGTAGAATTGTGAGGCCAGAGACATACAGGAAAGGGCTTTCTGAAAACATCCAGACTCAGAAAAAGATTACTGTTTTTTGGGGGGGGGCAGGGGTGGTTGTTTGTTTTGCTTAGATAGAAGACAACTATGAAACTTACCAAGATCTAGGTAGATGCCTGGAACAAATGAGTTGAGAAAAAACATAAGAATAACACATCCCAGCACAGTCAGGCATTTGATGAGAAGAATTTTGTCTGTTATTCTGTGCTGTAGACAGGGAGAAAAAAAATTAATAACTGTATTAAAGTTAAAGGAGCTATCTATTATGCATAGAGTTCACAAAAGGATGTGTGAAGCACAAACTTCTGTTCTTGTATAGTATATTCCTCTCAGCATAAAAGACAGAAATATTTAAATTGAAGCATTTCATGCATATCTATGAAAAACACAAATATGTGGCCCAATGTGATTTAAGAGATACAAGTAGCTAGCACCTGCTGCATACATTCAGCTATGTTCAGCTACCCCCATCACAACTTCAATTCAGTAGAAGTAGGGTTGAAATGCAATTCCTACTACAGAGGGCACTTCAGGCACTCTGGAATTTCATGACCTTGGACAAAATCACCCTTTTTTGCATGTTTGCTTTGAAAACCTATAACCTAGCCCAGAGGTCAGACCTTTCATGCCTCCTGTACAACTCTCATGGACATGCCAAGCCCATAAGCCCTATGCAGCTTCTACAACCCAATGCACAGCTCCTGCATCCCTGTGCCGATCTCCTCATGCTCTCACTCTCAGACCCAGTGCTTTCCGTCGTGGCTCTGCTTCTCTGCTCTGATCTCACTTTTGCCACCAACCCAGGGAATAACCTTCTCCCAGCCTGAGTCCCTCTCTCGTTTCCAGTCTCTCTTCCACACAGTTTAAAGCTCTACTGAAGTACAAGTAAATCTCTGTTCTTTAAAAAGTTTGTCTTTTATGCAATGCCTTGAAAAAGGTGTAAAACCTAATAAGAAATCCGGTTGATTTTGGTCTGTTTTCATGTGACATGTAGGACAGTGATGTCCCAGTCAAGGACTTGAGCTCCCAAACACAGGCCTGCATTCATTAGTGATGCCAGTGAGGTGGAGAGGATGTGACATTTAGACAAATTTAGGTGAAATTAATCCCACTACAGAGTTTACATCTCATCAGACCAGCTTCAGCATAAAGACTTAGGCAGTCTTAATGTGTGCACAGCAAAAAGAATAGGATTTATCCAAGTGGTGTATCCCTACTTGAATAATAAAACAGGCATGTCACAGACAGTGTAGTAAATTAGAGTCAGTATTTGGTACATCAGCAGGAGTGTACTCTATCATCTTGCATCACGGTTATAAACAACCTATTGACACCTTCTGACTCTTTCTGGCCATGGATTAAAAATTTAAGAAAACACTGCTGAATCATTTATTGATCCTTTAAATGATATTTTTCTAGGAAACAAAAGTATAAAACCTATCAAAAACTCACAACGTGGTTCAGTAACCCCATCCCACGGAGAAGCCAGCCAGCCTGCCTGCCAGCTTTTCTGCTATCATGAGAGTTACTAAATTTGCATTAGATTCAAAGCACTCTCTCTGTATAAAGGCATAGGTCTGCTTACACGGACACTGAGAAATACTGCCATCTACTTACTTTTTTCTGGAGTTCCTGAATGTTTGTTTCCCAGTTTTTATCTTCTTGTGAAATTTGCCTGAAAGAAAACGACACCTGCTTTTTTCCAGAGTGAAATTAGAGCTCTGCCAAGGGTGTCAGAATAAATCCTTCTCATCACAAATAGATCACCCCTTCCCCTGTATGGAGTAACTCATATCACAAAGGAGTCATGACCTTCTTATGGCCAGCAGCAAAATTCCCATGAGCATTCACTTAAGACTCCACTTTTGTAACATGCTCCATTTATACACAAACCCTTCGGTTCATGAACAGTGCCACAGGCTTAGAAGGAGCGAGCCTCCAGCGTATGGACCCCAGTATAGGATCTGGCTATATGCAACATGTAGTCCCCTTAATAGTTTCAGGAGTTGATGTATGCCCTGTTACGATAAAACAAGGGTCGTGTACTAATATCAACAAGTCAGAACACATATATTTTACATTTGCATTTTATAATGAAGTTTTTAAGATCCGAATAACTTCGTTTTGTTAACAGCATAGTCAGCCCTCCAGCAAAATGCCTTGGGGTTTGCAGTTCAGTAGCACTGTTGTTAATGCTAATGAATTTTTACATTGCTGTAAATGTGCTGTGCTGGAGGAATCCTGATTTTCAAGATTAAATATAAAATTTTTATTTATACTTCAGAAGTATCTCTTTAGAGTGTCATAAAGTGTAATAATCTGCTATAATCTTTTAAAAAGGAGGTGATTTTAACAGCCTTTTTTGTCTTTAAGTACTAATATGGTCACTCCATTCAAAGTGCACAATATCAGCAAAAATTATATAAAAAAATCATCTTATTACTAGAAGAGTTTAAAAAATCATATATTTACATGTCCTTGTCCATACTGTCTATTTAACTTGTTTATTAATAAAAATTAATTCTTTCACTTTCACTTTAGTTTAGTCAATTCATTTTCAGAGTATTTATCGCTGCTATTTCCAGTCATCAAGTTCTGTAGCGTAACAGTTGTTTTTGCCAGAACATAAAGAAAATAAGATTAGCATTTTTCTTAGTCCTAGTTTATAAAAACTTCTCCTTTTCTATACATAAGCAGTTAATTATGCCTACAGTCAGATTCACACTGAATATTTGATTATGAAATAATTTTAAAATGCAGCAATTCACTGGTGATATATTTTTCAAAACTCAACAGTTCACTGAAGAACACTTGAATTTTTCAGTAAAAAAAAAAAATATAGCATTTTACTACACTGAAACCTCTATTGCAAGAAAAAAATCTAATGGTGTATTTCTGATCTTTTTAAACCAAAAACTACCTGAAAATTCTAGGCCTTGAAATTTGGGTCATATTGAAATATATTTTCCAGGTCTTACACATCGTTTTTGTCCAAAAATACTTTGTCTTTTATTGAGGCTGAGGGTGGCTCTTCATATCTGCCCCAACAACTAAGAATATAGGTCTAGTCCCAGAGAAGATCCCTGAAAGCCTTCACTTTCAGCTCTGGCTAAAATTACTAGAGGTGAGCCCTTGGCTCAGTGACCAAACAGAAATATTACCCCTGCAGCTTGTCCCCACGGAGCATCGGAGCAGGGGAGGTGGGACACGCTGGTCCCTGCTCACCTGTGAAACGTCCTCAGCTTCTTCCTCAGGAGCATCTCCAGAGTCAGCACCTTCTGCATCAAGAGGCATTTCACAGCAGTCTCCTCTCTGCTGGCCGGGTTAATGCGCTGCGCAGTCAGTCTCCAAACATAGATCTCATGTTTCAGCTCTAAAAAGAAGCAAAATCACTTGTCTTAAAGCAGGTGTAATGCATATGAAACCAGAGACACACAAAATATGTGTAACTTGGCCTGGACTCAAACATGTTAAAATGATTGGAATAGTTTCCCAACAATTTTCCACTTAGGAAGCTGCTTTTACAGTTCATTTTGCAGAGCTGAAGGGAATGAAAAATAAATAGAAACTTTTCAAAATTTTAAATAAATTAATCTCAAAGTCCTTTTCCAAAGAAAAAGAAGTACTGTCTTCAAATGCTTGCAAATGTCTTCCGCAAGCTTTAGTTCTAAAATCGTATCACATTCATTTTTCATCAGAAAATAAATGGCCAATATACATTATAGTGCTAACAGGATACTAGTGACTTTGTAGTTAGGAATTACAGCAAATGCTCCTTTACTGTATTCAGAATGGACAACATGTTTCCATTCACTCTATATTCATACAAGCAATTTTATCAATGTAAGGCAAAACTGAAAACTAACACTGTCTTATGGAATATCATTCAGTAATATTTTTTAAAGGTTTCCTAAGAGGACTTATTTTTTAGGCACTGAAAATACCCATAAACACAGCTACCATCACTTACATGCAGACCTGAATGATATCTGATCCTGCGTAAGTTCAGACAGACTGATAGACACTTGAAATCAGTCTCCAAAATCTTTTTTCAACACTTTTTGATTTATTTTTTTCCAGTATTGTCAAGGCCTTGGAGAATGAGTGAAAGGTGTTTGTTCCTGTTCAGGAAGGACCTTACACTGGACATGTCAAAAAAAAAGCTTTGGATTTTCCAGGAAATCACTAAAGAAATAAAAGCAGAATTTTCATTCAGAAACTGTCTGCACAAACGCTTCCTGCTGAAGCAACAGGATGTTTCCTCACCATTTTTTTCCATTCCCCTCAAATTTTATGTCATTGAAGACAACGTGTCAAGAATTCAAGGCTTTATATATCAAGATCCCTGTTCAATCAGCAAATTGTTCTTATCCTAAGAAATGGACGTGGAAGTCTTTGCACCATGTATACAAACTATATGCATTATTTCTAAAAAATAAATTATGTAATAACATAAGAAATATTTAAACACATTTTGATACAGGCAGTGATATTAACATTTTCTGCTGCAAATCCCTAGTGGTTCATGGTATCTATCATCAAAAAGAGTACTAAATGTGTTTAATTACCCCCCTTCCTTTGTGACCAAGTATTTATAATGACAATACGGACTGAATCATGTAAAGATTGACCATAAGAGGGAATTAGACTTGACAGAACTCAAACATTTAAGAGCAAAAGTAAGCATGTCCAGAGCCTGCACAGTTGACACAAAAAAGGAACCTAAACAGCAATTGACTCATACTTTGTATGGTTCATGTCTATAGATAAGCACACATCATCAAAATAGTAATCTTTGCCTGAGCTTTACAGCGCAAGACCAGAAATGTAAATTCACACTATCTAAAGTCCAATGACTGTCCCAGGTTATTAAACAACTAGTGCTCAGCTAAAGCTTTTCTTCCAAGACGGGATTCATACCTGAACCCCAGAACCCCAGACAGAGGTGCAGAATATACCACTTTGTAATATATTTGGTGATTCTTGCTGGGATCATAATCTGACAGTAAAATATATTAAAACATGGACATGTTTTAATACATATAAGGTTATATAATATATAAGGCCATGCTTATCAAATGATCTCCATGACTTTATGCAGACACTCTATCCTGGCCATCATTTACTTTTTCATCAACATTTGTGACACACGTGGCTGTATCAGCAGTGATTTTCTATTCTCTTCCAGAACATAAACAAGAAAGCGACAAAGCTTTAGGCCTGATGTTCTGTTCCCCACAGAAAAAAAAAAAAAAACAAACAAAAAACAAACAAACAAACAAACAAACAAAAAACCAAACTCTTTGAGGGTTATAGTGCATAGGATCTGTGCAAAAAAAACTTATTTTAAACCTCAGAAATGGTGGCATTTTTTCGTTCATAAGATGGCAAGATTAGATTTTAAGTCTCTGAATTTGTAAGCACTGTAAATAGTAATTTCTGAAAGAAACTAGTGACCACATGCTTGCAGTGTGCTTCAGTTCCACAATTCCTGGTCAATGGGGCAACAAGCTATTTCAGTTGGCAGCTTCCACCTCATAACATCTACCTTGAAACTGATCTGAAATAGTAATCTGGGAAGTTGTTCCTTCCCATATAGATCATATAGATGAGCAAGACTAGGTGGAGAAACGTTGGAATGTGGCTTTCTTGCACACTCTCCTGTGCAAATTCTGAGGCAAAATTTTTTTTCTTTGAAAAAGTTTCCTGAGTCCTTTGGGTGAAAGAAATATTTCTTATGATCCTACATGCTGCCCTGGCCTGAACGAGATAGAAACTTTTGTATCTAATTGAAGCAGGCAAAGGGGTAGAACCCCCTCAACAGATGAATGGTCCTTTCTGTACTGCTGTCTCATGCAATTTTCAAGTCAATTGGACTATAACTTTGAAACTCTCAACAGTCCAAGAGAAAGTATGTGGTTTTGTCTTTTTCTGTGGCAAACACTCATGAAGCATGATTATCCAGTTTGCTATCCTGCTTTCCGATCGCTTATCTTTGCTGCAACACCTTTTCTGATCATGTCTGTTCATCCTGCCATAGCATTTCCTGCCATCCTTTCCAAGTGAAATTTCACCAAGGGTTTTGCTGATGGAGGAAAGTTGAATCTTTCATCATCTAACTGAGATGCAGATCTCCAGCAGGTATTTTCCTACAAAGAATCTTTATCTTCTCTCCTTCAGAAAGGGGCAGCTAGCATCAGTGTAGCTGTGTCACAAAAAAACCCGCAGAGCAGAAAGCAGCATGATTTGCGTTGTACATTCCTGTTTCACGTCTGAAGTGCCGTGGGGATAATCTCCAGGTTCAGCAATGTCAGCCTAGTGCTTTCTGGTCTATGTTAAAAAAAATACGTTTTCACATGGCTTTTATCTTGCCTTTATGTACAGCAAGTGCATGTTTGATTGTTCAGTCGTTATTTTTCTAAACATCCCAAGGATGCGAACATTCAGCCTGCTATGGAATTTACTTCAGACCAAAATGTCCTTTGAAAATTAGAACAGTTGTTACATCTTTTACAGTGTGATTCTTATTGCAGTAAGAATTTGTGAAGAGGTTTTCTAGGTCATCCCACAGAATATTTCTCCTATTTCTCTTTCATGCACAGTCTTATCGTGATAGCCTGTTATGGCATCAGGTGATACATACGTATTAGCAGTAGTTTTTGTTTTGAAGGAAATATAATGCAGGACCCTTGAGGTCAATGAGAACACTGAATCCAGTCAAAAACCTTTGGGCCTTTCTATACTTCTCCCATTTCAGGTCTGCAAACCCATTTAGACAGCAACCCCTAGAGTTTGGGAACATCTGATGTTCTATGACACATTATGTTACACATTATGGACCAGGGCTTAATGCACCTGCAGGGTCTTATCAATCACTTTGAAATTATGGCTAAGGCAGCATAAGGGCAGCATTTGGCTGCCCCTGAATGGGGAGGTCTCGCACCCTGTTTCCCCATGTCCATAAGTTCCTGTCCCTTCCTCAGAGGGGATCTAATGGTCATGTTACAGCAGGGTGAGCTCACTCTACTCACTCGTCCAACAAAACCCAATCTGCGGGGTTTTCACAGGGTTAGCTTTATGGTGGATCAGCCTGCTAACCATTTTATCCTACCACTGCTAATTATTATTGCTAATAATTGAAATGGCATGTGTGTGTGGCATGTACCTTTCATGGAAGTTTATCATTAAAGCACGTAAATTAACATTTAACTGCAACTGTAGTAGCAGTAGTTAAAGTGATATAAGCAAGGCAAAGTTTAGTATGCAGTGATCTGGAGTAAATGAAGACAAGAGAGCTGCAGCTCAGTCAAGGAATTCAGCCCATTATGATACTAAAATCTTTGTGAACACAGTAGATTCATAAAGCCCACAAAGCACAACAGCAATATACCTAGCATTATTATTTCACAAAAATTTTCTTTTTTTCTTTTTCTTTCTTTTTTTTTTTTTCCCCCAGAAAGTTAATTTCCAACAAGACAAGAATAATTTTTGACTTAGTTCTAGGATCAAATAAAGCATCAGCAAACCTGTAAACCTTATGCTGCTAATCTGTTCTGGTTTTGCCATTTATCATATTTTACTATGCAGACCGCAGATATGACATCCTGGACCCACTGAATTTAATGGAGTTTCAGCTACTGACCTGAGCTGTAGAAAACATTTTCTGCATTTTAGAACACATTAAGTTTCATTTTAAAATGCATATTCTTTCTGCAATCTGACAATTAATAGTCAGATTAATTTTCACTTAGAGTAATCACACATTCCCTCCCACCTGACTGCCAATAACAAAGAAGACATCCTCAAAAACTGAGTGTAATTAATTCCCAGTCTCAGAATCTGAAAAGGCCGGTCTTGTTAATTGAAGATACTCAGAAGAGCATGACCAACCTTGACGAGATGATAAGAATTATCATAAAATGGCAAATTTTACCTTGCAAGTGCACTAAATACATTAACTACCTTTCTGCAAGCAACACAAGTTTGCACTGCTGGGGTGTGACTAACGACATGCAAAACATGTTCCTCTGAATGGGGGGGGGGGGGTTCTCTCCACATGCTATTGTAGCTTAACATTTTTCAGTAATTTTTCTGAGCTACCTTCTCAGAACAAGAATAATTCTGTTTAAATGTTCAGTGAAAAGCAAATTAAGTACCATGAATAACAGCCTAAGCTAGGAGCAGTAATATCTATAACTTTTAATAATTTTTTTTAATCCTTGATATTATGTAATTAGTCCTCTAAGCATTATTAGACAGTAAGTGTCATCTCCATTTTAAAAACACAGAAACTAAGTCAGAAATGTGAAATACAAGTGTAGAAAGAATTCACTTTGAGGGATACTCCAGCTCAACAATTCCTGCCTCTCCTAGAGGCACCGCCCCTCAACGGGACACCAACATAAGGCTGTAATTCTGAAAAAAATGCCTGAAATGTCCTTGTCTTTATTCCCTTAAGTAGTCCAATTTATCGATCATAGACAAAGATAAGCAGAGGCATAAACACTGTAAGGTCTTCAAAACTGCAACAAAACACACTTTGCCTTATTCAGCTAAATACTTGCAAAGGCATGCAAGTAATCTGCACAATGCTGCATAAAGCAATACGGAGCATTTATACAAGCTTTTTGATTCAAAGTCCAACAGCTGGGGTCCCATTTGGTCACCGAGGCACCTAATGCCAGTTTAGTTGCCCCGCATGGGATTGCACCCATGGTACAGGACTTACAGGTCATCCTTATCCCTGCAGCAAAGCAGCTGGAGCCCGGGCAGAAATCTGCAAAGCTCAAATGGTGCTACACACTTAAGTCACCTCCCAGGAGTTTTCTGTAATGTAACTGCAATTTTTCCTCACTGTACTTTGGGTTTCCCACTGTAATTTTAGCTACTGAAAGAATCTACAACTCTACAAGCCTACCCCTGCATTTTATAAGGGAACAGTCAATTTAATACCTCTATGATGGTCACATAACACTCAGATGGAGTAATCTGCAAATATTAAAGAGGGTTAGATCTCTCATAACATTTTAGGATGGTTGATAAAGACATACATTACTCTTGAGTTGGTTTGTCCCTGAACGAGGGATGGGATCTCTCTCAGGTGATATGGGCTCTGTTCTCATCTCTGGGTAAGTCAGACTTCCAGACACAAAGTTATTTCAGTCCTTGCAGTTTTGCCCCTTAGTTTCCTCTACTGCAGTTCCCCATCTTTTAAAAGCAGGACTCTGAGTATATTTAGGTTTCATGTGCACTCATTAGCACTTGCCTAATGTGATCACAATACTCTGTTCTGTTACACTGAGAATGGCCCAGGGTCATAGGAAGTAGAAAGTCAAGTATTTTGAGCATTTATTTACCTAAAATTCCAGTGTAGTTTGTTTCAGAAAATTTTCATCAGGTTTGAAAGCTAGAAAAATAATTCCTGTTTACTCATTATGAAGAAGTTTTAACTCAGACTGCCAGACTTACCAATGAAAACCAATTTAGCCAATATTTTCCATTAGAGTCTCACAATTAAAAAAAAAAAAAAATCTCTGTTCAATTCACTATCCTTTTCTCAAAAGTGGATAGGTACATTCCAGTCATAAAATATTTTGCACCACACATAACTACTGCTGAGGTCCTTTCAATACCGGGGGGGGGGGAAGAGTAACCACTTAAAGATGGTATTCTCAAAGTCCTATTAAGGAAAAAAGAATCATGAAAAGATACAGCATCAAGAGGACAACTCCCATAAGCCAAAATATAGCACCTCATCTAATGCTTTTAATAGGGTAAAATGAAGACCAAAATAATGAAGCACAATTCAGACTCACCATATCTTTTAGCAACTGGTTTAGATGTAAAAATGGTGACTAATAAGTTCAGCTCATTTTGATAAATAAAAATGGCAGGAATAATTTAAAATCTGTCAAGGTTACACTTTTATTTGAAGTATCATTACAGTGAAAGCTCTCTGTAGCAACGAGATACAGAGCACATGTTAAATTACCCTAAATTGTTCTCTTAAGTTCTGTATTTCAGGAAGATCTTATGAGCTTCAGAGCCGTCAAAGTGAAAAACTTTGTCATAGCTTCACCAAAACACTGTCAATGCTAAGGCCAGGTCTTGCCAACCAGTGTATATTTGTACAATCATTCCAGAGTTGTGGCTTGCATCCAAAAATATCCAGGCGACAAGTGCTGCAAAAGAAACAGGAGGTATCACTTCCTAAGTTTTTACCTCCCATCAGTGATTTTTCTGTACTGATTCCTTCCATGAAAAATATGTATAATAAAACTGTGTAGGGCTGTTCTATTGATTCAAAATGCCACTGTATTATACTTTCTTTCTGCATAAGGCAGGTAAAGTAATATTACAGCTTCCTTCTTGTAATGGCTACATTATCAATGCACTAAGCAAATAGTATGAAATTGTCATATTTCCCATATTCTGCAATGTCAGAATACTATTTTTATCATCTGAAAACACAAAAAGACAGATGAACATTTTCCTCTTTCCAAGGGGAATATTCCATCAACTCTAAAGCACTACAAAGGACATATACAGGATTTTAAACACAAAATGATCTAAAACGTTTAAAAATATAAAAATCTTGAATTTGTGTAAAGTAAATAACTACACTTATTTTCATTCCTGATCATTAGAAGACCTATTAAAGGTGCAAATAATAAAAGACAGATTTTTTTTATTTTTTTTTTTTACATTTTCCAACATAAAACCATGACACTTGTGGATCCTGATATATTATCCAAAAAGGAGTATACACAAAGTCTGCAGGGACCATAAGACTACCTAGTTCCTTTGAGACTGAAAGTCTTACAGTTCTTTAAAATAAAAGACACAATATGTACCAGAAAGATATGATCTTAGATCCCAAGATAATTCATGAGAAAGCTGCATCTTTTAGTTTAGCATGTTCTCATTCACAGTAAGAGAGTTAAAATGTTAAATATTCATTGTTAATATATACAACTGGATTGCAGAGAAGAGAAAAAGAAATAAACAGAAAACATTTTCCCATTCCACATTGTTCTTCAAGATTTAAAAATGCTTCCCATATATTCCCATGAATTTAGCATCTTGGGTGATGATGGCAGAATGCAATGCATATTGCAAACCTGCCATCCAGATTGAGCTTGGAGTTGAATGTTTGAAAATATCTTGAAATATCCTTTTCTTTGGACATTATTCTCTGCATAATCTGCCTGCTGGTTTTCTCACCTGAACCAATTTTCAAGTGAGGACAGCCCACTACTTTCAACAGTTACATTAAAATACGAATAGTGCTTTACTGACAGTTAGTGAAGTACCTACATAGGTACGGATGCACCTCAGGATTGAGATTTATCAATATGTACTTAATCCAGCTAGGTACTTGATGTACCTCTAACTGATTCTAGCAAGAAATGGTTCCTACAGTTACAAATACATTACTAACTAAAATTGGGCTAAGGACTGTTCTCTGACCCCGAGCAGCGAACACAGCTGTACTGATACTACATAATACCTTACCCTGGGTCCTCTCTGTGTCCCTGTGGTGTCCTTGTGGGCCTGGACATTATTATTATTTTGCATGGGGTTTTTTTTCAATTCAAAGCGTCTGAAGCAGCATTGGGGTTGTCTTGCAAATCATCACAGTAGTTCTTCCCCAGCATTAAACTGAAAGGTTGTATGTCACACTGCAGGGCATGGCGTGGGGGCACGCACCAGTTAGAGGATGCAGAGGCCACCCAGACATCCCATGCCCTGAGAAAACAACAAAGGTCTTAACCCTTTAACCACGGCCACCTGCCCTGGGGAGCATTCCCCCCAGCAGGCACCTCAGCTGTGACAGGCAAGAGGGTTCACATGGACAAAATAATAACGACAGCACTGACCTATACCTTGTGTTCAGCTACAATTACAATTGGCAATGCCTGTGCTTGGTCAATCATGTGTGGCACAAAGTACTATAGCAGACATTTGTAGTCCTTATGGGACACAGAGGGGGAAACTCACCAGACATTAAGTGCTAAATGAGTTTTTCAGTTTTACCTAGTTTTCTCTCTTGACCTTCACCTTAGCTGTGGCATCCTTTGGACATTTTCATGCAAAATGAGGCCCAATGAGAGCAGTACTTACTCTAAGTCCAGGAACAACGCCTGGACATCTTGGGTCTGCAGCCAGCACATTCCTATCAGTTGCACGTCTGACAACCCTCAGTTATCGCTCCCCTACTTCTTTCATCTTCTAGACTTTCTATCTTTTCACTGCCAGTTTTGTACCTCCTTTTCCCCTCCTTCTCTCCCATTTCTTCTGAAGCAGCTGTAAAGCTCCACATGGAAGAAAGAAACAGATTTGCGCACTCATCTGGTTACCACATTTCACGTTGTGGGAAACAGCACCGTGTTTTTCACACATTGAGCACTTTACACATGACTATGATTAATTAGAAAATTCCTTCTGTTGGAGGCTTAACATACTGACTATCATACTATCATAGAAGTATTTTTCTCAGCTGCTGCAGACAGTGAGCTACACCAGAGGGAATAACGTGCTGCCACCTCTCCTGGCATCACCACTCCTGCTTCAACACTGGGTCTCTCTTTCAGCCAACAAAACAATCAGAAACTGGAGCAAGCAACACAGGAGAAATGAGGAGCTGGTGCCAAATCTGTTGTCATGCTAAGCGAAAGCTCTTCCTCTTTGGTAAAAATGGCAATAGTAATACTTGTCACTAGACCACGTGCCACCCACTGTCCTGGGGATAACGACCTTCCCAAACACTGAGGTCCACATCTCCATAGCTTGATAGCTGAGACATAACAATGTATTGTCACGCTTCCCAGGGACTAAATAATGTATTGTTAACCCTTAAGGGAAGTAAAAACTGTGGTTTCAGGTTTGGGGGCAGGGAGGGAACAGCAAGTTTAATTCCTCTTACAATCATATATTATTATTTCCCCTTACACATTCCTTTTGGAAAGTATATATGTGTATATATATATATATATATACACACACACACTTTTTAAACCTTCTCAGTCTGCTACTCTAATCCTGCCATCTTTTTCTGCATCACACGGAACAAGGCACAAGTTTATCAGCTGAAAGTTGCACTCAAAAAAGTCCTCAAAATATCCCTTCATTCTTAAAAAGAACTTGATTTTCTCTCTCGTGGCTAAGTTCTTCAGATTCTTTTTTTCTTTTGTAATATGCCTCACTTCAAGCTACTGCAGATACATAGTGGCTCCTGGGGAAGGAACATGCCTTTTTTCTGCTACACAGGTGCTACAGCTCAGTCTGAAAGCCGACAATTTAAAGACACTGGTAACCACAGCATTGGAATTAATCTGCCAATGTATCATCAGAATAACAGCATTGTCTCTTCTTAAAATTAGTGCTTATCCATTCTCAAAAATCTGTGTAGCCCAAAGCAAGAGAAAAAAAGCTTAAAGCACATGGCATACAGTGAAAAAATTCTGGGGAGAATAATATACCAATTAAGTCTCACATATCTTGTTTAATTGCTAATTGGGGGCAGGCTGAGGGAAAGCTGGTATTTAGTCGATTAAAACAGCTGCTTCAAACAAGCTATTTGAAGTTATCACAGAATCATTGCAACCTGAAATGGAAGGACCCCTGAAAGCACCTTCTGCAAATCCAAATCACGACTGCTACCTCCTAATGGAGCTGTCTTTATCACTTTCTCTTCCCCTCTCACAGAAAATTTCAGTATAAAGAGTAGCTCTTCAGCACTTGCTCTAATTGAACAGCTACTGATTAGCTTCACAGCAATGGAGGAGCAGCTGATTATAAGAACACATGGTATGCTGACTGGGAGATTGCTATATCTGAACACACTAAGCTGCAAGTAACAAAGATTACCAAGAGATGAATTGAGGGAAATATGCTAGCCTCTTAAAAGTGTACAGTGTTTCACTAGCAAAAATATTGTGTCAGTGAATAAATTGTACTATTCAAGTTAATAAAAAAATTGCCATGCGTACTTGATTTCTTAAAAATCTAAAACATATGCTTTAAAAGTTTATAGATGAAAGAAAAAAATAGCAATTCTATTTTCTAAAATGTATATTCACAAAATAATGCTATTATGTCAGGATCAAAATTGCTTACAGTTGGCAGAATGTATTTTCTGACTGTTTAGATATTACTTATCTGAAGACACCTTGCAAGCTGGCCCTTTTAACGAAAATTTAAGTATATAATAACTCTAGTTATTCATGGAAATGTCTATAAAGCTATGACTTTTATTAGAAAATAAGAAGTGAATAAAAGCAAATTAATTCTTTTTAAACAAGAAAGTTGGGAAGTTGTTACAAAAAAAAAATGCTGAATGCCAAAGACACAATAATTTACTTCCAGGCAACAAAGAAAAGGAATCATTTTTTATAATGATTCATAATTACAAAGGGTTTTATCTGGGAGTTTGCAAGGATTCCTTTCCTCCCCAACAAAAAGATAATTCCTTTCCCAGAGATGATCTCTTCCACAAGGAATTCTCATTCTTGAGTCCTGTGTAGAACAGGTAGGAACTTGCTCTATATTTAGTATTTTGATACAGAATCATAGAATGGTTTGGGTTGGAAGGGACCTTTAAAGGACATCTAATCCACCCCCCTGCAATAAGCAGGGACATCTTCAACTAGATCAGGTTGATAGAGCTCCATCCAACCTGATCTTGAATGTTTCCAGGAATGGGGCATCTACCACCTCTCTGGGCAACCTATTCCAGTGTTTCACCACCCTCATCATAAAAAATCTCTTCCTTATATCCAGTCTAAATCTACCCTCTTTTAGTTTAAAACCATTATCCTTTGTCATATTGCAACAGGACCTTCTAGAAAGACTATTCCCATCTTTCTTATAAGCCCCCTTTAAGTACTGAAAGGCCACAATAAGGTCTCCTCACAGCCTTCTCTTCTCCAGGCTGAATAACCCCAGCTCTCTCAGCCTGTCCTCATAGGAGACGTGATCCATCCCTCTGATCATTTTTGTGGCCCTCCTCTGGGCCCACTCCAACAGGCCCATGTCTGTCTTGTACCAGGAACCCCAGAGCTGGACGCAGCACTCCAGGGGGGGTCTCACCAGAGCGGAGTAGAGAGGTGGAATCACCTCCCTCGACCTGATGGCCACACTGCTTTTGATGCAGCCCAGGATATGGCTGGCATTCTGGGCTGCGAGTGCACATTGCCAGCTCGTGTTCAGCTTTTATTCCACCAGTACAAAGAAGAGAAGGAGCAATAGGAACATGAGCCAACTCCCCACCTGTTCAGATTATGCATTTCAGTAGTCTGTTGGGGACAACTTGGGAATAGATATTGTTTATCTCGTAGCTTTTTTGCCTCTCTTCAAAGTACTAACTTTGACCAGACAAGTAGGAAGATCACTCACCCATGATACACAGTTCGCAATGCTTACTATTAAGTGTTTTATGGATATTTATTTTAGGTAATGATGCATTCCCACAAGACAAAACACAACATTAATTATTTAAAATTGACAAATTTAAGGCACATCTATGGCTAGGGAGGAGAGCATCCCTTTCTGCAATTTTCAATGACTTGCCTTCTCTAAAGGCATTCCTGGAACCCAGGATAAAATTCTAGCTATTTTAATGGAAGCTGACACAATGCAAACTGAGGTGAGCCAGAAGTGTGCTATCTTTTTTGCCTGTTGGTAAATAAAGTCTTTTTTCTCTTTGACCCGGAAGTATATAGTCAATAAATTTATTTACCAGATAAGGAAGACCTCTTGCAACACCTTCCCTCGTACAAGAAGGCAGGAAGATTCTTGATGGCTTTCTGAAAAACCTTGCTTTGTAGTGTCACAGGGAAATATCTAGGCATTTTAGGAACTACGTTCATTGCTTTATTTCTCTTGCTCTCAGGATCAAATCTCTAAGGGTGCAGAAAGCCTCAGCTGTTGTACAATGGTACAGTAACGAAAATGCATACCTCATGCCAAGCAAATATATAGAAGGAAAATTCTCTTTAATTCTCATAGAAAACAGTTAAGTAGTATCACCTCTAGAACAGCTCAAAAATGCTTTTGTTCTTAATACTGGGAAAGACTTTGACCCCTAGACCTGTGAACAGGTAGGCTGAGCATGCCTTGTGCTGAATGGGCACTGAAGCTCCTCAAAACCAAATGTCTGCACAAGAGCCAACTTCCTAAGCAGTGAAGCCTCTTCTCTGACCTTTCTATCAGATGGGATTCAAGAAACATGGTACAATTCACTGAGGAGAGGACTGTCACTTCTGTCTTTTTAATAAAATCCTACTCATAAAGATAATTTTCCCTGGAACAAGGCCTTGAAAGCGGTACTCATCTTGCCCAAATTAGGTACCTATCATGAAGATGTCTACCACTGAGTTAGTCACCTTGGACTTCCCTTGCACTCAAAAGAGAGAAGTAAACTTTTGGGGGATGCAATATGTCTGTTCTATTGTAGACAGCTACATTAGTCTTTAGAAATGCTAATCTTTCTCCACAGATTACAAATGGAGCCAAGTTATATCAACTATATCAAAAATTATCCTCCCCATGCTAAATAGACACCATGCACACAGGTTCAGAGATGTCGTACAGCACATTAAAACATCTGTCACATGGTCAGTGGAAGCCTGCATCCTAAGTCTGTTGCAGCCACAAGTGAAAAAAAACCACCAGTCCCAGGGAAGAAACAGTTAAACTCAACTATCTTGGTAAAAAACTTGCTAAGAAATTATACTTAGTGAATTATTTCTTACCTCATAAAGAAATTGTGACCATTTGGGGTTTATTATTAAGTTTTACCATTCAAACAGAAGCCTGAGAACAATGATGAAACCTTCAAAGCAACTGAATAGAAAAGCATAAAAGCCTGAAGACAAAATGGGACTGGCAAACTCAACAGCCTTTAAAACAGCTTTACCAAAACTTCTAGAGACTACTGATGCCAGCAACCTAAAACGCACATAGATTTAATCCTACTGAATTATAGAAAATATACACCAGAGGAATTTAGGGTTGGAAGAGACACAGAAGCAAGATGGAAAGAACTTGGCAAGTTGTTCTACTCTTGATGAAATGTCCTTTACTAACCACAGACCAGGAAAAGATTGCTGAAAAAATCCAGTGGAAGAACACTAGTAGTGTGGGAATGCATCAGTGCACTACGCCTGTCATAAGGGAAACCTGGGACATTTCTAAAACTAGATTGTGAACTCGGCACCTTGAGCAGATATTATCTGTTATGATACAGAACACCCTGGTATTCAAGCCTATGGCTATAAATGATGCAAAATATCCCTATAAATTTTGAAAGGTATTTAATAATTCATGTCAACACCTCAACCTTAACACCAGAAAAACATTCATTTCTAAAAGTCAGAAAATATCATGACTTAAAATAAAATCTAAATTATTAGTTAAAAAATTAATGTTCAGAGACTGAAGGAGAGCGGGCACTTCCATCTGAGGACAACATTATTGTAGGCACAATTCAGTTTCTATTTAGCACATATTCAGTGTAATGATAATAAAAATGTTTTCACGCTCACACTTACCAACAATTTCACTCGGCTCCTTATTATAAAGTTTTTTGTTCCAGTAAAGAAGTCTAAGAAAAGGAAAGGAGACCAGAACAACAAGGCAGATGCCAACAAACATATGCCCCGTGAAGGCTGCGAAATCCAATCCCTGGAAATAAAAATGAAAACCTAAGTTAAAAATCAGCTATTTTCCCATATTACTTACAGGGAAAAGTATTCAACTATATGTACTTTAGCAATCAATAATAAATATAAAGCAATAAAGTAAGTTCCAAGTACAGTGTATGCTGTATTTAATCTGTGGGACAAGCCACATTACAATTTAATTGAGAGAATTAAAAAATAACATTACAAGTTATTCTGAAATATATTTAGTGTTCCTGACACAGATAGAAAAAAAAAACCTGAATCATTAACTTTCACTTTCATCACTTAAATCACTGTAAATTCATTTTAAATCACACTGAATCACAGAAACAGTTACATATTAATGATCAGCTTTTGTTTTAAACTGATGACAACATGGATTTTTACAATAATTCTATCTGAACAAGGATTTCATCTAAATTCACAAGTATTCTACAATAAAAATATTATATGTCAATATTCTATTTATTTTTCTACCTGCTTAATAAATGGACACATTTCTTTACATTTTACATAATGAAAGCCTTTAATGAAGGGGTTCTTAAAAACGTTAGGTAGAATATATTAAAAACCTACTGTTTTAAGCAATAAGATTGAATAGTGACAACCCTCCCTAAAACTTTGAAGTTAGCAATGCTTTGAGTAGGACGTTGGACTAGATGACCTCCAGGGCCCCTTTCAACTGAATTATTCCATGATTCCGTATTACACACACTGTAGTGGATCAGGGTTAGCCTTTGGGATGGGATTTTCTGAAGTAGTCACAACTAGCATGTCCAAAAGAAGTTGTCCATGAAGCTCCAAGGGGGATCACATCCAAGTACTCCGGTAGAAAGGAACTGTCTTATATTCACAGAGCAGAGGTTGTCTGAACTGGTGATCCCAGCAGAACAGCTCTGTGACACTTGGAAGAAAGCTTGGTCCAAGCCCTGGGCAGCTCAGGTTGTCCAAACTGAATTTTTAGAGCATCCACTGATTTCCCAGAGACTCTAGAAAGTTGTGGGATCTCCCTGTGCCACACCTCTATGTCTTTACAAAGATAATAGTGACTTGCCTTTTACCAAATACCTGTGTGCTACCTATAGACCCTTCTGTAACGCCAAGACAAATTAAAAACAGCTATATTCCCTCCTACTAAAAGAATTTGTAGGAGGAAAAAGCCAAAACATCTCTGGTTCAAAAAAGGAAAAAAAAAATTCTCCATTGCACCACAGGGCATAATAAAAAATATACGACACAAGAAACTGATTAAAGTAATAAAGAACTTTCGTAGCCAGATAAAGATTAGTGTTCTTTTGCAAAAAAATCTATAGTTTCCAGACAGTTAAATAAATCTCAAACATAAATATGCAGTCCTGGGATTAGAATTTGATCCTATGAAAAATACAGGTTTCAGCTTCATGAGCTAAAGAAAATCATCCTTAGTTGCTATTTAATAGTAGATTCCTTACCTGTTCTACTCTCTAGACACTAAAAGGTGAAACTGTATACATGTTCATTCACTGGCCTTTCATTATAACTCAGCTACTGTCATTGCTTTTATGAAAGTAGAAAGAAGACTCTTCACGAATTGGAATAAGATTATTTTAAGAATCAGACAGAAAAACATGATACCACAAAGGAAAATAATATACATTCATTCAGTTTACCTACATAATAAGTCAGCCAGTCAAATGTCTGACATCTCTGCAAGGCAGACTTTAAAAGTCAATTTTTATAAATACTCAGAAAGATTGGCCTCTGGGCATCAAGTCAAGATTCAGAGCTACAGGAGACATTTCTATGAAGGATGAAATCAACATTCATAACTCTGGGAAATTTACAAATAGCAATGAGAAAAAAAATAATTTAAATTCTGCAAAGGCTCAATGTTTGTAAGACCTGCCCCCAAAGTATATAAAGTCCATATCTCCCATGTATATTTCCTTAATTATAGCCATTTAAAACTGACTATAAGTCTAATTTATATATGGGTTGCCTCTAAGATTATAGCAAAAAAGAAAAATCAGAAAATTTTGGCCAGAAAAAACAGAATCCTTAAAAGCACAGTGAACTGGTCTTGGTTTGGAAATTGCTCAATTATTGATAATGTGCCATTAAACAGTTCAGGAAGTATGGAAAATAAGTTTTCAGTTTTATATGGTCTATGAAATGACCTAAGGAGAGATAGGAAGCTGAAAGGAATTAAGCTGTAAAAACACTGAAGCTACACCAGCTAAAATAGCAATGCCTAAATCTCACTGGAAAAAAAATTATCCTCTGAAAAATGAAATGACTGGGAAACAGCTAGTTGAAGAGCAATAAAGTAATTAGAGGTGGTCAGAATATCCTCAACCCTGAATTACCAGAACCAGGAAAATTACTTTTGCATCCAGCTTAGTCTTAAAAAGAGCAGTGGGTGTGAAGCTTTTCTTAGGCTGGCAGCAATGTGCCCACGTCATGAAGAAGGACGCCAGCTACCAGGCAGAGTACACCAGCAGTAACTCTCTGCAGAGATGCTCAGACATAAATCTAATTGCTAATGTAGGAAATAAAAAAAGAGAAACAGGAGCCCAAAGAATCCTTGGAAACTCTCAACTTTAAATATGTAATGTTTCCACCATATGTTAATGGAACTTGAATTTAAGGAAGTGTCTTATTGCAAACAAGCACAAAGATTTACGAAGTCACTTGCTTCTAGGTTTTGAATATCACACCAATTTCAGAGCAAAACAATTGTTCTTTGCTACTGCAATGCCACAATGCAGAAGCCTCTCAAAAAAAAAAAAAAAAAAAAAAAGAGCACAAAAAAATGTGCTGCTTGAAACCCACAAAACTAATTTCTCTATGAAAAGGAAAATCACATCAACCTAGAAGGCAAATTAAAATGCTGAAATTAAGAAGGAGGTCTCAGGTCTGACTGACAGTTGAAAGGAATTTAAATGAGATGGAGATCACAATACTCTTAAAACAAAAATCAGGATTAACATAGCTTCATGACATAAGAGCTGACATAGATAAGTCTTAAAAGTGGAGACACCATCACAAGAGAAAAAAATTGTCTACTAGATTTTTTGGCATCCCATCCAGTGGCTTACCCAAACTTTTCAGAGAGGGTAGCTGGGCTGAGGTTCAGGATTTTGTTAAACTTCATAATATCACCCCATTGATCTTTCTTACTTCTGAGATCCCTGGGGAAAAGGAAAACATGCTGCTCTGCTGCAACTGCAGAACAGCTTTCCGAGTCAGCTGAAACAAATCGTTTTCTAACATGGAGTGTGCTTATTTCAGGTAAGAGCTTGCGTGACAATATTGCCTGTGATAGTGCAAGGCTGGATTCAATTCACTTCCCATCCCTTGCTCCTAGCTTTCCTCCCTGTTTCCTCCTTGTACTGATCCACAAAAGCCAGTGAGTGAAAATGAATCCTGACAATTGCTAGCCTTGGACAAGTTGTACCCTGTAGCCATGAGGAGGCTGAGGACTGCCAAGCGCACTCCTTTTTATGGCTGATAGCAGACAGGCTCACGGTGAAAAACAGTTCACTACCCACCCTGATGCTTTGCTGCTCTCTGCAGCAAACAGAACATGCTTCCAGGGAAGGAGCAAGCAGATTTCACAGCTGACACTACTGACTAGTAGTCAGCTGGCAGCCTCTGCAGAACTTTAAGAGACTAAAGGGTTTACGTTGCACCACAGATATGAATGATGCAGCAGAGGATACCAACATGGTGGCACCGTTACTTCATCAGGTGCTCCTGCTCCCTTTCCCACACCCTACAAAGGGCACGCAGCATCTCCACAGAGCCTACATTCATGCCTTTGTGTCTGCGGATAACACATTTTATACCTCCTGAGTCCTCTGCACTGCTGGGGCCAGGATTCAGCATTGTAAAAACACATTAAAGTGCTCCACATCTGCTGCATACAACAAAATGTCATTTTCATAAAGATTTTCTTTTTCCTGCACAATAGACTGAAATAGAATTGACATGCACAATAGGCAAGAAATACTTTTCTCCCAGGAGATTTCAACCCATCAGATAAATGCGATACATGCTTCAAATGTCCCTTACTTGAGGCTATGTTGATTGTGTTAAATTTCTCCCATTCCCCAGCTGACAGAAAATCTAAAGATTTTGTTTATCAAGACAACAGCCTAAAGGTTCCGCTGCCTACAGATTCAGAGCTGAAACAGAGTGGGCATCTTTCCTTGGTTTATAGTTTTAAATGCAAAGTCAAATATTAATTTCATATATAGAATAAAGTATCATACAGTTTTCCTAAAATAGTAATTTTCTGTCATCCTGATTATTTGAGGTTTTTTACTGCTTTTGGAGGTGTGAAATTAACTTCTAGTAATTCAGACCTTTCCAGGGGAAATCTGCCATTTTAGAGCAAAGAGAAAGCAAAAATTATAGCTAGGTGCAGCAATTCAGGGAGCTGCAAATAATGTGCTTCTAGAGAGAATGCCCTTTACTTAATATTTTAAAATTAATAAAATGAGGAAGAGCAAGAGTAATTTATTATTTCTACACTGGTTTAAACATCCCTTCTGGCTGAGTGACTGAGACCTATGTTGTCTCAGGAGGAACTGCTCATGGCGTCGCTGAGCCAGAAATCACTGATGGTCTAACACAGTTACATGAAAATAATGCTTATCTGAGACACTGACAAACCTACTTTTTTTCTTGCACTATACTCTTTAATGGTTACTACATGTAGAGATGGGAAAAAATCTGAAATCAGCCGTAAACCCATAAATTTTATTTCATATAGCTTACCTAGGATTTAATTTTTTTCTTGAGAAAAAGAATCAATGAAACATTGACAGAAAGGGCAGGAGTTTTACAAATTGATTAAAAGTTTTAACAACCTTGTATCCAGCAAACTCAACAAAAATAGTCTAGTAAACTATGGGAATCCATTTCACAATCTGCCAGAGCTTGAAATACCTTTATGGATTCACGTATAGGATTTTCTTTCTTCCATTTTTCAGAATTATCTACTTCTATGCATAAATTTTTGGTACCACAATTTTTCATGAAATATAACCAACTAATATTGCATCATGCTAAATTTCAGCATGAAGGCTGCAAGTCTCCAAAATGCAGAACAGGATAACCTGATGGCTGTCCATTTTCCAGGGAATTATTGTTAAGTGGCAGGAATAACTCTGAGTGGGATGCTGAAAACCCAAAATCCTCAGCAAAAATCAGATTAACAGTACAAGCTTTATCACATACTAACAAAGACAGTAAATAAGAGGACATAATCCAAGGGCTAGCACATGCTAAAATTGCCTTTGCTCTTATCATTACCTCTTAGACAGATTAAAGCTAGATACACTAGTGTGCACTATGTTCACACCATCATTTTGCTCTGGAGACCTATTCACCATCCATTCTCTAAAGATCTTGTAATCACAGCCTAAGCTTGGAGCACAAGCAACTTCTGATTTCAAAGGTGTGACCGTAGATACTTGTGAAGTTCGCGAATATAGAGGACTTACTGTTCAACCTTTCTGAAAGCAATGACCATTTTGAGCCAGTTCATGCCCTATTGTGCATGTAAAAATGGAGTTCCCAAAGTCTGAAGCACATATCTCTTCAAGATAAAAATATAATTTTGCTAACAATGGCCACTCAGTAGCAGTACTCTGAAGGTAATAAAAGATTAAAAAAAAAAGTTTTGTATTCACTGAATGAGTTTTTCATTTGGTCTTAATAAAAACTCTTATTTTCCTTGCCTAGTACCACAACATAAATGCTATTTTGTGAGACTTCTTCCAACTCCAACTAAGAACAAGCAAGAGTGCAACAAATCTTCCTTCCCTGTTATGCAAATGTTCCACTGATTCCAGGCATGATGGTAGGGAAAATGTCAGTATTATAAATTAAACACTGCTAAAAAGAAAAAAATCATTTTGGCATCCATTTGCATCTCAAGACAAATAAACAGACTTATCCCTACATTTTAATGAGTAAACTGTAACAAAAATCTTATTTATTCAAACATACTTTAAATAAAATATTCTTAAGATGACATGAGTTTTCCCCAGAACCTAGGGACAAAAATCTCTCCAGCACTACAGTAAACAAAGAGTAAAGCATTTCTAACACTATAACCTAATAACAACACCCAAAGTAACAAGGCTGCATTTCATTTTGTACAGATTTGAAATCCAAGGTTTCCTAAGAAAATGTAAACTTGCATAATATCTTACTAGGCTGCTTTTAGGAGTTGATGTACAACAGTAAAAGTTCAGGAAGATTGATAAAATTCTCCTCCTGATGGCACCTAAAAAACCAGAAAAAACAATCATCTACATAGTGCAATACACTATTCAGCCGCCTACAGGGGCATTTGTCCAAGTACTCCTGTACTTGCTACGAAAATATAACACTGAAAAAGAAGTCCAAGAGGATGAAGAGGGGAATTTCAATAACAATACCAAGGAGAAAAATTTCCTAGAATGGCAAAAGCATGGGCATAATGCTAAAAAGTAAAAACCAGATATCTTCTGTAGAAAACATCATAATAGACTCTATAAAAAATACTGCATGAAGTCCTATTTCTAAAATGCCATTATTGCATTCAAGAACTTTTACCTCTGTAACACTTTAAAAAAAAAAAAAAAAAGAGTACATATTTAGCAGACAACCCATGCATTTTAGAGAGAGATTTGGGGCTGGTCATATAACCCTTTGTCACAACAGCCTTTGCTAGAAGTAGTTTCAGAAACAAGATAACAATGTCCATGTTTCTTCTTCTGAATAAAAAAGAGCATGCTAGAGCAGGTGGACAAAATTAGGAATTGAGCTATTAGTTCAACAGCACAAACTGTAAGAGGCCAGATGGTCCACTTCCCTCCCTGCCCTCACTCTTGGCTTTATCCAGTTACTCCTGCCAGCACTTTCCCAGGCAAATGTCCTTTACAGGGGGGAAGCCCTAAGCAGTCAGGACATAAGCTAGCCCATGCCAATCAGCCTCAGAGCCAAGGATAGATCTTTGACCCTCTTTTATTTATATATATAGAGAGAGAGATAACAGATGAGAATACAGGAAAAGAAGCACAAGTCCCATGGTCCTGTGTTGAATCTGGTCTCTTTTATTATGTCCTTATTTCTGTGATGCAAAAAAAGATCTGAAAACAATGCAGAGTGAAAACATTTGGAAAGTTTTTGTGCTTGTTTCAAATACAGAATTTGCTATAATGTCACATTTTCTAGGATATTTATACATCTGAGTCCTCCTAAAATTATCAATACCTCATTGAAGAGAAATGTAAAATTGTTTGCTTTCAATATGATTGCTTAATTGCTTCCCATGTTTATAGCCACTTCTAAAGGTTCTACAGAGATGATGAGTTTCTGAGTATTTAGGAAAATGACCTGCATGGCAGGTGCTAATTATTGTTTTAGAAAAGAAGTTTTAAATAGTTGCACAGATTTCATATTTAACATGAAATTTAGCTATCAAGTCCTCAGTCAGGAATATTACAGTCTCCAAAGTCATCATCCTAACAAACTAATTGCAGCACATTTCAAATATTTTGAAGGTAAACATTCCATTTATTAAATACTATGAACTTTAAAAGACATTTTCCAACCTGGACAGTACTTAATTCATTTGAGTGTATTCAGTTAATTAGAAGAGATCCTTTTTTGGTACAGCAATAGAAACATAACTGACTCCAAATAAAAAAAAAAAAAAAACAAAACTAGAATTTTATACTACAATTCCCTCATCCCACTTGCACAAGTATTTTCATACTAGCCCATACACTACAATGAATTCCTTTAAATTTATTTATTTGGGGGGTTTATGACACCTGGCCAAAACAATAAACACATGCCTCATGTCCCTACAGATGTGCCCGTTACATTTCTGCCACTTCCATCGTGCTGTTTGGTGGTGGTGGTGCAGGGGCAGGAGAGAAGAGCTGCCCCATCCCAGGAGGGGCTGCCCCTTGCATCCTGAGCAGACTGCCTTCCTGGTGCCCCCAGCACACCAGAGATGGGTGACACACCAAGGGATACCAGGGAGACAGTGTCAGAGGCAGAAGTGAAACTTGATGCCCTCCTGTTCAGGGGTGGCAGGGGTAGCTGAAAGCATGGAAAACTCACGCAAACGCCAGCTCCATGCAGAAGCTGAAGGCTGCAAACGTGAACGCCCGCCAGCAGTGGCTCTGCCTGTCCACAGGGCAGAGAGGGCCATGTTGGTGGAAGGAGATGGTGGGACAGGGACGGTCCCGCTGGCAGGTGTCTGGAATCCTGCAGTCCCACCCAGCACCAGCCACCGTAGCCTTCCCTTTGGCACCAGTTACCCAGCAAAATGAAACAATAGAAGAGCCAAGAGTTGGAAGTTAAAATCTGTCATTGCAGCCTGCGGACACCAAAATGTTGGCAGGAGGTGGGAGCCAGCTGCGGCCTGTGCTGCATGGGAGGAGGCCCCGCTCTCCTCTCACCCCCCACATCCCTTTGGGCTGCGGCTGAAGGACAAAGTCTCTGCCTGCAGCGGAGTCATGTATGACATGGGTTGATGGGGGCAATGCAGCCTCTCACATTGTGGGTTTTTGAGTCTGAACAATTATTTCTGGTTTGAAATTTCTGAAAACGAATCAAATTGTCTCAATATATTTAACTTTTGAGAGAAAGCCTATTCTGAAAAAAAGGGTTGGATTTTCATCTTCATTTTCACATTTTTCTTTTTTTCCAACTTGCTGCCCTCTCTTTACAGCCCTCCATTGTTTTGCTTCCCTCTTCACTTTGCCATTGACAAGGAAATCCTCCCCACCACCACCAAAAAAAAAGGAAACCAGTATGCTCTGTCCGTATCAAAAAGTATATTCTGCATCACAGTTTTGCCCCCAAAAGATCACTCTCTTCTGTGTGATCATCCTACTAAGAAAGAAATAGCATAGCAGAGAAAGTGGATCATGTTCTGTTTATACAGCTGTCTGTGCGAAGAGAAGGTTGAACACTCAAGATCAGTACTTAATTTTAGTAGCCAAACGGCTTGTAGTACACACCTTCTTTCTCAGCTCCTGGTTTGAAACAATAATGACATTTGGAGGATCCCCAACAGCTGTGGCAGCACCCCCAATATTTGTGAAGATTACTTCTGCAATCAGGACATGTCTAGGATCAAGATTAAGTACTTCACAGAGCCTGCAGCATAAAGAGAATGAAATTAACCTCTTACCCTATGACAGAATTACCTTAAATCTTAAAATTTATAAAATTTACACAATACAGTCATTTCACCAAAAAAATTGGAGGATTTTAAACATAATGTTTTTGTGTGTATATATCATTAGTTTTAATTGTGCTACATTATATGTGCTAAATAATTATAGCAATATAAATGCAAAAATGATAGATTTTTTTACATTTATAATGCAATAATTAATGGTTACAAAATTGATGCATTTTACAAAGCATTTCATGAAAAGTAATCAACTATTGCAAGAGTTGGGCTACAGAGAAAATAGCATTTCAAATTTTCAGCATCATACAACTTTTTAAACCATGGTCCCCAGGCTACACTGACCTATGGAAAACTATTCTGAGCAACCACAGGCTCTGCACTCAGCATCAGTTATTAACTTTCTTGTGGGGAGCAGTGGTAGAGGATTGCGCAGGCAACCTATTAGCCATGAATCATCTATTAGAGACCTCAGCTTTCAGCCTAGGTTTATCTGGTTTATTCTGTTCCTATTTTTCCCCTTCTCTAAAGCTTGATCATGAGTATTTCTATTTGTAATGCAATAAGAGTAGAAAATACACATTCCTCATTATTAAAAAAATCTCAAACTGCTTTTACCAGTTCAAAAATATGTAATGATTCTTCAGTAAAATGATTCTTTAATAAGAAGCATCTTAAAGTGTTCTGGCAAATACTGGGATTGACTCAGTAACCTCATGATCCATTTCAATGCAGAGCCCACTTACACATAGTAATCTTCACACAGATTACTTCAACTCGCACAAATTACATTTACGCACAGATCTGCACAACCCGCTCATTTCTGAAGTACACGTTTGACTTTAAACTTGGGCCATGGTATTAAAGACTGAAAGTTAAGGTCACACCTAAGTACTTTGGAATAAGGAACGACTGCTTTCTGGCTCTTGGCTTATCAAAACATTGCTGCAGTGTGTAAAGATGGAGGCCATGCTTAAATTCTTGCTCCCTCTACCTAATACGGGATACAGGGAAGAGTGGGCAGCAAGAATGCTTTCTCAGGATTGCTTTCACCGTACTGCCGTCACACATTTCCCTGAAGGAAGAGTTGAGCTTTACCGTTCAAAGACTGTATTATTAAAACCTATATTTCAAAGAGAAAAGAGTGTGTTGCACAAAAGCTTAACTTGATACACTTACGCTGTCACCAAGAGTGTCAATTTAAACGTCAGAAAAAACTGTCGGATAAAACCTATGTTAGCACATAAAAAATCCAGAACAAAAATAACTGTGCAAAAATACACTTTCCCCAACAGCATAAAACTATGCAGTTAAAGGGTATTTTGTAGTACAACTGGCCCAATTGTACCAATTGTGGTACAAGACCACAATTGTACTTGTAATTTTAACTTCATCACTCCTTGATTTCCAAATGTTTCAAAATTTAACCTTAACTTTTCTTTAGCGATTCTTTCTTTTTGATGGGCCTAGTGATAGCTTGAAGAACCTCTGATGTATGCCAAGAAAGGCCAAGCCCAAAGTATAAAACCATCAGAATGTGTTAGCTATAAGGTAAGATTAAACTCTTCAGTTTACTTACCCTGGTTATATAATTCCCCATGTGAACAACTATTAGCCTTTGCCAGTTCCCAATAACAAAGTGTCTTGAAAATAAACTATAGCTAAAAAGGGGTAGTTATTAATTTTTGTTTTATCAGCTTCCTACAAAATGCAGAGTGAAACAAGTATCCTGTTTTATGCCTTATTAATGGAAATATAAATCCTTATATTCGTAGAGTCAGTAGGATTTTCTGCAAGCTTTATCTCCATGGCAATGACAGCGCAGTGCAACATAGTGAAGCTGTAGACAAGGGCTGAGGGCAATGGCAGTAAGATAAAAAAAAGACCCCTAGCATGAAGCTTTCAGAAATAAACAATTATTTGGTTTTATTAGGCAAGATAAAATTTTATTTTAGCTTGGATAGTGATTCAAATGTTTCCTGCATAGAGTTTCCCCTTTTTCAGTGTTACAAACTCATTTAGTATAAAACGAAAGTACTTATATACATTTAGTATAAAACTCCAGTACTTAAAGGGTGGCTACAAAGACAGAGGCTGTCTCTTCACAAGGATCCACATGGAGAAGACAAGGGGCAACAAGTACAAGTTGCAGTGGGAGAGATTTCGTCTCAACATAAGAAAAGATTTTTTTTTATGAGAACAACTAATGACTGGAACAACCTCCCCAGGGACATGGTAGTGTCCCCATCACTGGAGGTTTTCAAAACATGATTGAACAGGGTGCTAGATAATCTCATCTAGACTCCCTTTCCCATGAAATGTTGGACCAGATGGTCTTTCAAGGTCCCTTCCAACCCAGGCTATTCTATGATTCTTTGAAAATGGAATAAATGCTACAGTAGCTCTGCCTGTGAACAGTAGTTCATGATGCATTGATGTCTAGATTTCAATCCATTCCTAATTATAGTTAATTCAAAATATTCTGCAACACAGCTAAAGAAAACTTGGTGTTTAATAGCTCCAGAGTTGCTTACTGCTAGAGGTGAAATTATTGATTTGAGTAAGGCAAAGTGATCTCCTTAAAATATAATCGGACAGAAGACAAATGGAGCTTTCATTCACCAGCTGTTTCCCAATCTAGAATAAATTCCACTTGCAAAATTGGGTTTTACTGCTTTACACTACATTTTAAAGTGGGACCAATATCTTAATAGAATTTTGTGTACTTTAATGTGATAATGACTACAAACATTACATCATTCAGGATCGTTTTAAAAACACACTAGATCTTTCTGAAACTGAACTAGATTAACTAGATTTGCCTGGCCAGACACAGGTTAAATTCAGGTTAAACAGTAATTTATAATCACACATTGAATAAATGTAGTTGCAAATCACATGTTATTAATTTACAGAAATCTGAAGTAATTACATTCACCATTCTCTATTAAAAGTTCCAAATACCTAATCTCAAATTGTGAAATTAACCAGTGGCTGTACCAATATCATGATCACCAGCAGGAAGAAAATTCAGAGTTGTATATTCTGAAACAAAGCTTTTAATTGAAAACTGAAGATTTTTTTAATTTATTTGTCACTAGTATTAGAAGGAATAACAATTTCACTAAAATATAAATTTCTGCTTAAAATTGTATATGGATATTAGCCAGTAAAGGACAAAGCAGCTTTAATTAAAAAATTCCCCCTGCTTAAAGGAAAAAAAATTTCATCTACTAGGGAGCATTTGGTGCAATACGTTATTGCAGTTCAAATATGGAGACAAACCAGAATAGTTAACTGCCAAAGCAATATAACAGGCTTCAGACAGGTGCTGGCTATTAACACAAAGGGAAAAGGCAACCGATGCCTTTGAAAATGTTAGCTCTTTACCCTACTACAATAGGAGTATTTGAAGTTTTGATTTCCATTTAGATGATCAAAAAAAGTCCAAACAAGCATTTTGCACACATTCTACTACTGATTGCTGGCTATAAAAGACCAAGGCCAAAACTATAACAATAAAGTACCTTATGGTTACTGGAGTAAAGAGCAGCATAGTGGTAACGTTGTCCAAAAATGCAGAAAGAATTGCAGCAATGAGGCACAGAAACATAATCATGGCCCACACCTTGCCTCTAGAGAATCGATAAGCCTAATAAAACCAAACAAATAGAAACAAAATTAAGGGACTAGATCACTTCAACTTAGTTTTCAAAAAATGATAGATAAAACAACTTCACCACAGTTAAGGCAACAATGAGCTCAGAGCGTTTACTACTCCATGTACCTCCCATAGCACCCTCTCCAGTATTAATTAATTTAGCAAGAAAACATTTTGTGGAAGCGGGCAAACATTTCTATCATGCAGAGGAAGAAACAAGTCTGAAGAGACACCATGCTCTGCTGGCAGGCATGAAGGGGGTCTGTGGCAGAAGCAGGGCTGAGCCCCTATCTTCTGCCTGCATGCCCAGGTGAACTAACATGGTTCAGACCTCCTGTCCCTTCCACACACTGGGACACCTTCCCCATCCTCAGAGCGGCACTGCTGGGACTACACAGCCTGGGCATCTATGTAGGCAGGGGTTGTGCCCACCCAGGTTTTGTTTAGGGGTTCTGTGTTCAAAGCAGTCCTCCTTGTCAGTTTTGTTTTCTTTCTTTCCACCCTTCTCAAGAAAATTAAGCTTTGCAGCAGGTGAAGGAGTCCCTCACCATGGGTAATACTTGCTTTACAACCAATCCATCAGAATTACCCTTTTCGTGTAATCATTGTTCTGCTACTGTGAAAAGGCCTGTGGCCATTTTTCATGTGTGATCGTAAAGCTAATGATAGTTCCCATATCTCCCCTCTCCCACTTCCAGGCATAAATACAGATTTCAGCTACAGTGGAACTGCAGTCCTGGGGAAGTCAGTGGAATAACTCAGCTTTATATTGTCCATATACCTGTGTACCCTACTGGGGGCCTTTACCTTTCTCCTGTAGAAACAGAATTGCCTTAAGGGCTTCCTTTCATCCCTAGATTTTTTAAAATTACAAGCTGACCACTGTCATTTCTAATGTGATAAGTATGCACTGTCCTAAGAAAGGTTCTTCAAAGATAGTGCTTGGTGTAACAGATCTGATTAAATACTAACTTGATTAGTCCAGTAATAATTAAGAGTATCAAAACAAGCCTACCTTTACTGCACAGTAGTCAAAGAATCCAGTCTCTGAAAATATGGCCACCAAAACCATCTACCAAAAGATGAAGAAAAAGAGAATAGCTTGCAATCGAATTATTACACAAAAACAAAATGATGTAGTTTGTGATCCTGACGAAAGCCCTTATCTGACACAGCTCTGAGAATCTGATCACCTTCATATTAAGATATCCACTACAGCTGCCAGATACCTCTTGCTAATGCGTCATATGGTGAAATTTAGTTTTCAACATAAACAGTCTGTAAATGTCATACTAGTCTGGTTGAATTTTATTTGCAGTAACCAAGTGGGCATCATACATTAAGTACTCAATGTATCTCCCTTATGTCATTAATCAAGAAAAGCCAATTAATGTGTTTGCTTTCTGCAGTAATGCTCTAGAGAATGCAGAAGATAGAGGTTCCAATAATTACTTGCATTTTCCCACATTTCTGCAAGGTATCCTGTCTTTCCATCTTTGCTCCCAACAAATTTTTTTTGCTTTCTTTTTCTGTGGGGAAGGCAGGGAGCAGGGAGCAGTGTCAGGAAATAAGAAAAGCTCAGAATGCCAACAAATAATTGTAATTTTGTCTCTGTATTTTGTATATTTTGTGTTAGAGTTTAATAGCACTTGAACAACTCCTTTTACCATAAATAGCTGTGGGCAGATTAAAATAATATATGAGTATAATCTAATCATATATTTCTCCTCCATTTCTGGTTTGGTTTTTTTTGGCTCCAAACATAGCACTGACTAAGATAAAGAAAACCACTTTTCCAGCAGAGTGTGTTTGAGGAAGGTTTTGAATAAACAAAATTAACAAGATAAATGAGAGTGATAATACTTGGCACTTAAACAGGTCTTTCCACTTACAGACCTCAAGGATTTTTTTTAGTATGTTATCAACATGATTTTACGGATTTTCAAAAAAAAAAAAAAAAAAGATCAACTTTTTCAAAAGGCTCCTTCAGAGGTCTGATCACCCTCCTTTTTGATAACTCCCTAAAGGACCAAGTTTTCCTCATAACATGTCTCAGTAAAGTACAATTAACAAAAAGTTTAGAAGGGAAACATCTCTATATTGAATGCGATCATTTCAGCACATTTAGAGCAAAAGACACTTTTTAGTTACCATTCCAAACAGCAGTGCCAGTGTCTCATAATCAATCCACTCCACCACTTTGATGATAGTTGGCCTCTGCAATCAAAAAATACAATTACCAGTGAATGCCATGAAACACCTAACTTGTGATTAACTATAAAATATAAACTCCACTTAATTGATGAGCCATTTAAATAAGCTATGATGGAAATTAATAAGTGTTCCTACAAGGTACACAAAAAGGACTCTTTATTACCATTGTTACTATTATTATTACTACTACTATTATTATTATTACTAATTTAAAGTACTGCTGGCATCCTAAGTGGGTCATTATCAAAAGCCTACGTTAGGCTATTGATTTATCTAGTTGTTCCTTATGTAGCATTACAGAAACAAAAGATAACCGAATTATGTGGTACACCCCAGTTTCCTTTTTGGTAAGAGAACAAAAGCATGCCACTTCACCTGTGAACAAACTGGAGAGAATTTAAGGGAACATAGCATTGATGTTCAGTTATGAGAAAAACAGAGAAAATCAATATCAGAGGTTTCACTAAATATCAACTAAGAGTAAGCAGGGGGGAAACAGAAGGATTGGAAGGTGTAAGCATGAGGTGTAATTATTTAGGGTAGTATAAGGCAATGTATTTCCATTTAGGTTCTCTTGGTAACCTAACATTACTGAAAATAACAGTGTTAAAGTGGCTCTGAATTAAGCTGAAAATGGTTGTACTCAGCTTTCTACAAATCAGAACAAAATAGCATCAACTGACTTTTTTCTACTCTTCTTGTCCATACCCTAGGCTGACTCATTTTCCTCAAGATGCTTCCCCATCCCAATATCTGCCCTACCATGTCTCTAAAAATCACTGCTCTGTCATGTGCCCAGTCACAACAGGGCAAACACAGAAATTTATGATATCATACCCAGAAACAAAGTGAGCACTTACAGTTTGATAACTCACCTCCCCAACAGCAGCTAAGGTGGCTAAAGCTGCCAAAGAGCCCAGCATCGCTGCAAGAGTCCTGTGAACAATCTGCAACAAAGGGTAAGAATTGACCAGAGACTCCTCTAAACATCTCCTTACTCTTAAAAAGGAAGAGGGAAAAGAAGAAAAATTCCTGTAGTTGATTCTTTTCTTGTTTTGTTTTGTTTTTCCTTATTCCACACCACCCCCCTTCAAAAAGACCTGACCAGATAATGGCTGCTTAGTTTGCCTCACTATAGGATGTTATTAAAAAAAAAAAAAAAAAAAAGCCATGCCTGTGCATGGAACCCTGCAGAAGTCTCAGCTCTGATCTCAAGGCAGAGAATGGACTTCAGTACCAGTTTCTTATATTTGTCAATGGGTGACCCAAGAAGGAAAGAAATTCATCTTCCCTCACTTAGGGATCAAAAAGCCTAGTCCTGTTGGCTTCCCTTCACAGCCCATGGGAAGAAGACACGTGCCCAGGAGGTGATCCACCTCATTCTTTATGGGTGTTTGTTTATCTCCAATGTCTACAAAGCAACTCCCAAGCAAATAGCTCAGACCTGGCGCAGATGCATCCTACACATACACAGATGTACTCGACTTTGAGTTTCCAGGTCCAGTTTGTGGTCTGGGACACAGATAGATCTGTCAAGCCTCTTCACCTGCTTTCTGTCTCACACACACAGAGTCTTCTTCCTTCATAAAGTGTTTTTTTTTTTTTTACATCAGCTTTTTCTCTAGAAAGTGTTTTGGCTTCAAGAAAGCCATATACTTCAGCTAAAATCTGCTGCACACCTTTGCCGCAGTCTCCTCAGTTCCTCAAAAGCTGCTTTCACCAGTGTATAGACTAACCCAGCCTTGAACGGTGCTTCTCCTTCATCTCTAATATTTCTCTAGCATACAAACAATGCATCTAAAAATAGCATCCAAACCTCTGACCACAACACAGACATTAACTTAATACTGCAACAATTACTACACTATATGGACATTTGTCCACTTCTATGTATCTAATGAATAAATTAAAATTCTCAAGGAGAAAGTATAAAAGCAAGCATGCCCTGAAAATGTGTTTTTTCCTCCGAGTGCTCATTTGTAGTTATTTAATCCACCATGTCTGGAAGATCACAGAGTGTGTAAAATAACTCAGAGTAAGAATGTAATTAATGAAAATCACACTACAAAAGATCGAATCTAATTAACAGCATTTACTATTAATGTGTTTAAATACTATTCAGACACAAGTCAGAATTATTTCTGAGAAAGAAATACAGCAGTCTAGAAATATTTCATTTGCTGCTAATTTCATAAGAAATATTTTGCTGATAAGAAACAATAGGATGTGGACATCTCAAGGCCCCTCTGCTTGCTTGTAAAGGAAAAGAAAAAAGGAAAGATTTGGCTTTGTTTTTTCTCCTTGAACAGAAATTTCTAACAGTAATGGTAAACAACTAAGCAATTTACCAAATTACTAGAAAAATAAATAAATAAATGACTAATTTAGGAGTCAAAAGAAAAATCCATCTCATTCTCCTATGGTTTTCTTCAAAATGCACTGAAGAATAACCTATTCATAGTGGTACGGGACACCAGACCAAAGTTTTTATGTCCTAATGACCTAAAAGTACATAGGACACATTACAGCTCCCACAGAAATGTGTGTGATAAGTCACTGTTTCATCTTTGATTTCCAATTTCAGAGTGTTGATGTGAACACACACGTATGGCCCTTCTGATTCTGTAAAAGTGGGGAGCATTCGATAATGTTCGATAGTTCTTGTAACTGATGACAGGGTGCAGCAATTAGGCCTTACAGTTCTCTCCAATAAAAGACACAAAGCAGAGATGTCAGTTAGGGAAGGAGATCAGCTTCTTGCTATGGCAAAGTAAGTTCAAGGGTAAGCTACTGGGGAATCCTCAGCCATCCTCAGGCTGGAGGCTTTCTCTTCATCTAATCACCACCCATGTCAGATAGCTCTTTTGCAGTTCTCAGAAAGATATCATGGGTTTTCTGAGATTTGATTGGCTTTAGATTTTTTTTCATATTCGCACATAAGCATTTTTGCTGTCACCATTGTATACTTAATTGCATATATTGGGTTGACTGCATTTTCATTTTCCCAGAGTTTGCTGTCACCTATGGGTGAAATTTGCTTTAATTTCTGCAGAAAGATGGGGAAAATTGTTGCACAAATGGAGCCACCTGTCAGTTCCTTCATCCTGGTGATTTTTCAAGAAGGATATATAAAAGTATATCCTGAAGAATGAACATAGACTATTCACGTGCAAAGCTCTACTGCAAAAAACTTGTCAAATATACAGCTCTTCATTTCAGCAAACTATCAAGTGGAAGTTATACAGTAACATAAAGCCTAGAAAGCACATTTACGTAAACTCCGAGACATGTAAATATTCAAAAGTTGAGATTTGAGGAGGTTCAGGAAAGAATGGATTACTCTTTAATTTTCTTTTCACATAAAGCAACCCAAACAAATAATATATTTGTAAAGGCATTTTTTAAAGTTTATAAATGGAGAAATTAAGAGATACAGGTTATAAGCTGTGACACTCTTTGAATCACAGTTCCCTCTAATGCAAATTTGGAGGGCATTATATTAGGTAAAATTGCATTATTATTCTTTTGGAAAATAGTATGGACCTGATCCAAATCCTTTTGAAGCCTGGAAGGAGGATGAAAATAGTTTCAGGATGAATCCCAGAGTGTATCCATAATCAAAAGCTCAGGTACAGAATTGAAAGAGCTCAGAAATAAATTAACACAGAGATTAAACCCCAGGAAAGCTGAGATATTTGGTGGACTTTTGACTCTAAAGACATTTTGAAAGATGAAGTGAGAAATCATCTGTACTCATCTGATCCTTCTCGTGCTTGAGAAAGCACCTACCTTTGTGCGTTCTCTAGTAAGCAAAGACGATTACAACAAAAGAACCCCGATTCATAAAGGGTTTCTCTTTCAAACAGGAATTGCCTATACGATCATAAATTTGGTTTGGCTGTATCAGCCTGACTGGGTAGAGTTTTCATTTTATAAGCTAGGAACGGAAGCAGAAGGAAACGATAGGCCAAAAGTTACTTCAGTAGCAAGGGCAACCAAACTCAGATAGTAAGTCCAGGGCTACAGCCCTAAGCGCTGGTCAATCCAGCCACTGTAAGCAGACTTCTGGTGTCAGAGATGACAGGTTACGGCCTCCTGAAGCAACTCAGAGATTTATTTCCATTTCTACTCTCTTGCACATCAATACCTCCTCACATGCTCCCATCCTCTCTGATGCTTCTCATTCTGTCAAAGCTACGTGCCAAAGTGACTTCTTATTTTCTTCTCACTCATTTCTTCCATCACACAATTGAATCCCCACATTTCAATGATTCAATCAGTTTTAGCACACTGTAAAATGCACTTATTATAAAAGTTCCTTGCCTCATTTCCTGGAAAGGTTTCTTAAAAAAAAAACAAGGAATGGCCACTGAGACAAAAAAGGCAGACAAGGAAGATACAAAGGTTTTAGTCCATCAGTTTGCAAGCTAGAGCTCCCCACCTCCCAACCCAACTACAAACCTTATAATCTCTTCACAGAAGGGGTTTCTTCACCATCAACACCATCTTTATTTTTGTCTGAAGAATGCCTAGCAGTGCTGACTTAATGAAACAGCAAAAGCTGGTGCTTGCCTTTTACAAAGGGACAGTTATCTCAATACAAACTGCTACTGAAAACAATGCATCCCAGATTTCACTCTTTACAATGCAGGACTCAGTTGTAGAGCTCACTGATACAGGATATCACTTGGCTGAGAGCTGAAAAGATTTCAAAAGAGGGAATGGATATTTACAAAATTCTAATTAAGTAATGCAAACACCCAAAGCTGCAACAATGGATGCTATTAAAAATAACATCAGCAATGTAGGTGTGGTGATAGCAACATCATAGGGTCATGCTATAGGGTCAATTCAGAACAGGCAAAGATTAGGAAAAACTTTTATGGCTATTTTGTTTCATAATTATCTGTAGAAAGTTTGTCTCATGATTGCCTGCTGTAAACACATAAACACAATGCATAAACACAATGTGCTGGATGCTGGTTCTGTATGACAGTTTCCATGCTCTTAATTCAGGAGTTAATTTTAAGATAAGAAATGAAAGCAAAGCAAATCATTTAAGCCACAAGTCTCTGTGCTTGATATTATTTAAAAATATACATTTCCAGAGCTATAATGCAAACTGGATTTAGACAGCTTAGATCTCCAGATTTAAATTTTTTTATCTATCTGAAAGTGCTTTGAAATGTTTGCACAGAGTTCATCAAATCTTTTGGTATAAAAATGATTCAAAATTCCAAACACTTTATCTTGTACAATGCTTCAGAAGGTAAAACGAAATTATTTAGAAGCCAATTGAATGGTGACCTGTATGCTATTTCAGAGCATACATTTCCCAGCTGAAATACAGGGCATACATATTTCCAAAATGTGCTTCTGAAGATATTTGATAAATGATACATCATACCAAATATTTTATTTCCACAAGTCCTTCTTTATAAGTGATAAATGGCAGTTGAACGATGACTGTCAGTGACTTTAACGTAAAGCTTCCAATGCAGCCTCCACTTCATTTCTTATCCATTTTTTCTCCAGTGAAGCCTGTTGCATTAAACTACTTCTTTTACTCAGAAATTAGTTTTCATTTGATAGAGTGGCAGCATTGCTGCATTTCAACAGGAGGAAGCTATTCCCAAGCCTATATCCACATATGGGTTTTATGCATTTTCCACCTGCCTCCAGAGTAGCTGAGACCTTCCCTATAAAATCAACAGCCAAATCCCTCTTAAACTTTATAAAGTCTCTAGTTCAATTATTTATTCTCAGGGCACAGGGAGGGAAAGAAGGGGAGTAAAATTTGCTCTAGGATATCTTTTTTTTCTGACTTGATGTTTTATATCTATTCCTTTTTATGTTTTAATAAGGGTTTATTGGGTTTAAAAAAAAAAATATCCTCAGCAGTGGAAGGGTTTTTTTTCAAAGACAAAGAGTTTGTTTTTCCTAAAGATAATCAAGACAGTATTAGCCTGACTGCCTCTGGAAATGTGTTCCTCAGACAGATCCCTTGATGGAGATATCTTATCATTTGCTGTCACTTTATAAATTTTGGTGGTCTGCGTTGCCCTGGACTATTCCAGCTGTTTTAGCAGGATACAGACAAAACTTCAGTCTTTCATGTTACACATATTTGATCCACTTACAGTTTGGAAAATTAATGCTGAAGCCTGAAACTGGCATTGAAGCTGAAATCAAAACTGAAATTTGTAGAAAAGCAATGGTAATTTAGCTAACTAATTTAGGTAATTTTTCCTAAATCTGTCAAGCAACATAAATGAAAATTTGGGCTTATCTTAGAAAACAAGGGTCAAAAAAAAGCCTTGCAATATTTTCAACTCTGCCCTGCAGTAGATCCACTTCAAAGCTGAATGGCATCAAATTCTCAATTCATGAGAAATTGCACAATTTGGGCAGAATATAAACCAATAGACTAGAAATACAGGACATAGTCAGGTACAGAAGAGATCAGAGCAGCAGAAAAGGAAGATCAAAGGAGCCAGCCGTACTTACTTGATTTTCTTTATGCTCGCCTATATTAAGGAGACCATCTAACCAGTACAAGTTAGTGAAGGCATAGCCACATACCTCCCCTTCAGCTGGTGATGGCAGCTAATGCTTTACCTCCACGCCCTCCTCCCCTCTGTTTGCTCCCTACACAAGCTCTGCAGAAGCAGTTCTGCAGCTTCTTCAGCTGCGGGGCACTCTTCCCAGCACATGGGAACCCCTTACAGGGGATGTGTCTCAACAGCTAGTGCAAAATGAATGATAATGGAAAATTAATTGCCTTTTAGAATTACTTAGTTAAGCAATAGCAAGTAAATTCTGCAGGGATTTTAATGAAGCAAAAGGGAATTGCTTGACACAGTTTAAAAAGTATGACTTATAGTGATGCAGTATTCAGGGATAGACTAAAGCAGCTCTTGAGACAAACACATAGGGTACAGCTGCTGAAAGATGATGCGCATCTTGGATCCCAAAGTGACTACAAGCATCACAAAAAATCAGTGACAGCAAGAACAGCTATTTATGTCTCCATCTGCAGATTAGGACACTACCTATATGTGTTCTATACATGCAGACATGCGAATCATAAAATAAGATTTTACACTAGGTTAAATTTTTAGGAAATATTATTAATCTCAGTTTTGTAAGTTGATATGTGTCAAAACCACATCACTGTACATAAGTATGCCTTGCTTGAAAAAAAAAAAAAAACCAAAAACAAACCTGGACCAGCAGCTTACTCATTTTACAAGAATTCACTTGTGATTCAGTATAATAGTACTCCCATATGCATGAAATATGTGCCCAAGATCAGTTAACAGCACGGACCGGACAGGTCTGTGGACTTGGAAACATTAGCTGCATATTTTAGTACTAACATGCATTCTTATTAATTGCACAATTAAAGGCTGATCCCTGTAACTGTGTGAAAATCACATTCCATATACATTCAATAACGTCTTTTTACAGACAAATTCCCAACCCTAAAAGACTTGGATTTTTTTTTTAATAGAAACTTTAGATTCTGTAGCAAACTCTGTAACTCCTGAAGAACATCTACATAACCCCAAGGTAAGAAAGCACCCATGTATGACATTCTGTTATAATATCTGTTTTCACTCAGGTAGTGTGCCAAATTACTTGTTCTGATTCAATGTCAGTGGAGAAAGTCATGGTACAAACAGCCCTGCCTTAGGGAAAGGCATAGAAGGCAGCAATTTGCCACTTCCTAATGCAAAGTTTCAAAATATAAGATGGCACTACACAAGATGATTATCTTAAATAGAAGGTGGTTAAAAGTAATACTATATGCTATCCAAGACAAGTTAATGCCTGTGCTAGTTTTCTTTTATTCCTATAGTATGTTCACTGAGCAGGCTAAGAAATACAAGGTAGGGATATCGTGGGAGTTTTGTCTAGGAAAGATAGCCTCGATATTCTATGATTAAGTAATTACATTAAGTTTCACCTCGATTACATTAAGCTGACCTCGATTCTTTCTATATGTAAAACACAATGCATAAAAGGGGGGGGGGGGGGGGGGAGAGAGAGAGACTTAAGGAGATCAAATTATGTTCTGTGAAGAGATTATCTGAGTAACTCATTCCCCTCTTCTATATAGAAAATCTATAAGCCAATTCTAGATTCCACAAGGGTATTTGTTACTCCATAGCTCTATCAAAGGCTTTGAATCAACAATGTGCACAATTTGCAATCTTTTCACCGTCTATGAGCTTTCTTCCTCAGCAATATCACTGCTTGCTGTTTGTAAAGAAAACTGGATGGACTAAAGCTTCATCCTGATATGGAACATTGACTTAACTGGTTCCAAGTAGCCCTCGAATGATGCAATGATAAACATATCCCTACTGTATGAGACGAACAAAACTATCGAAACCCTTGTATTTTCATTGCTTGGAAACTTGGGGGAAAAGCAAAGCTGAAGGAAAGAGTGTAGAGCCAGGAAGGAAGCAGGAAAGCAGCATTTGTACAGATGTTGGCCAGAGGATCCAGAAGAGGGTTTATTCCTATATGATGAGGGTTGAAATGACTGCTTGACTTCTAAGTAGAGTCTGGTTTTGAAATAACCTCCCACCTCAGAGTATTGCTAATGAGAACTAGGGATAAAAAGGTATAGCATCATACTTAGTAAATATTTCTATTGGATTCATACAAAAAAAGAGGAGTCTGCCATATCTATATTATTACAGCCACAGGTGGATGTTTTCCAGCCTCTACCTGTTGGGATGGCTCTGACGTAAGAAAATTATTTTTTTACACCTCCAGGAAACGCCAGAGGGGGAATATCCAGTAACATCTCATCATTTGAGAACCCCTCAGAGTCAAATTTTAAAAGTGAGGCTTTTTATTTGCTATGAATTTGGCAGTTTTGTCTTAATGTGAAATTGGACAGAGGCACACAGAGATGAATGAGCTGATGTTCTGTAAATCAGGGCCTTGAGTCAGGTCAGATTAATAGAAAGCAGAGCCCTGTGGAAAGACAGGATGGTGATCATTTTTATGTGCCAAGGCACCTTACTCCTGTAATATTTTAGCTACAAAAAACATTTGCTCTGTGACTAAAGTAGAGAGATCTGGTCACAAGCCAGTAAAGGACTGATGTTGCTACCTAGAAGATGATAAACCAGACTGCTACTGTGGCCTGACATGACCAAAGCTGTTGTATATTGACAGGCTGGCCTGGCAACAAGCTTTCAGTCTTGCAAGATCCTTTTGCAAGACCCTTCTGCATGGGTCAATCCAGTCCTCAGCAGGCTTTGCTGCCTCCATCCACTCCACATGTCTTGATATCATTCCAGATGCACAGCCTCATTTTTGTGTCCTCAAAGCATTATTCATGGGGACTGCAAGACCTTCATTATACTTGCAGTTCCAGAACATTTTCTGAAACTGAAGAAGGTGCCACCATCTGTATTTCCCTAGTTATCTCGGTATCCTCAAGACTAGTGAGATTGTGAATTTCTAGTAAAGAAATTACATGGAGCAAATCACAAAAGTGAGGGGTAAACCTGTTTTACTTTCCCTGTGTGAATCTTTGTCAGCCTTCTTTTAATATTAGGGTAATATGACCATACAGAATTACAGCCATGCACTATGAACAACAGTACGGCAAACTGCAGCACTTGCATTACCTTTACAGTGAGCTCTCTGCTCTAGCCAGCAGTTCCTCTGGAGAGTCTTTCATCCCTGACATCTCGTCTGTTTCTCACTCCAGTTTTCTTCGCTGGAGTTTTTTTCCTCTTTAGATAATGCCATCACATCCCCCTCCAAGCCTGCCCCCTACACTCTCTCATGTTTGTTCATTCACTTTTGCCCTTGCTCTTGCTGAAGGAAGACATCATTTGAGGTCCCAAAACAAGCTGAGTGGTTCTTGTCCCTGTTTGTGTGCATTAGAAGCGTATGTGTGTTCTAACACCTTGTTAAAATTTTAAGACTTCATGGCTCTCTACCCCTCTGGTTACCATAGGCAGGGTAGAAGCTGAACAGCAGCATTCAATTAAGCTAATTTAATGTTCTATTGCCTGTCTCAAACAGAAAGGAGAAAAAAAAAAAAGAAAAAACAACCCACAACATGCATAGTATGCAAGGCAGGGCAACACATTTGTGCTTGACAGTCTTTCACAAATTGAACAAAATACCGTTCAAAATTAGTTTTAAAAGGCAATAGAAAATAGCAAATGGACATTTAGAAATTCGTTTTTACACTTAGTACTGAAAATATGACTCCTATTATTTCAAAAAATAGCATTCTGTGAAAAGTGGAGCCTGGGTGACAGCATCTTTTAAAGCAGACAATCCTATCAAGCCCTTAGAATAGCAAGCATCACCGTCCAGTGGCAATTTTTTCCTATTACATTCTTAATTAAGGCCAATTTACATACTACAGAAGTACCATAGCACCCAAAAGAAGATATTTTTCCTTAAAGCACACATATTCAGAGCAGAGCCAGACTTCTACCAAGATAGATCTAACAATTAGGCAGGCAATAGTCAGTGTAAAATCAATATTCATATTGGATTAATAATACAAAAGCGTTGTTATATCAAGCTGGGATCCAGCTGAGGATTCAACTTGCTGTTATACTGTATTTTTGTTTGAATTTAAACTTATCCTGTCCTTGTCTTACAGCACTCTTCTTCCTTTACACTTCCTTTGTTGCAGTTACGGCAGGTAAAAAATGACTGTCATTTATCTAACTGGTGCTGGCTCTGTCCTGTTGGAGCCTCCTCGTTGGTGGCAGTGGCTCTGCTGTACCCAAGCGATAGAAATCCCAGCACCTCAGGGGTACTGATCCAATGCTCCCCATAAGGAGCAACTTGTAATGCTCCTGCACAGCTGCTTTAAAATCATTTTGACCCTCTTAAAATGCACAGAGGTCAAAATGCAGAGGTCACACCTTCCTCCTAAATCAGAGAAAGGCGGGGAATGACCGTAAGCCTTGACAGTCCATACTGCTTAATTGCTAGCTCAGTCATGGGCTGTTTTCTCTGGGAGAACATCTAGGGTACTATTTGGTGAATATTTCACTCTGGGGGACAGAACAGGTGGATCCACCCCGTGTCTGGATCCCCTTGTTCAACCTAGTCCTCCAGCACCTATCTCAGCAGGCTTTGCTGCCTCCGTCTGCTCCACATGCCTTGATACCATTCCCAATGCACACCGTCAGTTTATGTCTTCAGAGCATTATTTGTGGGGACTGCAAGACCACCCTCATTATATTGCACATATTCAGCTGGGGGGCGGGGGGAGAAAAAAAAGAGTAGACTTTTGAACGGTAATGGTGCTTTTGGCTTATGGGGACTTCAAACCAGACCCACAACCACATGCTGCCCAGGAAGGATGCAGCTTGCCTGCACCAGAGGGAGCTAGATTTTTCTTCAGGCTGAGTTTTTCTACTGGATTTTATGGTTTGGGTTTCACTATGCCAGATTCAGGTTCCGTGCAACCCTAGAGTCACAACATTTATGATTTCTGCCTCAGTCTGGGAAGTTCGCTCTCCATGCCCTACCTCTTGGCTCCATTTGTATCTCACTGTAAAATGCTGCAGATAATCAAGACAGTATCAAGGCAACCTTCTCTTTCCCCTGGTCAGGACCAGTAGTCTCTTAAGAAAGGATAAGTGTGCAGGGGAGCATCCTTGCCCTGCTGGAAGCTGGCCAGCACACCCAGGGGTACTGGCTTTCCCGCTCTGCCCTGATCTTCGGCTCTTTTGCTCCCTCCCAGAAGGGCAGATGAGGGCAAACTTTTATTCTTGCCCAGCGAGGTATGGCTCGGACTCTTCACCAAAGAGGATAGATGGTTTGTTCTGATAATCTGCCCCTAATTTTCTGCCAACTCCTACAGCAGTGATTTAATTCCTCTTTATAATTTTTCCTTCCTAGCACAAATGAAAGCAAAAGCAGCAGGAATACATTCTCTCCCACAAAGGCCAGAAAGAACAGCAGCTACAATTTTCTTTTTTACACCATCTTTTCCAATAAAGGCTATGGATTTTCTTCTCTCCCTTTGCTACCAATCTTTTGGTAGGATATATGTGGAGGCGGGAACACTCTAATCCACACTCTTCTCCGTCTATATTTAAAGACAGATCAATATGAGAATGGATGGGAAGTGAGAAACCACGCTGAGTAAGCTGATCATTAGTTTCTGTGACTTCTCATCTGAAAAATTCTCCCTTAAGATTAGCCTATTGCCATCACTTAGTATTATGTTTCATATACCAGTGAATATTTCTTCTGTTTTCCTATTCCCTCTCTGAGGAATAATTTCCCATGTGCAAATAAATAGCCTCGTTACTGGAAATAAGCAAAAACTGGACTGTGTGAGTGTAGACAGTAGTAATAATGAACATCTTATTTCATTTGTAAAAATGCTTCCTGTGAGGAAACACTGGTTCAACCAGCCCACAATGCAAGAAAAATGGTCAGACTGAACCACATAAAACTTTTGCTGTCTGCAGCTTATTTCTGCTGGTTAGATGCTATTAAAAATCACTCTGCTTTGAGTTAAAGAAATTAAGCTTAGGGGATATTTATTCATAATTTAAGCTAGTTAATAATAGAAAAGTACTATGGAGAGAAACTGAAACTCTCCATTTCCACTAAAGTAATACAAATTGTGATTATAAGACCATACTTCTTGCTAGTAAGAATATGGAGCCTTTAAGGCCAGATCTTGCACTTTCAAGTATTTGTGTTAAGGAGAAATACAGACATGTAAATACTATTCAAGATGTCAGATCATTAAAATGCCATTTGAAAGATCCTGGAAAGATCTTTCTTAGGGCTACCTACAAGATGGGATATGAAACTAAATGATAGCTCCTGTGATAAAACAAGCCCTATGGTGGCTCTCACAGAATTTCCAGTACTTGCTGGTATCACTTTTCTGCCATTTGATGTGCTATTGGTATCTCTTCCTTTTTTTTTTTTTTTTAATTTAATAAAATGAATGTTATTCTGCCTTTTCTCCTGACTACATAAAGTGTTTTATAAAATAGCTTTAAAAAGGCCATTGCCTTCATATTTGTTTCTGCTGGCTTATTTAAGTATCATAAACAGCTAACACTCCATTTTAACCCACAACACAAAACAAATATATTATTAAATGAAAATATTGGACAAGTGCACACAATAATTCATTCAAATTAATGAGCTCTGTCCTTTAATAATAAATGTTTAACATTCTTCCTTACATATTCCTAATTAATGCAACTCCAACATAGCTGCAAATATGCAGTTAATAATTACTAATAAGAGCTTTATCAACTCAAGAAACTTTTCTAAATACTAATAAAACTTTATAATATTAACAGACATTTTAAGATACAGATAAGCTGATAGATTTGTTTTCAGGGTAACCAGTGTATTATCCCCTTCTCTGTGTATACACATACAGGCAAAAGGTAAGAAATGAAAAATATCTTACTGTATTGCAAAGAGGAAACAATGAGATTTTATCCACGCTACTTTTCCTTGCCTATGCCGTACCACCAGAAACAACCATACACCATTGCTTATTGCATGTGAGTGAATGAAGTGTAAACAGTCACTTTAGTTATATACATAGAAAAAGGCTTTGCTGGAGAAAGAGTTGAAATTAAAGATGGCAAAAGACAAAATGCACTCTTAGCTGAATGAACAAAGATGTTTGGAGCAGAAAAGTGTAAAAATTAAATTTTCTAAGATTTTTTTTTTTTTATTTCTTTTCTCAAGTTCTCTAATCAAAAGAGGCTACACATTTTGAGGATCAAAACTAGAAAAAGCCTATCTTGAAATACATTGTGAATTAATTTAGTACAGCATCAGTGTAGAACTCTCAGCACTTTACACCAAATGTCCCTGTAGACCAACATGAAAACATACTTATAGCCCATCTTACCTATGTTCTTCAATAATCCTGAAGGGTCAGGCAGTAGAGGGGAGATCAACAAAGGTAAACCTGGCACACTTTTTTTTTTTAAACATACACTTGTTTTAATTTCCTGTGCAGTGTAGCCTTCCAAGAACAAAATGAAATACTTCACTGTTTTCAACAAGTCTATAAAATAGTATAGATTAGATTAAGTCAAAAATACCACAAGCAGCAGAATTTTTTCTCTTTTCTCCTCTGGGAGAAGGGAATGGAACAGAAGATTAAAATGCAAAGAGGGAACTGATCAATATTTGAAGAAAAATCAATTTCAAGAGAATGAATGTCTAGTCACTGAAGGAAAGGATGATTACGTGGGGAAAAAAGAAAAAACGCCACAGATTTCACACAGAAAATGCAACTAAGAGATGTCCATCTAAACAGATTTAAAAGCAATATACCAAAATTTCAAGGGGAAGAGTAGGAATGTGAAGTAAGAAAATATTCATATTTGTGGTAAGCATAAAAAAAAAAATCATTAGAAATTAAAGAAAATTTCTTTTACCAGAAACATATTTGTATTTTATTAATGCGTAACACATAATCAGTTTCAAAAGAAACAACACTTAAAATAAATGTCTGAAGAAACAAAGTTCAACAGCTTAATGTGTTTTCTGAAGAACAAGAACATCCTGAGACAGTAAGTAAGACTTCTCCACCAACAAGGACTGGTACTTGACATACATTGACTTCCTAGAAATTTTATGCCAACATAGAGGCAAACAGCTGCCTCAAAGTAGAATTTAGCCTGTGTCTTTACAGTGGTGCAAGTTTGGAGAAGATGACAGTTTGCAGTAAACACACTTCATTTTCCAACTGGAACCTCTTACTTCATCAGCTTTTCCCATCATCTGTATCTGCAGGAGGCAGAAGCTCTTGCAGCCTGTTCTCCTGCATGCTCCCTGGTGACTGAGGTAGCAAAGGGCAAGGGGAGAAGGGAAAGAAAGGATTAAAAGATGAGGACAGTGGGGTTGAGGAGGTTGTGGGCACAAGAGCTACAATTCATGTTTGGGGAAAAGGGCTGTGCAGGAGGAGCAAGACACGCCTTCAGGTGGCTTTTGTGAGTTGTAACAGATAAAATGTTTCCTCTTTCTTCATCATGATAAGAAAATATGTGAAAATATAGCTCTAAAACTTGTTTGGGTGTCCACACTGTCTGAAGTTGAACCTGTATTGTCAATGATAAAAAATAAAACACAGGAAACTAATAAAGACTGATAAAAGATGGGGAGCAGCAACACTGAAAATGAAAATCCATGAGAGATGACTCCTGCAGCAGCACCAATTGATTTCTCTAACAAGGATGACTGCTAATAGAATAGAGAGTGCAATGTGTTGAGAAAGCAAGACTTCAGGCACTAGTTATAAATACTGAATATAAGGTAAGCCACTATTACCTATTCTAACAATATTAACATCCATCTCTTGCAAGAGATCCATGAGGGAACCAAACAACAGCCAGGTTTTGTTTCTATGATAGTTATTTCCAGCTTACATATTTATATTTTAAAATTTACTCTGGTTGTAGTACTTGTCATTCCTAATGATGCTATGGAGAAAATAGCTAACGTCAAGATGCAATAGGTGACTTTCCACATTTTAAAATGTTTACTTATAAGTATCTATTTCTGCCTTTGAATTTGCAGAAATATTTTTTCTGGCAACAACAGAAGTTTTTCCTTGATCTTTTCACAGAAACAATAAGCTAATGAGTTGTTTTAAAGCTTTTACTTAGAAATAACAGGAAAATGCATGCTTTCCTTGGCTTTGCTTTTCAGTTTCAAGCCTTTATTTCCTTTTACACATGAATTGTTCCAAAGCAGCTTTTTAGGATGTAAACATGAAACCACCCTTTACATACACTAAAATCCTCATCTTTTTGCAATTGCTAATGGGTTGCATAGTTGGGTTTTTTTGAAAATAAAAGCTGCATTTAAAAGTATTAAGATTATTTTGGTGCTGTGCTGCGTGTTTACATATATATTTATAGTAAAATCTAGTCCAGTCCTCCTCCACACTTAATAGCTTTTTGTTCATTTATACCTTTATACCTTTTTGCTCATTTATAAAGTACATAGATGCATTTTTAGCTTCATAAATAAATCACCATTGCTGAACAACATAATCTAAATGTCTAAAGCATCTGTCATGTACTGTGCGTCCATTATTGATACTTGATTAGAAAGTGTTCAACTGTCTTACCATTTCCATGGGCAACAGGATGAAAAGCTTAAAATACGCAAGAGATGTGGAAGAAAAATGAGCATGCTTGACATATTTACTATGAAGCACCCTGTAGACTTGATTTGATTCATTTCTCTCTTTCATACTACTGTAAATCAGGTTTGATTCAACTTGGAGAATTGACTGACAGTGTTGGCTGATTTTCATTGGGTTTGGTACCTCAAGGCTTTGGAATGATGTTGCAATATATGTTTAAAATTCCCTGTCCCTTGACTTCTTCATGTTATCTCAGACTCCATTTCCTCTTTAAATAATACAGTAAGAGAATTTCTAAATGTCACTCATTAAAAAGTGTGTTCAGTTTAACCTTTTAAAAGTACGCTAAATTCTTAGCTTGACGTTCTTTAGAGAAGGGAATAACCAAAGCTTTTTTTCTTTTACCTTATCTTAAAAAATAATTAACTTAAAACCAGATTTTCTGCACCTTTTATAACCCAGACTTATTTTCAGTCTCACAGCCAAACTATAATCCCGTTGAAATATTAAAACACTAATAGGTCCTAATAGAAAAATAATATAACTCGCCAAAATCAGTTACAATTCAGACCAATTTCCTCGCACATATCTTATTCATGCTATTAGCAACACTGATGGTACAGGAAGGATTCATATACACATTTTAAAAGTATATTATAAAGCCCAAGAAGGAAACCCTTCCTTGTGCTCCACTTACAGTGTAGGGGAAAAATAAAATCAAAGTATAAAACTGGCTTACTTCCAGTATGATCAGCACGTAGACACCTGCTAAGATGATGGATGCAATTGTTACTTGTGCCTCTATATTTGCATGAAGGTATTGATGCTTCATGGAGAGAGGAACACTTCCAGGCTCCTGTAGGAAAGCTTGAATGTTTATGAAGATGGTGCCTCTGGTGAAAGAAAGAGAAGTTTTGTTTATATCTGGAATGAAATACCACTAATTTTATTTATGCATTAATTTTATATTGAGTACTCATAAATATATATATGTGTTATATCTTTACGATTGCAAGCAACTTTTCAAACATTTTCACTCTATCCCTCTAAATAGCATTGCTTGGAAAGTAACTCAAGTACAAACTAGCCTTGTAAATCCATTTAAAAAACAACAAGAAGTCATCCTATCCTGCCCCTCTGAAACAGGCAGGGACAAATTATTTTTAAAACATTGTGTAGTCCTTCATAGTCAAGCCTATGTAAACTACTACTTCAATGGATCATTTCTCAGTCTCTTAGCCAACCTGTTTGGCATCTGAAAGGTTCTAGCTGTGATGATTTGCTGATTTCTTCTCGAACTTAAGGGTAGAGACCAGTTGTATACCACCTGCAAGAGAGTCATATTTGGCAATATTAATAAAAGACAGTGAATCATAGAATCATATAATCGTCAAGGTTGGAAAAGACATTTAAGATGATCGAGTCCAACTATTATCTTATCATTGCCAAGTCCATCTATACCATGTCCTCGAGCACCACATCTATCCGTTCTTTAAATACCTCCAGGGATGGAGACTCAACCACTTCCCTGGGCAGCCTGTTCCAATGCTTGACTACCCTCTCGGTGAAGAATTTTTTCCTAATGTCTAACCTAAACCTCCCTTGGCGCAGCTTGAGGCCGTTTCCTCTTGTTCTATCACTTGTTACTAGGGAGAAGAGACCGACCCCCACCTCGCTACAACCTCCTTTCAGGTAGTTGTAGAGAGCAATAAGGTCTCCCCTCAGCCTTCTCTTCTGCAGGCTAAACAACCCCAGCTCCCTCAGCCGCTCCTCATAAGACATGTGCTCCAGACCCTTCACCAGCTTTGTTGCCCTTCTCTGGACATGCTCCAGCACCTCAATGTCCTTCTTGCAGTGAGGGGCCCAAAACTGAACACAGTACTCGAGGTGCGGCCTCACTAGTGCCGAATATAGGGGCGCTATCACCTCCCTGGTCCTGCTGGCCACACTATTCCTGATACAGGCCAGGATGCCATTGGCCCTCTTGGCCACCTGAGCACACTGCTGGCTCATGTTAATAAAAGGCAGTGAAAGTGATATGTCTCTGATCTAGGGGTTTATTCCTCTTTGTTCTCTCTCGTGTCCATTTAGGAGAATTTTTTGTGGACAGCGCATAAAACACACCAGCCTAAAGTAATTCCACCTGATTAGGTATGTTACAGGCACTCAGGTTGGAGCAAACTCATCCTCATTCCCTCACTCAATCAATGAAGTGAGAGGGGTGCTCCAGAGAGGGGATGCCAAATCACACCTTGAGTTGACTATAAGGAACATCTCAGGCAGCTAGGCTCAGAGACAACGATATGGTTTGCTCCCAAATACCGCCTGGAAAGAAAACTAACATACATGAGGCACAGACAACGAAAGGCCCAGGAGCAACGTCATACCCTGAGACATTATGAAGAGGACATGGTAGAATTTCAGTAAACAAAATTCCTGTTTGCTGATCTTCTAGCAAAAGAAAGCAAAAAATCTTCCAAAAATAAACACTTTCTGAAACTTTGTCCATTAATACAGACTGATATTCATGCAAGTTTAGCCAAATGTACTCTTTAAATGTAGATATGGATATTATCTCTTTTTTTAAAGAAGAGGAACTTAAAAAAAAAAACTTCAAATTTGGTTAATTGCAGCGTAAGTCCTAAGCCTGTCCTGACCCTGTATGCTGCACGGTGCAGAAAAAAAAGCAGCTTAATCAGCCAGCTTGGAACATCTGGCACAGAGAAACGTCTGAAGAGCATGCCAGCAGGGAAGGCTGATTTGGCTACCTACTCCTTTGGTCATGTCAGGACCACCGCTCGTATGCCAGCAGAGGTGGGCTGCTGCAGCCAACTGTGTGTTGGCTGCCCCACAGCAGCACAAAGGCTGCTTGGGGATCACTGCCAGCAGCACAGGTTACAGCAGCCTCCTCATCACAGGGGTGGGTGGTTTAAGAGAGTATCTGCCATTATGGTATTTTTCGCCATGCCGAGGCAGTGGGACTAATCTTTTGCTGTAGACTGTGAGATTAGGTGTAAGCAGGAATACTGATGGCATTGTTCAGCTATGCTGTCACTGGTAGAGGCAGGCCATCCTGTCATATATACAGAATGGGAGGCAGTTGTTTGTATGTCAATGCTATTTATTAAATGATGAAGATTATTTTTATTTTTCAGTGATATAGAATGACAGGCTGTAAAAGATTCTCTTTCACAGAGTTCTCTGGGAGAGAGCAGCAGGAACTTGTTTCAAACAACATCAACAATGAGAAAGCCCTAAGAGAAATAAAGGCAATAAATGTGACACGTTTGAGAAAATAATTTGCAACAAAATGTGAAAATGTATTTCAGTGAGTGCAAAAAGGCACTTTGCACTTTTTTCTTCCTTCTGAGACAGCTTTTGAAATGTTGCCAATTTTAAACACAAGAACTTCCATGCTAAGTGTCAGTCAAGGGGCATAAGTTTTACAACATTTTAATATATGAAGCTAAAGGAGGTCTTATAAAGACAAAAGAAAATGTAACTTTACTCTTATTAGAATAAGTTTTCTAATGCTGACATTGACACACTTCACAGCAGGGAAAAGCACAACCACTTAATCCACACAATGGTGATGGAAATATAAATGATAAAACACATCACAGAAAAAGTGAAAGAAAATTTGAAGACCATCACCTGCTGCTGGCGTCTCCTCCTTGATCCAGCATCTTCAGTCTGGCTGATTTGTACTGCAATGTATTCCTCTGTTTGCTGATCAACTACATCTGCTACAAATGGGCCTCCTATGTCTAACTTCAACAGAGCAGAATCATGAAAATCGGTCAGATTCATAGCTGTTAATAAAGTTGTTAAGGTGTAAATTTCCAGTAAAAATGAGTATAGGCTGTACAAATTCCAGAAAAAAAAATATAGATTAGTCAACTTATATTGAAAAATACATTTTTCAGCTAAAATGTTTAAGAAGCTATGAAAAGAGCAAAATAGATGTCTACTTCCTCACCAAGTAGCACAGTTTCGGCTGGGTTTCCTAAGGAAACAGGAGTTACGGGTTCAGAACAAATACATCTATCACTAGAAAGTGACTTTTGAGATCACTGGTGCTTTCAGCTGACACTGTAGACGTAGCAAAGCTCCAAAATAGCATATAGAAATGCACAGAGAGGCAGACAAGTAAGGCTCTTTAAGTGCTTGTACTAGATGAAAGTGCATCATTAGCTCAGCAATTTGAACATCACAGAATTTGTACTGGGGAAAACACTGTGGAAGCTCCATCCCTGGGGAAAACTAAACTAGAATCAACATCCTATTCATGCCAGAGGATTTGCTTTTTGGTCAAAATTTTACTCACAATTTTTCAAACATCTGAAAGACATGTTTTCAAGCTCCTCTCGGCTAGAATACTCACAGTCTTTCTCCTCCAGCTCCCTTGTCTACTCTTTCTTTCTCTCTTGGATATCTAGCATGAGGTGTGGTCCAACTACATTCCTAGTCTAATATAATTGAGAAATCAGCCAACCATGATCCACAAATCCATTGGAAGTCTGGCTCTATTAGTCCCAGTACATCTAGGACTATTTAAACTTAGTATTGCGATAGTCCACTTCTGGCACGAAGAGCATTGAGAAAGAAACATCCCTGTGGATTTGGGTAAGAGGAAAGCCTGAGCTTTTAAACAGTTCACAGTCCATTTGTTACTATAATAGAACAATATTGTAATTGTTTTATTCCTATCTGTGACCAGATAGAAACCTAAGGCATCACCAACAAAAAAAAAAATCCTAAGAAGGGAAGAGACTTGATTTTACACATACATGGTCTGTTGAAATCATGCAACTTAATCACATGCTTGAGTATCTCAACTGTTTTAACATCTGACATTTAATTGAGCATACTACAAAGAGTGAATCTGTTGTAAAAAAATGTACAAGATCATACACCTACCGGAAGGATTTTCCTAGAAACATGCTTTGTTGCCCACAGAACTCGGAGATTTTAACAGGAGAATTAAAAGCCCAGTAGAGTTAGAGGGGACTCAGGGCAGTGCTGTGCTGTGCTGTGCCCTGCTTCCCAATGAGCCCCAGTAAGGCCATCCATGGTAGACCAGTCTCTAATGGGGAAAGCTTTGTGACATTATGCAGGGGCCCTTCATCTTTAAAAAAGTTGTTGCATCTGTCCACATTCCCAGCAGGAGAACTGGTTCTAGAAAAGAGACATCTCTCACACTAACCCAAAAAAAGACCCTAGCAGATCCAGTGGCAGGTAAGCAGCCAATGCATTGCAAAGTAATATAAATGTCACCCCACTTAATATGGCAAGCATATGGGTTCACATGCAGTTCATTAAGAATGAACCTCCCAAGCACCTATTTGCTTAAAGGAATCACACAGGAAAGGATAAAAAGATAACCTCAGATGCAACAAATCAGGAGACCACCTCCAGTCAGGAGAATTTACACACACAGCCCTTACCAAGCATAAATATAAATTACAACAGTTCTCTTCTGGTTTGAAGGTTTTTAGTGTGATTTGGCATCACAGTTTTTCTGTGTCCTAATTAATGCATAATATTAGTCTCAACTGGAACTATAGCTATACCTTTAACTAGAGATAGTAATTATACCTTCTAAAAGGCCTGCTGACCTGAAGTCATTAACCCAATGATTTGGGACACCTCTTGACAGTCTGCCTTTTACTAGGAGTGTAGCCAGTAATTTATGTCTTGAAAAGCTTCAGGTGCATATAATTATGGCAGCTTCCTTTAAAGCAATACTTTTAAAATAAATCCTGCAATTACCTAGATGACACATTCAGGAGCTATTATAAAGGATGCTTAAAATTAAAGGGGGAAAATTAAATCTTATTTTCAAGAAGAGCAGTTCCTTCCTTCTTTTCCTATAAAGATAAGGATACGTAAGAAGTTTTTCCATTCCTTTCTGTAGATTTATAAAACCATAAGAAAGTGCCCTAGCAAAACAGCTTGTCCCTTGATTGCAGGTGGAACTGAATATCATTCACCAGTCTGCACTGGGGCTCTGAAATCCCATCAGAGTTATCTTTCTCCAAACAATATTTAGAGACTCTGTCATAATTCCATTGTTAGACTGCAGCAGATCACAGCCTTTATGAAAGACGGAATCAAAATAAACCAGGAGAAAACTTCAGCCACGCTTATATGAATCAAAATGCAATTTTTTTTTATTAAGCTGCTCTTCAGAATATTTTTGTTCTGCCTTATCTTGGTTTTATATCTCCCTTAAATTGCCAAAATATGATTTCCTCTATATTTTAATCATTCAGATGTGACTAACTTTGGGAAAAACTATCTTTTTACTTCTAATATCCCCTTTTTCTCTGCAGCTTAACCACGCTGGGACTTTTTGCCTTTTCTGAACTTTTTTTGTAATGTGGCCACCAGTGTGTGCCTTTAAAGCAAAAAATCTCCCTGAGAAGATTTACGGCAAGAGCTGTTGTTTTTTATTTCACTTCAGCTAAGCTGCCTCATTTTTATGTAGTTCCATTCTTGAAATTATATTATTGCCGTGAATTATCCTGTCAAGGGATTTGGATTTCTGTATGCATTGTGCACCATTACACTGTGGCTGTCTGTATTTACATCTGGCATCAGATTGGGTCCACTGCTCAGAGCTAAACCAAGAGTTGTTTTTACTGATCTCAGTTTTCTGACTAGCTGCTCCTAGAAGATATTGAAGGGTGTGCGAGAGTCACCTCATGTCACTTTTTACTTTTTTTGTAGCTTATGTAGACAACATGATGGAATGGGATGCAGTGGCTAAACATTTAAATTAATATCCATTCACCACAGTTTATACTCCTGTCCTGTGGACATCTGCATCTGAGTTGGTTACTCCCTTAAAATCAGTGAAAAGAGGGTGCTTTTAAGATGGAATTCATTGCTTCATTTTAGACCACCACAGAAAGATGAGGAGTCACTCATGAGAAGCATCAGTTCTATTAACTACAAAGAGAGCCTAGGATGACTAATTCAGGTGTAGCTGAAATGAGTCATTCCCTAAATACCGAGTCCCTGCTCTACCCTCCATCATGCCATTAATTCAGTCTGTACAGGGCCAGCTGAAAAGCCATGATTGACAGAGATTCTGTGTTATATCTGTATGCAGATGGCTGACCTTATGCTTTCTTTAACATCTACTTGTATCACCTACTCTGCCTAATGTAAAACGTACATTGAGAATACTATGTCTATTGATTATTTTTCACCAAGCTGCTGAGGTGCTTGTATACTATTGATCCTGATTTATGACCAGGTCACTCATGCTAGTTTCTCTAGGATATTATCACTTTAAAGAAGGCATTTTGGCTGGATCTTAGCATCTATTTTTACATGTTGTTCTTAACTGGGATTATTTATGCATCATTCCTTGCAGTTTTATCTTTTGATGTCCTATTCCTGTTTGTAGCTTATGAGGTTGTTTTTACACCATCCCTTCACTATATACCAGGTTAAACCACATGCTTTTCTATACCTATTGGTTGCACCATCTGAAGAATGCTCCATAACTTTTTTTTTTTCCTTTTTGGAGTGTCAGCAATCTGGATCCATTTTTGTCTACGTTGGATCCATCCTTTCTCTCTGTGCTCCATCAGTTCTAGAAGTCTTGTGAGTCCTTAATAAACCCTCTTTTCTACAACATTTTCTCAATGAAGCCTTGAGATTCTGCTTCTTTGCCTGCCTCTGCACATGGTCCTGGTCTTCATCCATCTACTTAGCAGCTTGAACATTGCATGCAGGCCAAAATGCTTAGTACGTTTCCAACAGTATCAAACAACATAAATGATTTTTATATGTGTTCTGCAAGGAAAAATGATGGAGAAGTGTCTGACAGTAGAAAACTAGAGTTACAAAATAAAAAAAATTCAAAGGGGAGAAAGAACTAAAGGAATTAGAGAGGCTGTTTCATTCATTAAGTTAATTTATGCTCCTTGGGAGAAGAACCCATTTTAGGACCTCTGTGGAAGCTCAAAAGTCTGCTAAAATCTGACTATATGCTTTGCCTCACAGTCTTTCTTTCTATATATACCTCTGGTTCAGGAAGTGGGAAAGGTGTTTTTCAGTCTCACTAATGGTCACGGCATGATTACAAGTTTTCCTAGTGACCTTTTCTTGCTCCATGATTAACACAGTTACACCAATCATTCAAACTCATGCAACTTCAGCAAGGAATTTGATAATAAGGTCAGCACATTTACCCATCTTATGTCTGTTCGGTTTAGAGCCTCCCCATCAACTTCGATACGTGGAATTGTTCTAAATAGTTCCACTGAATCCAAAGTGAAATGAGAAACCTAGCCTATGATGTAAATTTCCACACATTGTTATTGAGATACATCTTCTACTTTCTGAATTTGAGATCTTAATCCTGGACAGGATGTGATGAAATCTCTCAGAGCTATTGAGGAGGGAGGTAAGTCAGTGAAAATGACTGCTGACTACTCGTTTTGATATCTCTGGTTTTGTCTGATTTGGACTGACTGGAGACCCGTTCAGCCATGCCTTGAGATGATATATTTTCATTAAGTTTTATTTTGCACATAAAGAACAAGTGAGTAAGGAACCCTTCACACTGGGTGCTGTACAAATATATACCTTGCAAAATGTCAGCTGACATTTACTGAGGAGATATCAAACATTTAAAACAAACGATCAGATCAGGAGACTGAAAGGCTTTAAAATATATTTATTGCAGTGCAAGATCCTTGCCCAGACTCAGAAAGAATTCACAATCCACTCCCTAGCTATTATCAGATTTCAGGTCCAAGAGAAGGAAGTTCTGACAATCAGTCTGAAAAAGGAAAATGAAATTGCTTCACCTAGACTGATCTAACTTTCCCTCACCTATAACAGGAACTGGCACAAGTGCAGAGGTTCAGAGGGAAGCAAACAATATTGTTACCAAAACACTTGTCAGGGACAGAGTAAAGATGGAAATTCACAGCTCAATGAGGTAGGTGTGAGATCCGTTGCACAGAAATGCACTGGAAGAAGATTTACCTTTTCTTGTAAAAAGAAAATATTTCTGCTATTGAGAAGTGTAGAAATAGCAATAATTGTATCAGGTACAGTGAAAGAAAAGAAGGCACTGTGTGAGGAAGACAGACACTTCTTTAAATGACTCCAAGGTTTGATTGCATAATTCCTTAATAGCATCCATGAATCCCCATTACTTTTTAATTTCATAAAGCCTAGCTCAATTCAAAAAGTTAGTGCACAGTTCTGCTCCAGCTGTCCCCTATTGCTGGAGAAAAATTTAAAATTCTGCCTAGATCAGGGCAGAAGTTATTAGAAACAAAGGAACAAACACAGAGCATATTTAGCATTTCAGAAGATTCTTCAGGTCTGAAAACCTATGTAAGTTGTGGAGAAGAACAAGAATATTTCTCATTCACTCTTTGGTCAACCAGTTAATGGAGAGAAGTTACCTGAAGGTTTGAATGGCCAAACAGTTACAGAAAATAAAAATGTTCATGTCCTAGAGTAGGTACATGTAACTAAACTAAGAAATGCTGGAATTTATTCAGACTCTATATCTCTTCTATTTTTACAACCTGCTTTCCAAAGGCACATCATCTTACTAATTATTGATGCTCCCCACTTAACACACAGCCTTTGAGCAAAAGATCTGAAAATGCTTCACACATTTACATCAATAGGGCTATTGAATCTTGCTTCCTGCAGAAAAGGGTCCTCTAGCCAGGCTTCAGTATAAACTTACTTCTTCCTGGTATTAGAGAGCTGACTGTTAGAATTCATAAGCCAATAAATCCCAAGTGTTGTCAAAAAGGAACAATATTACCACTATTTTGAAAAATGATACTAAATCCACTGAATTTGTATCTGGTGCTGATAGGGAAATCAGTATTTAAAAAAAAAAAAAAAAAAAACCCACAAAAAAACACCCCAACCTTACAGACTCAAAAAGCTTTTGTTAATTCATGGGAGGCAAGATGTTGTTTTCAGAAACTGCAGCCAACACACCTCAGTGCTATGTGTCACGTTTGTACCCATGCAGATGGGCAAAGCAAAGGGAGATACAAGTGGGCTAATAAAAAAGAAGATAATGGGAAGAAAAACAGCTAGAGTAAATCCAAACAAGAGATAAGGGTATAGAAACATAAACAAATGGGAACTAGAGCAAGTAGAAAAGTACCAAAGGGATGCAATATGAAAAGCAGGTCACCCCCACGCCAGCTGATGCGGGTCTCTCCCACCACCAGAGACAGAAAGTCCTGCCTCTGAGCAAGCGTGAGATCTAATGGGCATGACAGAACAACCACAGATATCTAAGTAACACAAGGATGACAAAGGATATGAAGTCCAAAAGGGATCACTCGATGTGGTTTTTAAAAATATTTCAACTTTGGTTTGATTTTTCTAGTGTGTGCAGTCACATTGTATGCATGAGCACACATCCATAACACACATATCAATGTGCATGGGCATTTCTGGAAAGAAATAGAAATGAGAGGAAGGAATTTAAAAAAAAAAAGTGTATAGTGGTTAGTACCCATTCAATATTTCTTAACAGCTTTTGACACATAAGCAAGAGGTAAAGAGTGTTCATTTGCATAATTTGGCATCATATGAGCTGAGAGACTTATTTTCCACCCAAAGCAGTCTCATATAATAACGTCTAAGGGTTTTGTGACAAGGACTACTGCAGTACACCTGCCAGCCTACCATGAAATTCTTGGAGACATTCAGAGAGTAGCGCCTAACATCCACTGAGAATACCGCGGTCTGTTAGCCAGCACAAATCGCGTCTTCAGCACTGCTGTGTGAATGCTTAACGCTATCCAAGCCTAGCCAAAAAGGTGAATACTTTCTTCACTACGCAACACAGAGGAAGACAACCACGTGAACTTACTTCTGTGCAAAAGAAGACTGGCAGCAATGGTGAGATGACATTAAGAATTGCTCGTGCCTTTTCCAAAATTCATTTAGAAATGCAATCTTTCTCCTTGACCCTTTTGCTTGAATTACCATGTCACCTTGAAAACAAAGCATGGTTTTGCTGGATTGCTTGCCTCTCACTTATTTTTCCCCAGCTCAGTGACCTCAGGTAGGAATGCAGGTACAGAACATCCAGTTTTCAACACACACAACACAAACTAAGAAGCTTCAGCTCCAGGTTTGCCAAGTAAGAAAGGGAAATGCTGTCTTCTGACTGTCTGATGGCTATTTGGTTCAAAGCATCCTGACATGATAGGTAAAATGTGAAATATGGGAACACTTGTTTGTACTCAAAACCCAGTCCCTCCAGCACTTCCCTGAAACAAGCAAAAGGAATAACTGTCAACGAGTACAAGGCAGCAGCTATGGTTCCAACCCAAAATCCGTGGAAAGAGAGCAAATACCTCAAGTTATGCTATGACAGTAGACTAAAACTTGAACTCAAAGACTTGCTGCCAATACACCCTCCTTCGGTGAACTGGGTCATGACTGCCTTGGTGCTGTTTGAGACCACACATATATAGGAGCTTCCAACAACAGTTTCAAGGAGGACAAAAATATTTATGTGAACAGGATACTGATGGGAGCTTACAGTTGAAATTGTCACTGGTTCTACTAAATGTTCACTTGCTTTCTTCCAAAAAGCAATCTCAACTTTTAATTAGAAATGGTCCTCAAGCACTAACCTTTTCTTTTACCCTACTAATTGTTGTGGTATATTTTGTCATTATTGGCAACAGTAAGAATACTAATAACCAAATCTATTTAAAATGGATTCTCCCTGATCACAGCTATGAAACTACCCAGTTAAATAGAAAAAATCAGCATTTCAAAAATTAAATCCTATTGCACCTTTTCAAAACAAGACACATGCCAGGAGCTTGTGAAATATATCTATAGGGGAATCATCCTCTAACACTAGTGAAATAAGAGCCAAGCAGATTGGGGACCAGACTGATTAAACGAGAAATATAGTGGGAACAAGAGATGTAATTTATTTACAAAAGTTTTTGTTCATTTACTAACTGAATGCTCATCCCTGAAAGACTTTTCACATTCAGGTCTGCATTCACCTGCGATGAATCATTTTTATTTTGGGTTATTCTATTGCTTGTTCTTTTGAACAGTTTCTTGGCAATCTGTGGACTTAAATTCACTACTGAGCAATTTGGCATGGAAAATTTGTAAAGGAATCTGCACCTCCACTGAAAAATATTTACAGATGCACAAAGCCATACATACGGCTGGGCTAAGCTGTTCTGGAAACATATCCATGAATTACCTCATGTCTTGCTTTTGAAGGAGTTCGCTGGGTAGCATCATGGTCCAAGTATACACTACAAATATGTTACAGATAACAGTATACAAATGGCCTGGGGTGTAGCTGCTGCAGCTGGGTGATTGTTCTAGCCATGGTCCCAGCTATTTGCTGGGCCTTTATCCCACTGGCTCTACAACCCAATTCCACACTCTTGGCTTCATGCAAAGACTGGACACAGGGACTTCATGGACACCACAAGGTGCCCCAGACAGGCACCATTCAATATGACTTGGCTAGGGAGCATGACTGTGGCCTGCATCAAAGGACATTTCTACATGGAGCCCAGGCTCTGAGGACACTCAGTCCTCTCAGGGTGTAAGACAGAAAACACCCACCCATTCAACCAGTTTATCAATGAAACTTCAGTTCTGTTTTGGGTTTTTTTTTTTTTTTCAATGAAAGAAGGATACAGAAACTTTCCAGAGGTGACACAGCCAACATCTGCCAGGACACACCTTGATCTGGATAAATGCTAAATAAAACCTAGGGCAAGGATAAAAACCAAACATTCATTAATAACACAAAAACTGAAAAATACCTGCTAAGCCTATCTCAAATACTTAAAGACGACTCTTTTTAACTGTACATTAAATTGTAAGATTGCTTTTTCAAGTATGTTTCCAACACAGCTGAAAAGCAGCCCTGGGATACTTAACAAGGATGACTAACATTCCTTCAGTAAACTTACTTCCAAAGTCACATATTCAACATATTTTATCCAAGTGTCTCTTAGGACAGAGTTGTAATCTTAAGGATCTATCTGGAAAGCAACATCCACATCTGAGGAAATACAGTGTCTTCTGTTTTGTCTCTGATACAGAAACCCCACTAGCCAAAAAAGGGTTCCTCACAGCAACTAAAAGGAAAAACTCCAACTTTTTGAAATGTTTCTCAAGTCTTGCAGTCTAAGATTCTGCTGATTTTGAAGATTTTGGTAGCAGAGGGCAGCACTCTGGCAGCCCCAGTAGGGAGTCGCCTGCCTCCTCATAGCCTTCTGCCTTTCACACCATGGAGTGCTGTGATTGCTGGTGCACCCTCCCTGGCATGGTTTTTCCTGTGAACAATCCCCAGGTGTTAACCAATATCTAAAGACTCATCCTACATTCAACAAGGAACCATTAAGGACATACAAATTTGAGTTTAAGCTTTCTCCTCAAACTCAACTGCCTACCCTACCACATTGTCCAGGGTGGTGGCCAGTGCACTGAACAGTGGTCTGATTAGGCATAAGACCCTGCACAGTATTTTCACTTTTTGCCTTGCGAAATTTTTTTATTAGCTAAGACCAAATATCACATCTCATTTTGAACTAATTCTAAGGAATTGGGGCAGGAGGGGAGGGGTGTTAATTCAATACTTACAGAGCAAACAACTACAAAGACAAAAAGGCCTGAAACTTTTAGGAATTTTAGACAGCATCTGAAACATAAGAAACATGTATTTACTATATGGCTAGTTTAAAACAAATCTCTTTTCTCTTAATAGCTCTGACATTTCAGAAGCATCATGATGAGCACTCATGGGTGATAATATACCAAGTCAGACTATGGACACCACTACATGGGGTCAGCAGAGGCTTGGGAAGCCTTGGTGAGTATAAGGGCCTCCTGGCCCAGGTCTGCTGCCAGCCGGGTCTCATTACACAGGAAGGAGGTTTTACCCCTCAGGCTGCAGCATGAGCTGGTGCTGGGACCTGGAGCCACTTTTCTGCTGCCGCTGCCGGCTCCCAACAGACCCAGAGCCCCATCAGCTCACCCTGGTCTCTCCCAGGGAGGCAAAGAAGCATTGCAAACACAGGGAGGTGGCACAGCTGAGCAGAAAGCAGAGTGTTGCATAGAGGGTTGGTGTCACAAATGACCTCCTCAAAACTGGACTTCTGATATACATCCTGAAAGGTGTTGGGAAAAGACAGTTTTAAGATGAGAACAAGCTTTAAGAATCTGCCGGTTCTAATAGCGTCTCTTTAAACCAAATATACTTCATGAGCATCTCTAAATAAACCAGCTAGCAAATTATTTCTTTTTTCTGTAGCACACCTGCACCCTTTGAAGGAATGCCCAGTTCTGGAGATCTGATGCCATCAAATTTTCTGAAGTGTCAGAGCTTACTACTGAGTGGGTTAAGCAAGAATAACTCCAAATTAAAATATGGATGTTGAAAATGCATGCTCTCGAGTAAGAAATCTTAAGATCAAGCACTTTTGAATTACCATTTTTTTATCTTACCATACAAGGCAACTCTTTAATTATTTTCTTGCTGCCCATCAGTATGTTACACAAATGTCTTAATTTCCAGAAGTCTTTTTGGTGAATTGCCCTTATTACATCTTTTCATTAATTGAAGACATTGATGTTCTTATTCCATTTTTTCAAAAGTAAACATTCAAACATTGCTTTTCTGACAGAATGACAAATGTAAGGTTTGATTTAAGCCTGATGACACGCAACAAGGAAAAAATTTCAAGTTACTAGGATAATTAGTTGGTAAGGGAACAGTGCAATAAATAGCCACATTGACAGGTACTATAGAACAAAATATTAAAGCAGAGTAGTCTGAAAAGAGTCAGAAATAAATTTTAATCACAGTGGAAATGAGTCCCTAAATCAAGTTCATTGACTGAAAACAGAATGAGTGATTGGAGACCCATTTTTTAGAGACATTGTTTTCTAAAGATCTCTTCCTCTTTAGAATTCTCCAAAGAGGCAGGAAAAAAAAAAAAAAAAAACAACAAAAAACCAGCAGCTAATAAAAATATGTTGCCACAGACAAACTGGTCCAAAGGGGTTACAATATCCTATGAAATATAAGTGGTAGCAACTTTATGCAAACTTTACACAGTATAGAAATCTAGAGAAGGGAGAGGAGTAGGGGAAGCCAGCTACGTGGCTTCTTCCAAAAATGCCAGGTAGCCCTGCTCTAAGAAAAAACAAAGTGGCAAAGAGGGGGAAGAGGATAATAAAGGCTTGAAAAGAGAGGAATGACAACAAAAGCCATTATCAGCAACTCACAACTGATAACTTCTTCTGGTATTGTGTGATTTATGGAAAATGCCTACTGCCAGCTTAGTCATGTATCCTCTATTCTACTTGCCTATTCTCCCCATCTCTACATTACAGTTCTATTTTGGTATTTTTGAGAATTTGTTATGTTATGAATTATTAAAGCCCAGTCCAGATTGGTTTAGTTTTAATGTACTTGATATTTTCTGTTTGCAATTCCAAATTCTCATTTCTAGTAGTAATAATACAAATTATTATTGAAAAAAGAAACATCAATAACGATTTTAAGACACAAGAGAAATCAAAAAGCATTAATTAAGCCTTTATAAATTCATAACCACTTGTCTGTAAATAACAAACTCATCTAAAGGAGCTGGCAAGATATAATACAAAAGCTTTTGGAAATGGTTATTTTATTAAACTAGAATTTAGAACGCTCTTTTCCTCCCATCTGTTTTGGTTTTTTTCATGGCATTTTGTATTAGGGAAGCAGCGTTTTTAACGGCTTACAGTTGAGAAGTGATCAGCCTTTGACTCACCTGCGGTTTGCAATCTGTCTCTTCCTGCAGCGCTAATCTGGCACAATGATGCAAGTACAAACCCCGTGCCAAATCCTGCACTGATATATGCCTCCAGCGCAATCCTATTTGACTTCAGTGGGAAATGCATGGAGTATAAATCTATGAAGGATTTCACCCCCTGTTCTAAACAAAATGATTTTTAGTCTGATCTGCATGTGGTGTCGGGCAGTTTAGCACCATTTATTATCTCAGCAGCATTATGCTGATTTATGACAGCCAAGGAGTTGGCCCCACATGTACAACCCACACTATAGCAATGAAAATATTTCACAGGAAGTTCTGCCAGAGAAATGCACCACTCCCCAGATTATAAAGCTACACTGGATTGGAAACAATGGATTCTACACTCCCACTCAATGCCTTTGTTCCACCAAATACCAGGGAAAGCTACCGCAAGCATGAAGAAAGACGCCTGCCAAACTTCTTCACATCTGCTCATACTGCACTAATTGCAGCCATTGAAATTCTCCTGCTCTGTTTGTTCAGCAGCAGTGCAGGAGAGTGGCACTCCACACAATACCATACACACGATGAAAGGAGGAAAACAATTGTGAAGTGATGAGCTAAGACAATGTACAGATTGGGAAAAGAAGCGTGGAAATCTCTTTGGAAAGACTCCGTGGATCAACATGGAGATGCAGACGTGCAGTGCTGGGCTCCATGCAAATCTGCAGAGCAGAGGTCAAACCAAGCTAGTAAAAATTGTTGAAATTCTGGAAGGGGCAGGAAGAATTAGTATCCAAGATTAAAGGGTTTGCTAGTTAAATCCCAGGCAAAAATATCCTGAGAAAATTTGAACTGAAGCTCTTATCACATTGGTATCTTTTAATATATTAGCAGATTTAGTTTCCTCCGTGCCTAAATGAGGTGAAAGACTACTTTGAGGTAAAGAGTGAAATATATTAATGTACTTAAAGAGAGAAAAATGTTCAGTTAGATTTTGCATTGTGTATATGTGAAAATCTACTATAATGACTACAGAAAGATTGTTAGATACATATTTTAATTGAAGGAACTATTTCATAAAAGCAACACAACACTTAAGAATAAAGCTGTGGAATCAGCCAAGGGGCTTTTAAGAAATGGTTTCAAAAAATGTTAAAAGCAATATAGAAGGTATTTATTAACAAATTTAGAATAGGTGCTATGATTGATGCTTGTAAGAACAAGGGGCTACTGATCATTAAGTAGAGGCTGTAATCAATTTCATCAGGGTTCATTTATAAATTATCAATGGCAAGATACAGCCTAAATATGGGGTGTTATTTTATTCATTTGCAGAAAATAAGTAATTTTCTAGATATCTATACTTAAAAACTAACGCCTGCAGAAATTAAAAAAAATAAAAAAATAAAAAAAAAGAATGGACAAAGAAAGAAATGAATGTTTGAATTCAGACCTCATCTTTGATAAATTGAACTTGACAGGGAGATTATCCAAGATTTCATATTTCTCAGAAGAAGCAGATCTGGACCAACTTGTAATTTCACTTCCCAGATGAAACCTTTGCTCAAATTCTGCAGAGCTGTTGTCCCATGAATCATCATCTGTGGTAAAATCTGGATTACGAAGAACCATGCACTGCAACCTGCCACACATTTTCAGTAAACATAATAAAACAAAACAGTGGTTTATTTCCATAGATAGTAGATGCAACTGACCTTGCATATCCTTAGGTTCACTGTGACAGATTTTAACAGAAAAATTCATAGAAAGAGACTTATTCAGTACAGACTGAGCTCCCCTTGGTGGCACAGCTGGGTAGACTGGGGAGGAAAAACAAAGACCCCATGACATTTAGGAGCACCTGGGAGAACCACCTCTCTGATGCACCAGGCAGATGTACCTCAGGATTTGGTCCCCGCATAGGGACCCTGCCTATAGCTCTGCTGTGTCTTCCAGTGCAGTTGATGTAGCACCACATGGAGGAAATGAGAGCACATGACCTGCAGTTGCCTGTCCTTAGGGCTCTCTAATCACCCTGACTTCAGATCTTACATCCTTCCCTTCCCCATTTACAGCCCCTTCTTTCCACTCAAGCTCCTCCAGAGTAATTCTCTGCTCACAACCCCTGCCATTCACTTTATTTCCCAGCAGGTTTGATGTCAGGATATAAGAAAGAGCCATGCACAATTAAATAGAAGAGAGTTTAGAAAAAAATATTTTGAGCAAAATGAAAGTAACTCACCCATTTTCCTCTGAGGAAACCTTCAGTAGTGGTGTCTTCTCTGTAAAGCCAGTATTTTTTGACCTTGAGCTGAACAATCTGGAAAATTTGAAGGGATATCTTTAAAGAGGAGAAAAAAAAAAAAAAAAAGTCAGTCTGCAGTACAATGATTCACTACAGTTCTACAGAATATTTTGCTGCAAGTGCATCTAACTACTTAAATATTCTTTAAGAATAGCATTCACCTAAATTAAGGTTTTCGTTAAGTTTGAACTAGTCATGGTAGTTATTTCCTTATAGTCATGGAGGACCCTACTGCATAAAATAAGAGAAATTTATCTTACCCTAAAAGTCACATCTAAAATAGTCAATTAAATTCCCTCTGAATGCCAGAAGAGCAATAGATACCTAACTCACACTCACATGCTTATATTTTAGTCACCTAAATTTACAGTGGAACAACTGCACTGTAATATTAGTGAGGCAAAATTCTTAAGATAAATAATTCATATATTCACATAAATTCACATTAATATACTTCATAAAACATAAAATAATAGGATAATTTCTGTCCCATAAATGTCATTTGAGACATGGATCACCAGAAATCTATTAATCTTTACAACAACCTCAGCACCCTTCGTATTAGGGAAGAAAGCTTTATCTGAAGTACAAGTACTTCATTCCTTCAGCACAATCCCTTCCAAAGAGTTTCTGTTAAGTCTTGGTCCTGGTGCTGCAGATAATTAACAGAGAGTAAGCTACCTCTTGCCATATTGCATCTTAAGCATTTTTAGGAAATCTTTCGCTAAAATTTAAATCCCAGAGCTTAAGAAACAGCTGAAGAGAATCAAGCACAATCACAGGGGTCTAGCTTTGGGGCAGGCTTCTGCAAGAGGTTAAATAATTCAGCCATTTAGAGCACTCTCCAAGACTTGGCTCTTCCAGAGACATTTCTCATCAAAACCATTATTCAGACATGCTCAGATTTATTCCATTCAAAACTGAAGGCACCCACCACCAGAAAGTCCCAAAGAAGTCTGCTAGACATATAGTCAATAAGCAGATCTCATTACTCCCAGAGACACTTAGAGGAAACCTAAAATGTCTTCTGCTGTTGCTGGACTGTGAGGGGAAAGAAATTATAAAATCATAGACAACTAAATAAATATACAAACGTGACTGGTAAGTCAATCTTCTAAAAATAAGGTTAGTCCAAAAAGAAGGATCTGTGTGTTTAACTTTATAACACAATGGAAGACAGTGGAATTTCTTGCAATTTGTAAAGGTACGCATGAACTCAGATTTTGCAAAATTAAAACCTCCAGTTAATGCTTCAACTTGCTTGTTTAGCTGTGTTATCATTCAGAAGCCATGCTAGGTGTGGAGCAGCTGGATATGGTTATTTCAGCCTTGAGTGGCCACAATGCTCATTCAAACTGTGCTGTAAGCACCGTATTTGCAGTCTCAACAGAAGAGAATGAATGAGTTAGAGAGATGGAATTACCCAGTACCTCGGGTCAAATGTTGGGCAGATTACAATTCAGGTGCTACATTGCACTGACAGTTCATCTGTGAAGAGATGATTGCATACTCTGAAGCTATCGAAGTGCTTCCTTTTTTAAATAAGAGAATATAATTCACACAACAAGTTTAAGTGGAGAAATTCTGGTATTTTGAAGCAAGTGTTATTCTAATCTCATCATAGCCTTAGATGAAAAAGATTACCTAGAGCTTTTACAAAATAGAATCCATAAGGATAGCAAAAACACTATCAGGACTTTAAATGTGGGCTCGCTGAGCACTACTAATATGCTCCTGGCTAATCCTGGCATCCCACTACATTCAAAGTTTGCATCCAAAGGTAACAATTTTAATAAAAATTCTGATGGTGGACCTTGAACTTGTACATTCAGAAATTTAACTCACACAAAAACCAATTAGCTGTTTCTGCTGTTAAACAAAACGGTGCCACTTGTTCCACAAAAAAGGCTCCAAATAATACATTCTACATGCTGTTCTGATCTAACCTCACATTGCACACACCATTAACCTTTCCACATTTACTTACTTTTCTTCTTTTCCTCCTAGGACACAGGCAAAATCTGAGATTAGTAATCGGAAAACTTTCTACAAAAACTTCAATTTTCTTCTAATTGTTAGAGGTTGATACCAACACTGCTGTATGTTATGGAGGCATACATATATCTACTGACACTTTGCCAACTCAGCAAGTCTTCACTACCACTGTGAGCGACCAGTCTGCAAAGAGTGCTGAAGGGCAAAACCACTGCAGCAATGGCAACCAGAGAGGATAAAGGTCTGGTGGAAGGCGGTTTAAATGACAGAACCTGAAGTGAAGGATCCAGAAGGCTAGTTAAAGACATCACCTGCACTTTCTTTTTGCACATTTGTTATCCTCACTTGCTGGTATAGGTCTTTCCACTTTTAAATAGAACTGTAGAGCTTCACAGATTGCCAAGAATGGCCAATACAGTAAAACCGGAAAAGGTCTTCAGATAAAGTGAAAACAATTAGTACATGACAACATCAATTTGCACAGAGTAAAAACACATGGACAAGAATAAGCAGCAGGAAACAGCCAGGCTTGACAAAACAAAAATAATTAGAGAAAAAGCAGAAGAGCCTCAACTCCCCCGTGATGCAATTACTCTAATTAGAGAATGAGAGTAATATAAACAATAAAGCTAATTAGGGCATAAAAGAATCTTGAAGGCTGAAAGCTCTAGAAAGAAAAGTTGAAAAAAATCATGAAAACATAGCATGGATTATAAAAATGAAAGTCATCCCTGAATGGAGAGCCTAATGCAAGCTCCTCTGTGCCTCTCATACTTCTGCAGAGACACGACTGGTGCGATTCGGTCATCAACTTCATCAAAAGATAACAGAGATCATCTGCAAGCAAAACCTAGGAAGGCCCAAAGACCCCCTGTTATTAGAGGAGCAAGCCTGCAGTGCTCAGAAACCCTCTCAGCATCATTCTTGGTACTCCTCAGCCCTGCAAGTAGCTGGCAATTACGATACCATGTAAATAAGGGAGACATATCTGTGTGACACATTTCAAAACCTAGGATCAGTTTATACTTTGAATGTTTCTGCACCATCAAAAGAGCTAGAAACTTTGGTTATACCTACATGCTAGAATGGAGTGCAATCTATCTCTGCTGAGCAATTTGGCAACATTACCAAGGAGCTAATCACCAGGTCAGTCCGTTAGCCCCTTGTGGATAGACTTGTTCATAGGATCAGAAAAAATGGTCTGAATTTATACTATGTGAGGAGCTGGTAAGCCAGACACCAGTTGTGTCCAGTGTACTTCTATCACGATTCAGACTCAAAAATCATTAGCATTTTATACATGAAATATAAGAAGAGACATGAAATAATTGCCTTTACATATGTATACATATATATGTTGATATGCACATAGATATTCAGACAACAAATTAACATTCTCATTTCACTTTCATTCAGAAGCAATGGGAGAAAATTAAAACCAAAAGCTATGGGAAGAAGTGTTTGACAAGGACTTCAAAGACATTGTAAAAGCACCACTCATATGGAAAGATCCATGTAGAACTGACATCAGAAAAAGAAGCACATGTCCTGCCTCCTGTACAACCACAGCTGTGGCCACATTCGCTGCAGCTGGGCATGTTTTTTTTAATTAAGAGAAATCTTTCAAAGAGAAGACTCTGCTCTTAACCACTTGCCTACTGCTGTGACAGTTGTATATGCAGATTTTGGCTGTCTCTGCAGGAGTGTAGGTTTGTTCTGAGGAAGCCTGTGTTTCCTGAGCTGGGTACTTGCAGTCAAAGTCATACTTTCCCATCACTAATCTTTCAAGCAATTACAATTTCTGACTGTCTCCATAGTAACCCAGAAGAGGAATCAGCATTGTAGGAGGGCTGTCCATGCTGCAGATGATACAGCAGGTTCTGCCAAGTCATGGAGGTATCCACAGATGAAGCTCCAGCTGCCTGAGAGCAGCTGGAGAAGGATCTCACCCACAGCATTAAAAAATACAAGGATCCAAATGCAAACCCTAGGCATCTATTGCAGAAGCCCCCTCAATCTGTGGCTGTGTCACTGCTCCCACGCATGAGCAAGGTTCACACTCTTTTCGTGGCAATTTGTACTTCTCTACAGCTGTACAGCCGAGATATGACCTTCAATCTCCTACACTCATTTGGGCAGTTCAAGGAGAAGCAGGTTTCTCCTGGCTACATGGAGAGGTACAGAGAGAGCAGGAGAGGAAAGGAAGAGATGATGAAGTCAATAACTGGTTCAGGAGTTAGCAGGCCTCATATAGAGAGCTTTAAACTAGATTTGAAGGGGGAAGGGGATAAAACCAGGCTTGCTAGGGATGAGCTCAGGGGTGGCATGCCTGTGTTGGAGAAGAGATCAATAGCCCAACTGAAGTGCATTTACACCAATGCACGCGGCATAGGCAATAAACAGGAGGAGCTGGAAGCCATTGCGTGGCAGGAAAACTATGATGTGGTCGCCATCATGGAAACATGGTGGGATGACTCACACAACTGGAGTGCTGCAATGGACTACAAGCTCTTTAGAAGGGATAGGCAAGGAAGGAGAGGTGGTGGGGTAGCCTTGTATGTTAGAGAGTGTTTTGATTGTCTAGAGCTCAATGAAAGTAATGATAAGGTTGAGTGCTTATGGGTGAAGATCAGAGGAAAGGCTAATAAGGCAGATATCCTGGTGGGACTCTGTTATAGACCACTCAACCAGGATTAGGAAACAGACAAAGTATTCTACAAGCGGTTGGCTGAACTCTCACAATCCCTAGCCCTTGTTCTCGTGGGAGACTTCAACTTACCAGATATCTGCTGGAAATACAACACAGCAGAGAGGAAACAGTCTAGGAGGTTCCTGGAGGGTGTGGAAGATAGATAGATAACTTCCTGACGCAGCTGGTAAGCGAGCCAGCCAGGGGAGGTGCCCCGCTGGACCTGCTGTTTACACACAGAGAAGGCCTGGTGGGTGATGTGGTAGTTGGAGGCTGTCTTGGGCTCAGCAACCACGAAATGACAGAGTTTTCAATTCTAGGAGAGGTAAGGAAGGGGGTCAGCAAAACCGCTACCCTGAACTTTAGAAGGGCAGACTTCGGATTGCTTAGGAGTCTGGTAAACAGAGTCCCTTGGGAGGCAGTCCTGAAGGGCAAAGGAGTCCAGGAAGGCTGGATGTTATTCAAGAAGGAAGTCTTAAAAGTGCAGGAGCAGGCAGTCCCCATGTGCCGTAAGTCGAGCAGGTGGGGGAGAAGACCGGCCTGGCTGAACAGAGAGCTTTCGCAGGAACTCAGGAAAAAAAGGAGAGCTTACCACCTTTGGAAGAAGGGGCAGGTGACTCAGGAGGACTACAGGGATGTTGTGAGATTATGCAGGGAGAAGATTAGAAAGGCAAAGGCCCAACTAGAACTTAAACTGGCCACCGCTGTTAAAGACAACAAAAAGTGTTTTTACAAATATATCAGCGACAAAAGGAGGGCCAGGGAGAACCTCCCTCCTTTGTTGGATGCAGAGGGAAACATTGCCACGAAGGATGAGGAGAAGGCTGAGGCACTTAATGCTTTCTTTGCCTCAGTCTTTAATAGTCAGACTGGTCATCCTCAGGGTTTTCAGGCCCCTGAGCTGGGAGATGGAGATAGGATGCAGAATGAAGCCCCAGTTGTCGAAGAGGTGGCAGTCACTGACCTGCTCCTCCACCTGAATGCGCACAAGTCCATGGGCCCAGATGGGATCCACCCAAGGATACTGAGGGAGCTGGCAGAGGAGCTTGCCAAGCCACTTTGCATCATTTATCAGTAGTCCTGGTCAACTGGGGAGGTCCCAGATGACTGGAAGTTAGCAAATGTGACGCCCCTCTACAAGAAGGGTCGGAAGGAGGATCCGGGGAACTACAGGCCTGCCAGCCTGACCTCAGTGCCGGGGAAGGTCATGGAACAAATCATCTTGAGTGCCATTATGCAGCACATGTGGGACAACCGGGGGATCAGGCTCAGCCAGCATGGGTTTATGAAAGGGAGGTCCTGCTTCACTAACCTGGTCTCCTTCTATGACAAGGTGACCCGCTTAGTGGATGAGGGGAAGGCTGTGGATGTTGTCTACTTGGACTTTAGTAAGGCCTTTGACACTGTCTCCCACAGCATTCTCCTGGAGAAGCTGGCTGCACATGGCTTGGATAAGTGCACTCTGCGCTGGGTTAAAAACTGGCTGGACGGCCGAGCCCAGAGAGTGGTGGTGAATGGAGTCAACTCCAATTGGCGGCCGGTCACAAGTGGTGTTCCCCAGGGCTCAGTGTTGGGGCCAGTCCTGTTCAACATCTTCATCGATGATCTGGATGAGGGGATCGAGTGCACCCTCAGTAAGTTTGCAGATGACACCATTTGGGTGGAAGTGTCGATCTGCTGGAGGGTAGGAAGGACCTGGACAGGCTGGATCGTTGGGCTGGGGCCAACTGCATGAGGTTCAACAAGGCTAAGTGCCGGGTCCTGCACTTGGGTCACAACAACCCCATGCAACGCTACAGGCTGGGGGAGGAGTGGCTAGAGAGCTGCCTGGCAGAAAAGGACCTGGGGGTGTTGGTCGACAGCCGCCTGAACATGAGCCAGCAGTGTGCTCAGGTGGCCAAGGGGGCCAATGGCATCCTGGCTGCTATCAGGAATAGTGTGGCCAGTAGGACCAGGGAGGTGATCGTCCCCCTGTACTCGGCACTGGTGAGGCCGCACCTCTAACACTGTGTTCAGTTTTGGGCACTTCATTACAAGAAGGACACAGAGGTGCTGGAGCGTGTCCAGAGAAGGGCAACAAAGCTGGTGAAGGGTCTAGAGCACAAGTCTTATGAGGAGCGGCTGAGGGAGCTGGGGTTGTTTAGTCTGGAGAAGAGGAGACTGAGGGGAGACCTTATTGCTCTCTACAACTACCTGAAAGGAGGTTGTAGCGAGGTGGGGGTCAGTCTCTTCTCCCAAGTAACAAGCAATAGGACGAGAGGAAATGGCCTCAAGCTGTGCCAGGGCAAGTTTAGGTTGGATGTTAGGAAAAACTTTTTCACCGAAAGGGTAGTCAGGCACTGGAACAGGTTGCCCAGGGAAGTGGTTGAGTCCCCATCCCTGGAGGTATTTAAAAGACAGGTAGACGTGGTGCTTGAGGACATGGTTTAGTGGTGGACTTGGCAGTGATAGGATAATGGTTGGACTCGATGATCTTAAGGGTCTTTTCCAGCCTTAATGACTGTATGATTCTATGAACTCACAAGATGTGGGAGACTCCAGTTGCTCGCACTGATGGGCTGATGATTCCTCGGATGTTATTCAGAGTTGGTGGCTGAAGATTGCTGCAGGTTTCACCTACAACAAGCCACTATCTTCCATTACCTGCAGGTGATAGCTTCCAAAGTCTTCAGGGGACTTTGGATGAAGTCCAAAGAGAGAACTCAATTACTGCCATTGAGCAACAGACCTGCCCCCGACCACATTTTCAGGCATTTCCTAATATGTTTACACATGCCACTTTAAGCAAAAGGAAAAGGAAGACTTTGTGGTAGGAACTGTTGTTCAGCAATAAGCAACCTTTCAATCCCAAATACACTATAGCAGAGGACACCAAAAGAAGCAAGCATCCTACAGGAACCTGGGGAAGAGAAAGACCATACTCATCCTAGTTAGATGACAAACACTTAAAATAACCACTAGGTTTGGCTGGAACCTCCTATTTATCCTTACATTGAAAAGGTTAATCATGCCACACAATGCAAAAGTTTTCACTCCCTATAATAAAATGCATACATTTTAACCATCAGCTAAGATAAGGCTTCATCTGCCATATGTTGTCGTGCACGCAACTATCAGTAAAAGAGCTATTTCTAGGACAACATAAAGCAATAATTCTCACTTCTACGGAAAGGATTTGGTCAGAATTGAAGAAGAGGTGAATATGGAAGCATACGTATTGTGCAAGAACATCAACAGTTTTGAGCATAACTTATTGGAAATTTCACTATATAAAGCATTAAAAGCAGAATCTCTTCAGGAAAAAGAAAAGTTAGCATGCTTCCCTGAATTAGTAATCACTAAAACCATTATAAGTGTGAGGGTGCCTCTTAAACAAAAGTCCGGGAATACTACAGAGCCAAGAGATTATAATAAATACAATAAAAATTTAAGCAAATTTTCCTGGTGGAGAAGAAGGCCTGAGTAAGAATATGAGAGATAATTAATCATGCAGGAGACTAATAACAACTGTAAGACTTTAATTTATCATTTCTACATTCTTATAGACTAAAGGTTAATTTCAGAAGCATCATCTTTGCTGAAGAGAGAACTTTTATACAAATCATATGTACTGAACTAATTACTCTTATCATAATTGTAAACAAGCACAAGGCAGAAATAAATTGAAAAACAGAGATGTTTTTACAAAGAAAAAAAAAAAACACAAAGAAAACCCCACACCAGTTTTTTGACTGCACTTGAAACATATTCTTACACCAGATTTGGTATTTGTCAGTTTCTGATAAAGTCCACTTTTGGACAACAGTTACATGGTACAAACTGTGCTGACCAATATTACGGCATTCAGCTTTTAAACGTTTACTGTGTACTAAGCAGCTGTATACATACATTCGTCAACATCATGATATATACATGCCCACACAGAGACACAACCCCCTGTCATGTTTTCTCCTCAGTGGTAGCACGTCATGGGGGAACTGTTATGCCTACCCACTGCAAATGAAGTATGGTCAACTGATACACTAAGAGTCAAGGGAAGGATCAAAGACTCCAGAGCTCACATCTCTAAACAGGCTCCAGACATTTTCTGATGACTGCTTTATGTAGCTTCAACTAAATCAGCAAATAACCTCTAGACCCTTTAAAAGCATGCACCATTAAGATGTCAAAAAAATTTAGCAATGAAAGCATTACTTAATACAGACTCATTTTCTCTTTGACTTTCCCGATTTTCTGTTAGTCAGGACTGTACAGGATTCCCCAGGGGACTGCAGCACTGGCAGTACCTGACAGCAAGAGACTTCAAGAGGCACAGCCAAGTGGCAGGTCTCATATTCAGAAGCGTCTGGCATGCTAAGACCCTAGGCAAATAAAGAACATGCTTAAGAAAGATGTAGTGAAGTGTGTGCCAAGCTTTTCCAAGACAGAAATAGTTCCTTATATAGGACATACACAATGTGCTTGCTTCATTCACTTCTGCTGTATTTGGAGAGTGAACATGTCCTGCAAGAGCATGTGGTAGTGGTCTCTCCTTCATTTGTGCAATATTCTGCTATTTTAAGAAGTAGAGCAATTTTAAGTTCAGAGATAGCTTGGAAAATAGAGTGCTTCCTGTATTTCCTTTTTTTAAACCAAATCAGGCTTTGCAGGGTTATTGTACTTCCCTGAAAAATGAAATTTTCAGATACCTCCAGGACTTGGTAGCTCCTTTTCGTCAAGAGTCTTTGCCTGCCTCTGTCAGGGGAAGTCTCTATCAAAAAAGCATCAGGACATGGTTAATAACTTTGACGCACCAGGACTCCACTGCAATGGGTGAAGCTAAAAGAAAGTACTTAATCCTTAAGCTGCCCTGAAGATCCTCTGACTCTACCTAACAGGACTAAGCTGTCCTCCACACATTTTTCATTCCTGTGTCAGGGCGCCATGAGAGCTCATTGACCAATGGGAGGGAGCCAGGAGAAGAGGGTGGTCATGGGCCTGGCAGGGCCATGCCCTCCTTGACCAGGACCCATCTCACAGCACCCAGCAAGGGAGTAGGTATGAGACGGGAGCCCAGAGCCTCATGACTACCCAGAAGGGCCACAGTGATGGGGCAGGTCCAAAAAGCCTACCCTTTGAAGGACTGAGAAGTTGCACTAAGAAAGCTTAAGATACTGTTTCTTCTTCTCCATTTTCTGCTGCAGCAAAGAAAATTGGAAAGCTACAGGAGAAAGCATGCAAAAGCTGCAGACAGTCTGAAGAAGAAACTACACTTCAGGAGCAGGTGCTGCCAAAACAGTTTAGCTGTTGGCGACTGCCAGCAAGTTGCAAATTTGAAATAGGCAGCAATAGCTAGTATTGGTAGTGGTCCAAATTCCAAAACCCCAGTTTCTCTATGGATTACAGAGATAACCTGTTAAGAGGTATTATTCGCAAATGCTGGAGGGCACACTGAAAAATGAATCTGCTATAGGGAGGCAATTTATCAGCAACACTTTAAGCATGGCTGCACTTGTAATGCTTTAGCATATTCTGCAAGCCTGGCTTTTAAATGCCAACATTTGTCTTTTGGCATTCACAATGGGCTTTTAGCTTAACCAACTCTGATGCTAACTGAATTTATGACAAACAAAGCGGGGGGGGACACAATTTTTTCGTAGGTTGTGAGACAATTCCAAGAATCTCAAAAGTTAAGGAAGAGGTGACAACTTAATGTTTTAACTTTATATCTGACCAGACTCTCTTAAAGATGCTATATGGGGCACTGGGATGACAGAAACATGAACAGAAAGATAGATCTGAGAAACAACTGGACAATGTGACCATCTCTAGAGAAGGTTATTCTTCAAGCATTGTGGTGATATGATGTAGTCTCAAAGGATTGGGGGAATATATGTTGAAGTATGAAGATTCACTTTCAGACCAGCTGAATTTAAGGATGATGCAAGAAAAGAAGGATGATATTATTAAAAGAAGACCACTGACCACTTCCCAGATGAGGGAATACTTTCCTACACAATCATGAGACAGGATTATTTTGATACAATTTTCCTTAATCCAAGCCATGTACTGACAGGCTGTCACACATAATTATGCTTCTGGTCTTGCATAGTCCTATAATATACTCTTAGCCACTCACCCCAGTTTTGGAGATTGAAAAGAGTAATTAGTGAGCTAAGTTCCATATTTTTCATTCCAAGAATTTGGAGGTAACATTATTCATACCTTCAACTTTTACAGGAAAAAAATAACTTTGTCACTAAAAACAAAGTGTCTCCATTGCTTAGAGTTAAAAAAAGGCCAGACAGACGTACAAAAAAGCTCATTAACAACATGAAAAAATGTGACTGGCTTTTGTGCCCGGAGAGGTGTTAGAGAGAGGAGGTGAAGACAAGCAGCAGGCCACTGCAGGGCTTAAAAAATTCAAGTTGTCATCAAATTAAGCTTTGTTTTAAAAAAGCATATGATGGATCCCAACTATTGTAAGCTTGCTGGGACTTGTCTTTTGTCCTTTGGTCATAATAAAATGAAACAAGGCAAGTTCAAGAACCCTCATATCTGGTAAATAGTCAGATTCTCATAAGGTATTGCAATATAACTAGGACAACTTATGTGGCCTTTACGTAGATCCTGATCTCAGTGGGCTGGACCCAGCAAAAATGCTAAAACTATCTCCAAAGCTAGGGCATGAGACATAGTACTCAGAGTAGGCAGAGAAGAAACAGCAGTAAAATTTTAAGATAAATAATTTGTAGGGGGAGATATAGCTATCATATATTGACATAACACTGTTAAGTTGATAAAATAATGGGTATTTTTTCACTATAATGGAAGCCCTTCCATTATACTTAATTTCATCATTATTTTAACTATAATGGAGGTACTAAGATTTCCTTTTCAGGTTCTGCCTGAGCATAAGACACTGAGGTTATTCATACCACTTTTGCCACCTAAAAGTCTGGTCTAGGATAGTTACAGTCACTGACAAGAGAGAGACCTCTTCAAATCATTTTCATTCTCCCCATCTCTCATGTTGACTATACAAGGACCCTGGAGAATTATCTTTGAGGTAACAGAAAGAGTTCTTCAGTAAATAATGTATAAGCCTCACACAAGCAATGTCTATATTACAGTGTACCAAAAAGTACTTTTTTCATGTACTTTTGATTTGCTCTTAAGTGAAATCTCTTTTTAGTACAGAAGACTTTTCACCGAAAAAGTTATTCAGTGTTGATTAGGAATAAAAATAGCTATGAACAAATCCTTCCAAATATGATTTCCTTATAACTTCCTAACAAGTAACTTCCAATACAGAGTAAATCCACATCCCTGGTCATTGCCTTCTGCCTCGAGTTATATCAGAGACAAAAATATTTTAAAGCACTGAAAATCCCAGAGGAACAAATTAAAGAAACCAAACAGAATAAAAAGGTAGCTGATAATAATACAGTATTTGTTCTTACATTTGGAGAATACTCAGTGAAACCATTCAAGAATCAATGCAGTTTTATCTCACAAAGATGATGCTCTTCCCTGCAATAGTCCTTCACTAAGACCACTGTCACATGTAAACACACGCAGTGTCCAAGCGTCAGGAAACTCATTCCACAGTGCTGGGTTCTGTTTTGCCACCAAACCCCATGCTGACATAGCTGCCCATTGTCATCAGCTTCTTTCTGTCTTCTTCCCCTCATTAAGGCAGAAGGCTCCAAGAGAGACAGATGAAAAAAAAAAAAACAAACCAGCAGGTCCTTACAAATGAACCCCATTAAAGAAGCAAAACAGGTATGTCTCCAACAGTGGAAGAATCGAGACAAAGGATCTCTGTTACCGGTCCCGCCCTGGCAGAGATGCCATGGAGCACAGATAGTTTAGACAGTTAAAGACAGAAGAAAGTTTACAAATGTTTTGTTTCTTCAGGCAGATATAGCGTCTGAATAATCTATTAATTTTCAATAAAAAACATTGTTAGCATTTTAAAAAGCATGAAAAAAGGCCTTTCATAAAAAAAAAAAAGCAAAGCTTGTCCTTTGCTATGTGTTGGACCAGGCAGTTATGCAGCTATTTGGTTGTAAACTGAAACAGATCAAAAAGGTTTAGTGCTCTTGAATCAACAGCACCTCCAAAAAAGAGAAGCCTGAAACACACATCAGATGCCTGAAAGTTGGATAAAGTATAGTACTAACAAAACACAGCTTCTCACATACATCTTTTGAATAAAACAACTCCGGAAACTGTTGCCAAGATAAACAGCCACTGCACTAACAAATGTCTTTTTAATACAGTCTGCACAGGCAGTCTGCAAAAAGAAATTATCAGTAGAGTGTGACATAGCAGGAAAACTGAAGAATACTCTGACAATATGGAAAGGCAAAGGAAAAAGAAAGCTAAGTGGATACTCTAGGCAGCAGACCAATAAACAAAGTAACAAAAAAGAGAGAAAGACAAGAGAGAGAGAGACTGAAATGACCATAACCAGACATCGTTCTTAAAAGTTAATGCTGTTCTGCACCTCAAGAATCAACACAGAATAATGGTTGTTCCTCTACACAAAAATAACAGCTTTAAAGCCCCAAAACTGGAATCACATTTGAGTCATGGCACTTCAAAGTAGGTTACCATTGCAAAGAAATGTTTTAAAAACAAACAAACAAAATGTCTATGAGAAGCAGAAGTCCATAGCACATTGTCACAGAGAAAAAAAACATTTTGTACTATTTTAAGGTTATGCAATGTGAAAGTTAATCAGAATAGTGGAAGAACTAAAGCTACAGGAATTATCTCCTCCAGAAGCATTAGGAAAAAGCGTGGGCTGGAGAGAAAAAAATATCATGACACATGGCAAAGCTAAAAGAACAGATTTTAACTTAAGACAAAAGCATACAGACATATTAAATTTTAAAAGGGACGTGGATTTAGAAAAGAAGAATGGACTCCATTAACATTTGTTCTTCATTGCAAAAGGTATGGTTAGAGTCTCAGCTCTGCAGTGTTATACTTTATGTATTCATTTATTTTAGTCCATAACTAAACATTATAACCTCAATAGGACAAGATATGCTCCTATTTGCAACTTTCTTGTAAATGAAGACTGAATGCGATGTAGACCATGATACCATGAAGACCTCATCCCTGAAGAGATAGGTATGCAGCATGGGTAGGATCCTGATGACTAATTCTGCATACAAATAAATAAATTCCATTACATGTAAGGAAGCTGGTGTCAATACTTAATTTCAATTATCTCAAAGCATTATATGTATGACCTAAATCTCCCCAGATTCATACAGTGTTTAACAAGTATGAAGAGCCAGAATTCTCTTTTCTCCATCCTGTCTGCTTGCACCTAAAATACTTGTTGGATTGACACATCAAGAAAATTAAATTATAAGTCCTACTCTAAATTGTAAATAAATAGGTACATTTGTTGCCTGTTTTGATGTGGAGCTCCTGTGTGTTCTGCCTCACAAACATCAGATTTCCAGCTGAGAGAAAGCATGACAGGTCTAATGAGATAAATGGAGCTTTTTCAACTTTTGTTGACAGACCTATAGGTTAAAAATTGTGATTAGCATGACACCTATACTTACAAATCCTTATGAGAATCTATCATTCTTTTTTACCAAGGATAGTGTGTCTTCTGTCAAAACAGGCTAGTAGGAATATTTCTGGCCATATAATCCTCTTCAATACTGCTATACAACTACGAACAAGTTTATAACGGTTGCTTGTTGCCATTTTATTTGTGGTTAAAAACAATAGTTTTCCACATGCTGATGTTCAAAATTTTTACTCTGAAACATCACTATTCCTTACAGTTCTGCTTTAGCTCATTTTTGAGTACAGACTACAATACGGCAAGTAGACATGAGCCAAAAACATTGCCTAAAATGCACAAATTCCATTGTGCCACTTCTGCGTAGAGCATTTGCTCTTGTTGGCCTGCTCTGGAAAGCTCTGGGAGGCTTTCCATACAGTACACAGAGCATCTTGGCAAAGAAGCCACGTAGTGTCAATGGATGCAATAAAACTGTGTATTTATCAATATTACAATATAGCCCTGCTGGTTTAGCTTACGCAATTGAAGACACATCAGAGAAAACAGAAGTGCATTCCTTGTTACCCTCCATTCTGGGTTTACCATTCCTTTTATCAGACAGATTCACTAAATTCAGGTTCATGTTTTTGACTCTAAGAGGTTTACATGATGAACCAGCTGTCATTAGACTCCTAAAGAGGATTGCAACTCATATGTCATTGACGTGGTTGAGGAGGTAGAGTTGCTCCTATCACTCCTAGAAAGATTAGAGACAAAAGAATATTTGAAGCTGCTTTTACTTTTGTATGTTTTAAGCAGCAGAGAAAATAAATTACATAAGACTACAAGAGTGGGTGGAGAAGTCACTGTGAAATATTTACCTACCCTATCCAAGGACGTATTCTATTAATCCAGGACTAGACTTCTTACAATAAATTCATCAATAGCATAGCACTTCCTCCTCAAACAGCAAGTGCAATGCCCTGCCAGACATACCAATTCAATATAACTGCCAGCTTGGCCATCCGAGAGAAATGCTTTCATGCTCCACCATTGCCAGAGCTTCATTCCAGGCAAGGGAGTTCTTACAAAAACTGTGCTCAAGGATACCAGGGAGTGAATGGCAGATGGGCTGTGTCTACTCTCCTTACTGACTAGCATGGAAAAGGGAGTACTTCAGAAAGTGTGAGCAAAACCTTCAGCCTTTCACAGCTGCTTCTGAATGATGGTAATTCACAGACAGTACTGAGTCAGTATCTTCTGCTGCACTTCTGAAAACTGTGGGTTGCTGTAACTGCCAATCTGTTTTGTATCTCACCCTGCCCAAAAGAAATCATATAAACGTGTGCAAAGGGAAAAAAAAAAAAAAGAAATCCAAGTGCATTAATTCTGAACCTACCCAGTTCTGACAGACCTGGCTCCAGCTCACTGTGCTGTCCTTGACTTAGCTCCGACCTGCTGTGGACAGAGTTCTACGTGGTCTCTGACTTCTGCTGGTCCATTAGCACAATTATTGCAGGTTGCCCCTGCAGTCCCATTAGTACCTCTCAAGCAGAGAATTGCTTGCTTGGTCACTGTCTGTAAGCGTTTTGGTGACTCATTTATCAGCTTTTGCTGTATTTCAGAGAGTAAATCACTTGAGCTCCTTACAAATAGCAGGTTTTAAAAAAAGCCATATGATTTGCCAGACTACAGACTGTGACCCTATTTTTTTTTTAATTCACTGGCTAATTTCTTCCATCTGCATTAATCTATTTTTCCATCAACTACATTGAATTTAACATGAACGTCAGTTCTTAAATGTATGACCACCACTATCCTGGAAATTTTTGTTGTGGCTGAGGAATAATTTCCCGTGCTTGTAACACAAGAGGACAAACCATTCTGATGCTAATTAATTCTAATGGGAGAGACATTTAAAGTGTTGGGCAGGCTGAAACACATCTCTATCACTAAGCAGAACTATGCTTTAAAACATCTGCTCCTAGCAGTAAGCTATTTAAAAAAAAAAAAAAAGAAAGAAAGGAAGGAGAGGTTTCTTTCTGTACCCCTTGCAGGGTGGGGTTTTTATTTTTTGAGGGATCATGGCCTTCCATATTTTTATCTTGTTAACACATCTTGGTTTTGTTTGGAAGATTAAGCTGCAAGCACTCATTAGTGCAAGGCGTTCAGGGTAAGGAAGGAGTGCCCCTAACTTGGCTGACTCACTTCAAGGTTTGGGACTTACAGTTTTGTACTCTTTTGTTAACTGCAGCTTTGTGTGGAGTTAGGATTTTTTTATCATAACTGAGGACCGATTGCATCAGAGTCTGGCGTGCAACCATGGCATTAACTTGCTTTTATCTAATTCACTCCATAGCTCACTGCAGCCTGCTCTCACCCCATATTTCACACAGTATTTCAGTTTTACCCAGTGTCCCTCTGTAGCCACATGGAAGGGTTTCCATTCATCCTTCTCACCATTCCTACTGTCTCTGCATTTTATTGATATCTCACCTTCCAGATGCTTCCCCTTCCACCCCTGTCTCAGAGTCTTCTCTCCTCCCTCTATGCTTGGCAGCAGCTCTCCAGTAGTCTGGGAAGAGGCTGAGGCGATATTTTTGGGCAAATGCTCAGTATGAACCAAGCTACCCAAGCTCCACCTGACTACCCTGACTACTAGGAAAGACTGCTAGGGCCTGCAAGCCCTTCCTCTCCTCTTTCTTCAGGCCCTTACACTTTCAACAAAATAATAGTCGCTGGAAGAAGCAGCAAGAGAAGGAGATAAACAAAACAATGCTGATTATAAAAAAATTTACTTAGAAAGTAGAATACCTGAGTTAGAGTTGCTGTTTCAATTGATGTTTCATTATTTATTTAGACTGATAAATTGAAAGAGTAAAGGAAAAAATAAGAGTGCCTTGGATCCTGGTGGCTCATACACTTACTCAAGAGTTAGGAGGTATGGACGAGAGGAAATGGCCTCAAGCTGCGCCAGGGGAAGTTTAGGTTGGATATAATGAAAAACTTCTTCACTGAAAGGGCAGTCAAGCATTGGAACAGGCTGCCGAGGGAACTGGTTGAGTCTGCATCCCTGGAGGTATTTAAAAGACAGGTAGATGTGGTGCTTGAGGACATGGTATAGTGGTGGACTTGGCAGTGATACGTTAACGGTTCGACTCGATGATCTTAAAGGTCTTTTCCAACCTTAACGATCCTATGATTCTATGTGTTTACTATCCCTCAGAGCAGAATAGAGATTGTACTTCCACCTCCTACAGGACTTTTACAGTAAGGGAGCCCCACTGGCATTACTTCTTTTTTGATTGGACCATGAAACCAAGCTGCCCTTGTCCTGTGCTCTCTCCTCCTACGCTCTGCAAATTTCATGGGCTCCTGCCCTACTTCAGGCACACTGAGGTTCAAGCCTTAAAGCTAAATGGTCCAAACTCACTGTCAAACATCAGATCCCTCTCCATGACTCCCTTTCTCAATGACTTTGGCTGCACTTTCAGGTTTTGTCTTGCTCTGCCTTTCAACCACAGGGCCCGGGCCCATGGAAAAGTTGCCACGTTATCGTGCAGACCATTTACCGCCCAACAGCAGCACTGCAGTGGCTGCCTATCCGCATGTCCACCTGATGCAGCAATACATGTAAGAGCTGTGGATTTCCAATGCTTTGTTTTCCTTCCCCCCAGACATTGTCAGAAAAGACTCAATTGTTCTTCCCCACATAAAGCTTTTGCACACCTACATGGCAGAAAATTGGGACAAAACTGAATTCTTATTAATTAGCATAATTTGACCACCTGCTAGTGCAAAGTTCTGATTCCCATGAATTGTTTAGTATGTCAGAGCTGCCACCCGCACATAGGCACATCAGCCAGGAGTGAAGCATATGGAACAGTTTTTCAAAGAAAAATCTTCACTGAGGGATACTGAGTAACTCAGTTATTTGCTTCATCTTACATTGATAGCTCCTCCTCACAGCAGCTATTTAAGCCCCATGCATGCCCTCCTGCTCAACTGTGACTGCCTCTGTGCAACACATTTCTTTTCAAAGTCTGGCTGTCTGGTTGGCTTAACCCTCCAACCTTATAATGTAAAAAAATCATTGCTGACATTAAAAGCTTTCCCACGTTTAAACAGAGGTTTACATGAGGAAACAGCTGTCCAACCCCAAAGAGGATTGAAGCTTGTATGTTACTGGAATCTTTCCAAAATTGGCCTAAGAGGTCTAACGAAGATGAACCCCACATAGCCATATTATTAACCATTAGGAAGAGAGCAGCTGCTTGCAAAATTCAACAGTTTTGTGCAATGTCACAGCAACTCAATTGAAACATTTGGTATTTGGAGGTTAGTACATTGCAAATTTTTCACTCAGTGCTGAGTTCAGTTTTTAGCCTGACAGTGAGAAAAGTGTAAGGCAGTTAATTAGTACCCCCTAATTCTTTCAACAGAGCACTTTTAGAAACAAAAATTAATGGTGGTGGATTTTTGTTTACCAAAATATCCTGTCAGAATCAAAAAACATTTGAGTGGCTACATGGGAGTGCTATGGTTTTAGTCTGCTGATGACAGAACAGAAATTGGAGTACATGACCAATCTGAGATATTGTGAATAATTATAAGAAATAAGCACTGAGATGATGAATAGTACACAACAACAGAGAAATTAAATAACTCTGAACACAGGGAAAATTATCATGAGTGAGGTTTGTGTCTGTATGTTTCATTAACAGCAGAAACTAAGTTAAAATCTGTCTTTTGCTGAACACACATCAAATGTGCTCAAATGAAGCCAAACACTCTCCTTAAGTTATGCCATAGAACCACATTTCAGTCTTCCTTCCATTACTGCTTCAAGATGGTTTTTTTTTCCAGGAAATGGGGAACAGAGAGTTAGAAGGGGGCAGCAGAACTTTCCAATAACTTATTTATTTGACTGTTGTGCATAATGTTGTCTTTCTGTTATACTTCCTACCATTCAAGCTAAAGGTTTGCTAGAGCTGCTTATTGCTTCTTTTGAGGGTTTCAGGTTTTGAATGATATTTTATGATGTAGTAGGGGCAACAGCAGGGAGCTCTAATCTGAGCTAAGAGAGTCTCAGCAGTCCCATGCCCAGCTTGCTCATGTTGCGACCACATGCCTCCATGTTAGCAACAAATGCTGGAGAGAGTATATTCAAAACCAAACGAACCAAATTAAATCAATTAATTAGTAGAGTTGTGACTTTAAAACTTCTTTAATATTATTTGTTCACTGCAGTGTCATAGCATTTAAAGATCCTCAAGGGGAATCAAAACTCAGAAACATTCACTACAGATAAGAAATGGAAAGAAAGCCAGAAGTGTCACCGTTCAGGCAGCAAGCAAGATCACCAGAAGCCACACGAGAACGATGAATGTGACAGTTTGCTGTGAAGTCATCTATCTGTCCTGGACTCTTCTCTAATATTTGTGTGATTGACGTGAAAAATCAGAATGGTTCCTACACAAACATGCAATTATGATGTGAAAATAACTGCTTTCTCTGTTTGACTGTTGAACAGAAAATGATCCCATTTTATTCTAATAGCCAAAGATCAAAATTAGTCTTAGGACACACAAAAAATGTATTCTTTTTTCTCAGTCTTTTTCCCCTGTCTGAAGAAGCTTTTAAATTGTCACATAAATTTTACTTATTTAGACAGTAACCATGTCTTCTTGACATCTGATTCTAAGTCTCATAAATGTCCTTTAAAAGTAGCAATACATCAACATAATTAAAAATCAAAATTGATATTTATAATCCCTTACTGCTAAAGGCATAACTTCACTTTCATACTGACTTCTCACTATACAATAGCTTACCGTCTCCCAGCTTCTCCAGCTAACAGGAAATACAATTGCAATCTTTCTGTTGTATTGCTGCAAAGCAAGAGTTCAATAGACATTTTTAACTCACTGACCTTCTCATTGCAAACCAATCTCCCTACTGCTCCTGGGACCACAGATTCAGGGCAAAGGAAGAGTTGGATTTGGTTGATTGTTTTTACTTTTTCTTACATAAGTGAGCATTACATAAGTGAAACTAAGAGACAGGAGAAATGCTGAGAGAAATAGTTTTGCTTGATGAAACACAAATTCAAGCAGATTCAAAAAAAGATGTTATTTTTTGTTATCTCAGAGATTAATCTTCTCAATGAGGCACAAAGATTAAAGAAAAATACTTTCAAGGACTATCATATTAAATGACCAGCAAATTCCAGGGCCAAATTCATCCAAATATAACTTCAGTGGAGTAATGCTAGAGCTTGGTTTCATCACCTTCCTTTCACAGCCTAATTTCTCATGAAAAGTTCATGACATAATGAATGCACAACTGCCAACCTTATTTTTTTCCTGAGAAGATAACGTTATGATCTGACCCCCTAAAGGAGGTACAGCCAGCAATTACATCAAAGAAAGAAAGGGACCAAAAGGCAATATAAAACGAATGTCACAGGGTCTAGTTACTCTATTACCCCTCTCTTCCACCACCTCCTGCCACTTTTATATTCCAATTAATGCCCTTCTTTTTTCAGTAACATAGTTTTAAATAGCAACAAAAAGTAATTGGTTACATGGGATTAAGAATTACTATTCATCTCACTTCTATAGATGGCCTTTGAGGCTCACTAACTCCTCAGTGGAAAACAGCTGACTTCACCCCCTTCCTGAAGATCACAAAGGAGAATTTCAGATTTCACTGATATAAAGCCACACCGTTAGGCTTTACCCATGGAAGTAGCACTGATGCTGATGAGACCAAGGCAACCGAGGGGTCTTTTTTGTGGCCATATCCTGTACATGCAGAGACATGATGAAAGGAAGTAGCCTGTGCTTTTGGAGATGTCAGGGCTGACCTGAGGAGCATTGCCCATGCAGCCACAGAGCAGCATGAAATCTTCCTGCAAGGTAAGGGGCTCAGGAAGGTGGCTCGGACCAATGTCTATTAACTGCAAAAGCCACTTTCATGTGACTGTAATGAAAAAGAGCCTGGTCAATCCATTGTTTAAAGGCTGAGGAGAATGAGAAAAGTGTAAAATCAAAACCCAGACTTCACTGTCATTTTGCACTAGTTTAAAACCTATATCTCCAATAGACCAAACTACATTGCATAATGCAGTTCAGTGTAGACGGACAGCTAGGCCAGGTGCATTCCCACTGAATGTCACTGGAGCTCATCCATCATCCATTGCAGAGACACACGCCTGCATTTCCCACAGTGAGCAGGACTGAAGGAAGTATGTTGCTCACAAGAAGACTGGCAGGCTTATTTCAGGGCAAAGGATGCTCTGGACAGACAAAGTCATTAGAGTGACCACTGTGGATGGTCCAGACCTCCTCACACAGAGCTCAGCGAGCCTAAGGCAATGCAGTAAAAGCTGGAGTCGGAAGGTACTGTTCTTCAATATGCGAGGTAAATGAGAAGGCATTTTGACAGGCAGGCAGCCCGAGACAATACACACGCCAACCACAAAATACCTGCAGGATTGCACTGAAGTCAAATGGAAATGTTCAGTCCAGAATAGGGTGGACATCTGTCTCCCTGGGAAAGGGGGCCTGATTAACTCAAGAACATTTTCTTAAAAGTAATTTTAGCAACCGAGATAAATCCACTGTTCTGTTAAATAGATTCTTTGGAAAGTCTTGTCTGAGTGTACATTTGAACAATTTAGAGAACCTGGGAATCTTATCCCTGAAAGATAATTCAGCAATTTAAGTTAAGTAGATTCATTAAAACAAACCATACAGACATGCCAATTTAGTGAACCTCTTTACAGAAAAAGAAAGGATTTGGTATCCTCTTTTTTTTAATCATTAGTAGTTTTCTTTGCAGGCAAAAGAACAATTTACGTTAAAAGCTAATTCTCATTCTAATGAAACTAATCAAACAACTCATGAGTCTGCAAAGGTTTATCCATGTTTTTATCTGCATTCTGTTGAGTAGTCCCAATGATTTAAGGGTAATTACTCATACTAGAGGGGTTACACAGACCACATCAGTATTTTAACTGCACCTAATGTACATTGGCTAAAATACATGCTAAGAAGAGCCAGATAAGCCAGAGGAGCAAGAGAGGTAAAGATCAACAAGGAGAAATTTCAGAAGATCCTTTCCTGACCCTAATATATTACTATAGAAGATTAGATATACATTTGTCTGTAAGGGGGCATGGGGATGGCTCTTTAATTGTACATCTATTTCTAAATCACACACAGTGACTACAGTTTCCTCAACAGGAAAATGGTGTTACCAAAAGACCTGGAGCTACTGCCTGCACTTGCAGGAAGGTGGGCTCACCCATGATTTAGTATTTTTCATCTCTGGCACCTGTGACCATGATTTCCAAACTGTGGTTCATAGGTTCACCGTAAGTTCTGTATCACCGGTACACAAATTCCTATCACCCATTGGAAAATAACAGGAAGACGTTTAGCCAGAAGGGTAAGAGTTGGTCCATCAGAACACAATCATGGGTTTTGTTCCTGTACCAGGATCATTAATGGGACAGCAAATAGCACTGGCAAATACACCTGTAGCAAGACATATGTGTGAATTCACAAAAGAAAAACCTTATCTCCAGATCCACTCAGTCCTTCCTTTCCCCTGCCTGCCTCTCATCCTCACATACACGTTGTACTCTACTGTGCTCTTTCAAAACAAGGTGACAGCAACTCACTCCTGCCACACGCTGAACTGAAGAACTTTTACAAGATTTCATTCTGTCAGTAAAATCCTTAGTCAACACAACAAATCCTCAAATACTCCAAAAATAATTTCTAAAGGATTTACATGGCTTTTGCGGTCAAGCTGTCAATTTGATTATTTTTTTAATATTTGGAAAGCATAGCTATAATGATTTCCAGTTCTCACTCTGATGGAAATACTTTTGGATGCACATAAAACCTTGACTTGGTTTGCTGTAGATTTATAGGGCACACTTACACTGGGGTGCAGCAAAGCTCATCCAGCTAGCCTGGCTCCCCCTTGCCCAGATCAGGGAACTTACCAAAATGCCCCAACCGTCCTTCGCTCCCAGTATAAGCAGATTTCCTTCTAAATGAGATGCAGGATCACAGAACAGACCTCAGCCCTGCCCAGCAATTCAGGGATGTGACCACAATGTTCACAAGGAAGAGGAGGGAGGGAGGAAAATAAAAAAAAATTTTGTTCTTTCAGTGAAAAGTCTAGCTGACTACAGATAAGATTTAACCAGTATTCTGATCTGCATTACACTTCTGATCTACTTTAATTAAGCAATTAAATAAGTTGTATTTTTATGTTTAGTTAATTTTTATTAATTTTAAAAAATAATCTGATTTAAACATTAAACTGCTTTGAAATCCACTATGTTTTTTCCGGACTTGTAGCAGCACAAAGAGAGTCTCCAGCATGAGGTTCTAGAAATTGTGCTAGCACTCTACTTCACCACTGCAGTGTAAGCCATCTTGCTCTATGCAGGCTTTCCCAGGCAGCATTTCAAGGCCTGTGCTCTGCAGGAGCTGAGATTAGGTACAACATTGCTCTCGCTTTAGGCTCTGTCAAGTCACCTCTACAAATTCTCAAAACTACCCTAAATGGTTGACAGTCCACCCTGGCTGCCTTCCACACGCTGTGATTGCTGCTGGTGCAAAGCTTGCTCCATCCTGCTACCAAAGGGGTTTAACAACTTGAATGTGTGAACAAGAAAGGTTTAAAAAGCCACCTGCAATATTTTGGGGTCTATAAAATACTTCTAAACACTTACAAATAGAATTGCTGATGTTGTATCTGTCGCAACAGGAAAGACTAGCACCCCCGCCCCCAAACCTGCACCTTTCCTGATGCAGGAGAGGATACACAAGAAGCACACACTCCTTGTACACTTGATATATGGTGTGTCAACTGTCACGGTTGCATTATTAGTACCATTTTAGTGTTCCCAGTCTTAGCCGTAGTGATTCAGTTTACGGCCTTACGATGCATTTTCCTGAAAGAGGTGAGGGGTGGAACATGAAAACTTCTTTATCTCTCTGTGTTTTATGACACTTGGTGACACCAAGTAGGGAAGAAAAGCCATGTGTCTGATCTTGAAAACACAGCAAAATTGGCCCATGGCTGCTATTAAAGCTGAGATTAGGTCAGAAATCTGGTGATCCATGAACCCCCACAGCAATTAAGACTGCTCTGATGTCCCATTAAGCTTCCTGTTCTCTATGTGGGAGAAAAAACATTCACTTAATGAACGTACGTACCTGCTCTGCAAAGAAATAAAAATGTATTTAGATTAGGAGAAAAAATATTCTGTTTGTCCTTATTCTTTACCTTTCCTCCATGGGGACAGAAGTGAAATCCTTCCTCAGAGCAATGCAGCCATCCTCCCCTATTGCTGGTTTTTCACACAAGGTCTGTGGCTCTCCAAGACTCGCTATCATGCCATGATACTCTTTTAATAGCCGCAGCTCATTGCAACTTCTGGTCACTGGTTTGGCTGTTGCCTTTGCAGATAAACTGGTTTGATGTAAAGATGTCTGATTCAGCTCCATCTCTTGTTGTCTAGAAATTGAACTGTCATCTTTGTTATCCAAGTACATCTGTCCCTGGGGGGTGTTCTCCTAAAGAAAGTGAAAACAAATATATTAGGACTAAATTGAATTGACTCAATGTTTACTTCAGTACAAGCGTGTTAAACATGCCAAGCAGAACATTTTTTGTGCACCTTTGGATATTTCTCTTGTTTTATTTCCACTAGGAATAATTCCAGTGTTTTAAACCTCCCTGCAACTTCAAAATTAGCCATTATAAAAGCCATTGAAATACATAAAGAGATGGCTTTTCTACTTCTTACATGTCTACCATGATTTTCTCCCATAAATTTTCCAGAAACTTGCACTGGCCTATCCCATAGAATAAGCCAAAATCATCTCCGCATTGGAAGCGTAAGAGCCACTGGTGCAGAACATCTTCCCAGCTTATAACAGCACTGTTTCACCACCATGACACAACTTTTCTCCATGGCTGCAGTGGCAGCAGCCCCACCAAAGCCACCGCTCTCATCCCAGCCCACAGGCTTCCTCGGAAAGCCAGTCTCCCTGAAGCTTTGCCACAGCTGATGGCCCCTCGTTAAGCAGAACAAGAGCTCGAGTTTTATGGAGACAACGTGCCATTTCAGCAGTTGCCAGTGGCATTTATGAAATGTGAATCAAACCTTGATGAAAATTAGGTTCTGTTATATGATTATTAATGATGATTATAATAAAATTTAGTGCATAACAGTCAAAAAGCTTTTATACTCTCATCATTAAAATTCAGCGTGAAAAGCTATAAAAAACACTTCAGAATCCCACAAAGTGCACAAATCAGATGCGAAGGCTGAGTTAAAGCCTGTCTTAAACACATGCTGTGGAGTCTAATCATATGAATATTTCAGCATAAAGTGTCAAAGCCACTGCAGAGGACAGCACAAGCTCAGGAAACGGACCCGTCAGCCTCCCGACATCCCTGCAGCAGGGGAAAGCAGCCTTTTTGGAGCACATACCTGCTCCTCCCTGCAGAGACCTCAGCACAGGACACACCAATAGACCTGCAGGGCTGTGGGGCAAAAATAGCAATAGCACAGTAATAGGAAATAGGTTCTGCTTTGGTCCTAGCAGGAGAAATCACTAGAAACAGAAATAACAAAAAGCTAATGATGATTTTGTGTAGCTTTGAGCTCTCATGGACTTTTGCAGGCTAGAAGGGAATGAAGGCTCCTGAGAGAAAAGACTGAACATGCAAGTCACCACAAATGCAGATCTTGGCTCCAAGCAAAGGCAGGCTTGCTAGCCAAATCTAAATCATAATTTCCCCAGGTGGCATTGCCTTCTCCAGTCCTGCATTTATTTTTCTTTCTATTCCCAATGCCCTTAGTTCTCATATCCTAATCTTCTTCACCTGTCTTTACAAGCAGATTGACTAACTTGACTCTTCCTATCATTACACAGTAGCTGGAGTACTGTGTCTGGTCCCCACAATTGAAAAAAGATGCAGACTGAACGGAGGGAGTCCAAAGGAGGGCCATGAAGATGATCAAAGGGCTGGAGAACCTGCCCTGTGAGGAAAGACTGAATGAGTTAGGTCTTTTCTTCCTGGAGAATAGAAGGCTCAGGGATGACCTCATCACAGCATCCCACTACTTTCCTGCAAAGAGGACGGAAGCTCTCTCTTCACAAGGAGCCACATGGAGAAGACAAGGGGCAACGGGTACAAGTTGCACCAGGAGAGTTTTCATCTCGGCATAAGAAAGAAATTTTTTACAGTAAGAACAATCATTCACTGGAACAACATCCCCAGGAACGTGGTAGAGTCCCCATCACTGGAGGTTTTCAAGACATGACCGAACAAGGTGATAGATAACCTCATCTAGATTCCCTTTCCCATGAAAGGTTGGACCTGATGGTCTTTCAAGGTCCCTTCCAACCTGAGCTGCTCTATGAGTCTATAATGAGCAGCCTGGAAAACATCAGCATAAATAAGCCTTTGCTTACTTGTTCTTTCTTGGTTTTCTTGAAAGGGAGAAAAAATAAAAGGAAGGTAGAGAGAGTGTTCGTTCAGTGTTACTGAAAGAAAGAAGGTGACAGCTATTGGCTTCACAGGGCTCCCATTTTTGAACATAGCTTGCATACATCAAGAAACACTGGAGATATACTTTAATTTTCAATGGATAATACCTCTCTCTCACATATTTTCCTAAAGGGACAAGCCCCGTCGTCACCCGGTGTAAGGAGCACAGGCAGAGCTGATGTAATACCAAACACACCGTCACTGAGCTGGTCCAGGGCTTGTCCATAGCCTGGAAAGCCCTGAACTTTGGTGATCCAAGACAAAATCCTGAGTCAAGGTCCTGGAAAGCCAGGCTTGCCACTCCTGCACCGTGGGATCTGAGGCTGGAGGTGTTGTGAGGGCCAATGCACACCACACGGGGGCCACCACTGCCCTACCAACACCTTCTTGTCACATCTGATAGCCTGCTGCCCTACCAGGCAGCCAGTTTTGCCTGTGCTAAAATCCCAGTCTGCCTTCCGTCCTATACGTAACTTTGAAATACAAATACTTCTAACTCCAAATGGAAAAGATAATTGCTCTTGTCTTCAACCTCACTTTCTATGTTTACATACTGGTTTTATTAAGACACTCTGTAAATTATAATTGAGATATCTCCCTGCTTATTCCATTTTTCGTACCATTGGGTTTGAGTGCCTGATGTGAAAATACACAGATTTTTAAATGACGTCAGGCTGTGGAAACATGAGCAGCAAACCCACAGCAACTCAGACTGTACTAGTTCTTAAAAGATGAGAACCTGAACATGACCTCTAAAATTGATCCTGTCTCACCCCAAAAGTGGGAATTTTTTATCTTGAGGTGAGTAAGGACTAAATCAGTCAGGCTTTCATCTGTATAAAGCCTTAGCATGAAAGACATTTATTTTCAGACTTAACATCAGTGAAAAAATAAAAGAATGCCAAGGACAAGAAGCTTGAGAGAAAACCTGATGCCTAGATACAAAATCATAAACCACATTATTGCACATTCACAAAAGCTTTGCAAAAAAAAAAAAAATACAGCATCATTTTGCCACAAGAGACAGGTTTGATTGTGATTACCTACATAGCTAAAACATTGCTAAGGCAACCATCACCATGGTATCTAAGCTTCTAAGACATCAGTGCATTTACCATTCAAGAAATTCTCAAATTATCACATTTCTATGTAGTTACAGAACTTTTCTTCGCTTTTATTTCTTCTTCCTTTTTCTTATCTTGCAATGCCTCCATCAGCAATGAGACATAGGTGGGATGTTATCATGTGAAGTTAAGGAGAGATTTTAGCCAAGGAAAGTTCATTTTGTGTTCATCTCTCTGGCACCATGCACCATATAGCAATTGATCCAGCAACTACCCATCCAGAGTTTGACTATAAAAGGGCTAATACAGTATTTAAGATGTTTGTTATCCCTTTTCATCCCTTTCATCCCAGTCCAAGCAGTTGAACATCCACTTTTAAATTACTAGTACAGAATTCATTTTTTCTTCAACTTTTCAGGTGCTAATAAGATCAACAGGCTAAGTTATTTTATTTAAGAGGCTTTGTATAGCCTGCTTTTTGGTTGCAAAACAAAATGCTGGAGGCAAATGATGTGGCTGGTAATCATCACTTAAAACATTATTTTCCTGAGTATCAATAAGCACAGCATAGCATTTTTGCAATCAAAAATGAATCAGAATTTAATCTTAGAGGCCATGAGGCTACAAAATATCGCATCTGCTCCAAGTAGTACCCATAAATAACATGTTTCCTGTGTTGTGTATCTTATTATCCATCAAAGCCTTTCTCCCACCAAGACTGGAAAAAACATTACCTCTGCACTATGTCACCTTCCTATTACCAGGCAGAAACCCAAATTCTAAAAAATAACTAGCTGAAGAGCGAGGGTGCGGTGGTACTGGGGGAAGGAGAACATGGCTCTTGAAGCAACACTCAGGCTCAGCCCCCAGAGCTTCCATCTGCCAGGGAGCCTCTCTCTGAAGGAAACTGCAAGCCAAATCTCACCTGCCTGGGAAGTATCCCTATAGGATCTGAGACTAAATAAACTTGTCTCCTGCTCCGACTCCTCCCCTCTGCCAGGAGCACTGCAGAGGAAACAGGTACAAGCTGCTGCGAGGAACCTCCCGCATCCTCACACTGACAGAGTGCGCCAAGGCAGACATGCCACCCAGACACCTTTCTATATATCCATCTCCCTCCAGATATGCATCTCCCGACAGCTTCCCCGCAAGTCAGACAGGTGATGTTGTACTGGCCTCCTGTGGCAAAGACACCTTAAAATGGTCTCAGCAGCAAGTTGGAGAGTCGTTATTCTTAGCCTGTGGCCCGGAGAAACAGAGCAGGGCTTCAACACTATGTCTCAGAAATCCTCCCATTGCAGGCTTGTCCTTGCATGGCCGTTGCCGCACATATCCCTGACCCTGCCATCCTAGGGACAGTGAAGAACCATTCCCAGGACTGACAGATGAAAACTCAGCTGAAAATCTATCCCTAGAGCTGCAATCTAAAAGCAAGTCACTACACGCGCACACATGCTCCCACACTACCACTGCCAAAACACACTTATTTATATTTATTTATTTTGAGTAAAGGAAGGGTAGTGCAGTGTCTAATGCAGTGATGTGCAAGCAAGAATTCTCAGTATTTCTTAATTGGTGTGTTTTCTCTTAGAAAGTGTTTCTAGCTGTAGGAAGGAGGTAAGACTGGTTTGGGCATACTGGGTGTAACAAATTACTTCGACATCCAGGATTTCACAGTATGTTCCAGTGCAGCTGTTTTCCACAAAAACCCTGCCTATCCTACATATAGGATCCCCATTATCCCAGTGTTAGAGATTGCACATCATAACACTGTGCAGGGCAGCCCTCCCTTGCATGACCGAGAGGGAAGGCAACATGGGAATCCAGCACCACAGCTTCACCTGAGGACTCCAAGCTTAACAGGACACAGGAAAACCCCTGCTGCGCTGAGTCAAAACCTGGCCTCTGCAAATGGTGGAGTCCCCAGTCTCCTCTGCACTCAGCTGGTGCTGCTGCAATCCAGCAGCTGCTGTGCCTGGAGACATGGCCTTGCCTCCTGGGGACTGGCATTCACTAGACAACCTCAGAGCTCAGGGGAGATATGGAAACAGAGGCCTCGCAGGGCAGAGGTCGCTCACCGCAGTGAGGTGGTGACTGGGCTAGAAAGTTCTCAGTGGGGAAGGGAAGGGGCAAATTGGGCTGGAGAGTTAGAATGAGAAAGTGGGAGGTCTGTGCCGGGGGAGTGGTGAGGGAAGCTATGAGGGATTTGGGCATAGAATCATAGAATCACAGAATGGTTTGGGTTGGAAGGGACCTTAAAGATCATCTGGTTCCAACCCCCTGCCATGGGCAGGGACACCTTCCACTAGACCAGGTTGTCAAAACCTAAGTGAACGTGGCCTTGAACACTTCCAGGGATGGGGAATCCACAACTTCTCTGGGTAACCTGTTCCATTGCCTCACCACCCTCACAGTAAAGAATTTCTTCCTAATATCTAATCTAAATCTAACCTCTTTCAGTTTAAAACCACTAGTCCTTGTCCTATCACTGCACTCCCTGATAAAGGAAGGCTGCTATAAGGTCTCCCCAGAGCCTTCTCTTCTCCAGGCTGAACAACCCCAGCTCTCTCAGTCTGTCCTCATAGGGGAGGTGCTCCAGCCCTCTGATCATCTTTGTGGCCCCCCTCTGGACTCGCTCCAACAGGCCCATGTCCTTCCTGCGCTGAGGACCCCAGGGCTGGATGCAGCACTCCAGGGGGGGTCTCACCAGAGCAGAGCAGAGGGGCAGAATCACCTCCCTCAACCTGCTGGCCACGCTGCTTTTGACGCAGCCCAGGATATGGTTGGCCTTCTGGGCTGCAAGTGTACATTGCCAGTTCATATTCACGTTTTCATCCACCAGTACCCCCAAGTCCTTTTCCGCAGGGCTGCTCTCAATCCACTCATCCCCCAGCCTGTATCCATGTTTGGGATTGCCCCAGCCCAGGTGCAGGACCTTGCACTTGGCATGGATGGTGTGACAGGCTGACTGGAGGAAGTTCAGGGGCTGGTCATGATGACCATGGTCATGACGGGGAGGGCTGCTCAGGGGACAAGCTTATTGTACAGACCTGATTCAAACAGCTTAATAGGGGAGACCATTTATAGGCCATGAGACAAAAGAAAAGTAATGTGGAGAAATGACCTGCAGGCCACTGGCAAAAGAAAAAACTTTGTGTTATTTCCCTTTTTAACGTGCAACACCACAGACAGTTGCATCAATGCAGCTCTCTAGGCAGCAAACCACAGCACAGGAGGAAAAGCAAGCAGCCCAGGTGGAACCTCCTTGAGGAAAGAAAAAGTGCTGTTTAATTGCAACCCAAGAAAGCACAAAACCATCAGGCTGCACTGAGTAAGAGAAGGAGCTGAGAAGTGAGTATGGCAAGTAAGCATGCCAGCGCAGAAGTAACAGAGAGAGAAAACAGTGTTGACACAATGTGACAACACTTTTAAAAACCATCCTGCCAGCAAAGCATCTCCTGAAGAGCCTGTCTTTCCTGGGTCGCATCTCAGTGCCTGCGTCCGACAGGAGAGACTTCATGTGTGATGCTCAGGCGTGCAGAGCTGTGACAGCAGGACTCTGCCTTTCCTGGGACGCTTTCGGGCTGGTTCTGCGGGGCGGCACTAAGCATCAGCAAAAGAGCTTCAGTGCCTCCGGCAGCCGGGGGTATTCGCTCAAAGCGGCCGCAGCCTCTGCTCCCCGGCCCCGGCCCCGGCAGCCCGGCGCATACGCGGGCCCAGGCTGACCCCTGCTGGCAGCCTGACCGCCGGCTAGAAACGGGTTTTCCCCGGAAAAAAAAAAAAAAAACACTTCCAGTAAAGCCCATTTTTAAAGCCGGGTGTCACAAGCGGGTCCGCCACCCCGGGCTCCCTAGCTGCGGCTTTACTGTGCGGTTAGCTGGCGGGAGGAGGACCTGGCCATCGCCCGGTCTCCCCCGGCGGCTCCTGCTGCAGCATTCCCATAACCGTATGTGGACAAAACATCTGCAATCAGTCAGCAGAAACTGTTTCTGCATGCTCCGGAATGGTCTGATAGGGCAGTCCTACACCGTTGGTGTTGTGGGTTGTATGTCTCTCAAGATAATCAATAGCAGTGTGTCATGCACAGGCTACAGCGGTCAGGCCAGCTGGATTTTAAGAATTTGCCCCCCAAAAAACAGTTTAGGGAGTCTCATCCAGTTCAACTGAAGATGACATTGACACACAGACTCCCATCGTCATCCGGGCAGTAAGTGATTGTCCTGCTCAAGAAATTCAGTTCCCCCTGTAAGCACTACCCTACACAAAAAATCCCCATAAATTAGGATTTTTTTAAAGAAAACGCGCTGTCCCTGAATGTCTGTGTGCCAGTGCCCTGCTCTTGCTCACTGCTTAGTCTAGAGTTGGTTTGGGGAGCCTTTTAGAAGGAGCATTTGCTGAAAGAAGAATGTAAGTGAAGAGCTTTCAGCTGGGTCATTAGGATCAGAAGCACTGCAGGCACAATGATAATCAAACAGGCCAGCTACCAATAAAAAAAAAATCCAGATAAAACAGTAATTTCCTTTTTCCTTTCTTATTGTATCTGTCAAAGAGGTCAATCCAAAGCCCACTCAAATGAATAGGCAGATTTTCAAAGTGTCTAATCAGATCCAGATAACTAAGTTGCAATACATTGTAAGGTTAGCCCCACCACCACCAGCACCTTTGTGTCCTAGGTCCCTGTAGAGCCCACGGAGAGAGACAAGCACTGACCACCAGGCCCCCATCCAGCTCATGCTACAGTGGACCCCTGAGACAAGGTCAATGCACCATGCTCTGGAAGTGCCTGTACCTCCCCCTGACTACCAAGGGACCTGGGGCTGAGGGAGATGTGTACTGCAAAGACATATAAGCTTCAGTGAGCTAATTCCCAGCAAACGTCACTAGCTTAGTGTCAGGGACTGGAGTCCCTGGGAACTTGAAACCTGTAGCACCAAGCAATGCTGTACAGTTACTGGGACCAACTCTGGGGCTTGGCCATTTGAAGACTTACTTAATGCTGTCACATCACTGAACCAGTGCATACAGTGAAGGAGATTTCTTGCTGGTAAGCTGAGCAAGTAAAGGGGGAGGGAGGGCGAACATCAATATGAACACAACAAGCCACTGAATGACTTATTCAGCCAATGCTGCTCAAGTATTGGCAGTTGCATCATCTGTGCGCAGGGCCTGTGAGGCACCCTCTCACTGGAACCAAAATGGTGCCCACATCTTAGACAAACAGGTGAGAAAAGCAGCTAAGTACTCAACAGCTAAATACTATCTAAGTTTATGAGCCCGGAGATTCAGGGGGCTGTGCTAGAAGTAGGCTGTATCAGAAGGAAAACGGTGTAACTTTGAAACAGACTTTTTTGGATTTAGGTCTTACTTTGGGAAAAAAAGAAAGAGACCCTAAAAGAGACTTGCAAAATACAGCTGGAGACCATTCAGCATATGCAGCTTGCTCTGACTAAGAGATGCTGAGAAACCAGGCAGGTTTGAAAGGAAAAACAACCTCCTTCCTGTCATGACCCAAATGTAAACCCAGAGAGGTTTTTCTTCTCTCCTTAAGCTATGCGAGTTGCTTTTTATGCCATAAAGTTAATGTTTCTGCATTCTCTTAAAAATTAGATCAACAGCAAATACTGTGTATCAAGAAAGCTAAATGGCGTGCTGAGATGCCCAAGGCCTTCCATGGCACCTCTCTGCAAGAACGTGAAATGATTCATGCTGATGAGTAAAACTCCAGCACTATAGCCCTGTTAGAGGACTTTTGAGAGCTTGATACTTCTCTATTGTACTTTCATAACCCGTCATTACATGGTCATGGGAAAGCAATGAGATTTCACTCTCTTGGATCACATTGAAGAGCTTCTGTGGGTAACCGCTGAGGTCTCAAGGCAGAGACAGGCAAGAAACACACGGCCCTGCAGCCCCTGCGAGGGTCTTGGGTCTCCCCAGCTTCTGCAAGCGAAGGCAGCACAGGATGACAACAGCCCAGGCAGAAAAGGCCATTAGGAAAGAGTATGCTGAAATCTTTAATGTCTTCCAATGGGTTTTAATTGATTATTACTGATTGGCGGTGGTGTTATTTTTATTTTGGGTTCTTTATCCTTCAGACATATGACACTAAGTATATAGTGGTGGTCTATTCTGTTATTTGGTGCATATAAAGGTCTTTATATCTTCTTTTTTTTTTAGTAATGAGCAAGACAGTAGGAAGGGGTTGATTAATTGACAATATATTTTGAAATCATTAAAATAAGCATGGCTAGTTTCAGCTCTGTTTCAGAAAAAAAGAAAATTCAGGTTGCCAAGTGGAAAAGGAACACCAATATCAGAGATATTGGGGTTTTATTAGTTTTATGCCCATACTCTCCTAATAAATGTTACAAGTTCTTAACAGATTATTCTACAGACTTTCAAGCTGAATACCAAGCTCCCTGAAACAAAGTGCAGAAAAAATGTGTTATTGCCCCTCGAATGACATATCTAGGTGATCATTATTCCCACAGGGTCAATCATTTTTACGTCTAACTTGATAAACTGCAGGTGCTTGAAATTGCTGCAGCAGCTAGAATACTGATACGCAATAAGTGTTCATGTCACATGTCTCCTGTCCCCTGTTAGCCTAAATTTACTTCATAGAAAAGATGATGATAAGGAGTCTCTTTGCACAAAGGAATTAGAGCCTCCATATGCCTTAGCAGCTGTACCATGGAAAAAGATAATACCAACAGGTGCAAAAGAGCAGAGTTCACAGTATTGCTGGTTTCTCCTTTATTCCAAACATGCAGCAAAGCAGAATAAAATAGATCCTTTTCCTACAGGACCCGAGTGTGAAAGGAGGTAGCAGTGAGATGATAGACTTGCAGTTTTTAGATGGTCTCTTTGTCCTAGTATTACCAGACCGGAGTTTGGTTTGCGAAACGCCCTTTGGTGTAACAATTATTTCAACTGGCAAACAAAGCAGCATACCGCATATGATTATACTTTTCAAAATGAATGGAAATTTTTCATAGCCTGCTAATATGCCTGGAGTTTTTACCTCACTGCAGGTAAAAATAATGGCTGCATGATTTGTTGACACTGGCCATAGTACAATTGTCCAAGACAATTAAACCAAAGAGGGGACATTAAGGGAGCTAGTTAAGTATTTTGTATAGCTCCATTTCCATGTTCAATGCTCAAAAAAGTTGGAGTTTTTCTTTACTTTTAAAAATACATTTTTATTTATTTTAAAAATTGTTTCTTTCCTGTACTAAATGTTTTCATGGCTATAGTCAGAAATTAATCATCACCACAGGACAAAACTATTTCCTGTTTTACAAAGCAATGGATGCAAAAATAATACTCTTCTGAGACAGTCATAGCAAACAGCAAAGCATTCCAGGAGCCAGACAGTGACCATGTAAATGGACGTAGCTGTACTGTTTTCAGGCATCGTTAGTAATTATTTTTCTTTCCAGACAGCCGAAGGGATTTGGTTCTGTTCCTATCAAAGTTTTGCTTTGATTTTAGCCGGGACAGGGTCAGACCTGATTGAGCTAATAAGCCTCAGTTTGGATTAGATATTTCAGTGCTATTCTAATAACCTGCTCTGGTATGAATTAAAAACTGACTGAGCCTACTCTGAGCAAGCAAGGGTAAAAATGAAAACAGATATATTTAGAACTTTCTTTTCTGGATTTGGGTACTCCATTAGTGCCCTACTGCTGTATGCAGCTTTTTACCTGCCTCAAGTTGCAAATGAGCCTGCTTTTACATACATTCGTACTTCTTAGATGTAAACAATCATGCACTAGAAGGAAACACAGCATCGGCAATGAAAACTGGTGTTCCCATGCTATTGATGCCACTGGTTCATGTTATAGTCCTGACAAATTCATTAACTTCTCTCTCAGCTTTAAAGCATTCTTACAACACCAAGAGGCTGAAAGCACACACTATGGGATGTAGATTTGTGAAGCTGGCAGCTTCTGCAGTGTTAAAGCTTATGAAAATCCAAATCCAAGCTAAAATGTATGGAATGTGAGCCTCGCCTCGGGGCTTTATCCAAAATGCAGCAAGGCCAGTAAGAGTCCTTCCACTGACTTCACTCAGCGTTGGACCAAGCCCTTCAAAGATGTAAAACAGGCTTGAAATGCTTAGCTTGTGAGAGAGATTTGGTTAGAAACAGAAGTTGCCCAAATTCGTGACTCTGAGAGGAAGGCTGAACTATGCAACCTCAGGGCCAGAAGGTCAAAATCACACAGCGAGACTGCAACCATCATGCTGCCTAGCTGGCCCCACGGGCATGGGCAGAGGAAAGGTGGGAAGGGAAGGACACCAGACCAGCCCTGATCCACAGCAGAAGAGGAGGTCTACAAACAGCAATGCTGCAGCTGATGCATTTCCATTTTCTGGCACTGCCCCCTGGAGACCACAGTGTTTCCTCCTCTCTCACCCACAGCAGACACTCTTTTCATGTTGGTGGGAATGTGATTATGAATAATTCTATTTACCACAATAAAAAGGAAGAGCAAAAAAATCTCCCAAGTGTTTAAGCAATGTAAATGTTCCAGCAACCGGGAATTGTTTTAAGCGTTTAAGAGGAGGGGATGAAGCTACAGCCTAGTGGCTGCCACCAACAGACAGGATTTCTGTTCCCTGATTTACTGCCTGTTTAAGCTTGTCTCAGGGCTACAGTGTGCCTTGTCTGCTAAATAACATTTGTCCAGTGGGTTTCATTCAGCAAAGATGTAAATTATTTTGAGGAAGCACATTTTAGTAGTAACAACCACCATCTTTGTTCATCAAAATGTTTTGACTATGCCTGGGAGTACACTTGAGTATGTTTCCCTGAAAGCGGGACCAAGGGTGGCCTCTTTGTTCAGATTATCTTAAACAAACCGCGCCTGATGAGTGATTATGTTCGTTGGCACTGGTGGAAGACAGTACCTTCCTGGGCAGAAAGTTCACTGCACAAAAGAGTCATTAGTGAGCCCTTCTGTGAATCCCTTCAAGTCTCCAGAAGGGCTGCAGCAAGAATGCATTTCTGAAGCAGCTGCTTAAAGATCTGAGGGAAACTTGGCTGGAAGAACAGCCACATGATCCTTCAGTCCCTCCAGTATTTTTGGCTTTCAAATGCTAAGTCCAACGTGACATGACAGCCTTATAAAATCAAAAACTCACCATTGACTGACAGAGCAATGCAACATCATAATGGTTAAATAGAGGGGGAGAGGGAGATGTGCATCCACCTTTCCCTTTCTTTCTTTATTCTCTTTCAAAGTTTTTCAGCCTCTAACAGCTCAGATGGAAGTGAAAACTTCCCGCAGTGACTCTGGCCGTCGTGCCAGGCAGCACACTGGCTGCGAGCAAGTTGCCTTGAGCATGTGTGAGTATCGTGCTCAACTTGTGTCAAGGCAGACCCATGAGCACAGCCAGCTCTGAGCTTTTGAAAAGTTTGGATGATTTTGTTCCGTCTCTAACTCTAGCCCTCCATCATCATACTATCCCTTTAGAAATCCCTATTGAAAAATAGACCCTGAAAAATATAATTTGTAGGTCGCAGAGCTCAACAGAGGGCTGGAAGAAACTATCACCTTGTTGTGTGACAATTGGCTCCACTCTGCTCTTGGTCCCTATCCTCATATTCTGGAGATGACACCGTATTCCCACTGTGGGACACAGGTACAAATAAGAAGGGGAAAGGAGACAGAACTGTTGGGCCTGACACTCACACTAATGACTCTTCTCCCTACCATAAAGCTAGAGCAAGATACATTTGCACTTACTCCAAATCCTCTTTTCACAGTCAAAGCAGTGTGAATGAATGCTAGGGTTGGTGGGAATAAGGACTATTATCTTCAGAGAGATAATTTGACCTATCTAAACTTCACAGCAATTTTGCTGGAATGCAGAATTTTCTTTACTCCGATACAATTTGGAAATCTCACCCTAGCAGTCATAAGAAAGTGGAAGACAATGACTAGATAATTTCGTGCATCCCAAAGTCTGTAATTTAATCATGGATCGTACTTCAGGAGACATATTATTCAAAGATATGTATGAATTTCACATCAAACTGTAGACATTTGTTTCTTTTGCTTCATACAAGATAATTGCTAGATTATGGATAATCATTAGATAAAATAGTCTTCATTTATCAAAGTTCACAAAAGTTACCTCACAGCAGAAATAGTTCTGAGTTAACAGAGCAACAAAAAATTCTAAATTATTATCTTTCTCTGGCATCCAAGTAGTCTGTATTGTAAAGCTAAATATCAGTTATTTGAAAGTAAATCAAGTCTCTCCGATTCTCAGAGTTATAGCTCGACTAATTTATTGCTTAGTAAAGCCCAAAAAGGGTTATGTTTATTCCACTCAACTTTTCTGAAAGTGTTCATGAAATGTGTCGCATTCGATATGTTAAAAATTTTTTCTGATTTATGGGACTTTAAAGCAGTCTGTGGGTAGAGGCAAAATAATTTGTTTACCAAAAAAAAAAAAAAATTAATTTCTCCTCTGTTTCATTAAAGCCAAAATGTTGTACCTCTGGGTTTATTTCTAGAGCAGAGAATAAGTGGCTAAACAAAACCAATTCACATGAAGAGGGAAAAAGGTGTCTATAATCTGTGAATGATTGGTAAACATATGTAAAGCATTTGTAAAAGAGTGTATAACTTTGATTCTTTCAAAACGTAAGGAAAAACATTAACAGCTGCTCAGCCCAAGTATTGCTGGAACTAGTGTGAGAAGTTTCCCTTTGAAAATACAGACACCTTTAGTTTATTGTTATGTCCCAAAATTACTGAGATACCTTTTGCTTAATGGACAGCATTGCCATTTTAATTTTTTATGATTATAAACTGTTTTTAAGGCAGTCATCTGGGCCCATTCAGAGCAAGCATCTCTGCAAACAGACCTATGAAACAACAGGTCTAAGAAAAGGAATGCAGCCTACTTACAGAAAATGAAGCTATATAGCAAGGAGCTGTGACCCTGCAAAATGCTCCAGCATTTAACGGACAAAGAAAGCCTACCATCTCCTGCACCATGTAGCAAAAAGGACAAACATAATCCTTGAAGGTGTAAGTCCAAATAGCAGGTAGGAATTGAGATTGTTGTTTTCCCTCCATGTAAGAATTTGTTACACACCAGGTGCTGGGTGCAGTGCTGGGGCTCTCCTTTTGGAAAGGCATTTGGAAGAAGGGAGGCAGTGCAGAAAAAAAAAAAAAAAACCAAAAAAAAAACCACAATGAAAATAATTAAAGAGCTGGAGAAATGCCTTACTGCAAGAGAGACCAAAGGTATTTGATCTGTCCCCTTTTTCAAAGAAAAGATGGAGCAGTGACTCAGTTACTAGGCCCGCTTTACAGAGGGAAAATATCTGGTATTAGAAGTCTCTTGAACTTAGTGGACAAAGCATGACATGAACTGATGGCTGGAAGCTGAAGCCAGATAAATTCAAACAGGAAATACAGCACAATTTTTATAACTTTTTTTTTTTTTTTTTTAAATTGTCGCATTGATTAACTACTGAAACAAACTACTGAGGACAGCAGCCTGGCAATGTCTTCTCAACTAGAGTTATCAGTGGGACATCTGCTTAGACGAGGCATGCTGCTCAGTCCAACGCTTGGAAAACTGGCTGAGATGTGCAAATGTGTGATAAAAGTGTAAGAGCTGGAGTTGAGAGTCCCCCTCAAGCCCCAGACACTATGAAATTCTGGCTGTACAAATTTTCTTTCAGTCCACGATCTCAAAATTATTTGGGCTAAATTTTCCAGCTCAGGAAATAAATCAGTGTCAGTATCAACAGAAATTTTGGGATTTAGATCTTGGCTTTGCAGATCTTTGATAACAACCAGGGAAAATAGAAATGGTTATCACAGTAGAAAACGTTATTTCAAAAATCCTTACAGCAGTCTGTTCCTTTTGGACCTATAACACCTTTAGGAGGCTTAGTAAAAAAAAAAAAAAAAAAAAAAAGTATCTGGTTATTGAGATTTTTTGTACATTTTCATGCTTAAAAAGCAATGCTTCTGCCAGCAATTTTCATTGAAAAACTGTTATTTATAGAGCCACTTCAGCAATGAAATAGGAAGCTGTAATCACACTCTACATGCTTTGGCAGCCCTTGACATGGGCAGGATGTCTGAGAGGTACTGTATTCAAACTATTTTTTTCCTTTCTTAATGATAATAAGATTAAAAAAAAAAATCTGTCTTCAGATCTTCCATATAAAAGGGGAGAACTCATTAGCTGAGAGACACACAAAATGCAAAGAGCTCATTATGCTTTTGCGATGAAGATACCAAGTTCAGCCAGACATTGTATTTTAATTGGATTTTCCAACAGTAAGAGCAGAAGACTCTCAAAACAAACCCTCTGAGTGAGGAGAAGGAGTGACTCTGCTTTCCCTTTGAGCCCCTGTAGCCAAAGCGACATCTCCAGGTGCTCCGTCTTTGCTCCTTGTGACCCCAGCCCTGGTGGGGCAGACCCCTCACCCACCCTGCAGAGGAGGAGGCTGCCAACAATGAGTGCTGATGCCTGCAGCCTCCTCTCCCAGCCCCAAGCCACTGAACCTGCAGAAATGCCTTCCAATAGGCCATGCCAGAGAGGGACTTAGTTATGTGCTCCTCCAGTCAGCCCAACTCCTGTTTCAAACCTGAAACGCTTAAGCCCCTGCTTCTCCTTGGGAAGCTGCTAAAACGGATCCTTGCGCCCAAGGGGAGCTAAGCAGGGTCAGTGGGACCCACAGGCACTAGCCTTGGGCAGCTGCACTGCCAGGAAGGCAACCTCGCTTGTCCAGGTGGGCTCCTGCCCCTCAGCGCCCGCACGTGCACACGTGCTCTCCTGCAGCACAAGCAGGGTCTATCCAACAGCCTCGCAGAGCATGTCACTGACTCATGCTGTTGTGTTAATTCACTGTGTGGCATAATAAGGGATTCTGGAAAATGAACGTAGAGTGACTTTACTTCCTTTTAACACTCAGAATACAGGTAAAAATCTCACAGCAGGCTGCTTTCTCCCATAACTATGTGATACACAACGTTAAATAATTCAGGTTGGAAAAAGACCTGGGGAGGTCTCCTAGTCCAGACCCTGCCTAACCAAGGCTAGTGCCAGAGTGAGTTCCAGTTGCTCAGGACCTTGTCCAGCCAGGTGTTGAATATTTCCCAGGATGGAGATTCCTCAGCCTCCCTCTGCCTGTTGCAGTGATAACCCACTCTCAGTGTGAGAAAAAATTCCTTATATGCAAGCATACTTTTTCTTATTGTAGCTTGTGCCTGTCAGCTTTTGCCTTTTACCATGCACCTCTGAGAAGAGCCCAGCTCCATCTCCTCTGTAACTGCCTTTGTTGAAGACAACAAGATCCCCTCAAAGCCTTCTCTTTGCTAGGCTCTCTCAAGAGAGAGGGAGACCATAAACTCAAAAAGACTGCACATCACACATTTTGTATCACTGATACCTGTGTGAGAAGTGAGTGTCAACTGGCACGTGCCACCTGAGGAAGCGAGAGCAGGGGGTTAAACTGGAGCCCTACCAGCCAGAACATGTCACCTCTGGTCAGTGCCACTAACGTCTTGGCTAGCCCCAAGAAAACCTTTTAAAACCTCTGTCTCAGATCTCCTATATGTAAACATTGCATCAATAAACTTCAGCTCATCAGACATTTGAAGTTTGTAGTCATTTGGGATTAAAACAGCGTTAAGCCACAGCAGTATTGCAGGTCCATTAGCAGCAACATTGTTTGTGGTCAGCCAGGCAAAGAATAAAATAGTCTGTTGTAAATTAAAAACGCATCCCAAGTACACTTACTCCTGTTTACACCAAGCACATAAGGCAAAGAGACAGGACTGCCAGTAAAGCAGCAGCCCCATTCCTGCCTGCTGGAAGCCCAAGGGATTTTGTACAAGGTAAACAGCTCCAAAGCCCAAGAGCTTCATGCTGTTAGAGGGCTTTGTAGGACTCAGACCTTTTTTTGCAGCTGATCAGAGAAAGAAGCTACAGGAAAATGGCTTACTGGGGCCAATATCAGACTCCCTGTGCGCTTATCCATGAGAAATGGAGCATCTCCAGAAACATTTGCCTAAGAACTGGAGCATAAAATCACTGCCATCACAACAACTACCAGGTAAGGGGTGCCTCCTGATCAGCTAGCATCTGAAGCTAGCAAAGGAGAAATCCCGAGCTGTGTGATGACAGTCTTTGGATGGGAACATACAAGCACGTTATCACTGCGAACCTGGAAGCGTGGTCGTGATGTGCTGGCACTCCCCACAGCACTGCTCTTCTGACCATCCTCACTGGGACTTCTGTGTCAGACCTGGAGATGGGTAATGACAGGGGGACCTACTGGAAAACACCAGACACATTCATTGTCACATGGTAACTCTTCCTCTGATAATTTCTTTGGGTATTCATATCCCAAAGCTGCTTTAGAAAAACGCTTTGGATGAAACCTCTGCTTCCTTGAAATGAGAAGACATGTCCTTATTGAAGTGTCCTTATTGAAGTGGCAAATATTTCCTTCTTTGTACCGCTGGCAAAACAGAAAATCTTTTGAAATCAAGATGAAGCTGTTTGTGGCTTCATAGTTTCAGCCAAGCTGCAATGACTTAGCTTCATTGTGGTTCCTACATGCGTGCAAATGCACTGGTTTACTATTTAATTTGGAACATTTAAGTTAGTGAGGCTGAAGCACATCTTGTGACAGAGTTGGGACTTAAGCTCACTTAAACCATAAACAAGAAGATAAGAATGAGATGTAAAAAGTACTATGAGGAACAGTGAGAGAGAATGGACAAAATAGAATCACTGCTGACATCCTCAGTCATAAAATCTTCAGTAGATGCAGAAGTTTCATCAGGATCTTGGACATGTCGCCTAGGATGATTTCCTTACAGATACTTCGCCAAATACATGGGGTTCTAGCGCTCAAACAGCCTGTATGTCCAAGACAAGAAAAGGGCCATGTAATAAAATCTGATGCACAGCAAATGTTAGCAGAAAGTGGTATTCTTATGGCATTATGACTACACAGACTTTATAAAGATATACACACTGAATTTATAACCTTCACATATTTGGCACATACGGGTGCTAGAGCATGTGTACACAACACCAAAGATGTTGCCAAAGACAAGCGATCAAGTGATGCACTGCATAAATTAGGACTTACCTGCTGAGGAATTCTTTGAAAACAGAAAAAGGAGTGTATGAGGAGCGTCTCCTGATACATCAGCTCCCTGCTTAACCCCAGAACAAGTTAGGTGTGATTTTACGCAAAGTTACTCTAGTTTTTTGATGGCCAGTTACCATTTAGATTACTGAGAGAGATTTTCTGGCCTCTAGTTAAAGCATCCAGGGCTCCTGCAAAGCATAGTTTGCCTCGTGAGGAGTTTCAGAGGCTGCTTTTCTATGAGAAGTTGAAACACCAACTGCATTTGAGTGCATCACACACAGCCAGTCTAAAAGGGAAGCAAAAGCAGCTGTTAACATGGCAAAGAGAGATATTAGAGAACTGACCTAATAAAGAGAGAAGCAGCACAATGTTTGTGCTGGGCTGGAAAAACACCAGGAGAAGGCAGGAACAGAAGCACATTACGATATCTCATGTATCACCCTGCTCTGATTCTATTGCCCCAAATAGTAATAAAAGACGACAAAAGTACTCCCCAAGCTCTCTGTGGCTACATCTGTGTTAGTAAGTAGTGTTGCACAATAGGAATGGATCTGTAGGGTGAAGGATTGGTGCTGATGACCTAAAGTGCACACTATACACATCCCAGAAAGTTTTGGTGTGGACTAGCCCTAGTCTGGTCCTGTGGACTGAATGCCCATCAGCAGCGAGAGCGCATCTCCTGGTTTAATTTCAGCCAAAAGTAATCCAGTTTGTGCACTCTGAGACTGCTTCACCACATGAACCAAAGCACAGCATACAGAGATGGTGGGGAGATTCGGTTCAGACATGCACTTCTGATCCACATTGAAATGCCCCCAGTAAGACTGGAACGGGCATCTACAGGTAGTCACATAAAATGGAGGAAAGGAAAATGTGTGCAAAAATGAGCAGCACATCCCAAAGAGAAAAACTACAAAGACAAATTTACAGCTGTAACCACCATTTGTTAAGAACACCTGAACAACTGCGTTCAAGGATGGACTGAGGCAAGGCATCCTCTCCACCAGGGCAGATCCAGATAAAACTGCCATGGACGGCATGAAAAAGTTCACTGCTTAGTGGGTCTAAGCAGCATGATGCATGGAAAATGTCAAGAAGAAAAAGAAGAAAATTCATTACCGCCCAGTGCTTAAAAAAAAGCCATTAGATTATTCATTGATATCAAAGACCATATTGTTCACTGAAATTACTCAGCTTCCCTCTCCAGGAGAAAAACATTACAGCGTTGTACAATGGTTGGGAGGGAAGGAGTATTTCCTAACAGCCTGATAGTCCCTCTCTATGAAATGCTAACGCATCAGGGGTCACCAAGGATACAGACAAGGAGCAACAGCCCTTAAATTCTTAAAGCAAATAAAAGTTCTAATTGTAAGTGGTTGTGTGCGTGTGCCTGCTATATCTATTTTTCAAAGAAGATTCTTCTTTCAGTCTAGATTCACACTTACTTTTTTAAACTCCTTTCATTTCATGTTTTTCAGTTTTACTCAGCTAGGAAAATTGCTCAGAGGCAGGCACAAGCATGATGTACTTGCTGCCTAAACTTACATATGCAATGAAAAGTCTGCAGCCTAACAAAACAGTAAACACACAATGACACAACAAACTCTTTCATTCCCATCCTCAGTTGAAGTCAGGAATATAAAAGAAACGTTTGCAAAAACATTTCTTGTGCAAAATACGTACATTATGTTGTAAAACTGTCATTGGGATATATGATCATGTTAGGATGTGGTCTGTGGAGGAAGAACTACGACGCTGCTGCTGAAATGCAGCAAGATTAAGGTTAAGGCACAGCTCAGTGAATCTGTTCATAAGTAGCAAAGGCTGTGCTTCCAGGTCAGACACCCCAGTGTAGCTCAGAGCTACCCTCCCTTGCCAAGTCCCCTGTCCTGCCTTCCCCAGTCTCCAAGGATTTGCAGGTCCTGAACAGGTGATGGTAGCTTTGTTCTCCACAGCCCTTGTTGGATTTCCATGGCATGAACTTGTCCAGCCACCTTTTGAACCCATGAAAATGTCAAGTATTCACAAATTCCTGTTGCAAAGAGCTCCTGGCCCATGACACTACATTGCAAGTGATATTTTATTAGAAGAAGGTTTTTCCTGGACAACTGCAGAAATTCTGGTTAAAACCAGACTGAAAGAGGGACCCTAAAGCATCAAAAAGACCAAGGGCTCATTGGGAATACAGGGGAGCTGGATTAAAATCTCTGGTCCAAAACTAGATTTGCATCTGAATGTCCCACCAGCCCAGCATTTGACCAGACTTTGGGTATTCTGCTGCTGATATCTACTAGTACAAGCTGTTGGAGCTATATCAGCTTCTCAAACTGGTCAACTATACTAGTTTCTGCATATCTCTTGGGTTGGGGAAAAGGAGACTTGGCAGCCTGTGGTCAGGGCATTTGTTTCCTGTGGGTAAGACACAGCTTGAAGTTTCTTTCTTCCCTGGAAGATCTGAAGTGACCCAAAGACCCACTGCAAAGGAGGACACAGAATCAAGAACTGTCCAGGTTGGGAGGGACCTCTGGAGATCACCTAGCCCAGCTTCTGCTCAAACCAGGCCTGGCTTCAAAGCTAGGTAAGACAGATAATAGACCAAGGTACTATCAGTTGGGGTATGCAAAGTAGCCCAGCGATTGGGCCAGGCACTCCCTGAGTACATGAACCCAATGTAAGAAGGGAGTGGGCTCCCAGTAGCTGATAGGTTATGGCTCCTGGGAGACACAGGCATGGAGTTTGTGTCTCTCATGACCAAGCTAGGACTAGGCTGTCCTTCAGGGAGTCTTCATCTGTTTCTTATTCCAAAATTCTTTACTTCATTTAAACACAAATGGTAAATGTTTTGAAGTGTCATAGTTTCTGAGGAACAGAAGCCTAATTCCCTGTCTGGAAGGGTTTAGGCAGAACTGTGTATCTCCCTATCAATCCATAAGGTCAGTTTTCAAAGCTAATATAGGTCCTTATTTTACCAAGGCACTTCTAAAAAGTTTACCCTCCACCCCATCCCCAGAAGTCACCACCTGAAACTACACCATAGGCTGGGCCCCAGCCTGCCCAGAAGCATGTTTGCTTAAAACAAGTGGGTGATGCCTGTAGCAAACCGTAGCAGGCGAGGGCCAGACCCCAGCACACATGACAGCAGGGAGAGCGTTTGGCTGACGCTCACCTCTCCGCTGACCGGCCTGACCGTTATGTAAAATTCCTCAGATGGCAATGAGGCATTCCCTGTTAGACACAGACAGTCTGAGGAGCAGCTGGATGCAAAACTCGCTGTGGGAGGAGGCAGGGATTTATGAAGAGACCCTACATTTCCCCGCACGCTTACAGCAACCCACCCTGATTCCCTGCTCTGCCAGAGTGTCCCTCAAGCTGTCGCGTGAAGGGTCAGCCATGGGCAGCAAGTTCATCGAGGTCCAGCTCGCATAAAGGATAACTGTCCACTACTGGCTATAGTTAAGCACTTTTTCTCCTGTGCTTCTGAGCTTCTTAGCGTAATGCCCCGGGAAAAATAATTTCAACGGGAAATTGTATCTGCAGAGTGAAACACCAGTTTATAAATTAAATTAGCCTTATTTGATGCACTATGAAATTTTAAAGTAAATCAAGCAAAGGCACACAAGCACAAGACTGTCAATTCTGAAAAAAACATATTAGTGGTTATAAAAGCAAGTATAAAACACCAGCACAAAAAAAACCCTAAAGGGCTCTTACTTTCAATGGGTCGTAACAGATTGAGTTCATTGCTGAAAAAGTCAGGTCCTTGACTGAAGCTTGAGCCATGTTTGAGGGTGTTTAAGGCTCTCCCAATAAGTTTTCTTGTGCCTATTAGTGAGTGAGTGTGTTCAGCTGCCTCATTTCCTACCGAAGTGCTGCTGAAGTGTCTCTTCCTCTCCCTGCCTTGCCAATTTTCAGGAGCTTTAGCTCTGAGGCACACAGCTGTCTCATCCACGTATATCCCAAGGCTTACTTTGGGTTTTTTTCCAATTTTTCCAGTGATATTTGTATTCAAGGCCCTGTAATTAGCCCACTGCCCTTCACAACTGCCAGGTAAAACTCTCCCTGCTAGTGATGAGACAGAGCAAGAAAGTTTAATTACCTAATCAGGAAATTAGAAGATAATTAGCAGAGATTTATGAAGGTGCATTGTGTCTTTGACAAGGTAAAAGAAAACATATTGCCAGAGCTACCAAACAGGTAGAAACTATTCTTGCTTTAAACAGCCCCCTTAACCAGAAATCTTCCTGCATGCATTCCCAAATACAAATGGCAAATATTCAAAAATGCTTTATGGTATGAACATTACTGATGATAAATGATCCCGCTTTGACAAATATTTCTGCCTACAGAACTCTGGTTAGCTTGATTAAAACAAATTTCTAAATTACCCATCTACTATGAGATCTCCACACTGTTGTGAAATTTGCAGCAGTTTCTATAACATGAATTCTACTAGGAGCTAAAATTAACTGTCCTTGCAAAGAGCCACAACAACCAAAATTAACAGACACCATTTGTAAAGATCAATCACTAGGGATAGATGTGCAGACACTGAAATGGCTCCTTCATAATCATACAATTATTGGACGATGTCTCTACAGACAAAGAGATATTGCCTCAACTATGCATATGCCTGTAGGTTATGATTAATGTCTGACATAGGAGAGGCTGTAGTTTAAGAGCAGTAGTAGTTTAAGAGTAGTTCGTAGTGCTAGATCCTGAACAGTTGCAACACCTCTCCAATTTGTACTTAGTGTACCTTTTGGCAATTTTCACCTTGAACGCTGCCCTGTTCCCAAGAAAATGGAAAAAATCTTAAATATTTGTGGTGCTTGTGTTATGACTTAAATATACTTTTCATGAAGCATTTTAACCAATCCAGCTGTTCTGCTCAAAAACCAAATTACAAACTTATAAACCTACAAAGCCATAACAAAAATTTATTTCTAGGACAAGCAATTACATAGTGCTGTATTTCATTACTTCTCTGAAAGAGAGAACCTCTTTCAGAGGGAAAATCACCTATAAACGCCCTTTGGGGGCATTCAAGGAACAGGGACTAGTGCCAAATGTCACACTTATGTTTCTGCTCAGATTTAGTTTCAAACAAACTCCCTTCCAGCAAACTTCCCGGCATCCCCAGTGAAGCAGCTCCCGCACCAGGCAGCTGAAAGAGCCACTTTGCTGTGCTCGCCCTGCTGCTGCTCCTCCCAGAGCACAAAATACACCCCGGCTGTGCCTTGTGCCTCATGGGACAGCCGCTTCCCTGCACAGTAACTAACAAATCCATGCTAATCACAGATTCACGAATCCAAAAGTCATGTAACCGTATTGGCTTTCTGCCACTGGACTGGGAGGAAATTGTATGCCTCAAGCCCTCCTGGTCTGATGACAGGTAAAAAGATGAGATTTTAACAAATGATGCTGTGAACAATAGAAACGAAAATACTACATAGTCCAATGCAAGGCCTGAGACTAGAGCAAGCCTCCGGCTTTGGGGCAGGCGCAGCGCACCCCAGCATGAGCAAGTCTCTCTCCATTATATTTGACTAAACGTTTCTCAGGGGTCATTATTTCGGTTAGGGAAAACTGACGGCACAAACTCTAAGCCTGCTGGAGAAAAGCTCCATGTAGGCAATCTCTGGGAGGCTGCTGAGAACTGCAGCCCAGCTGTGGCAGTAGCTGAGTGAGGCACTACCTCATTCCACAAATCCAAACCTCTGGTGGCTGAGCTGCAAGCAGCAACACCACAGCAATATTAGCAGAAAGCAGTTTTGTTGGGGCTGAGCGGAATTCAATAGCTGGGAACTAGTGCAAAAAAAAAAAACCAACAAAACCAACAAAAAACCCCTTCTGTCCCTTTGTGTGAAGGAACCAGAGAGATCATAGCCCAGTCTATTGAAAAAAATAATCAATGCTGTTGTCAATTTTGAAATTACAAGTTATAAGGCTCATCATGCCAAGATGCTTTATTTAATTAAAAAAGAAATGTGGCAGATTGATTTTCTACATTAAATTAAACTAATAATTGTAATGATACGTGTAAAAGAGGTGAAGTTCTTGCTACAAGCAGTTCATGTCAGAGAAGAGAAATGGTTAGAGGAGACCTCAAGCGTAGCATCCACAGGGTGTGCTGGTAGTTTCATAGATCAAATAAATGCAACAATAATTAGCCCTCCCAAGAGAGTAAAAGAAGTCATGTGTTTATGCAAACTAGTAAAAGGCAATGAGCATCAAATGAGACTTCTACAGTGTTGAGCCATCTGACACTGCAAGCCTCTGAAGTGATATATGACCATGGAAGAAGATAAGGGTATCTGCTGTCGATGAGGGGGGAGGCTGGCTGTCGTGGTTTAACCCCAGCCAGCAATCAAGCACCACACAGCTGCTCACTCACCCTCACCCCCCGGTGGGAAGGGGGAGAGAATCGAAAGGGTAAAAGTAAAAGAACTCATGGATTGAGAAAAGAACAGTTTAATGATTGAAATAAAATAAAATAAAATAAAATAAAATAAAATAAAATAAAATAAAATAAAATAATAATAAACAATAATAATAAATTATAATGAAAAGGAAAACAACAAAAAGAGAGAGAGAAACAAAACCCAGGAAAAACAAGTGATGCAATCGCTCACCACCCACTGACAGATGCCCAGCCCGTCCCTGAGCAGCGGTCACTGCCCCCCAGCCTACTCCCCCCAGCTTACATACTGAGCATGATGTCATATGGTATGGAATATCCTTTTGGCCAGTTTGGGTCAGCTGTCCTGGCTATGCTCCCTCTCAGTTTCTTGTGCACCTCTTCTCTAGTAGAGCATGGGAAGCTGAAAAGTCCTTGACTTACTGTAAGCACTGCTCAGCAACAACTAAACCACCAGTGTGTTATCACATTATTCTCATGCTAAATCCAAAACACAGCACTATGCCAGCTAGTAGGAAGAAAATTAACTCTATCCCAGCTGAAACCAGGACACTGGCAAATGGCAAGCAAACTAAAAAATCTGTGGAGTACAGATGCCTCCATACCCTTGTCCTGTGCCACTTACCTAATGAGAGTCATTTATAAGATTTCAATAGCCCCTGGATCACGTACCTTTTGCACTTGCCAAGGCTCCATTTTAAAAGCCATCTTCTCTAAGAGAGAAGTCCAGAGCCCCAGAAATCCCCGCTGAGGCTGATGCTACCAATTAGCAAAGTCCCCTCTTTGGTACATGTTTTACTCTTTTTATAGGCTCCTGAAATACCGCAGACCTGCTGCCTAAACCCATTGAATGCTGCAGAAGGATTTTTGCCAGCCTAAGTCTTCTCTCAGTAGATGTCATGGAGACGGCTTCAAAACAAGGTGATGCATGCAAGAAAAAGTCATCAATCCACCAGAAGATGCTCTACCCTGCATAGAAGCAGGTTCATCCGTTCATTTGCTGAACAGGAATGCAAGTTTTATTTCCTTCTAGGCTATCATTTTTCATCTAAAAAGTCACCCCTTTCTCTGTTCTTTTTGATAGGAAAATGCTGGGTGCAGTTATATTCCTGCAAAGATCAAGAATATCAATATTTTCAACAAGGCTACAGGTCTAGGATCAGGGCTAAAGCATGGAAATGGAAGGAACATGAAAGCCGCTATGTAGCTCTTCTAATGAACGCAGTATGTTTTCTTTCTTCTCTCAGGCAAATTAAAATATCAGTGGGTTCATTCCTCTTTCTTGTTTGATCTGCTCCTAGCTGGACACACAGATTTTAGAGCGGATGATGATCCTAGAGTGACCACATTAGAAAAGCAAACATCTGCCAACCATTACCACGCAGCGATTTCTGAGATAATGCTCCATTTGTCCCCGCTCAGAGCAGTGACACACACAGCATGTGCCTGTCAGAAAATAGTAGGATTATTGCAGTATTCTAGCTCCTTTGCCCAAAAATTGTAGGAAAGGTCATCCAACCTTTGGTACACAGATTTCAGTGATTTTCTTTTGTAATCAGGCCAGGCTGACGGGGTTTTGTTAAAGCTCTTGAAGAAGAAACCGAGTCGTCACTGTATCATAGGCAAACTTTATTGCACTGTTAACACAATGTGGTGATATTTGCTCTTGTCTCAATTTCAGATTTTTTCCCTCTGTTTTAATTGAATGAAATAACCTGAACTGGATACAGTTGCTACCCTTCTCCTAAAAAACATATTGGCTCTGTGGCTATTCTGCAAAAGTAATTTGCCAACACCCCAGCAGTTTAATCTATTCTGTGAGAGAGACAATGGCCAAATCTTAACAGTAAGAACCTGAAGGCTTTCTGCTGTAACAGGATTTAGCAATAACTTTTAATTGGCAGTTCAAAGTTAATCCTCAGGGGAAAATGTGATCTGGCAAAAGCACCCAGTCACAGAAAGAAAAAAAAATTCATTAGACTGTGGGTTTTTTCCTCAGTCTTTCTGCAGCTATTGTTAGTGGGAAACATTATAGAAATAATTGTTGCATTGTCTTGGACTAACAAAGCTCTTCTTACGTGATACATTTTATCCCTTTTGTAGTTTATTTCTCTACCTATGAAAAAGAGGACAAAAGTTTAAATTTCTCGGTACTCCTAGTAGGCTTTAGCTTTATTTAACACACCTTCTGAAGGGAATATCATAGGCAAATCCTTTAGACTAATACTCTGCTCTTCCATTTTTGTCCCTCAACAGCAGTTTCACATGTCCACAAGCCTAAATATTTCTTCTGTTTCTACTCAAAGAGTATTCCCAAAGGCTTGCAGTGAGGAACCATTTCTCCTCCTAGATTTAGCTGTAGGAAAAGCCCATAACCCAGACAAATCTTCTCATTAACTCACCAGGATCTGTTCACCCCTAAATTTCAGCAATGCTGACATCCATGGTTTCCCTTCTTTGTTCCAGTGATATTTAAGACTAACTCATGTTGACCTGCTCAACGCAGAAGAAAGCATATGGACGCTTCAAGAGAGGACTGATGAGGTCCAAATTCGTCTCCTACCAATAGGTCAAAGTCTGCACTGAAAACTAAGCTTTCAGCAGCAATTCAGGAGCTGCCCTCAAGAAGCTACCAGCAATTCTGATGGTAGCATGTGAGAAGACCAACAAATTTTGTGAGAGTTCAGGTAGCAAATAAGTGTCTGTTTTCCATCTATGACCATATTAAGAAATACAAAAAGATTCCTACACATCAGCTGGGAACATTTCTTGAAAGTTGCAGCTCTTCTACATCTCTTTTATATGAGTAACAGATTGTATTCTCAAAAAAAAAAAAATTATATTAATATTCCCCATAAAAAATATGTAGCTACACTTATGTGACTAATGCCCTGACCTCTTGCCTTAAGTTTCATTGAAAACCAAATGTTCACAGCTAATTTGTAAAATCTCAAGCTCTTGGGAAGTGAGACAGTTTCACCCTCTTCCTCCTGCAACAAGAGCAGTGCTGAGCAGAACAGACCAGCCCATTGTTGGTCTGCAGACCTCTCTCTTGCTGCCAGACTACTCCAGCAAGATGACTGGAAAAATCACAACAGCCTGTTACAAATACAGCCAACACGAGTAAAATCCATGAATAGAAACACTTCAGAAAAGTAACGGGAGTATATACCTTCTTCATTCATTTGTCATTAACTCGTTTTACGTTAGAGATGTAGTCACTCTGCAACATCAATGTTATCTCAACACACAGACCTAAACATACTTTTAAAATATGAAGATTCATGCGTTGCAGAACACCTAGCCCAAAAAGTAAGCCTGAACTACTTTTCCTGCACGTAAACAGAATAGGAGGGTCAAAAAAACATACATTAAAAATTGCGGTAAGTCTGAGTCCCTAAAGAATCTACAATCTAAAGTAAGCTAAAACAATCTTTTAAATACTTAATATTCTGAGAAAGGTTAATGTTTGAGACAATGTAAAGGTAAAAGGAAATGTAACTAAAAGAACCACTGAATATTATAAAATATACTTGATGTCTCTCACTAACGTTTTAAAATGCTGAATGCTCAGGTACATATCAATGTTGTCCAGAGATCCTGCACTATTTGCAAAGTTTGACTAACTTTTAATATGTATTATTTTATTGCACGTCTTAAAACTCATCCTCTCAAAATAACAGAACAGCATTAAACTATTCTAGAAAACATTTCTTGTAGAAAGATTGCATTTACCTGCTTTTTTGAAGATTTCTTGAAGTAGCTCTTTTGTTTGAAAATAAAAACCTCCAAAATAAAAAAAAAAAAAAAAATGCACTGATGTTAAAAATAAAAGACTTGGTTCAGCTGAGGGAGCTGCAAGATGCCTGGTGTTTTCTGAATAAAGAGTTTGTTTGGGTAAATGACTTTGTCGCTGTGGAATTCAGCTCAGTTCTTTGTAGTAAGCATCTCTGGATGAGGAGAGAGTGACATTGCATCCTGTGCACACCCACAAACGAAGCAGGAATTCCCAGATTTGCCATCATGTGATTTCAGTGAGGAACTAGCACTCGACTTTTACTCCCAGCACCCGGTACTCTCTGCCCAAACATAGCTCTTGCGAAGCCGGAGATGGTTGTAACAAGTGGCAAAGAGAGAAAGAGCACACAGATCATGATTAGCTTCACTGAGCAGCTGCTTCACGCGCTGCCCTGAGTTTGGGCAGGGAGCAGGAGGAGAACAGAGTAAAAAAGTGCCATTGTCAAAGCGCCACAGAAGTTATGAAAGAGCAGATTTAACAGTTCTTGCTGTGAAAAACTGGTCATATTTGAAGGGAGGGAATAAATTCACTTTTTCTGCCATCAGAAAGTACTAAAAAGATTATCCTGACAAATACTCATTCTCCTTCTTTATACTGGAATTTCAAAGATTTACGAATTATGCTGCAGTACTCAATGCAATGTTAATTAAGCACCACACCAGCCAAACTCTTTTTGCTTGTATCAGACAAAAACTGATAAAAAGTAATATAATCTGCAGTATATGCCAACTGGAGAAACAGGTGCTGCATTAATATGATAGCTACAAGCAGAATAACACAAAGGAAAATAATATAGAAGTCATTCTTCGCAAACAGAAGGACACTATTGACACTTTGCCTTGAAGAACTGCATGTTAGTAAGTAGTAATTATGGTTTCTACTAGCTGAGCTTCCTAAAGAAGCAATTGTTCTTGGAAGATGAGTAACCATTTTTGACCTTCTAAGATCCAAGGCAGAGATGAACACTTCCAGCTCCCTCAGGATTATCCATAAGGTCACCAATAGTTATCTCCAATGTTCTCATTTGATGTGCATCATGGATGTACATCCGTGGCCTGTCTCTTCTCTCTTGCTGCTGGGGAGAGGTGCCTACTACATGAGTCTGGTGAGGAAATGCAGTAAGATGGACCATCATGCAATTTCTATTAAAATGTTCCATTTGTGCTGTTGCTGGAAGTACGTAATTGTCCAAAAGTGTGTTTTTCAGTGTTGGTTTGTGGGTTTTTCTAAGGTTGTAGAGCATATGTAACGGATGCTCTCTTATTGTAAAACATGTTCCAGTTTAACCTGATTGTCTACAAACACCAAAGTGACAATAGCTTAGGCTCTAGGAAGTTATTTACAACCCTGTAACTCAAGAAGTGCCTGGTCATGTTTTGTGAATGCAAATCTATTTATACCTGTCCCCAGTATCACAGGACAGCTACTCCCTGACTGCTCTAGTGTGGCAATAGACCTGCCAGCACGAGACAGGCCTTTTTAATCACAGAAAACATAATTTCCATGAAAATATTAATTTACAGGTAGATTATAAGCATACAGATGCCCTCCCATCCGATTTTATGGAGACAAGTGAATCCAGTTCTCCTTTCAAAGATTATTCTGATACAAAAAAAAAAAAAATCCCTCTATTAAGATAAATTATTCACCTCCAACTTTATAATCGTTTGTTTATGTTTCTATTGCTCAGATGCTTCAGCCATGGCTGACGACCCCAAAGCAGGAGATGCTGTAAAAACACACAAAAAGATGAAGTTTCCCTCTATATAGATGACGTACAACACAGAAGACAGCAAACGGGATAAGGAGCAAGTAAGACATCACTGATCTCCATAGTAATTGTAGTATTTCAGGAGGGCACACATCAAAGGGATGCAGACTATTCTGTTTGCCGTAAGAGTTCATCAAACACCCATCACCTCATTTAACCTACATTGCCATTAAGATTTGTGCTACATGACTGGGATAGCCGTATTAACAGCGGAAGACCAGGCAGAAATCCCAAGAAGTCAAAAGAAATGTTTCTTGTGAAGTTTATATGTTAAATAAGCAACTTCATGCACTCTAGTGAAATGGGAAATTAAAGTCATGCTTTTGCATCTGTTTCCTATAAACCTTTAGCTGGAGACCTAGCCATAGAAGTGAGGGCATTTCCTGGTAAATGTAGAAATATCCTAAAATCTGCATGTAAATTTGTGATAGTTTGAAGGCCGCTGTGTACATAGAAACTACAAGTTCCTGCTGATGCCATGGACTTGCTCTGCTCTTCCAGGCTTTCTGAAGCTGTGTACACCACTGGGTTGGAAGGAGCTGCAGTATTTTCCTCCCAGGTTGTAAAAAACAGGAAAGAGTCAAGTCTACCCAGATGAGTATACTGAAGAGATTAACTAAAGTGATGCTCATCAATCTGCAGCAGCAGAAGAAAGCTGCCCAGCATCAAAAATAGGAGCTAAGGTATCCTTAGGGAAAACAGATAAAGGTGAAATCGGTATACTCAGGATGCATGGGACAAAACTAAACTGGGAAGCAGATCAGCACCTGATGGTAGAAAGGGGTTTCAGAAGTAGGTTAGCTGCAGATCCTGTGCAAATAGCAGCTGAGCAGACCTGAAAGACTCCGTGGTTCAGAAGGAGAAGACACCAGATGCACTTCAGTACCCTGAGTTATGTCCTGAGAAACTGAGGCTGATGTCTGAATGAGATGAAATGCATCTAGGGTTTATTATTAGTTGCCTAGATCCATGAAGCAAGAGCAATAGGAACTTCAGCAACAGTGTACAAAACCAGGCAGGGCTCGCCCCTCAGAGCCATGCAGACCAGGAGACGTAGGGCCAGCATCCAGACAGGTCTTGACCAAACCTGCGGCACAACAGAAACACAAAGTATGGGCATGGAATTGTGGGTTATAGAGATGCAGGTATCAATGCAGAGGCTGGAGTATAAAGCAGGTAGAGGTCTGAAAAGGCTGAATCAATAAAGCAAGTTGTCACGATTTAACCCCAGCTGGCAACTAAGCCCCACCCAGCCGCTTGCTCACTCCCTCACAGTGGGATGGGGGAGAGAATCAGACGAGTAAAAGTGAGAAAACTCGTGGGTTAAGATAAAGACAGTTTAATAAGTAAAGCAAAAACCATGCACGCAAGCAAAGCAAAACAAGGAATTCATTCACTCCTTCCCATCGGCAGGCAGGTGTTCAGCCATCTCCAGGAAAGCAGGGCTCCATCACACGTAATGGTTACTTGGGAAGACAAACGCCATCACTCCAAATGTCCCCCCCTTCCTTCTTCTTCCCCCAGCTTTATATGCTGAGCATGATGTCATATGGTGTGGGATATCCCTTTGGTCATTTGGGGTCAGCTGTCCCAGCTGTGTCCCCTCCCAGCTTCTTGTGCACCCCCAGCCTCCTCGCTGGTGGGGTGGGGTGAGAAGCAGAAAAGGCCTCGACTCTGTGTAAGCACTGCTCAGCAGTAACTGAAACATCCCTGTGTTATCAACACTGTTTCCAGCACAAATCCAAAACACAGCCCCATACTAGCTACTACGAAGAAAATTAACTCTAGCCCAGCCGAAAGCAGGACACAAGTCCAGTCAGTTGTTTAAAAAGTGTGTTCCTAGTAAGACAATCAAAGGCTGGCTGAGGGGAAGAGGCAGAGGGGAGAATACAGCCAGTGGACAGCTGGGGCAGACAGGCTTACAAATTAACATTGGAAAGCAGAGAGCGAAGAGGTATCAACGAAAAGATCCAGATGAACATCGAAAGGCTGGAGGAGGCTCAGGCTGCCAGGAGTGAAAAGGACACTGAAGGTCACACAATTATTTTGCTTCCTTGATTCTATTAGTAAATTTAGGAAAAAAACAGCAACACAACTCATGTAATTGCACTAGAGAAAGTGGTGCTTAGCATATACCTCAAGTCTCTGAAAACAATGCATTCAGCATGCTGCTGCTGAACTACATGGAAGATCATACCTTGTGCTTGCAGAAGAATCTGCAGTGGGCTCAAAAACATATGCAAAAATACCAGTAAATTATGAAATCACATCTAAAAAAAACTGCAGAAAGCAAGCTGTGATGTTGCTCAGTTTGACTTAGGATTTCACATCCATAAGCCTGTACAGTGAAACAGGAGCTAACTGGGGTCTGGACTCAAACCGATCATTTTTCTAATACTGAGTTTTGAAACTTCTCAGCTTCCACAAATTAATACTGACCAGAGCTAGGTGGCAAACCAGGTTTGGTTTTATTTTCATTATCTGTTTTTTTCTGAGCAAAATCATGGTTCCCAACACCTCCTATAAATGTTTTCATGGAGAAAATTACCATGTGCTTCTGTTTTTCAAGTTAAGATAAATAAATAAGTAGATAAATAAATAAGATCATAGCCCATGTACGCTAAACAAGTCCCTACTGTAGCCATGGATAAACATTTGTTTCTCAGTAGGGAATGTGCCTGCAAACAGTCTGGCCGTTGTGTGAAACTCGTGTAGCTCAGACCAACAGAGAAGGGCTTTCACATTCCTGACGGACTTTCCAGGTGGGAAAGCGTTGCCTGCTCAAACCCAGGGGCTGGGGACAGAGGAGGGTGGCGGGGAAGCCCACTGGTGGTGCCCTCCACCTGTGGAAGGGGTGCTCCTTCACCCACCATCTCATCCCCTCCCGCTGCGCTGCCATTGCTGTGTGAAAGCTGGGTGTCTAGCCTAACCAGTCTCCTACACTTCAGATGAAGATACAGACACCTCTAATGTACAAATCATCCCAGCCTAAAGTAGGGAGGGGTTCGTGATGGCAAATTTTAGGTGTCTACACAAAAGCCGCAGGTCTAAACTCCCACTTGTATTTCCTGGAGATGCAGGGTCAATGCAGTCAGCAGAGTCTAAGAAAGGGACACCCCGATCACAGCCAAGTGTCCACTGCAGGCTGAGATTAAAAACTCTCCAGACTGTATCGGCTGTATTGATTGAGCCTCTACATCCCAAAACGGGGAGAACAGACACTGAGTTCACGTGTGGACACTTTCACCTTAGACACCTAGATTTAGGAGGGATGAAGCCTTAGGTGACACAGTTTAGTGGTTCCCTGGAGGGAGATCCCTACATCTCCTGCACAGTGAACAGGAAGAGGGAGATGCCTTTGCAAGGGGTCTTTCTAACCAGGAATGATTCGATTCCCCTCAGGCAGGTGTCCACATGCACCACACTGCTGTTTTCCTGGGTTCCTGGAGCTGTGCTGAGCAAATGCACTCCAGGCCCAGACAAGCCCGAGTCCAGCTGTGCCTGGGCTCTTTCCTCATCTGCCTCATCTGTTCCTTTCTCCTTTAGCTATCATTTTTCTACTTGTATGCTCCCGGCTCTTCCTCTTGTTTCCTACCCCTGTGAGGGCCTGTCTGCAATAGAGATGAAATGTGGAGGTGAGAGGAGTGGAAGTGAGCAGAACTGGTGAAAACACAGGGGCGGAAAAGTCCATTTGCTCAACACCAACCTGAAATAACGTAATGTTTTTCAGAAGGGAAAGTAGAAATGTAAAAGACATGGGGAGGAAAAAAAATCTAGTCTATAGTTTATACCTGCAAACTGCCTAGCTGTAATGCCTGTGACAGCTGGCTGGCTTCCTCTGCAGTAACTGAACAGAAACAGTACGGTCTTCCAGCAACACTGCCCACTCGGTGGCAAGTTAATAGTTGGATGTTGATTTGCCATCTTGAATTGACCATCCAAGAAACCTGTGCTGATACATGACAAAGCTGAAGAAAACAAACTCAACCAGCGAACTTAAATGAAAGATTCACCTTCTGGAGCACACGGGAACAAGCAGTCACTCCAGGCAGGGCTGCAGCAAGGAAAAACCAGAGGAAATCCATCTCTGGCAGCCAACCCCATGATCTTTTTCTTTCAGGGTAAGGCTAAAACAGTACTGGTGGTCCTGTCATTCCATCCCCAGTCATATTAAACAAACCTACCCCACACTCTATATGGACTTTACTATTGGAGGTCTCTGAGTGTTTCATATCAAGCTACAGTTTTCATCACACTGGTCAGCCCAGCACCGAGCGTGCCTCGCCAGCAGCAGGAGGGCCTGCAAGGAAGAGCAGAGCACCCTTGAACTTTCGATCCTTACTCACAGCACGCTACTAGCAAGGGGATGGGAGCACATCCCAGCCATCCCAGCCCTGTTGTCTGTGCCTGGATCCACTGTGAAAGGCTCCACGCACCAGGTCATGGGACATGGTTGGGGAGGGATGCAGATAACAATGGTACCCTTTCAGCTCTGAGCCCTGAAAGGTGGCATGCACTGCCTGCCCGACACTGCTCCCGCTCCCAGCTATAGCCCCCCCCTGTCGTAGCTGTCCCGCACACCAAACGCTGCCCATCTTCGCAGGCCAGGGAGCTGCTGGACTTCTATACCTTGCTTCAGGGGCCCAAGGACAGGAGAGCAGCATCCAGGTTATACGCAGAGGGCTACTAGGACCATTGCGTGACTCTCTGTATGAGAAGATGCAATTACAAGAGCAAACACTGTTTTATGCATGAGCACATACTTCAAAACAAGCTTGAGACAGTACTCATCGCACAAGAGGAGCTTCATGTTCAAAAGTCATCCCATATCCTTGGGGTTAATCATAACTCAGCTGAGGCAATTACAAAGATAAATCTTTATCTGTGCAGATATCTCATCCACAAAGAGAAAGAAATACTGAGTGGCTCCAAATTCTACATCTCTCTGCACCCATGCCAGTCTCCACATCTATTCCAGAGTAACTGTATATGCCCCCTCTCCACTTCCCCACCCTGCACTGGTCTGGAGTGGAATGAGAAAAATAATTACTCCAGGATAGTTATGCTGGTGTCCATGCAGAGGCAAACCTCAGTCTTAAATAGGGTTATGAAGCATTATTTCTGCGTGTGAGGCAGAGTGTAGAATATGTCTCTAGCAGACACGAAACTAATTTGCTTAAACTGGGAAGTTTGAATTTTTCATGAAAGAAGGTATTTGACTGCTATGATTTTTCAGTAAAGTTTAATAGTGGTTGACAAGGTTTTTTCTTCCCATCGAAGTTACATATTCCTCTCCCATTTTTTTGCCATATATGTCTATAATTAATAATAATACATTAATTATCAATTAATGATATGCACATACTTTATATATGGTTCTGCTAGGAAAGCTGTAACTTTATTACACATTACCTAACATGCCCCAGCCCTGTTTCACACAATCTGTTGTGTTGTCTGGTTGAGCAGAAACATCTCCACCTCTGCAGGGTTTAACTCAACATTTGCCAAACTGGTGAAAAGAATTTTCTTTCCAGGCTCTTTAGAGCCTAGCTGGCTCCCATAAGCTCACCTGTAAGAACATCTCACCATAAATCCCCATGTCCACATTGGACTTGAACGGAGGAGAGGTGTATTTCACAAGACACTGTTTCATCTCACTTCACAGTTTTTGTTTCTGACCTTTTACTCTCCATGGGAAAGGAGCGTTCGTGTCTTTGGGAATGGCAGAGATGTCTCACATTAACATCAACAGGGCTGTTAAAAGGTCCAGACCCAGTAATGCTCACTGACTTTTTTTTTCTTCTTTTCTATCTGCTATATTGGTTTTTTGTGCCAGCCATAGACTTTACCAGGTGTCTTCAGGAGGTAACTTGTCATGGATGACCTGGGCTTTTCACTTCTTTAAGGGTCCAGTATGGTATAACAGAAAGCTGCAGGATTATAATGACTGATTAACAGTTTAGTGAAAACTCTATTTGCCAAAGCAACTCCATCAGCCCAAAAGCCATACCAAAAGGAAACCAGCTCTGGACCGTCACCAGAGGCATCCTCCAGGGACCGTAGCCAACCTTGCATTTCTGAGTTACATGCAAATGCTCACCTCTGAAGGGTGGATCTCATCACGCAGGGTGCTGAGGACTGCTCAACGTTGGCAACCCAAAGTCCATCTCAGTGGTAAGAAAGCATCATTTCACTTCATGACAATTCATAATCCAGATGAAAGACCTCTGTCATGCCAAAATCCCACCCCTACATGGTATAGCCCTTCTCAAAGCAGTCCGTCATCCTCAAGGTGGCTTTTCAGGCTAGTTGATGTTTAACCCGGAGCAGGTACCTTGCAACCCCTCCCAACACAGCAGTAGCACAGTTATGATGTTTTTATTAGGAGCTGCTGTCTTCTTCAGGCAACAGACAAGGTACTGAAAACTCCTGAAATGACCCCAAGACCAGCCACGTCAGTAAATGAGTGCTCAGTAGTTGCAATTCACCTCTTTCCTAAACGTAGCAGGAAAGCTAGATCTAGGCTCTGATGTGTAGAGGGGGCACTGACTACTCCTGCAAACACTACTGTCTCAGAGTAGTTTTGAGACCAAAAAGTAACCTGAATCTCCCAGGGGTGCCACAGAGCAGTTGTTTTATCATCTCCTGTAAGGCCTTAGCAGCAATTGTCACCGCTCTGTAAGAGATGAGAAGGTGACAAGACAGTTTGTGCCACTCCCAAATGGAGGGAAACAGCTTGTACAGCTGTCTTTCTAATTAAATAGCCTGTAAGCAAGTTCTAGCTAGGGATTTTGTCCTTCCCACTTCTCCCTTCAAAGCCTTGCATAAATGGATATCCCAAAAGCATGCTTTGTGCACGTGAGCCATTTCTGTGGCCAGCTACTGTAAAGAAATATTTGCTCAAACTGTTTTCCATTAGTCATCTCTACATTCCCTAACTCTTACATCTTTGGAAAACAATACCCAGATCAACATTAATTTGTTTATAAACATGTAAGGGCAATCCTACTTGCATTTCTTGGCCGTGGTTATGCTGACCGCATCCTTTCCAGCTCTCGTGACCTGCTGTGATGCAGGTAAGCACAGTCACCATTTGCCTTCTCTTTCCTCTTCCCACTCAGTGCTCACCACGTTGAGGCTACTTTCACGGACATAGCAATATGTACATTTTACTGGACCAGTGAGCATCGGTGCTGTTTGTCCTTGCTCCCTTTTCAGGATGGCAGCCTTTTCTAGGTGGGATGAGCCAACTCTCTGCAGTACACCACCTGGCAAGAACGAAGCCTTGGCTCCATCAAAGAAATGAGTGTAGCACTCCTACGAGATCACTTTTATCAATGCAGCATATGTGTTGAAATAGCTTTTCTGTACAATGCAGGAACTTTGATCTCCTGACTCCTGGTCCTGTCCCTTAACAACAGAGGAAGCTTGTAAATCTCCCACAGGCTTCTCCTCCCCTGGTCATGCCTATAGACCGGTACCCTAACACCACTGCAAACTGCCTGGGAACAAGCAAGACCATCTTGGAAGGAAACATCAAAATGGTATTGACATCCTGCAGCATGCAGGCAGTTTTATTTGTTGAACCAAGACTGAGGGGCAAACCCAGAGACTGAAGCCAAAAGTGATTTCACCTGGAGCCAAGACAAATGTCACCTGGAGTCATACTTGCCTGGTTTTATGGAGAATTTTATAGCAAACACGTTTCTTACTCCCAGGGGCTTTCCTCCCCTGACACATACAATGCACAATATTTGTCTTCTGACAGTGCACAAAAATGGTTAAACAGACTACTGCCATTCAAAATAGTTGCCATTTTCACAACAAAAACTTTGTATTTCTGCATAACAAACTAGAAAGACAAATTACATGTCTGCAGGATGGCATTCCTACTGAAGTAGCCAAGGCCCACAATACAAAATTTGGGTCAGCTTCCTACTGGCTCCAGGACAGCCACTGGAGCTTGATAACACCTACTTTACCCACCAGTGTAACCATTTGAGCCAGTTTGAATTGGTAAAATGAGTCTACACAACATTTAGCTATCCCTGCCATGACAGCTTTGATCTGACAGCTATGACAGCTTTGATCTGACAGTAAAAGCTATGACAGCTATGATAAAGTTGTCACAGTGAAACAAGAAGGCGTACTCCTATCTCAGACTTTTTGTTTTCTAGAAATGCTGTACCCCATCCTTATTAAGGCTTATCATCAGTAGTGAGTATATGCAAGTGCCCAACAAGGATTAAGTTTCTTTTCACTTAACACTGCCGCGTTTACAAAAGAGAATCCTAGAGGATTTTGTATTATATCACGTGCGTGACTCCACGTCCTCCAACAAACTTCTCCAAATGCTTCTTCTGAGACCTTTTTCAGGTCATGATGCCAGCACACCACATCCAAACTCGCTGGAGAGAGCTGATCAAGGATGAGCCCAGGCAGGAAACAACCAAGACAACTCTACTCTGTGTTTCTGTGAGATCTTCACACAATTTTACTCGCTGGCCATCAGATGACTAAATGCAAAGCTGAAGAACAGTGCCCTGCAGACATACCATCAACATTCACATTTGAGACAAACACGCAAATCAGCAGAATCTTTTCCAAGTATTAGGAGCATCAATTCACAAACAGTTTGCCTGTCACATTCACAGTTGTGCTGCTTTGCTGCAGTTTTCACTTAAGGTCAGGACATGACCCCACGATAGAATAACTTTTCCACCATTCTCACACCCTTGAACCCCAGTTGAGTAAAAAAAAAAAAAAACAACATGCTGGCATGCTTTAGTTAACACCATAATTTTTAACTGTAAGATTAGTTGGGAGCTTAACCTTGAAAGGCAACATCTACAGGAAACTACACATCTGTACATTTTCTTTAAACTAAAAAGTGAAATCATGTTATCAATGAGATCTTTGGAAGCCACTGCTTCCCTTTTTTCTAGAAGAGTGCTGCATGGTGCAGTTTTGCACATAGTCTGCTGATAAAGATGCTTGCAGGGGAGGCAGGTACCTATATATGCTGGCCTGAAGACTTCTTTGACTAACATGATGTTAATGAGCAAGTACCATGATTACAAATGGTACATGCCCCCTAAACTCCCTGACGGGACTCAATGACCTTCTCTCCTTATTCACAGGTTGTTTAGCAGCTATTAGGCGATTTTAGAGGTATCAGGAATTTACCCAGGCAACAAAGAGTAATTTTGAGCAACGGAAGGGATTTTTCTCTCAGTCTTCTGCAATTTCGTAATGGTAAAGCTTTATAATAAAACAAACCATCATCTTTCGTTTTACAGGGAAGTAACATACGAAGAAGAGAAAGGAGCACTAGCAATCCATTCCTCATTTGCAAGGTTGAGTCCTTTTCCTTCTCAGACTAGGAATTTGCATCTAAAAGCCAATTAAGAGAAAATCCCATTTTTTGACCACTTGAAACAATGTTTTTTTAAGAATGACAACCAGCTACTCAGAAATGTGGTAAGCCAGGCCATGGGTGACAAGCATTTCACACTGTAAAAGGGTGTCTGAGACTCTTCTGTTCAAATGGGAAAGCAAAGAAGGAGGCTTAAAAAACTTCTTTTACATGGTTCACTAATTAACAACCGCTTCCTTACATAAAGGATGCTTCCTTTTTGCTTTTCTTGAATGAAGAACTCTGATATTCTTCTTCTTTCCTAAGCAAGTTATAAAACTTCTCCATGTTCTTAAAGGTCTTTCCCAACCTAAATCATTCTATGAGTCTATGTTATAGTAGCTCATATGCTCCTGAAATGGGGTTTGAAATTCAAGAATGGCAATTGAACTTGGTCTCAGTCCTTGGGCTTGTGGTATTTGGGCATGACTCATCCATCACATCTCCTGAAAAGCTGACCCCAGAATCTCTTTGATCAAGCTGGATGCCTACAGGGCTCCCATGTTACCATGGCAAAGGACAGCAGACAACCACATGAGCGCTTCTGTACTAGATTCTCCACTCTTCACCTCGAGAGAAATTCAATTCAGCAGCAAAGACAAAAGAGGTTGCTTCAGGTTTTGCGGTTTTGCATCTTTTTTAAGACTCAAAGACGACTCAGCTTTTTTCATCAGCAGACAGAGAAAATCTGGAGGACAGGGCACAGGCCTGACTTCTGGAATCTCCAGCCAGACACAGGATCGGGACAGGAGCTTTTATTGCAAGAGATCTTGAGCACGAAATAGAGGCCTTGAAAGCTCACGGATTTCAAAACTCTGACATTGAAACAACAAACAGGTAGTTTCACCACTATTTTGAAATATCAACTATGTCTTGGGAAAACTGCTTTCATGACCACGGTTAATATTTAAATCTACAGAAGTTGGAATAGAAGTCAAATGCACACACTAAAAAAAAAAAAAGAATCAACTCTGAACTGTAAAATGTTAAATATTCACATATACCTATCCTAATAATTAGTGAAGAAATGGTATGACATCACCTTCTACTGGATTTTAAAGTAAAATATTAGTGCTTTGGCACAACTACATCTTATTTTCCTACTTCGAAAAACTAGTGCATACACTGTGTAGCAAACACAACACCTGCCTGAACGCCACTTGACTTCAATGAGTTATTCAAACAGGCTACTCTGGATGCACAATGTTTCGTGATCAAGCCTTGTAAAATGATCTCATTTTCTCAGAGACAATATGTTACATGAGTGTCATCGTACTCTTCTACTCATATTTAGGTACTTGAAAACATCTGTCCCTTACACTTCCTCAAAAGCAATTTTTTTCCCAGGTGTCCAAGAACAAATTTACCATTACTGACAACAGTAGCATTAGAAACAACTGCATGAACAACGTGTACCTAATCACTGACATCAGCGTGTTGTGTAGACTTGCTCCGACTTTACTATAGCTCATGTTCTGCCTATGGCAATGCACCTGCTATAGCTACATATTGTTGGAGCAACACCAGCAACGTTTGGTCAACAGCTGTAAATTGCAGAAACATCTCTTGGCAGAGCCGTTGCAATGTTCATCCCGTCTAACAGCTGCATTACCATTAAAAAACACATGCTATTTTTTTCTGTGGCAGAACTTTTATTTGGAGGGAAATTATAACTTTTGCATTTACATGACACAAATTATATACAGTACACTTTCCATGATAAGAATTATGATGCTGTTCACAGAAAGGTATCAAATTTGAGATAAATAATGCATAAGCTAAAATATACAAACCGGGGTGGAGGTGAAACTATTGGCCATTTTTATTATCTATAGAAGAATTTCAAGGAATAATGTTAATTCAATGTTCAAAAATTTTTAACAAACTTCTAGTAAAGTTAATTGAAATATTTATAATACTATTCAGTTGTTGCACAGTATTTCCAATATACAATCAAGAAGATGCACAGAACACAACACTTAATATGAAAAAACCTTATTGCACCCACAATTTAAAGGTTTCACTGCCTTTTGGATGCTGCACTACCATATTTATATAAACATTTACAACACTTCAGTAAACACAAAGGTTCTAAATGTAGTGCAGCATTATGGGGGGCCACTTTCAGCTCTTAAAATAAATGTTAAATGCCCGTATACTGTGCCATTTATTCTAAGCTGATGGTTTAAGCTGTAACCCTTAATTCCTACTGTGAGTAGCAAACACACTTTCCCCATGTTCAGAAGATTACCATCCCTCTGACTACATACTCTATATTCCGAGACCTAAACTGTCCTCGGCTTCATTGCCATTTAGGCATTTTGCCTCAGTGCTTGTGACAACTATCCCTTATATTATTTTTTTAATGTCCTGTTAAGTAGTCCTGCGTAGAATCTGAAGCAAAAGAATCTGCATCTTCATTATCAGAATCATCACTACTGTCATCAGCTGCTGGCTCTCCTGTCAGCGCTATCCGGGCATAATCATCAGTGTCTATAGACTTGCAGAAGTGAATGGCATACTTCAGTTTTTCCTCTAGCACTTGCTTACAGGAATACCTGGGCAGCTTCAGGAGAAAGAAGCAAGTGTATGACTCAGGAAGGAAGTGGTCTGGAGGATTGTATTTATCCAACACCTGTTGAAAACAAAAAGCATAATCTTTTTGATTCACTGTCCAAACCACAAATATATATCAGACTTATACTTGAGAATCCTTTTTAACAGCATGTTAGATTTGTGATTTGATGCTGAAGTTCCTTAAAAGAATAACAAAAAGACCAAATCCATTTTCCCTACACTAAGTAAATAAATAAAACCAGACATATATGAGCTTTTATTCATTATGAATATATGGTTGGGAACAATCTAAAAAGTATTATATTACTTCAGCAAATACCAAAATATGATTTGACGATTGTGGTTTTTTAATTTAGCTGAAATGATTACTGAGCTGAGTGAAATGCTAAATAAATGCCAGCAAAACCAGCTGATGACCGACAGTGGAAAACTACCAAAATCCAGAGAAGCAAATGGCTGGTAAATAAAATGAATATCCACTAGCCCAAGTCAAGACAGAAATACTTATACACATTATAGGTCGCTGTTGCACCGTCGAATCTACAACGTAACGCTGCATAAACAGTTTAACGAACTCAGTCTGTTCTCTTGTTATGTCACGCTACTACTTCTCCACTACCAGCTTTTAAAAATAAAAATCCCACACCCCATCCCACACACCTTACCTGAATAACAAAGTCCCTCCCTCTAAAGTCTGCAATAGTCCTGGGCAGCCTTGTTCTGCCCCACACAAAACGCAGGAAGAGAGATCGCTCTGTATTGGAGAACGATTCCATCACTTCCCAGAACCACTGTATCAAGGAAGCAGTTGGTTCAATGCCTTTATAAGTTGCTACAGATTTCAGAAGGTGAAGTGGAATATCTGGGCTTCCACATACCTGAAAATAAAACAGAGCGATAAGCTACAAAAATCTGATCAAATCAATTACAGGTGATTTGTTCCCTCCATTTCTTTGAAATATTTAATCAGCTTTTACACTGACAAAATCAACATTCAAATATTTGAAGTGCTGTGCATAGTCTCCTATTACAGTATTACTAAATATACATCATACCATCAGGGGACAATAATGAACTTTCTTTCATATTCCTGAATCACGTAAAGAATTAAACATTCTACTTGGGATGAATATCTCCAATTCACCTCCTAGGTCTCTGTTTCATGGGGGTTTTTTGGCTTTGTTTGTTTGTTTGTTTCTTCCAGAAATAATTCATTACATCACTCCTCAGCTATATCAAAATAACCTTATTAACACCAAGAGGGCAACTAAACATTTTCTAGTCTTTCCTTGGACAAAATGTTTGCAATCACAGAGCAAGCATTATGAATAGTATTTAATGTGGGTTTTGGATTAGTAAGATGTAAGTGAAGAATCTCACTCCAAGTTAGTCTGACAGAGTTAGCAAAACAGAAATTGATACCATAGTTTCCAGTTCATATCCTGTAAACAGCGAAAGTAGAGGAACTGGAACAACACGGGCCATCCCCTCACGAACTGCTGCAACTTGTTCGTCAAATTCATGAAGTCTGCAGAGACACATTTTCAGAGTTTCTTTGAATGCCACTTCTAGCAATTATTTCTAGCAATTACTGTAATATCAAGAAAAATTTAACCATTCTCCTCAAGTCTCCAGCTATGTGCCAAGGAACATTAATAAACATTTATCACACGAGACACTTGACTTACACCAGTTTCTACACCAATTCATATTGCACAGCAAGCTCAGTATGAAGAGATACCTCCCAATGTTTAGGATATTTCATTTCCAGTATTATTCATGTGCTGTGCCTGGCAAGAACAAACCAATACCCCATTTGGAAACAACACGCTCTTGGGAAAAGAACAGCTGTGCTTTGAAACTCTGCCCTCGAACATTCCCAACACTAGACAGACATAATGGTAAAAGAAAAACGGGTCTGAACTAAATGATGTCTGAGGACAGGAGTTGTATTTCAAGAGAGACACAGATAAGTCTAACACTCTGCTGCTTATGCTGCCACCCATGATTTGTGTTTTGCATTTTTTTTTTCCTGTCAAATAATTTCTGAGATGTTTTACAGGGCTCTCGGAGGTGAGATTCGCATCATTGACGAGTCCTGGCCCCAGGATCATTATCACCAAAATAAACAAAGATGTCAGGACAAACGTGGTCTTATGCATCCACTTTTTCACACGGATTCTATTCAGGTGATAGTTTTTTCTCTCAAGGGCTTCACATAATTAAAAAATTTGATACTTAATCTAAACATGTAAATATTTCTCCCAAAGGACTTTTAATTGGAAAATGCTTTAGAATTGCTCCATGTCCTTTGAGGATAGCCAGAACTGGCAAGAGAACAAAAACATTTCTTCAAAGGAATGTTACATTTTATATAGACATATCATTTATCCACGCCAAATGAAATTCCTCTCTGCTGTCAAAAACAGGTTTAAGTATCGGTTCATAACCATCTATAGGAAAAAAAGAAAAAAAAAACAAAACAGCACAACAAAGACTGTAATTCAAGTAGTTGTTGGCAAACACTGTAACTACAAACTAATAAGCAAGTATATAGTGATGATACAGTCTTGCTCAAGCACTCTCTGAAACAGTTAGCTATGGCGGAAGGAATAAAACAACTATGAATCAGTTTCTCGTCCAATTATCTAAATTTCCATAGTTCAATAGGTACTAGGCCCATTGCTTCACATAACAAGATGCCTACGGTTTCTTCTTAGATGTACTTGTCCAGATTAGCTATCTAGGTATTTAAGTGACCAAAGGCCTGTCTTCTCAAATCCTGAACAACTATTTCCCACTGATTTCAGTGCAATGTTCAGCTTTTGGCTTACTTCTCTGCATACAGGTGTCAGACTTATTTTATGGTGTCCAGGGAATGAACATTTTGTTTTGTGTATTCCAACTTAGATAAGAATATAATAAGAATTCATCTCGGACTCCTCTTGACTACCACTGATGATACAAACAAACTGTGGGAGCAGTAGTACTAAATCTAAGCTCTTTTTACAAAGAACTTGATGATCAAGCCCACTACTTTATTGCATAGGAAGAACTAGATGGATGGGGCATTTCTCCACCTGTAAAACTGGCTGCCAAAACTGCTCTATCAGGACAGCTATTAAAATCTAGAGCCATACCTGCTAGTTTATTTTGTTTCCTAAAGATGAAGTTTAACCTTTTCTCCTTGGAGATATTAAAAGAAATCAGAAGATCAACACTGTTTACATTGTTTAAAAACCTTTACATATTTTTAAAAGAAAATGCTTATTCATGTCAATAATTTTAATGACTTATTCAACAAACCTGTAGTTTATTGCCAGCCTCACATATTCAGCTCTATTATCCAGTGTAATATGGGTGTACTTGGAACTCAACTGAATATCTTGACCACTTGCATTAGGCACAGTGAATGGAAGGCTCATAGCCTCAAACTCTTCTGAAGTAGCTTCGTTGTCTCGAATGTACATAAGCCCAGGAATAAAATCTTTATCGACCTTTTGAAAATAACAAGCCCAAGTTAAAGTCAGTTTACTAGCTCTATACAACAGCATCTCTTGCATACCAAAAGCAGTGCATCATGTGTCATCTACCAAAAGCATCGTCAAATGTCTGACCATAACCCATCTAACTGAATTTCAAAGCCATAAAATGCCTTAGTATTTTACACAAAATTTCGTTATGCAGGGATGTGGGAGGGTACATGTGTTCTAGATTTCAATTCTTTTGAGAAGCATTTCCCAAGAAACTGCATTAGATAAAAAAATGGATCTAAAGCTTAAAAACTTAATCATGTCTACAAAGTCCAATGCTGGTTTTAGGTACAAAAGGAATCCCCTTATGGACAATTAAATGACTCAATGCTTTTACACTAAGTACGTTTCTACGTGACAGTATTTGAGAAGGAACTCTTCTTTGTAATGAAGACCTAACTCTTACTCCACATTTACTAAGCTCAGTAAACAGAGATTGAAAGTTTGTGATGTTCAGTATGTGGGCATAAACTATTTTCAGTAGTAGTTTGAACTAATTTTCTTTTACTTCAAAACAGTGTAGGCGTGTGCACCCAATCAGTTACTGCATCTTAGAATCCTAGAATCCTAGAATTGTTTAGGTTGGAAAAGACCTTTAAGATCATCAAGTCCAACCGTTAACCTAGCACTGCATCTTGGCACAACAGGCAGTAACAACTACAGAAAGGTCTACTGGAAAGCAGGAGTTTGACCACAAACATTTGTCTAGGCAAACCCATGAGAAGATTTGAGAACGCTCTAGAATTCAAATAGCTTATTTAAATACTTTTGAATGACCTGTAAATTTACAGTTTAATAGTGAGTACAAGTCATCCTTATATACTGGCTCAAAATGTAAAAGACCAATCAAAACACAAATATATAGAAACCAGGGAAGCCAATCACTGGAGAAAAAATTATGCTAGAGTCTGCTTGTCTTCTGTAAGTTATATTCTACTCAGAAACTTCATACTTACCTCACTTAAATCAGCAATTGTTAGGTTCATTCCTGCAAGCTGTTTCCACACTGGCTCAGCCAGGTTGAGGCTCAGAGGGCTGCCAGTCCGGATAGCAATGCCCAAAAGTACACCTGTAAGTTTAAACATAGTATTTTAATTTTTTTTTTTGTTAGATTCCCACTATTCTGATCATGTAATGCAAGTAGAACATCACAATGTTGCTATGAAATTACCAAGAAAACGAAACATGTTCATATGCAAGAGGGACTTGGCAGCAGGATTTAATAGGAAACAATCTCTGTTTGCTCCAGACTCATCTCTTCCATTTGGTGTCACAATTAACAGAGGGGTCAGCCCATTCTGAAGCTCCTCGCACATTTCTGCTATTGATTCACTATAACCTCCACCACAATCGTCCACAGATTCACCTTGGAGAAAAAAAAGGCTCAAAATTAAATGCTCTTTTAAAAAATAAATGAAGTATTGAAATAAACTGTATTTTCTTCCATGGGGATGACTGAGTAAACAGAAGTTTACTAAAGCTACACTGTCATATCTGTTCATATAAAAAACCTTTATGTTTTGGTTTATATTTGGATATTTCCAGTTCATTGTAAATCTCATTATTTAGAAGATGATACAATATATCACAGTGTCAAAAATGCTATTTTGCCAGAGCGTAACTAACATTTTTTGTGTTATACACTAATCAAAATAAAATAGAAGAGGTAGAAAGTCAAAGCAACACAATTCCTAAGTAACATTTTAAAGTATATATATGTTATATATGTTACATACAGTAGATAGAATGGCTCTTCAATCTAAAAAATTTTCATCAAAAAGCTCAGAGTGATATGTGAATTGTAAAAACAACCCTACCAGTTAAAACAGCTATCCAGAATTATTTACCAATTCAGACAGCTGAAAAACAGGTTTAGATTTTGCAGAATGTTTCTTGTAAGCAGAGGAGCTGCCCCTGGAATTTGAGGACAATTACAGGCACATTTCCACTAATCTTGACATGTTTTATAAAATCATTTTAAAAGGCTTTTTTGCTTCCTAACGTTTTAAGCACCTTTCTCTGCCTACACACATACATTGTTTTCCTATATCCCTTCCTTCCTTCAGGCCTCCAAAAAACTAAATCTGAAGAAAACTGTTAAGTGCAAAATAGGGGGGGGGGGGGGAGTGGAGAATCTTCTTACCAACAAACTTGACTTTCCAAACACGATGAGGAAGCAGAAGGCTATCAGGGCTAAAGGAACTCATTTTAGCACACATCTGTCCAAACACTGATTTTGTACCATCAGGCCCAGCCAGTCCTCCTTTACTCCTAGAACGCTTTACCTATTGAGTAAGCACATTATAAAAATCACTGTAAGAACATATTTCAGCTGGCATCACTGCACAGATCAGACCATAACATTAATGTTTTTAAAATACTAATGTGTTCAGTGAAACATTTGCAGAGGTCCACAGTGTATCTTGTAAATATGTGACATATACAGAAGAACAACCAAATTTCAAATTACAGCACTACAGTATTTTTCAGTACCATCTAATATCCATCCCTAGCTATAGCTATCACAGACTCCTATTACGTATCCTGATCCTCTCCAGGAGGACGAAAGCACTTAAAACCTCAGGCTCTCAGGAGCCAGAACTATTTCAGAGTCACATGATGGTTGAGGTCAGAAGGGACCTCTGGAGATCATTTGGTCCAACTTCCCTGCTCAAGCAGGGCCACCCCGAGCCAGCTGCCCAGGACCATGTCCAGACAGATTTCAAATATCTCCAAGGATGGAGACTCCACAGCCTCCCTGGGCAACCTGTACCAGTGCTCGGTCACCTTCACAGTGAAAAAGTGTTTCCTGATGGTCAGAGGGAAGCTCCTGTGTTTCAGTTTGTGCCCGTTGCCTCTGGTCCTGTCGCTGGGCACCGCTGAAAAGAGCCTGGCTCCCTCTTTGCACCCTCTCTTCACGCATGCAAAAATATACATTAATGAGATGCCCCCTGAACTTTCTCTTCTCCAAGCTAAACAGTCCCAGCTCTCTCCGCCTTTCCTCGTAGGAGAGATGTTCCATACTCTCTGCGGTATGTCCATGTCTCTTGTACTGGGGAACTCAGAACTGGACCCAGTATTCCAAGTGTGGCCTCGCCAGTGCTGAGTAGAAGGGAAGGATCACCTCCCTCGACCTGCTGCCAACACTCCTCCTAATGCAGCCCAGGACACCCATTAACCTTCTTTGTGGCAAGGGCACATGGGTGGCTCATGTTCAACTCGGTGCCCACCAGGACCCCCAGATTTTTTCTGCAAAACTGCTTTCCAGCTGGATTACTCCCAGCATGGGGTTGTTCCTCCCCAGGTGCACGACTTTGCACTTCTCCTTGTTGAACTTCATGGGGTTCCTGTCAGTCCATTCCTCCAGCCTGTCGAGGTCCCTCTGGATGGCAGCACAACCCTCTGATGCATCAATCACTCCTCCCAGTTTTGTATCATCAGCAAACTTGCCAAGGGTACACTCTGCCCCATCATCTAGATCATTAATAAAGATGTTGACTAGGACTGGACCCAGTATGGATCCCTGGGGTACACCACTAGTTAGTGGCCTCTAACTAGACTTCATGCCACTGATCACCACCCTCTGGGCCCAGCCATTCAGGCCGTTTTCAGCCCACCTCACTGCTCATCCAGCCCATACTTTGTCAGCTTGTTTCTGATATAAAAATAGGAAATACTTAAACATTAAGGAAAAAGAGTTACTGGTTCTAGGATAGGCTGCACTGCAACTTCTGCAATAGGTCGTCTCTCTGTGACATAGCTGTTTAGCTGTCAGTGATTACTATGATTATCACCATTTATAAGCACTGCAAATTCCAGTGCCTCTCTAACAGAAGACATTTTTCAACTAATGCTTGGATTTGCACAAACCTAAAAACCAGTATCTGGTTATCTAGATGCTTCCACTACATGTCCTGAACTGACCTGACAATGCTGAATGATTGTTCTAGGTAATTTCTATGACCTGACATAGTTATAACTAGTTGAGACAATCTTAGTTCAAACACAGCTGACCACAATAATGATGATTTTTTTTTTTTAAATGAAACTAAAAATTTGGAGGTTGATTAGGCCTTAGTAATTTTACTGTTAGAGCTGGAAACATGCAAAAACAATAGGTGCGTCCGCTGCAGCTAGACAGAAAGATTCTTTACCAGTTCAGTTGACAACCCTGTGGGCTTTCTTCCCTAGGTAAAGACTTTTACATTCCCCCAACCACCAATACCTTACTTATCTTTAATTTTAAACAGTTCATTGTTCATCTGTCTTTACTCATCAACACATCTGTTCATCTTTAAAGGAGAATGGAAAGACAGAGGGGTATCAATGATAAAATTTTTTGATAAAATTTTCTTCCCCTATTTCTGAAGAAGCAGCCAATGCCTTGGTAAATTCAGTTTTTCTGGACTGCAGTCCACTTAGTTAATGCATACTGTCTCTACTCACACATTCAATTGTCAAATCTGGGTAAGTTTTTAATACATAAGACAGATCAGAGGCTGTGTTGTTGGCCAGGAAACTGAATACATGTTATTCTTATAGTCATTAATGGTAATATTTAAATATGCATCTATGATGCTGACTAGAAGCCTCTAAAAATGAGTAAGCACTACCAAAATATGTATGTATATACACACACAGAGTAATGTGTTTCTTAGGCACCTACAAAAAAGTGTATTTTAAGATCCATAAGAAACGGCATGCAAAGAAAATCCAACGTATTTTGCTGCAAGAGATGCATGCAAAGTGGGTAAGAATACAAACAGCATTTCACCAGTATAGAGAGGAAAGAAATGGAAAGTAAACAGAAGGCTAGAGAAACCCAAGATATTTTTTTTTCCCCTTGGTGTTCTGCAATTTATATTGTCAACCTGCGCTGACTGCAAAGGGACTCCTACAGTGCATGTAGTTCACCGATATCCATAAGACTGTTCATTCAGAAATAACCCAGACTCATCCCACTGATCTGTATTTGGTCCCACTCCAACCTACAATGCATCTCAAAATCCAGTTGTTCTGATGCTGCATACTTCTGATGCTTTGGATAAAACATCCATCAGATTTCTTTCAGGTTTTATTGAAAGGCTGACACACTCAAGTCCTCCTCATGTATAAGATGTTCTGTATCAACACAAGCTGGTTTTAATTCAATGGATTTCTAAGAAATTTGGATGCCCAAGAAGTTTTAAGCTGAGAAATAACTGAGTCTTCTCTTAAAAAGAGGAAAGGATGAGCAGAACGTCTATGAAAGCAGTAGTTAAATTCTCTGTTTTTTCAAACTTCAGACCTAAAATACAAATTAATCAAGTGACAATAAAAGGCAAGCAATCCTGCCTGAACTGAATAGGATGGCATGCACATTTGCTATTATACATTTAATTTAGTATTTGTTTACTAGCAACACAGAATTTTCATTTAATCTGATCATTTAGATGCAGAAATGGTTACAATTTGACTTTTAACAAAGCAATGCAAGAACACCATGAAGGATTATTGGCATTTCTGCCAGCACCTTAGTATATTGCTGGCTGACAAAGACAGATGCCCATATTAAAATTTATTAGGTTATTAGCAAAGAGTAAAACACTTCACTGAAAAATGGCTAAAATTCATACAAATAGATTTAGGCCACAATCCACCACAGGTGTTTTAACTTTTTATTGTAGGGGTCTGGAGCATAGCATCTTGCTCATGTTTTCAAATCATCCCCTTTGGAGACATAATAAGTATCCTGTGAAATTTATTTTGCTGAATAGGGTCAGATATAACCCTCATTGAATACATGCCTTATTAAACATGGATTATGCAGCATCTCAAGTTTTTAAAATACAGTTCTAGCCTTCTTGCTGATGAGAACTTTTTAGCATAAAACAAGTTAATATGTTGATTAGAGCCTAAGTAGGATTTTCATAAAACAGTCTGCCATCAGAAGATATTAGCTTGTGGAAAACCAACATTTCTTGGACCAGAGAGAAATGCAGCCATTCAAAAGCAGCACACAGTGAAATGTGAGAGAATCAAGTTCAAGAACTTTCCTCAGTGAATAATCACTTATTGTGAGCAGACCCATTGCAACAAAGGGGGAGAGGCACTCAAGTCAATCTGTAATCCGGTTAAAGCATTTTGAAGTGATAAAGACCAAAATTTAAGTTCTTTCTCTGAATCTGAAGAACAAAACTTTAAATTTGTCTCAAGCAGCCTGAGAGTACCCACTGAAATACTGACCATCCTGTGGGGCTCTCTCCAACCCACCAGAACTTGGGAGAAATGTAGTATATAAACCCATGCACTCAGACTAATAAAAAAGTTTACAAAAATATGACAGCTTATTAGTTGGAATCATCTAGGAAAGAGAAATACATACTGTTAACAAAGAAGACAGATCTATGAAAGCAAACACAATTCAAGGATATGTCATGAAATCAATCTCCAGAAGAGGTGTAGAAGTATCAGTGTGAGAACTACAAGAGCACAGACACAGTCTCACCTGTACCTTGAGATTTGTTATCTATGCTCAAACTGAAATGCTACAGAAAAAATACAGTGTAAAAAGATGAGGAAAGACTATTCCACACAAGCACACAAAGAAGCTTCACCTGATCAGTGTAGGAAAATGAAGGCTGTTATGAAATGAGTGTCCTTTAAAAGCAATTTGATAAGGGAGAAGACAATAACCAGGACAGACGAATGTTATTTAAACTGAAGTATAACACTCACAAAAGAACAAGTAATTCATTCATTGATATGCTGTGCCTACTTTAAGGTCAGATCATTTTTAATTATCATGCTAGTGAGATTTCTGTAACCCACATTTAATAAGGAGCCCTAATGAGGAGGAAGAAACTGTTCCTAAAGTGAAATTTCATATAGCCATACATGTGACATTCCTCCCATGACAGTAGAGAACATTGAACCAGGAGATGCTTTGCAATATTACATTCCTGAAAGCAGACATTCTCCTTAACTGAAATTTGTTTCCCTTTTAGAAGGAGGAAATTCTTTTCAACTGCTGCGATAATCTCTTTCATCTAACAGCAAAGATACGATTTAACAGCATTATGAATGTGTTTGCCTATAGGTCATACCACACTGTCCATTTGACACCACATGAGCTACACCAATACTTAAATACTAGGTAAATCTGGTCTGCTAGTAAGAGGGTCAGTAAGTAAACTTAAGCACTGGAGCCCTGTCTAGCCACGTTACTGTTGGTTCACTTTCTGGCTCAGTCTTCGACAACTTCTATTACACCTTTCCAGAGCAAGGCCCAGGTGCTGTTTTGGAACATTTCACTTAACAACCATTCCCAAAAAGTAACATGGATAAAACTGCATCAAGTTTGGTTTCTTCTGCCCTATGCAGCCCTCTAACAGTGTCCCAAACTGTCTCTGTGCACGCAGGCTTGCTCTCATGCTACACCTCCAAACATAAAACATCTACCCTCAATTTTATGCTATAGAAATACCAGGCTGGCACTTGGGTGAGTTGCAGTACAGCCATCACACTGTATTTCACACACCTTGAGCAAGAAGACTACACAAAACTACTGTGTCCTGCTATCACAAGGCTCCCAACAGAGAAGATCCAGGGCCAAGTAGTATATAATGTGAATGTGACGTACTCTAAAAGGAATCTGGTCCATGTAAAACTTGACCTCAGGACAAGGGAGTGGTGTGTTTGCTTTTATGCCACAAGTTAGACAGCTGTTATGTCCAGTTCTGGTACTTCCAAAGAAACCACTAACAACAAGGTAATATTTTAAAAAGGAAATATTTTAAAATGGAAAATATTAAATAAATAAAAAGGAAATATTTTAAAAAACAAGACAGTATCTGGAAAACAACTTTAAATTAAAAACTTATCTGTTTATTTTACACGAAGGAAGATGGTGAAGAGAATTGACTGTACCATACAATATATAAACTGTAAGAAGAGTCTTCTGAAAGCAAAGGGATCTTAAAGCCTAGATGCAGTTAAATTCACAACTGCAAATAAGATGAAAATTCTTAACATTGACAATTAGCTGTTTAAGAGTATGTAAAGCAGCTTTGAATCTTCAGTTAAATATTATAAAGGATCAAACAGTTTAAGAAACCACATCTTCATTCTCTGCAAAAGCTAACTCAAGAAATTGTGACCTGTACTTGGTACTGTGTAATCAGTACAGATTAGGAACATGGTCTTCTTTAGCCTTCACTTGGCTAAATCTAGGACAGACTTGTGTTACAGCAATATTTCATTTCCCTCAGAAGCTAAGAAGAAGGAAAGCCCTGCAGCTACCAGTTCTTTTCTAGAGTTCAAGACATATTCAAGTAGTGAACTGGAATACAAGAGAAAGCTTATCTTAATTAATTAACTCAACAGTAGAAGAAGGACACTAGGAAATGAGCCCAAAACCTACTCACTGTTTTCCTGCTTAAAGTTAAATACTTGCACTGCTTTATTGGGCTTTCTGAATTCACACACACACACACAAAAAGTATCAAGAAAATCTCTGGCACTCTCTTCAAGCTTCAACTTCCCATATAATAAACTAAACCAACACATTTTAATCACATAACATTACCACAAGAAATTTTAAGTGCCCACAGAAAATGGCAAATAAGCAGAAAAAAGGTCCAGTCACAACAGGATGTACTTCTGTTCACTAAGAGAAAACTAATTCGTCAAAATTTTCACAATTTCTCCATTCTAGCCTTAATAAGAGTAGGTTTTCTTACTTTTTACAGTATAAAAAAAAAAAACAAAACACACCACTAAAGGAAAGAAATGCATAAGGATTCTCTGTAAGAACAGGCTTCAGTCCATTTAAATGAAAACAATGTTTTACTATACTATGTTACAGAAATATCTACAGAAAAAAGACATATCTGGCCTAAGGCACAACCTTACATTTTCTAACATCAATGATAAGGAAAAAAGCCCTTTTGTATCAAAGAATTCTGCAATCAATGTGACCACATGTGATGACCCACAAAGGACAAGAGTTAATCAGCCTGATTTTTAACTATTTTCAAAGACTTTTTTTTTTCCCCTTCATATTCTCTGTTATGAAAGCAACAGCTGAATAATTCATCTGACCATTTGGAAACTTAAGAAAGGCATCAGAATTCCTACTCTCTTAAATTATCTCATGTAGTGAGTTTCGAAAAAGCAGGCCTTTGCCAAGCATGACATACTTTGCTCATTAGAGTCTCAATCATTCACTTAATATTTCAACAGATGTCCCTCTCCCCTCAAACAACTACAGTGTAGATGAAAACATACTGAAAAGAAAATGAGCAGCCCTTGCTGCATTCACTTCTTCATTGTTTAATTCTCTGATAAAAATTCAACTCTTCAGTATTCAAATACCAAACAGCTGAAACAAAGGGACTTGACAAATGTATAACACTGTGGGCTAAACATACAGATACTAAAATAAAAAACCTCAGCTTAAGATACCTGTATTCTGTTGAGCTCTACGACTGGTCCATGTTGACGATCTCTCACCATAGTTGCTTGCACAACTTTTCTGAAAGCTGCCTCCTAAAAAACGAAAATACAAAACATTAAAATAGTAGCAAAATTGCAATCAAATAAGAGAGTTGCACATATTTCACAGATAAACACATACTTCGTTCAACTCACAAAAAAAAAAAGACTCTTCAGCAGAATAGAGAAACCAATCCTGCAACACTACCCTTCAGCAATTACCTTCTGAGTACATCACAAAACACTAAAAAAGGCATAACACCTCTGAGTCTTTCTTTAGAAGAAATGGAAGCAAGCATCAAATACTTTTGAAATACTAAAAATAAACAAAAGCAACAGAAGATAAAGCTGTGAGATGTTAGTTAAAGATCATGTTATTTGTGCGAATACAATTCAAGCCTGAAACAGTCAGGATACTAAAAAAGTAAAGAAGAAAGTCTCTCCTGTATCACTCAAAACCATGGCTTAAAAGGTTGTACTGCACCCAGATTCAGTTATTACTAAGCAACCGACATGCCACTGAGTGCAGGTATAAATTAGTTTATACCAGAATAATATATATATATATGGAGAATAATTAACATCAGAGAAAAACAATCAAAAAAGTAAAAAATGAGATCATCTCGCTATGGAAGGCAACAAATAAACAACAAATAAAAATAAAAACCCCAAACTTTTAATGCAAATTCAAGTATCTGAGGTTCTCTCACTAAATATTTGGATCTAATTTTACACTGTCAGTTTCAAGCAAGCTGTAAAAAGATTTTTAGAGTCTTTAGAATCTCTGAAGGTAAGCCTGACTTAAATGCCTAGATATGAATATGGTATTGCAACTTCTGGTGTCTCTGTTGAATGCTTTTGATATAACATATGCCTGATATCACATTTTATCTCATATCTGAAGCCTTTCTGGAACTGTTCTGCAGACTCTTAAGTAAATTATGTTGAATATGCCTCCTGCACACCCATTCCTATACTTAACTTCATACCTAAAGACTCCCTGTTAATAGCACTAACATATAAAAGTATCATGAACAGAGTAGCTAGGACTTCCCTTTTGTTTTTTCCAATTTAGGTTTTGATGAAAAATGCATGGTCTTCTCTTGGTCTGTGAAGCATGTATTCTGCTGGATTGCTCTACTACACAATTTTATTGGAGTCTAGAGAAAGAGACCTTGAGACAATACATGCTAAGGAGTCTAGTTACAGGCCATGTGTCATATTTAAGGACATAGAACAGCACTGCAGAGGGAAACTTAACTGCTTCTCTTTTCAAATATATCTCCCAGCAGATTTTGTCTGTTTATATAAGGTTATCATTTTTTGTTAGACAAGTTACTATGACAGTGAGAAAATTCAGATCCCAAACTGATGATCATACTGAAGGCAAGTCATGTTTTTAAAGGCTTTCCATATCTGAAGTTTTGAATAAGTGTTGTAGCCTTGAAGCATTATAATCATCTGGATTTTCTCATGACTGACTTTACTTAAAACTATAAAAATCCACTTTCTTTACCAATTTGAGATTGAACTCCTAGGTATCCTGTCTTCACTTATAGCCCAGTCTAAAACAAGTTTGTACCTGCATAGAGCTTTGGATCAACTAGTATATCACCTGATCATGACAACTGAAATATAAAAAGCAGACAGTGACCATTTCATACCTATCTTACATTTTTCTTCCAGAATAGCATCTACTGAATACTCTAGAAGAATTTGGCTGTGCTACAAAGAGAAGATCTGCAGTGTAAAGTTATTTTCAAGATCAACACACAAAAGCACTATGATGAAGAACTGAGGAAAACATAATAAAAAGAACACATTCACAAAGAAAGAAATTTGCATAATCAGAATGCAAATATTTGATATACAACTTACAGAACAAATTGAGATATATAGTTCTATTTTCTTCAGAAACAGTTTAAACAGTACATTTCACTTACAGTTACAAATCACTCCCTTAAAAACATTCTGATAAATACCTTTCCCTGTGATATCAGTATTCCCCGTAATGTATCAAACCCAACTGAGGGTCCTTGGCCAGTTTCATCAAGTCTTCCTTCAAGATCAAACATTGGAATGCAAGGACAGAAGAGTTCAGAAATGTGATGCAACAGCAGAAGCCTGTTTCTCAATGAAATGATGGGAATTTCCTGCAGATGATTGTACTCCATAGGAACCTATGATAAGGCAATGATATCCAAATGCAAATTAGAATTATTATATACTTTATTTTATTAAACAGAACAACAATTTATAAGATTTGTAGGTAAATTTGTATTAGAAATTCAGATATTTGCTTATTCACACTGTCAAAATTTCATACATGGAATTCAGTTGTTTATAAGAGATACTAATAGTATCCATCTAAACTGAAACAAGTATTAGAAACATGAGTTAGACTATTCTTGCTATTGTGTATTTTACAATTTTCTTTATCCATAAAGAGACACATTTTACATCCTGTCATTGCTACACCCAGGCATTATAGCTGAAAGACAGAATATTCAAAAAACAATCTTCTCAACATAGAGCAAGCAATGAAGAAATCCCTTGGAAGGCATAAGATTTTCATAACTGGAATACAGAATTAAAATTCCTACCAATTTGCAAACTGAGTTACTGTTCTGCATTGGATTAACAACTGAATGAAAAGGCTTTCTAGCCTCAGAAAACTGGAATCCTTCTTTGGAAATATGGAAGTTAAAGTAACTGGCTCAAACTCGAAGCCAAATCAAAGCACACCGAGCTTATGCAGGGATTTAGAAAGGAAATATGTCTACTGAAAGATCAGCAATAAGCATACCAAGTACATTTCCACAATCTGAATGCAATAAGCCAAAAATATTACCTGTGTAGGCAGCTTGCCAGCATTAGCAGGTTTACTGGTTGACCAAGCTAAAGTATGTGCTGAGCCACAGGCTACTCTGTTGATCTTTTTACCCTGAAGCGCTGCAACCAAGCGTGGTCTTTGGATGGCATTAGTTGTTCCATCTCCAAGCTGCCCTTCATCATTATCTCCCCAGGTATATACTTCCCCTAAACCAATAAAAATAATTAATTGTTCTGAAGCAAAGACAGAAGCCTTTTGCCTTTTTTTTTAAATTAGCATTTATAAATCATTTAACCAAACGAGGCCTTGGACTGTAATCAAGATTGCTAGGACTGATGGCCATCCTGAAATCCACTGTCTAGTGCAGATAAATCTTGAACGACACAGTTAGGCACATGGTCTATGTAGAGCAGCTAGTATAAGATGCATTTATTTCCTCATAGTTTGTATAACTTAAAAGTTCTGTTCCAGAACAGGAAGAAATGGTAGAGCAGAAGAATAACAACAGATAAACCAGAAACAGCCTGTATTTGAGAGTTTCATAGCAAAAAAAGCTGATATTAAAAAAGAATTAGAAAAGCTTAACATTTTGTATGAGACAAAAGAAAAGATCCTGTAATAGGTTGTATTACTAGGGAGGACACTAAAATGGGTGCTTACTGTTGCAAGATAATTGGAAAATATTTTTAAAATAGCAACCTTGTTTCTGAGCATCCATTTTCTGCAGCTATATCCTATTTCACTAGCACCTATAAAACACTCAGTTATTGTGCAGACTTATTAATTAAATGTGGGAGTGAGTCTGCTACAAAGAATATTCGGTATCTCAACCTGCTCTGTAAGAAGCAATATTGTTTGTGCAGTGCTTCATTTAGCAAGTTAAACACCTCAGCAGGCTCAGAAGACCCTGTGACAAAAAAAAAAAACAAATCTGTTCATTCTACTGCTTGACCAATCTGTAATTACTTTTAGAGCTCTATATTTTTCTTTGACCATCAGCATTCATGAAACTTAAACTCTTGATTTTTTATTAATTAAAAACTTTCAGTTGGTTTTATGTGATCATTTTAAATCAATGACATGCTTGCTGCTCAAGAAATATGCAACATCTGCAAACACAAATTATGTCCATACACATAGAGGACCAGCATTTTTAGCAACAATCTACCAACAGTTGACTAAAAAATAAAGTTTTGGTTTTTTCAAATTCAGTACTGAGAACTAAGTAAATGATTTGATTTTTATACCATCTTCAGTGCAGCAAACACAGTGCAAAGACCCAGTAGCAATTGCAATGACTTTCTTTCCTTGCAGTCCCTGCACTTGTCGTGGTCTTCTAACATGGTCATCAGATCCATGGCCTAACCGATGATAATCTCCTTTGCCCCTGCACAGAGAAAGTAAAACATTTCAAAACCGTGTTTTAATTGTGGAAAAAATGCAATGATAGACTGTGTCTGATATTTGATCTGTAGGTGTATTTATAAACAGTCCAATACCAAAATATCCTCCGAATATTCAACATTAATCATCCCTAGCTTGTACAACATGGATGTGATTCTGCTGATACAGTAAAAATTCTTAAACCTCCATCCAGTATGCTGTTCCTACTTATTCTGTGTAGGTCTTTTTACCATTTTTGCAGTGGGTGGTTTGGTTTTTTCCCCTCTTAAAAGGGTCAAGTATTAGAAGCATTCATCTGCAAAAACAGAGCTCAGAGACTGGAACTTTGTACAGTTTAAGGAACTCTCTAATGCCATGCAAACAAGGGGGCAGAAGGATGTTGGGGATGTATTTTGCTTAGTCTTTTTAAACACTTAAGTCTAGTAGTTTAAACTACAAAATTTGGAATGGCATAGGAAGATTAAAACAATGAACTAAAATCAAATTCTCAGACTACAGCCACCACAAGCTAGACGCAATTTTGATAATATACGAGAATCTGATTTATGCTATCGTCTTCCATCCTGTAGGACACTTCAGGCTTATACTTCTACTGACCTCCTTGGAACTTCTACACCTTGCAGTGGTCAATGCCTGGAATGACAACTCTGTGCTTAGGTCTCCAAGATAAAATACTTTGATTTTTCATTCAAATAGCACTATAAAATGTTCCCCAAAGTGGCAGATTTTACTACCAATCAAGGCAGAGGAACTCAAAAAAGTTTTTGATTGGGGGGGAATCAAAACAGTGAAGGCAGTATAACACTTAATACCTGTTGCAGACAAGGTTACATCTAAGACTGTCAAAATAACTAATACAAAGTACTTACCACGTATATACTGCTCCAGATTTGGTAAGAGCCACAGAAAATTGTGATCCACATTCTACTTTAACCACTCCAAGGCCTGTGAGGGAATCAATCTAGGAAAATAATATCAAATGAAATCAAAGCTAATTAAGGAGGCCATAGTTTCATAGACTGCACTGTCTTAAGTAAAACATAATGTGCAAGTGCGTAAGTGTCTATGTATATTTATAAATTAAAACATGTATATAGATCATTTAGCAGAATTTTACTCCTTTCATCTTTCTACCATTTACTACTTGAACATTAAAAAGAAGCTCAGATTTGCTGTTGAAGATCATCTCTAGTATGCTTCGCCAACAGATACTCGGCAATTGCGCCTTAGTAGAAACGGTAAGGCTCTGTTGCCAAATACTCAACATTAATCATACCTAGCTCATATGACATGAGTGTGATTCTGCCAACATAGTATAAGTATTTAAACCTCCAGTACACTCTTCTTATTTATTCAGTGTAGGTCCTTATGCCACTTTACCATCAATCCTATGGGACTGATGATTGATGAAACATAAACAAGCTATTTTCGTATTGTGTTACGTCATGTAATAAAAAACTTATTTGGGACAGGCTGGTAGACTTTGCCCATTTGGGGACAGAATGGGGACACCTGTATGGAGGTAATAAAGCGTGATTCTGCACTAAGAATCTAAAATCCACCATGCATAGGTACACACAGTGACACTCACATTTCTCAAACACAAACAACGTTCATCTTCATAACAAGCACTGGAATTCAAATTAGAGGGCTACATGGATTTAATTTGTAACATATGAAGAAAATCCAAGTCAACCATGCATTCACACGAAAGGTTTAATATAAAGTAAGATTACTTTTTAATCAATTGATACCCCTTTCCGAAATGAAGTTATGACTTCAGCAGTATTATGGAAATTTATTAACACAAGGCAATATGAAGATTTCTTGGCAAAATCTAACATTTTGACAGGAACCAAAATTAAAATGAGAAATATTGCTGGAATCAGCAATATTCTCCAAAGAAAAAACCTTCAAGTGCAACTTCAACAGTTAGCACAAAATTTAAAGACTTGTCATTGTAGCCTACAAAGTTCGTTCTTAACAACAATCAGAAGAATCCTGATGTCCCAGGATGGGTGGAAGTTTGCACATATTGGCAAGTCTGTCTTCAGTGCTCTCCATCAACCTCATGGTTTCTAAAACAATGAAAAAATTACATTCAAATACCTTCATTGGTACTTTACAGCCATCACTGCCTCCTCTCCCAAGTTTTCCATAATCTCCATCACCCCAGGACCAGACTGTATCATCATCAGTCAGGCACAATGTCTGTGCATCTCCGCTGCCACAGGCTATGTCAATCACACGGTAGCCCTGAAGTGCTTCCACCTGTAAAGAAATCGCCCATTCTTGTTCACAATAAAAGACTCAGTCATTTAGTTTCAGAAAAGATGACAAACCCAACTTGGAGAGGTGCTTCACTGGAACTACAAGTCTGAAACACCACAGAAACAAGCAAATAAATGCAACTCAAAAGGCTTTGCTCTTTTCAAACCAGCAAAATGAAAACTATGTATTTTAAATACTGGATTATTCTTTTTAATTGGTGAACTAGTCAAATTTTTTTGTCCTAGAAAGCCAGGGAAAACAATTCATACAAAACATGTAAAGTTATCAAAGACTATATTCCATTGAAATAATTTCAGGTTCTCTGGGTGAGTATTGTATACAATAAGGAAAAAAAGTCTTATTTTCAAATATTCTTTTACTAGTTTACGATTTTCTAGCACTTGCATCATAATCTGAATTTAGTCAACATCTTTTGAAATGCTGCCATCTAGTGACGAAGTATGGGATTTGGATTCACAAAGTAAAAGGATGGTGACCCACACATATCGCATCCTCCCCATCCTCACCCCTACTTGAAATAGATTATAGGTAGCACAATCCATCATCCAAAGCAGCATGGAATTTCACGTACTTCAACTCATCTACAGATCATCTATGATGATTATCTTATCTATCTACAAGATGTATAAGGATGTATAGGAAAGGTGGGTAGACCTTGTTTTTTTGGGGGCAGGGGAACGAGAACATCTGGATACAGGTGATAAGGTCCCAAAGCGGACTAAGAATGTACAATACCTTGCCCCACAAATTCAAGCACTGAAAAAAGTTAATGCTTGCGTAAATAGAAATACGTGCACAGAATGACAAATAAAAATAACAAACTAACATTCAGTGTGATTCAACTAATGCAATCTTATCCTTTGCTGTATTTTCAGCAAGAAAACACAGATAGTAAAATGAACTCTCATTGCAAAGGCAGGGCAGTTTTCTTAATACCACTATTCTAACTTGAAGCTCTTACAGTCTAGTTCACAGGAGTATGGTCTGAATTACAACTCATCAGCTAATCAGTATAGTCATTCTTCCTACATGCCATACTGTTCAAGTTCTCAGATTTACCACTTTACCACCAAGAATCAAATGGAAACAGCTATCATCTCCATCAATAATTGCTTAACTCTTTTTTTTTTTTTTTTTACCAAATAGCAATTAAATACTTCATAAATACCTAGGTTAAATTCTTACTAACTTAGTAGGTACTTCATCTCAGTATTCAGTCATGAGAATTAAGAGTACAGTTATTATGTCAGGAAAAAAAAGCGATTTGCAAGTGACTAAGTGGCTATCACTATAATGACTGGTATATTTTTCAGGAAGTAAACAATGAGGGGACCCAGTAGACAAGGAGCTCACTTGTTACTTTCAGTGCAAACTACTCCTGTGAAGGGGTGGAATTTACTTACTGGGGGACAGGGCACTTGATTTGGGATTTTCTTTAAGTCTTCTCTAAAACAAATCCCTTATAAGCTGTTTAGTGACCTCTAGCAAAGTTTTGCAGCTCCACTTGCATTTTATTCTTCCAATCCATTCCTGTTTTCTAAAGCAACTGCTCATTTCTTACAAATACATGCCACCATTTTGCCCTTTCATTCTTTATATGCAGAAATGCAAAAAGTTACAAATCAGAAACTAAGAACTGGACTAAGACTGTATAGAAATCCAAAGGTTTCTTACCAGTTTAGGTTTTAGTTGGTCCTCACTATCTCCATGCCCAAGGCGTCCATATCTCCCCTTCCCCCACGTAAAAAGGTCTCCTGCAGCTGTAATACATGCGCTGTGTGCTCCCCCAGCAGCAATGTCAACCACTTCTATACCTCTCAGAGATTCAATTACACGAGGACGATCACAAGGGCTGAAATGAAAATATTTCTCTTGACAAAACTTTTAGAACAGACCATTCATCCTCACCGGTGTATGGAGAGAGGTTTTTAAAATCAGTACGAGGACACCTAGAATAACTGAGTATTTGCTTTTCCTCCAGTTTAATATCCTTAAGATTATGTTTAATTAGTCATTCAGAAATATTTTTAGAGGCCTACAGTATTACAGGTAAGCTGAAACTACAAAACTACTTCCATTAAAATCCAGTCAAAGCTAAGCATTTACCCCGGAAAATCAGTCCAATTTAAGATACATTATCAAAATTTCTAGCATAAAGTGTCCATGTTCCCCATGGACTCCAGCATTCCTTTTTCTTTTTGGATCAGAACATTGTTATCTCTAAACACAACAGAATTTCTCCTTCAATGTAGGCAACAATGCATGCAGAAATCAGAAGCAGAATGGCAGCTTTGCTCTCTAAAGTGGCCTTCAAGTTCCACATACCTACAAGACAGATCCCAAAGGAAAGCCACTGGACTTTAGGATCCACAGATATGTTAGAACACAAGATCTAATGACAGAAATCAGAGTAACTACTTATCTGAAAAATATTTTGTGGATCTCCAATTTAAAAATGTACGTTTCCACATCACTACTTAAAACTGATTTCCACATATAGGCAGTACTCATACAACACTTCAAATACATAGCAACTGTAATAAGTATCCGTTAATAGTTTTTAAAATTAACATTTCAAAGTGTTACTTACCTTCGGTTTCCATGACCAAGTTTACCATCTTCTGCTTCACCCCAAGAATAAACTTCTCCCTCAGAAGACAATGCCAAACAGTGTTTTCCTCCTGAGTTCACTGCAACTTTCTTTATAAACACATGTTGAATGGATTCCAGCAAAGTTGGAGTAGAAACTGACTCTGTTCCTCCAATTCCAAGCCTACCACCTGCTCCATATCCAGTGGCATATAGCTTTAAAGTGAAGAATAAAATTTAATTTTGTTTGCCTCTTGAAGAACATTCACTAGAGCTGTAGAGAAGAATTCTTAACGAATTTATACTAGAATGCAGTTAAAGGAAAGCCTGTAAAAACAGTTTCTTACATGCTTCTATACCTTCTTCTGGAAAATAAGAAATATTTTAAAATATTTCACAAAATAATTGTGAAAAAATGACTACATTCAAGTCAATATGAACTGTCACTGACTTAGTGGATTTCATTTTAAATCCTAAAGCTGATTTTGTAAAAGCATCAAGAAACCATAGCTTTGTATGATAACATTGCAAAATCACCTGTCACCTGTAGGTCTTTTTCAAGCAGTGCTATTCTAGTTTTCTTTCTTCTGTGGAACATACACACCTAAACACACTTGCTTCTTCCCCTTCCATCCCATAAATACAGTTTTAAGTACTGCTTTTCACTCTCTTTTTGTCTATCTGAAAGTAATTTCTCTCAACAGAACGATGTCAAGCAATGTCATTAATCTGCCCCTTACCCTTCTGTCAATCGCTAGCAAGAATGATACTAACTGCTGAAGAAACATTACGGTATCTCACTAGATGAATGTAACTGTTACAAAAAGCTCTAGCTAAAATTCTCAATCACATCCTTAACACAAAGCTGCCATCTGTATCAAAATAAAGACTTTTTCAAATTCATTAACTTATTTTCTTCTCCTATACCTTACACTAAACCTCTACATGGTGCTCCTTTTCACTCAGGATTTAAGCATCTGCAACTCAGATCCTGCAATATCTAACTTACAGGCATTTAGCCAACTGTGATCAATCTCAGATTCCAGTTGCACCTCTCCCCTGTCAGAGAGACATAATCACCATCACATTTTACTGTCTGTCCTATTTTATGGGACTCAGAGACTGTTACTTGTATTCAGCTTTGTTTTCCAAAATCTGATCACAGTTTTGAATTGAGAACTAAAATACATGTCTTGTTTCATGCATTTAATGCTATAGTACACTGAATTCCTAGACTGCACTGGTGGAGTTGGTATAGTTCAGTTTCTTTAAATAAATAAACCAAAACAATAATAATAATAATAGTAATAATAATAACACTACTACTACTAATAATAATAATAATAATTTAAAAAATCTGTGCTATGCACATTATTTTTTATTTAGCCAAACCCATTCTGACTGAGGATGAAATATTTCAAGGGAGTCTAACGAACAATCATTTGTTGTATCCTTACTTTCCCATCAGCAGTCACTGCAAACAGAGTCTGTTCACCACCAATTAACTGCACTGGTCTAAGGGTAGCGAGAGCTTCACATGGAGTTGGGACTTTGACTTTTGCCCCTTCAATCCCACCAAGTTGCCCTCTGTGATTATGACCCCAACCATAAATAGTTCCGCTGCCTCCAGCTGAAAGTGTCCAATCATCGGGTCGTCTGCAGAAAATGTAAAACAAACAAAAATTTAAAAGAGCTTTAAAAAAGTCACAAAAAGTGCAGTTTATCATTGTACAACAATGAAGCATCACGAGACCAAACCAATGAGAGCTGAAAGAAATAACCTGTTCATCCACTGGACAAGCTGCTCATCCTGTTCTCTTTTAAAGACATCATGGCACTCATGAAGAACATCCATATTTTCATTATCTGCCATTAATTCTCGGATTTTCTTTGCCACCTGTAAAATATTTTGGATTAAACAACATCATTCAAACTATCAGTTACTCCTATCACAGTTGGCATAAAATACTGTAAACTCAAGTGCCTTTTTAAACGAAACACTTTCATATGTTCCATGAACCATTTAAAATATTCCTGCAGTACCTCATCAAGGAAAAGGCGAGGTAATGGTGTCCTTTTATCAAGAGCCACAGCAACCCTGGATGCCATACAGTATCTCCTGAACCAAGCCCATTTGTGTGTCTCTGCACAGCAAGGGAGAGTGTCCAACTCCAGATCACAAGCAAGAGCCACAAGCACCTGCAGACAATCAAAAAACATTTTAGACATGTATCAAAAATGTGTAATAAAAAGTAATAAGCATTTGATGTAGTTGAACAGCTCATAGACCATTATGGCCTGAACAGAATCTCAAAGACATGTAAAGTGCAAGGGACATTAACAGCCATCTTTATTACCCTTATTGATGGGGTAGCATCAGGTGTATCCACACTATCTCACATGGTTACATATCTAATTTCCAATTCCAATCCAGAAATTTTCACAACCCCCCTGTGAAAAAAACCCCACTCCTAGATTAATTAACTTTTCTATATCAAATACCATGTGCTGAACTTTTACCTTCCATTTCTAAACTAAGTCTCCTTCCTACAATTAAATCAATTTTCAATTGATTTTCAATTTGATTCAACTTCAAATCAATGTTACTGATGAAGATTGTGAACAATGGATTACTTCTTCCCTGTATAAACTTTTACATATTTTAAGAATTTCTTTTCCTTAAGGTAGATAAGTCCTCTTAGTTTAACTTTTACCACATGGGAGGCTTTTCAGCCTTTTATTCTTGTTGCTCTTCTCTAGACTTCCTCAGCTTCTTTATTTTCACTTTGAAGTACAGGGTCCAAAACTGAATAGCCTTCCTTTTAAGATGTTCTTATTTGTTCCAACTAGATATAAATAAAACCTTCAGAGTATTTAAATAAACAAACAAACAAAAATATACAACACTCCTATTAGGACAACTCAAAAATCACTTATCAAGAAGTGTAGTCTACTGTACTTTCAAGACGTTTTTCTGACCTATCTACCTCTGCCTAGCTAGGCACTCCTTGTTCTTCATTTGTATATTTGATTCTCCTTTCAGAAGTAGTATTCTGATTTTGTCAGAAAATGTTTCTGATATAGGACTAGGTGATCTTACCATGTCTCACAAAAAAATCCAGAACTATAGTAATGAATTCTTTACTGATTGTACCCCATACCTTAAAGAAAGGGCTGTGGAGCAATTGTTTGCCACCTCTCACAATGGGGTCTTCATAGTCAAACTGTCGCTGCAAAGCTTCTGGAAGACCTTTAACCAAAGCAGCTAAAGCACTCCCTGTGAAACTCTAGAAAAACCACAGAACTAGGAAGTTAGTCTTACTGTATGTATTACAAAAAGTAAATTATTTAGATGACCATGACAAAACATTAATAACTTCCCAAACTACAGTTACTATGTGAAGTATCATTTCCATCCATTTCCTAATACAAAAGTATTTCTATCGCGTTTTGGCAATTCCAAAACCACATCTCTACAGTATTGGAATTAGCCGTTTTTTTCTAAAGTGGAGCATCTTTACAGGCTTGCAGAGCTGTGCAAGAAGGCTATTCATTTGCACATTTCCTATTTTGCCATTAACAACAAAAATATTGTACATCAGAGCTAGCATTTTAATGCTTCACATACATCTAATGTGAAAAATGTGAAGAGGAGAGCATCACTGCCTTCTTACCAAAGCTCGTGTTTCTCCGTCGTTATCCCCCAGAATCCGGTTGATGTTAATAGACTGGCCAAACTCTGTTGTGAGCAGTTTCCGTAGTCTTTGCAAGGCCCACATTCTGTGGCCAGCAGCTAAGGAGGCATAAGCACACAAAGAACATAATTACTTAAAACAACCATTTTAACTTCAAACAAATAGCCTTAATTTTAAGACTGCACCTACCTAATGCACTCAGTTGAGCACAAGCTGCAAGAGAAGCTGCCAAGCGAGGAACTATACTCCTGTTGGAAGCAAAATTTAAGCGAAAATCCAACAAACACGTAACCAAATCCATTGAGGGACATGAAAGAATGCAACGATCTGAGAGAAGGTCTTTAGGGCCTGCAAGAAACAAAAAGAAAAACAACAACAACAAAAAAGGTGTGGAAGATTTGTCCTCAGACTGAAATAAGAACAGAACGTAGGCAGGATTTAGCTGACCAAACGCAGCAGCCTAGAGTGCCAGTCTGCACCTGAGTTGGTCCATTCCATCTCCCTTTGAAGGGATTGGAAGAAAGAGGCACTTTCATGAGGCACATTCACCTAATTCCAAAACAGATGCATTAAAAAAAAAATTCAGATTAATTGTGCCTCAAAAATATCCTCTCTTCACTGATGAAGAGGCAAACTAGACTGATTATAAAATATTTTTAAACTCTTCCCTATGTACAAGTGCCCCTCTCAGAACTTTGTTGAAAATGTTGCCCAAGTATGAATGAAACTGTTTTCTTATTATGAATGCAAATACTATTGAACTTTGACACATAAATATCACACAATAAATGCAACTGTAAAAAACTGACAAGTAAATCTACTCTCTTGCCCTTCCGTAAATGTCATATATGATACCTTACCTGCAGCTGGCATGATAGGGTAAACAGTGAATCGCCATCCCCATCCGTTCACAGAGCCATCACTGATGAACTTCCACTTGAGCTCATCCCCTGGAATTCGCAATTCACTAGACCAATCTGACCACTCACGACCTGTTACAGTAGGTAATATGAACATATTCATCTATGCTGTCTGAGCCAATATGCAAGCCACTCATCAACAGCAACTTCCCTCCATGGTTATATATTATAAACATCACATAAATGCATTCAAGAAAAGAAACCTATGTAAAGCACATGAACGTAACTATAAAGATGTTCCATTAACAAAACTTAAGTCTTAAACAGTTCAATTAGCACTGCTAACAGATACCCTCAGTAATTCTAATACCACATTCAAAAGAATTATGAGATCTTACTAAAATCCATTGTCCTATTTTCAAATTATCTTTTCATATTACAAAAATACATAACAACATATATATTAAATAAAACTTTACAGCTTTTTTTCAACCAGGAATCCAATCAGAAATATCTCAATAATGAATTAACACATGCATCTGAAACAGTCTGGGGAAAAACAGGTCAACAGTAAAAGCCCACATCATGACTGCTCAGAAATGTTAAGCACAGGCAGTAACTACCAAGACCCATACACATGATGTAACGGATGGGTGGGTTCAATATAAAATTTGATGAGATTAAAAATATTCCTCTAAAATCTACTGCAAATTAATAGTGCTTAAAAATGAAATCAGAGATAAGAGGATAAAAGACGAAGATTTCACGTAGTGTCATGTACATAGACCAGAGTACAAAACAGAAAGAGAGAGCCTGTTATTTTGGGCATTTGACAGCAGAAGAGCATTTGTCTTGACTGTATGAAAGCTCAAATTTCTGTAAATATTACTTTAAAAAGAAAAAAAGCTAACAAAAGAAGTATCCTTTTCCAATTGTGTTCCAATTTGTTAAAATATACTTTGATTATACAGAAACTCACACGTTAGCAGGAGTGCTAAACACTGATTTTTTACACTCTAACTGCTCTTCGGAAGAGCATGACAACATGCTCTTCTGACAGATTCTCTACATTCAAAGATGCAAGATCACTCTTAGATGTCTGTGTCTAGATCCTACATCTTTTTTAGTTTAAAACGGAATATCAATTTACATAGTTTTTCCTCTTTTTTTAATTGGCATATCCCTCACAATAAGTCAGTCACAGACAGTGGTACATTTCATTCAGCATTTAACAATAAATCACACAAGATATTTTTGAAAAGCACTAGTTCTCATAACCTGATCGGACGGAAACAATTCTGTTGACACCATCCATTATGGTGAGTGGATCATGACGCCGCTCTGTAGAACACTGGCGATCAAATTCTACCCTTAGTCCCTCAGCACCTAAACAGCAATAAAGAGTTTACACATTTCTACAGAGCAATCAATACCACAAACAAATGCAGTATTTTAGAAATCCACATGAAATCAAACACAGTTCTTTGGAAGCCACAGCGCTCATTAATAAAAATAGCTTCCTTTGGTTTAATGACATTATTTGTCTGTAATTTCCTCTCTTTGAAAGGCTTACATCATAGCACACTCATGTGAGTAGGGGCTAGCAGACAGAAGACTATATTCAGAACATTCCAAACTAAAGTTGCAACAGACAAAAAAATGTCTATTTACAGTTAAGGCAAATTGCTCTTTGTTGCCCGTACCTTTTGATAAGTATCTAGGTAACATACTGAAGGAAGCACTAAATGAAAAGACAGCGTTGAAACAAGAAAGTATTTCCCTAATGCTCAAGACTAGAAGATAGGTGTTCAGTTACTGACCCCAAAAAAGACTCAGTCCTCAGCTCTGTAACTGAACAGAGAACAGCAATGATATACAGCTGCACTCACAGCCAGTGAACCTAAATATACGTATTTCACAGGATCAAGATGTTCATGCAGTATGTTAAGTGTTTTAAGAAATACTTTATTATAGCGACAGGATACATAACACGGTTTTGAAAGTTCAATACACATTTTTGCAAGCTAAGGAAAAATTTTATGCGTGCAGGCTTGAAATTAACTGAATTTTAGTAACGTAACTCTAAGAATTCTATACCTGGTATTTTAACTGTGCCACTAGAAGATGTATCATCAGTATATGGATGGCTGCTTTCTACCACAACTGGTTGCGAAGAGAGCCGACCACTTTGTGAATCAGTTGCTACATCTTCTAGTTCAGTAACACACAGCTCCAACAACATATCAGCAACCTAAGAAAAATACACACTTTATGAAAAGTAAGTTCGATTAGTCCAAGAAGTCTAAGCTAACTACCATTCTTCCCAAATTTTAAATAAATAAATAAATAAATAAATAAATAAATAAGTCGCTTGTTTTCTGAATTCTGATTCATAAACCATCATATTCATTCAAAAATACTCTTCTTGGTGTTGTTAAAGCTAGAAAAACTCCTAAAACTAAAAGCCAAACAACATAAGTTTCCAGTAAGTAAATTGCAACACAAATAATTGCTTCCCCTTACAGAAAAAACTGTAAAATCTGAACTGTAAAGCACAGGCCAAGATTAATGAAAAGTGTAAATATTTAACCAGTATGTACTACTGCAAAATATTGTTTAGAGAGAAATTTCCAATAGTACTCATTTTTAAAGAGCAGTTTCAAATAAAAATTCTGACTATCAAGGTTAAAAAAAAAAAACCAACACCACACAAAAAAAACCACAAAAAAACAAACTACAAAAAACACCCACAAACACAAAGCTGTTCAACTACTCACTATTAATGCTAGAAGCAAAAAACCAGAATTAATGTTTAAGTGCATATATAGCGTGCATCTAATTGGGGTGGGAGGGGGACAACTACATATCAAACCCAGAGTATGGGTATACATAGCTGATCATTGAAAATACAGGGAGTAAAAAAAACAAAAGGAAAAAAAAAAATGTAACAGTTTGAGAAATACCACTCAATTGCCCCTACACGAATAGCATCAGTTAGGCTCTCCTCCAATCCTAGTGTATTTGGACAGAGATACTGTAAGATTTCATCGTTTAAAACTGAAGCTGTCTTGTCATTTATACCATAAATAAATAAATAAAATGCTCAATTCAATGCACACTCCTTAGCAAAGTCATTATTCACCTTTTTGGTTAGAGAAGCCAAGTTTAATAAAAGAATACAAAATCAGCTTTGCATAATCACTTCTGATGTTTCAAACCAGTCTTAATTTATGGCTTTGCACTGCTTAACTACATCATATGAGCATCTTAAAAGAAATGCATTGTTACTCATCAGAAAAAATTATTTGAAGGGTAAAGCTATAAGAAACATTAAACAACTTTCAGTTCATTACTGTAAGCAGATATTCTTTAAATAATTTATGATTTGTAACATTCTTTAATATAGCTGCTGGTATCCAATATTACAGCATTTATTAACTCTGTTTGACAGTTGTCCCAAAAAAACCCACACCCATGGATACTTTGTAAATAGAAACTTCAATGCATCAAATGTAAATCTTAAAAATTAAGAAGAATTACTATATCATTAACAATATATTAACAGCATTTTTAGCTAGCAATAATGACTGCACCAATTTGAGAAATAAACTCAGATGCAAAATGAAATCAACATGGAAGATTTTAAACTAACATTCCACAGATCCAAGCAATAGAGCTTGGTTTAATTCAGCTTAATTCCAATATGTTTCTCAGTATGTTGAGCTGCACTTCAAATACAGGAAAATATTCAAGTAAGCTACTATTAAAAAGGACATAGTTAAAACACAACAGAAACAAAACCTGACCTGTGGGTAAGCTGTGCCCATACCAGACAGCACAGCTGAAAGAACATCTCTTCCCTTTTCACCTGCTCGATTGGACACAGCAAGCTTTAGCAGGTCAACCATGACTCGCGTGTCATCTGGTACTAAGAGACTAGTAAACTCATCCAAGTACTGCGGTTCTGGGCCAGACACTTTACTTTGACTTTCCACGTCCTACAAAAGAATCCAAACAAGTTAACAAGTCTCAAGAAGCTTAAAGGCAGTTTAAATCACAATTTGTAAATCTGGGATTATATGGCCTCAAAATTAATCTACTGTTAAATCTGTTTCTCAAGTGAAAAAGCTTTCCTAAAACTAGCCTCCTTTAACTTTGGACACACACACATACAAAAATCATCCCTCTGTCTTTGGATACATTTAAAAAAAAATGCAGTCATTTACAGAATAAAAGCACAAAAAAAGCAAAACTGCTTGACAAAAGCATGGTAAGGACTTAAGTTTTAAGGAAAGTATTGACAACATTACTTCTTTGGTTTTTGTCATGGTTTCTGCAATGATACTGGCAGCTCCAGGATCATCTGTGACTGGAATGAAAGGACGGGAAGAGGCAGCAGCAGCTGAGGGAGTTACAGCAGACGGTGTCACAGCATCTTCTGAAGAAACAACCTAGCCAAAACAAATAATAACTAACAAAAGCTGCAAGAAGATACTGTAAAACCTTCAAGAGTCTAATTATTTATTAGAAGGGCTTACGTTCAAAGACAGCAGCAATTTAAAAACAGCCATAAATTCAAAACCAACAGATTTGCTCCCTGTACTTCTAGCTTCTATTTTATGGTCCTAGCACAGCAAACCAGCCAACACCCCCCCTGAAGGCCAGCTGCTACAAAAACATGCAATAAAACATCAGTGCCTGCAGAGAAGTCTGCAACATTGAAGACAAGCCCTAACAATACATGTCAAATTAATAGTTTGTTAAAGACCTCTTCAGCAGCAAGCCTTTTCTTTTTTCTGCTTCTGTTAGCAGTTGGGAATCAACAAAGTAGAACTCCATTCAGGTTCTCCTGTTCTACATTAGTTGCTATAAGTTTACAATTACATTTCATTAAATAATTGTCAAATATTCCCTTAGTCTTGACTTTTTTTTTTTTTTAAAGATCACTCCTGTGAAATGAATTTAATATCTGATCAAATGGTTAATATTTTCATGCTAACTCTAAACACTACTAGAAATCATCACAATTGCATTTAAGTGACAGTGCATTCTGAAAGTTCAAAACTGATTTCACACTAAAATTTTAGTTTTTCCAAATCTGACATACACAAAGTACCCACTCCCGAAATTAGAGCATGAAAGAACAGTTTAATCTCTGCTATTATCAAACTAAATCGGAAAATATTTTTCAGCTTTACTGTTAAACACTGTTGCAAAAATTCGTTTCACACTTTACCTCCCCTCTCCTGTCCTGCCATGGGTTTGGGCTCAGCCTCTCTTCTATATCTCCTACAAGCATGCATTCCTCTCCATTTGCAGGGCTTCCTGTAGAAGTAGCATCTGATGGGGGGGCTGGCGAAGAAGAGGGACATTCTACTGGTGCGATCATACTTGCAGGCATCAATGCTCCAACAACTGCATCCCTGAAATCATTTAGGACAGGTTAACATAAACCTAATTATACTCCCTTGTTGAACTTAGAAAAAATGATTTAACTTGTCTTAATAAAATAAGGAAAGGTTTCCAAGCTCTGGAATTTAGAGAGTAGTTTATTTGCATTCTCCTTTGGGCCTGATGCTTAAATACTGTGTTTTAAGGCAATTATTTTACATGAGTTCCTCTTCAGAAATTTTAGCACAGATACTCTGTTCTCTACCAACAACAAGGAGGGCACTGTAAAGTTGTGTTGTTCTTTCCACCTTGCTCCCCACTGCTTCCTCCACATCATCTATCATGATTTACTTACACTCCTTGTACATGATTTACTTGAGCATTCCTAAATAAACAATTTTTTTCCCCAGGCACTGGGAGCTTCTGTAAAGAAAACATAACAGCATAAAGCTAACATCAACATCAAAAGAAAACTTAAATGAAGCTTAGGCCTATCCTGAGGAGTCCAAACTTGTGAAACAATTTATACCTCACTAAAGAGACCCCAACAGATGGTAAGCTATGTCATCTTTTGCTCTGTAAAAGACAAGAATGTTCGCATGCCTACCTGGCATACATGATTTGTAATGCCATCAATATATGAGATAACGCCTGCTGTTTGGCCACGTTCCCATCAAGCGACAGAAGAATCTTAGCAAGGGACGGGCGATTCGGCTTGGAACTGTTTGCCCCACTGATTTTGTTACTGGCAGCAGAAGAATCTGCATCTGAAGGAACACCTGGAGTGAGGGGAAAAAAAGAGAAGGAGAGCTTTTTTAATGGTGTACTACATAACTGAAACTGATTTATCTAATTTCTTAAGTCAGAAAGAAGACTGTAAAACAAAAGTCTACAGTAGATTCTTAAACTGCAGTGCCTAGAGTTACAACATTAAAGTCAATACGGAAGCTTTGCAGCAAGGACTTTCATAAAATAGTGCTCTACCTTGTTACTTACTCATGAAGATTAAGGCAATACAGATATAAATATTTTGGTGATCAGCATCTAAACCAAGTTTTACTTACACAGAAATTTCTCAAATAGCAAGAATATTTATTAGGTACGCTTAAAAATATTAATCAAATATTCTATATATGTAATTTTTGCTCTTTTTTAAATACATTGCCTTGTTCATGAAGAAGCTTAATTAGTAAAATGTTTGTTGCTTTTATATTCAACACAAAACATTGCTGTTTTGTCTTCCTAATTCTTAAGTCACCCACCTTAGAAACAAAAGGTAACAGTAGCATCAAGAATTATAGCAAGATGTAACATGTAAGAAGACCAGTATTACAGTAGCATCCATCTACCATTACCTCCACAAAGCTCTATCCCATATTAAAGACAAAGTCTTTAGGGCATTTGATAAAGCATGTTGCATTTTAATTTCCTGAAGAACAACGAAAGTTCAAACTAATGCTACTTCTGAACAAGTTCTTTACAACTTCCACTTTCAGGAAGAGGTTTTGTTGGGGTTTTTTTCAAAGGTGTGTATGGTTTTTGTTGTTGGTTTCTTGTGGTTTAAAAAAACCCACATTTTTCTTTTTGCACTCTTCTATCACCTATTAAACCACACACACAACTAACTCTCCAATGGCATTAATAAAACAACGTAAGGCAATAAATACCAACCAAGATAAGAAGCACCTAAAGGGTCCCGCGCTGTCTGGAAAAGTACTGGTTCATGAACAGATGGTGTAGCTACATCCACTGTTGTCCATGCTACACTGTGGGAAGACCCACAAGCAACCCGGGTGATTTTCTGGCCTTCCAAGCCCTGGACAAGAGTGGGCTTTCTATTGACTGTAGTAGTTCCATTGCCTTGTTGCCCATGGTCATTGTCACCCCAAGCATAAACCTGCCAGTAAAATTTCCACATATTACTTTGCTTCACTGGTTGCCTCATTTAATTGTTTTCTTAAAAAAATCCCACAAAGGAATATTAGTGATTTGTACTATTAATCTAGGACAATTACCTATTGCTGTGACTTTTTCCGCCCCCATGAAATAATGCAGGCATTATCATACATTAAAAGAAAAAAAAAACCAAAACAGCACTTTATCAGATGATTCATAAATTATTGCCAGTTCATAAATCACCGGTTGATTCATAAATTATCCCATGTTCACAGCGAACAGTAAGTTAGAAGAATGAGTTGCACAGTAATTACATTTGGGATCTGAATCAATACTATGATAATGATAACGCTGGATCACAGCAGAAAAATCTGTCCAGAATGCTATGACTGCCTCAGCATTTCATGAGTGAGAAGCAGGAAACTGATCATGCAGAGAATACATAAACTAGGGAAGTATTACAAAAGCCACTACGACAACAATATTTAAATTCCAATAATAATATGAAAGGTAATATACTTTAAATTACAATCATGCTTATATTTATTCAAGACTTTAAATGGAATAAAAATTTCTAATGATATTTATTTGCTTTTTAATCAGCATCGATGCTATTACACTCTTCAACACTTTAGTTTATTCCTTTCTGGATCAAGGAAAAAGGGGAAAGGAGGATGATGCACAACATACCTGCCCAGCGTCAGTAACCGCTAGACAATGGAGCGCGCCTACAGCCACGTGCACGATCTTTTTACCCCTCAGTCCTTCCACAACTTGTGGCTTTCGTACATGTACATCTGTGCCATGGCCTAGCCTGAAGTAGTCGCCCTTACCCCTGCAACAGATAGTAAACAAAAAATTCAAGACAATTATATTGCTTACACATTCCTCTGTCAATGCAGCTTCCTGAACCAAAATACTTCCTTTACCACTGGGATTAAACACAAGCACCAACTAGCAAATTCTTCAAATTTGAATTACAAGGGCCTAAAAATGAGGGTAACTGCAGTTCCGTGACTCCGTAACTTTTCACTTCAGTATAGAACAGGCATTTATGACTATTTTTTGTATGTAGTGCCAACTGTGATTACACTGAATTTCCTCAGTTGCAGAAACATTGCAATTACAAATACCTACAAAATTGATGTGTTTCCATAGACTTGGACAGATTTATACTATTGAGGACAGACCTAACAATAAACAGACCCTTTGACAAGTACAATCACATGAAAAAAATATACGGGAACAAACATGGTTTTAGAACTGAGTTTTTTCACACTGTTGCAAGCCTCAATATAGGTTCTCAAGCCTCCATAATTTAAATTCTTCTAAAACTGTTATACACAAACTGCACTAAAAATATACCATATGCAAGAGTAATGAAAACACCTTAAAATGCCTCTAAGAGCATCAGTAAAGAAGAAAAAAAATCCTGAGATCTCTTCCACTGTTTTTTAGTAACCAGTTCTGCTGCTTACCACCACCAACACCAATTTTTCTCAATTTATGCTGGAGGTGAATGTGATATATGGGACTATTGCCTACCTAAAGTTATAACACAGAAGTTGTGATTTTTCCCTCAAATCAGTACAAATTCAAGAAGATAAGAATAAAAGTTTAGAAGCAACTCAACCATTTTAAAGCACAGACATGCACACCTGAAACAGACCCAAAAATCTCCTTGTAGTCCTGTAATGCCATGAAATAGCTGTAGATTTTATGACTAGATATAACAGTGTTAAGACAAACTGGGGGAAGGAAGGAATGAACAAGAATTTTGCAGAGAGTTCTTAAAGACTGACAAATTCCCTTTCCTCTTACTCCTTTTGTCACTACAAAAAATTGATTTAAAAGAGGGAGGAAAGTGAGAGAGACAAATACAGTTTCCAGTGGCCACTCTGAGAAGTCACATCTCCGCTAAAAGCTCTTCTCCCTATTAAAAATAGAAGTAACTTATAAAAATGGAAGTTTCCTGGATTTCTGTTTGTATCATTCATCAATTGCTGACAAATAATAAAACAAAAATGACCATTTTAAAGTCTTCTTAGCTTTGATATACATCAAACAGGTCATAGTCTTATTACACAAGGATGGGGTAAGACCTTGATCTGGTTAGAGCTCTGAAGTTGACCTGCCATACAATAAGCTCTCAAATTTTACAAAAAGTTTATAAACTCAAAAAGCCAGGTTTGTGTTCAAAACAAAGCAGAAGTGAGCAGACAAATAGAAGAAAAATAAAAAGTGTTTCTGAATAACCCTCAGTAATGATTCCATACCAGTTCTTGCTTTGAGGCATCATTACTGACAACTCGGTGGCCTTCTGAGCAGCAATGAGCTCTGCAGAGACCCTGTGTTTCCAAGGAAGTTCTTCCCATCTCCTCTGAACTCTGGCTTACTTCCTTACTCTACTACATCCTTACTCTCTCAGTCTCTGCTTTAGCTGTAGGCTAAGTACGCCGAAGTATGATTTTCAGGTTCTCTTTTTCCCACTCTACTCCTAAGTCTTGAATTAACATTTCTTTACACACTCCATTGCTCCCAAGAGAGGGAATGATCTTCTCCTTCCTCCAGTAGTTCAGTAAGACCCAGGCATCCTAACAGAGTACAATACACAAGTGAGCATGCTACAAAACACAGAGTAATTGAACAGATCACAGCTTGTCTCGAAGAGCTGCCAGTTTAAAAGACAAAGCACACAGATAAGGCACAGATAGAGTTAGGGCAGTCAAATGGCAATAAATACAACACATACTTAGCGATTGCTTTGTTAATATTTTCTGGCAAATGTAACATACCATGTCCACACCACTCCTGACTTGGTCAGTGCCAATGAGAACTGTGCACCACACTCAATCTGACAAACGCCTTGGCCGTTCAGTCTTTCAATGTTCTGAGGAATGTTGCATCCTTCACTTCCTCCTCGGCCCAGTTTTCCAAAATCACCATCACCCCAAGAAAACACCAAACCTAACAAACACCAAACTGCAGGTCAAACAATGATCACAGTATTCCCATGTGCTAGAAAGCTTCTAGAACAAGATATTCCTACCTTCATCTGTCAAAGCAAGAGTCTGAGCATCTCTGCTTCCACAGGCAACCTGAATGACTCTGTGGCCAAGGAGCACTTTAACCTACAAAATAAAAAAGTAAGCAAGACATTTCAAAGAAATTATGTTTTAAAAACCTTACAGACATTTTCAAGCTCTTATGACTGATGTTGTTCATTGTGCCCAGCCTGAGCATGCCATTTAGCAAAGGCCTATCAAGCCTTGCTCACTCAGGATCCAACATAGCTCCATGACAGCAGTAGCTTCCAGCTGTGTATCAAAGTAGATGCAGGACATAATGACAGGTATAACAAAGTAGACGAACGTTTAGAAGAGCACTAGCCATTCCACATCACTTCCCAAGAAAAAGAGAGAGACTGGATCTTTTTGGCCTTTCTGAAATAATAGCTTGCCTGTTAATTTTGTTAATTTGTCTTCATACTGCTTTCACGGTTTATGGCTTTACTTTAGCTTTATTTTATCATTTATTAAACAAACACATTTGCATTTCATCAGAGACAAGAAACATTTATTTTACCATCTTAGGCTTCAGCTGTGTGGTATTATCTCCATGTCCTAGCCTTCCATACTCTCCAAGACCCCATGTATACAGTTCACCACTAGAGGTAATGGCAGCACTGTGGGAACTCCCACAAGCAATATCACGGATGCGTTTGGTTTTCAATGCTTCTATCAATCTGGGTTTATCACAATTCCTAGAGAAAATGAGTAAAGAATTAATTGCGTTAATTACGAAAGAGTTGCACAATATACACCAACCTTCATAATCGAAAAAATTTTGTGTAGTAACTAATAGTACCTAAAGATAAAATAAGATGCAACATTATGATTCCAAGACATACTTTTTAGTAGCAACATAAACCTAAAGTTTACACTATTTTAATGTACTTCGAAGTTTATTTAAAGACATATTTTATGTATATGCTACAAAACAGGTGACAAAGCCAAAATACCAAGGTGATGGATCCATTAAAAAGTGTGAAAACTGATATCGTGTCATTGCCCAAAGTTGAGCTATTTGTCAGAAGCAGTTATTTCTCCACTCTGTGGACACAGAGCCAGATAGTAAGATTAAGAGATGACACTCCCATCCCAAGTTTGCTCTTATGAGAGAGAAATTAGAACTGGAATTTACTGTTAGGCTTCTACGAGAGTACTGGAAACTTCTACTATCCATATTGTACAATATTCTCTAAACTCAGGGAAGTGTTTCAACTCCAGGTTTTCTAATATTAACTGTGTATCAGAGCCACTATTAAGGTTTTATAAAATTATGCACAGCCTCTGGAAAATTTGCTCTCATGAAATGCCCAAGAAGTCCAAGTCTCACTTCTGATAAAATTATAGAAAACATGAGGCAGTTGAACAATAAACAACAATACTGCTCTAATCCAGACTTTCCCTTTCATTGATCTGACACACATACCCTTATGAACATGTATTTGTTGTCATGTATTAACCATCTGAGTTGAGCATTGTAATTTTTATGTATTCTGAGCAGAATGACAAAGATTTCCCCATAGGCTATGTTTTTTTTTTTTCTTTCAAAACATTGTTCTGTGGTACAAACAAAGAAAAATCCTGAGACAATTCAAATTTTCCTCAAAGCTGTCCTGCAGAGGATTAAACTATGTATTATTGAAAAGTGTAAGAAATTTATTTCTGGCTAACAAGTTTGTGAACAGAAGTCTAAAGAAAAGGGTTACAAAATACTCTGTCAGGCTTACATTATAAATTGTTACAGCTCAGGAATGTAGAACTGCTACGGTTTTACACCTCAAGGCACCTCTGTAAACCTTACCTTATAAAAGTAACCAAAAATGTCCAAAAGTGTGCCATTTCATCAGTGACATTCAAAAATGCTATGAAAGACTTTAACCACTAAGTATGTTTCCAATTATTATATTAATTGAATGCCTCCTTTTTAAATGACTGAAGACTGCTACAAATGCTGCACCATATATTGACATACACTGATGAAAAAAAAAATCTTTTCACAACACGATTTTTTATTCCCGTTGTATTAAAAATCCTGTCATTGTCAATAGCGGTGGTCAGCTGTGTTACATGCAACACAAATGTTCTCTTACTGAAATACAGACAAATTTGGTATCCTTACATTCGACTGAAGTGACCAAGTTTTCCATCATCTCCTTCACCCCATGAAAATACCTTTCCATCAACAGTTAATGCCATAGCATGACGGCCACCTAAAAGTGTAAACATAAATTTAAATTTTCAAGCTTTCAAGCAGGCAGCAGGTCTAGGAAAAAATCTCAGAAATTTGACACTGCTGTACTTCTACAATGTAACTGTACGAGCCTTTCAACCCAATAGGCGTTGCTTATTTTCTTCAGAGTTTTTATGTGATTTAATTTAAAACACAAAACTTTTCTGAGGTTTCCTGACACATTAAAAAAAAAAAAAAAAAAAAAGAAATAATCATTCAATTTGCTATTTTCAATGCTGCAAGAAAAAACAAAACCAAACCCACCACTTAGTAATATTCAAAAATGAAAACAGTTTCTTTGGATCAGACTGAAAAACTATTCAGAAGTTACCATATTTAACTTCCAGCAAGTAAGAAACTGTATATCATCTAAATTCATAGATTTTAGTAACAGAACCATTAGATTTAATCTGACATTTTACGCAACAGACAGAATTTAATAACCTGTAATTATTTTAAAATTTTTTAAAAATATCCGATATGCTGGGGCATCACAGCACCCAAGAAAATTTCAAAGCAACTATTTTCAGGCTTAATATGCTTCTTTATGTATATAAGAATAGCAATAGTCAGTACCTGAGTGAACAGCCACCTTCTTTACCACATAGTTACTAAGAGCTGTAATCTGGCGGGGAATAGGCACAGTTCCACTAGATATTCCTAAACCCAGCCTTCCATTTGTGGCTTCTCCGCAGGCATATACTTTACCCTCTACAGTCACTAAAATGAAGAGAAGAAGTTTGAAACATCATTTATGTTTCACAACTCGAAATCTGTTTCTGCCCTTAAATAATTACATTTATTTTAAACTTCTATTACCTGCAAAAAGGCTTTTGGATCCTCCAGCTACTTGTACAACATTCAAAGCAGACAGGGTTTCAGAAAAGGAAGGGACCTTTATCTAGAGCAGATAGGAAATAAAGATCGTTACAATACATTTTAAGATTTTATACTTTAAAAAGAAGAGCTATTCTGAAATGATAAACCAGTTAATCTAACAGGTACCTTTTTTTTTTTTTTAAAAGACATTAAACTCCCCATTATTATTCAGACACTTCACACATACCAGTTAATATACACCAGGCAAAAGACAGAAACCAAGAAAAAGCATTTAATACTGAAACCATAATAAATACAAAAACTGAGAAAAAAATAAATGTGATAAAAACAAGGATTTTCCTTTTAGTAAAGTTGTCTTGAGAAAACTGAACTCAGTTTTGAAGAAAGGCACAACAGCAAAATAAACCTAGTTAAAAGTGTTAACCAACCCACTTCAAATCAGCATACAGGAACACAAAACCACAACTGAGTTTTCAGTAGCAAAATACTTCAGCAATCTGGATTAGAGATCAGCTCAAAGGGGGAAAAACAACAAAAAAATCCACCACACCAGAAAAACCCAGACAAACAAAAGGGACCAGGAAACCTATTTTCTCCATTACTACAAAGAAGTCTTTGATCAAGTTGTGTATATATATATATAAATAGACATCAACAATCTCTTTTCAAGTGTTTTAAATCAACATACATTCAAACCTGGCATAACCCCTTCCATAATAAAAGTAAATATTTAGTTATTTATTTTTATGCAGCTAAAGAGATAAAGTTTCTAGCAGACTTCTTCATTACAGTATATGGGGAAAAAAAGTTTGAAGGACATTTGAAAAGCCTTAAATTAGTTTTTGAATTACTATCCTAATTAATCAATTTATGCATTTAATAATATTAATACCTGTTAAGAACTCAAAGATAAAGTGTGTAAGTTCATGTTAGCATGTTTTTTCCACTAAAAAAGTTTAATCTTTACAGAATCAGTTCATATCTACAGAGGTATCTGATTTCTTTTTTTTTTTTTTTTTTATCCCCTCGCTTCTTCCATTCAACTGTCCTATAGTTCTCCCCTTTTCTAGGTGGGGGGGAAGCACGTCAATCGAACAGAGCCATAATGCTGCCTTCAACATGTTTGGAGCAAGAATGAACTGAAATCTGCACTTCTGCACTGAAGCATTGATGGCTTTATGCACCAATAAAACACAGGATGGAGAATACAGTAACAGTTAACTTTTTGGTTTCTTGAAAGGCACTCTACGGATACAATAGCATATGTTTTATTTACAGTATAAATTAAAGAAATGCTCTCCTAACATACTTTTCAGATTAATGATATCTTAAATTGATTAAACATTCGCCATGTATCTCCCATCTTGCATTGTGTTAGCCATTACGTATAAATGGCAGGGCTAAAATTCCTCTCGTATTACACTGAATTGTAATCAAGTTATACCAATCAAAAGATTACAATCCAACTTTTTTTTTTTTTCTGATTACTGCACCAGCTCCAGGTACAGGTAATACATAGAAAAGTTCACCAATATCTTCATTTCACGCACGCAAACTCAAAAGGAACAGAATATGTATAGCGCGCTACACATTTTTAGAACAATTAGTTCACTATTGTCTAAAACAAATGATTAAGTGGCTGCTAGAAATCAAACTGGATTTCAGAATAACAACCAAAATGCAAATTTTCTCCAATTTTCCACCCACCGGACATCTACATGTCTTAACAGAAAAAAGCCATTAAAACCTACTCTTTGTAGCTTTTGGTAATAAACTTTAAAATTCTGATTAAATTTAAATTAATTCTGAGTCGTGCGAGACCTGCACATTTTATTTTTAGCCGTGTGCGTTTTTTACTAAAGTATGAAAACAACAAACATACCTTGGAACCTTTTAGCCCTCCCAATTGGTCTTTGTCATTCAGTCCCCAAACAAAAACTTTGGTTCTTATTGTAGCTGCCGATTCAAGCCCAGCTGCCTTCTTTCTAACAAGACTGAACATATTGAGAAAAAAAAAAAGTCAGTTTAGCAACCTGCATGCTATAGCCTAGGCACCTTTTTACTGTATTTACTGATTTTACAGTCTGGAACAATTTCAGTACTCAAACTACACTACCATAGTTAAGTGGTGGCTATAACAATAAAAACCAAAAAAAACCCCAGAATGTTTTGATGAGCTGTGGGAAATATGCACATGCCACATACCAAATATAAATACATCAAGCTTTTAGCTAGATGTCCTGGTTTCAGCTGGGACAGAGTTAATCTTCCTCTTAGTAGCTGACATAGTGCTGTGTTTTGTATTTAGTATGAGAATAATGTTGATAACACACTGATGGTTGAGTTGTTGCTGAGTAGTGTTTATACAAGTCAAGGACTTTTCAGCTTCCCATGCTCTGCCAGGTGCACAAGAAGCTGGGAGGGGGCACAGCCAGGACAGCTGACCCAAACTGGCCAAAGGGCTGTTCCATACCATGTGATGTCATGCTCAGTATATAAAGCTGGAGGAAGAAGGAAGGGGGGGACGTTCAGAGCGAGGAATTTGTCTTCCCAAGTAACCATTACGTGTGATGGATCCCTGCTGTCCTGGAGATGGCTGAACACCTGTCTGCTGATGGGAAGTAGCGAAGGAATTCCTTGTTTTGCTTTGCTTGTGTGCATGACTTTTGCTTTACCTATTAAACTGTCTTTATCTCAACACGCAAGTTTTCTCACTTTTACCCTTCTGATTCTCTCCCCCATCCCACCAGGGGGAGTGAGCAAGCGGCTGGGTGGGGCTTAGTTGCCAGACACTAGGTTTTTAACTCCAAGTATACTGCAGAAGCAGAAGAGTTGTACAAAATGCTACCACCTCACCAGTATGATAAACTTAAGGAAGTTATTTATCAACACATGACCTACTTACAATTCTGACAAACTAAGATACTGATTTCTCTTTACTACCATTCAACCTAATTAAGTTGCTCTTCTTGAAATAATCTCCTGACTGGAATATATAGGCACTAAGGTTCTTTATCATTTCTCCCCTGCCCCTGCAGTTACCTACCTCCCAGTGTTAGCTTTATCGTCATCCTCTTCCTCATTATCAGAAGCGAGGAAAGGGACTGCAGCCAAATCTTCATCCTCCGCACGTATACGTCCCAGTATGCTGAGGCCATGTATTTTGCAATCAATCCCAGAGCTTCTGCACTGCTTAATTGCAATCTCAATATACCTGTGGTACTAAGAAGAAAAAACTAAATTGCCATCTTTCGGGTCCTATATAACTTTGTAAAACATAGGAAAGAATTAGAACTTTTGCTTGACTTTGTCACCTTAACAAAATGAATCTGCAACGTTAAATATTTGGCTTTTCAGCCGTACATAATTCATACTTTAAGAGAAACATATGGCCTCATTAATTTGAGAATGATTTTACTTCCCATCTTCTAAAAATTCTTTACACATTCCTCCTTGCTGTTACTGAAACAGATCAGAACTACTATCCAAAATAAGCTTTATCACCCACCAAAATTATTCCCAAATTTAAGTTTATTGGGATGTCTTCTTGGTTCATAGGTATATTGATTTACATCAAAAAAACTAAAATATCTTTACTACTAAGGCTATTATAGAGTTACACTGTGATTATGGTAAAACTTACCAGGATAATTAACTTTACTAAACTGCCAGAAATAGTGCTAATTTAGAGGAAAAGTAAAATACCATGTTTTAATAATCAAAACATTGCTTTTCATCTACCTTTTACAGAAAAATATTTTTCTCGTGCATACAAGAGTAATTCTCACACAAACTTCACTTACTTCTGTACAATCACTGAGAAGAGGCACTGTGGTGTCTGTAGGATTTATATTGATTGTCTTTAGCTCTATAAGGTTATTTAAGGAATTCCCCCCTAGAAAGAAAAACATTTTAAGAGATGGTGTTTGTTTCATAAACAGGCACTATACACCTTAAATAGATAACTATGTTAACTGAAACCAGATAAATACCTACTGTTGAATGTACAAAAAAAATATTTTTCAGACTTCTCAGAGAACATACACATACCTGAAACTACAACTAAAGAGGGCATGTAACTGCTGTCCGCAGGGTCCACTATCATCTTTAGTCTGTGAACAAGAACATCTGGAAAAATCTCCAAGCGAATCCAGTGCTAGGGGAAACACACAGAATTTTGTTTTCAGATGGTACTGTTAGAATCACGGTATGGTTAACAAGAATAAATGTGTGTTGTTTTTGAAGAAAGCATGAAAAACATTTGTGAATGGTACACAACAGCTGCAATGCATGGGAACTGGCCACAGGAAAATGACCTTGTGAACTTCTTGCCTGTCCAAGCTCCAAATACAAGACAAACAGTTGCAGCAAATTATCTCACCCAAGAGCAACACCATTGAGAAGACTGAGAAAGCACAATACCATTGGAGGTCAAGAAATGGTTACAGCCTGTAGACAACCCGAAGGAAGGGTACTTGGGAATATTCTCAGCATGGCCATCAACTGAGCATCAAAACACACTGGACAGAAGCCTAGCCGCAAATCCCAGTCCTTAGACTGGCCACAGTGCAGTGCTGCAGGCCAATAAAACTGGTACACCATAAACTAAGGAACAGTACTTGTATGGTTTTATAAGTGATCTGGATGCAGGAGTCGAATGTACATTAAGCAAGTTTGCCAATGATGCTAAACTAGGAGCAGCTGTGGACTCCCTCAAGGGTAGAGAGGTCTTGCAGAGAGATTTGGATAGACTACACAGCTGGGCAATCACCAACCATATGCAATTTAAGAGCAAGTGCCGGATTCTCCACCTGGGATGGGGTAATCCTGCTTATGCATACAAACTGGGGGACAAGAGGCTGGAGAGCAGCCCAGCGGAAAGAGATGTGGGAGTTTCGGTTGATGGCAAGTTAAATACGAGTCAACAGTGTGCCCTGGCAGCCAAAAGGGCCAACAGTCTCCTAGGGTGCATCAAGCACAGCATAGCTAGTCGGTCGAGGGAGGCGATTGTCCCACGCTGCACTGGTGTGGCCCCATCTCGAGGACTGTGTGCAGTTTTGGGCACCTCAATATAAGGAGTACATCAAACTATTAGTGTCCAGGAGGGCTACCAAGATGGTGAAAGGCCTCGAGGGCAAGACTCATGAGGTCACTTGGTTTGTTCAGCTTGGAGAAGAGAGGGCTGAGGGTACACCTCATCACAGTCTACAACTTCCTCAAAGGGGGCAGTGGAGAGGGAGGTGCTGATCTCCTCTCTCTGGTGAGCAGCGATAGGACACGACTGAAGCTGCATCAGGAGAAGTTCAGGTTGGACATTAGGAAAAGGTTCTTCACTGAGAGGGTGGTCAGTCACTGGAAAAGGCTCCCCAGGGAAGTTGTCATGGCACCAAGCTTGTCAGAGTTCAAGGAGCATCTAGAAGATGCTCTTAGTCATATGGTTTAGTTTTAGGTAGTCCTGCAAGGAGCAGGGAACTGGACTCGATAATCCCTATGGGTCCCTTCCAACTCAAGATATTCTATGATTCTGTGCAACTGAGGGAGTGCTTGGAGACTTTTAGCTACTGAGAGCATAGGTGCTTTTCGTACTGCAACAAACTCACTTAAGTAAAATATAATCAATGTGATTGTTAAGAACAATTGTCATCAGTTACTATACTGAAAAGGCAATTGTAACCATATAACCAACTACAGAATAGAATAATTACCCTATATTTCAAAAATCACACAAGTACCTTATAATTCACATTAAATAATTAGAAAGATGAAGAACAGCTTTAAAAAAACAGGCACATTTACTATGAAGAAACATAGTTTTGTACTTCAGATGTCTGTTTTTACTACTCTTCTATCTTACATGAAGGTAACAAACAAATATATTTGACTAAGGTCAATACTTATCCTCTTAAGAAGAAAGTAAGCCAGAATAAACCAGGTATGGCTTAAAGTTACCTTTCCTTGTGAGCCAGAAGACTGCCAGCACTGCTCACTACCATCAATAAGACGTGAAGCCTGATTCACAGAGGATGAGACATTCAAATTCTTAACTATTCTTGACCAATCATCCAGTAACATTCCCCGCTGGCTACTATGCCGTCTCTTCAGCTGCTTTCCAGAACGCCCACAAAACACCGGAGACTGACCTGCATGATTAAGTGAAACGTTAAGTATGTACCTCTCAAAGAAAATTGCTTTTATTAAACCCATAAGCAACATGAAAGGAAATATAACAAATCAAAGATTTCAGGTATGTAATCTAAAAGTAGAATACAGAAGCATGTCACATAGGTATGGTAATACTACTCACACTTAAAGGGCATAGCTCAAGATTCATTTTTTTTTTTAAAAGGAGTTTCAAGCACTTTACCTGACTACAAGTTTTCATACCTGTCATTTGGGATAGTCACACTTTCTATTCTTACACTTATGGTTGATTTGTAACAAGAAACCAAGCATAATTTAGTAAAAAAAATAAACGTTAAAAAATTAAGGAAAATTATTCTCTTCAGGAATGTAAGACACTACAAATAATTCCTAAAATCAAATGATAAAACATTACAGGGGCATGCAATCTTTAAACTGACAGAATCCTTAAAAGACTAACATTCTTGACTAAATAGCCACTTGAAAGGGTCCTTCCTTTTGAAATAAATCAAAATCTATGATGATACATACTTCAAAATACAGGCTCACAGCACATGAATTTTGTACACCACCATAGCATATGAAAAATAACCAACTAACCCTCAACAGAAATCCCTTACAGGAGAATAGACATAGCTAAGTTACAACACTCAAAAATTCCAAATCTTGTTCAAGAATGAGGTGGTTTTGTGAGCTGTTGATTTCCCTCCTGCAAAAACCCACTTCCACTTCCCTTCGCTGATCTTTGTGGCTTCTAGAAAGCCTGACTAAAAAAACATTGTAACTCCTCTAGCCTATCCAGAGCAACAGGAAGGACTACAGATTCACAACATACTAGCTGTTACAACCATATTAACTGATTTCTTAATGGAAAGTCTTTCTTGCTCTTTAGACAAACCACCACACACATGTTCATGATTTCTAGCAGGAAATCAGTTTTATTCATTTTCCAAACCAATTAGACCAGCTACATGTAAATATTAAGAGGTTTAGTCCAGATGCCAGCATCACCTTGCAAATACTAGGAATCAGACTGATTTTTAAACAGGTGGAGAGAAAAGAAATAAAAGCTAGTGTCAGGTAAGTTTTGCATAATAATGCAAAACCCAAAAGTTTTGGAGTTAAAATGGCTGCACCTGTTCCTGCCCTAAAAACAAAAAACTGAAATACTCATAATCAGAAAAGGTTTCCCTTTCCTACCACACCTCTCTGGAGTCTCCACACCATGGAGGAAATGAGGCAATAGCCATCACACACTGATAGGCAAAATTGCTGAAGAGCAACTGAGGTGTAAGAAGGTATCTTAAGTATTTCAAGCTGCACCCACCATCATGAGGATTCCATTCACCTACATTTAGGCTGATAGCAAAAGGCAGGAGGATTAAAGAATTATACTTTTTACTCTTGGTGTAGCTGAAAACTCAGTTCTGACATAAAGAGTTACTGTCAAGTAGCCATATTTTTTAAACTTCTTTAACACTACAAAGAAAGCTTCAGAGTTGATGTTTTGGTGTAGTGCATTATGTGCAATTGTAGCAGTGCTATGATCTGCCGAAAATGTCTTGTTGTCTAGACAGTCAGTCTGAACACTAATTCTTCATTATGTTAAGGAGCTGAAATTTAAAACTGTTTTTTTAAAAACAAATTCAATGCGTTTTAAATTAATCTAAGAAACACTTAGATTCTGAAACTTACCTGGTTCATTTATTCTGCCAAAAGTATGTCGGGTGTTATGCTTCCTGGTTTTAAAACAGGTTTCACAAAAGTCAAAATCATCACAGTTTCTGCATTTGAATCTAGGCCCATTGATAGGAAACATCTGACAGCCATCACACCTGATTTCACGAAAGAACGAGTAAATATATTTCTAGCAGTTTTCATGGTACAAGTTAATTGTAACACCAGTCAAGATAATGGAATCAAGACAGTAAGATTAAAGGATAACCCATATACATTAAGAAAAATGTAAATCATCACTTACGTGACTCCAGGATGAATGCTGGGGACCAGTTCCATTTCTGACAATAAGCCAGTCCAATGAGACTGCTGAGGAAAGTCTACAATGACATCTTTTCCATTGGCACTAAAAGCTGTGACAAAAACATGCAGAAAATACCATGTGTTGCAAATCTCCATAAAATGAAGCAGAAAGTGTCCAGTGCAACATCAGAGCAGAAACATGTTATAAAAGCAGCTTTCAAAAGCAATCTTTTATTTTAATGGAACTATGTATTAACCTAATCAGATAGCCTAGAAAGGGGCAGATTTTTTTAAAGATACATATTATTCTATTTAAATTCCTTGACTCTGAATTTTTCATTTATCTTTTTTTTTAAACAGTTCCCAAAGGGAGAGAGTACTTCTAAGCACAAATACAGTATAACCAAAATCTGTACCTCTTTAAAGAATCTATGCCCCACAGATTACTTCTATAACATCCCTTACAGCTTGACACTAGTGCACCCCACTTTCTCCTCACTTTCATATGAAGTGTTCAAGTTAGATTTGCTTCTTAAAGGAAAACCGTTTGTGGCTTGACCAAAGTATAAATGAGAACTACAACAGGAAGCTGCACAGATTCTTAAAGACCTTCCTTTAGCGTATGTGAATGGAGCGGCTCAAAAAGCAGATGAACACGCTAACAAAATGGGCTGCCACAGAGTACGTGTCTATAAATTCATCACAGACATCAAATGCATTCTATACTCTCTTATCATCATGCAATATTCCACAAAACAGTGTGATTTGTAAGTGTGTCTAGAAGATTCTCTCCTTAAACACTGCAGAAAGTCTGCGTGGCTTCCAGTTTTATTACCTCCCCATGCCCCATTTTGAATATACATTACCTTTGACAACTCCCACACTTCGGTGAGTAACTGACCCCCATTTGTATTTGGGTGTGGTAACAGAGCTTTTCACACGCACTTTATCACCTATCTTGATATGAGAGGCCGAACTCTGCGGTGGGAATCCTAGCAGTTGCAAGAATAAATGCATGGTGAGTGGGTTTTTCCCCTCAAAAAATAAATCTCCCTTAGTGAATCATTCAGTTTTTTATTAAAAAGCAGTTAGCAGTGAACTTACCTAAAAGCTCAACATGGATATATCTGACCCAGTAAGTACCACCCTTTTGTTGCCAATCACACTGTACGTTCAGGTCATGCAATCCATCTCGATCCAATTTAATAACTTTGCCTACATCTCCTTCACAAACCTCCTCATAGGTTCTGCAGCACCTAACCATCATCCCCACCTAGAGAAAAAGGACAATAGAATGCCATAGCTATGTAAAGACTTTTGTACCAGAAAGAAAGCAGTTTCAGTATAGCTCTTCATCATCATGCTTACCTGAATATTCTCCCTC